>NC_069660.1:122552333-123152333 GCF_027244095.1 Hemicordylus capensis
GCAGAGCTCAAGCCCTTACTCATGCACAATCACTTGTGATAGCCACTGAGATTTGACTCCGATGCCCTTGCATGTAGTAAGCCAGAAGGAAATGCAAGCCCCTTTATTGCAGAAGGCAAGGATGCCTTCAGTAAAGCAAACTGCTTTAAGAGAAAAGCTTTCAATGCTGAATTATTCTTGCAACAGGTGTGGAGGCATGCATAAGCCTAGGGCTTGTCCAGTTTTTGGAGCTATGTGCTACAAATGTGATGGGTGGAATCATTTTGCAAAGATATGTATATGGCGACCTCAACAAGAAAAATGTTTAAATTCCCTGTTTGTGGAGTTGGTAGCAGCACCCCAAACTACACCGTGGTTCACTGCTGTTGACATAGCAGGTGTGACTGTGTCATGTAAACTTGATACTGGAGCTGAGACAAATGCCATACCTGAAAATATAGTTTCCTCTTTAGCATCTAGTGTGCAGAGAATGCTAGTGGATGTGATCCTGGTGGCCTTTGGGGGAGCCAGGATCAAGCCTAGGGGTGCAATTACAGCATGTTACAAGACTGGTTCTCATGACACCATTTTAATGTTTTATATCACAGGAGATAATTAACCACCTATATTAGGCAGGCAAGCCTGCATTGCACTTGATCTTGTAAGGAAAGCGAATGACGATACTCCTAAAGTGGCCACTAAGGATGACCTGTTGAAGACAAACTCTGATGTTATTGAGGGGCTTGGTCAGTTCCCAGGATCTTGTTGCATTTATGTAAATCCTCTGGGATCATCAGTGATGCATGGGTGTCGGAAGATTCCATATGCTATACTGCCCAAACTTAAAGATACTTTAGATCATCTGGATAAGACGGGCTTATTTCTAAGGTTACAAAGCCAACAGCATGGGCCAGTAAGGTAAAGGTAAAGTGTGCTGTTGAGGTGATTTCGACTCCTGGCGCCCACAGAGCCCTATGGTTTTCTTTGGAAGAATACAGGAGGGGTTTACAGTTGCCTCCTGTGAGTAGCCTTGTCATAATTCTTTTTTAAGGATGTCTCGCTTCACCTTTTTCTTGATCCTAGAGATTTGAACAAGGCTATTAAAAGGCAATAGGCAATTTTCCTATCCCAACTATAGAAGATGTGCAGAGGAATTTCGCGGGTAGGGATGTGCATGAACTGTCCGACCGACAGTTTGGCAGGGGGATAGATACCTTTAAGGGACCGGGAGGGTGCTCTTACACCACCATCCCGCATTGTGTTTCCCCTGCCGGCACTGTGCCCAGAATCACTGTGCAGGGTGGCAATGTACTTTCTTGCTGCAATACTCATCATTAGACCAGAAGTGGCCAGTGCATGTGCATGACATGCACATGCAAGAAGGTATGTTGCCATGCTGCACAGTGATTTTGGGCACAGCGCCAGTGGGGGGAACATTTTGGGAGGGAGGTAAGAGCACCCTCCTGGTCCCTTAAAGGTAACCTCCCCCACTGCCAAACCATCCAAACTGCCGGACCTCCGAACCAGTTCGGTGGTCTAGAAAATGACTGCCGAACTGGTTCAAGCATATCCCTATTGGCTGGAAAGAGGGGTTTTTTGGTGTGTGTGTGTGTGGTTTTTTTTACAAATTTAGATGAAAAAGATGATAATTGGCAGAGTTTGTTCCAGTTTTGTCTGAATAAAGAAGGCTTCTAAACCTACTTTATCTCCTGCTCCTTCAGGCCCAAGGTCAGACCAGCAAAGTGACTGGTTGTGAGTATGCCTAACAACCTTACCTAGGGAAAGATACTACAGTATGTGCCCCTCCATGTGCTCTGCTTAACATCTGCAATCCCCCACTGACTGAAGTGTGGCAGGTGGCTATGAAAAGCTGGGCCTTTTCAGTTGCAGCACCAGCCTTATGGAATGGCTCCCCAAGGAGGCCTGCCTGGCCCCATCATTGTGTGTCTTCCAATGATTCATAGAGACCTGGCTGTTTGGGCTGGACTTGGGAATTGACTGAATTCAGAGTTGGTCCCATGCTGGTGTTGATAGGGCATATTTCTCTCACACACACCCCTCCTTCCCTCACCCCCGCTAGATTGCTTTATCTGTTGTTGTGTTCTGTTTTTATTCTTATTCATGTCAAGGGGTGGTTTTTATGTTGTTGATGTTTTAACTGATGTTAGCCACTCTGATTTCTTTTGGAAACTGGCCAAACACATATTTACATAAAATGAATGAGAATGTTGGGTCAGGTGTGCACATGAGTGCCCCCCTCCATGGATAACCTGTAAATACTTACTACAAGCAACCTTAGAGTAACTAAGAATCATCCCCACCAAGATCTCATCAGCCGAAGGAGCTTTTGAAAACTGCAAGAGTGGTAGTTTCTCCCCACCACCACCACCCAAGTCATTGATCTGCCACACTAGCTGTAAGAGGGAAAGAGGAGATTTTGCACCTAAACAACTTTTTTAGTATCCCTGATAAAGGCAATTTTGTGGGAATATGCTGGGCTTCAGTAGAAAATATTTTCACAATAAATTCCGTATGCATCTTTTGGAGTTTGTCTCTCTTTTCCTTTAGTCCTAGCCCGCTAACATAGGTTATGCATGGCAAAGAGGACTCATAAATGAGTTGGCCAGTAACTTTTGTGGAGATATTTTGTGAGGCTGTTTTTCCTACATCTGCAACAAGATGTGGGAGAATGGATTTCACCTGCAGTCCCAGAATCTTTGATCTTAGCAGTCTTCATTAAATACTGAAATATGTGAAAGGCACTCTCGTCTTGTGAGGCGGTGCTTGGTTTATATGGCTGCCCAGTTAGGGAGAAAATATGACCCTAGTGAATAGTGGAAGCTTCCTGAATGTGATCAAAGGTCTTGAAGCACACAGCGCTGGTTATCTGCTTTGAAATCAACTCCCCACTTGTTTAAAATCAGTGGGCAGCATCCAGACTAATGCCACCCTGGCATTAGAACATTTTGCACTTGCGGAGCTGCCCCTCCTCTGCTCTCCCCGTTGCACTCTGAAAATATGTCCTTGGGGCTGGGGAACCCTCAGGGACAGACATGGGAGCTGCAGAGGGAAGGGCGATGGATTGAGTGCCTTGGCAAAAATCATCGGACCAGGGAATGTTCTGATGCATGAGCATCATTAGTCTCAGTGCTGCTCCCGTTCTCTTTCAAAAAGGTTTCTGTGCTATCTAACGGATATTTTTTGAACTCCTCCGTAATATGAGTCTGCCAACTTTATTTCTTTATCACATGCAATTCAGTTAAGAGGGAAACTGAGGATACGTTCAAATCTCCCAAATGAGAGCTAAGGTTTTGACCTTGTTCAAAGGCAAAACTATAGCAAAAGGCAGAAGTGAGTGAATACCAAGCTTTGAACTGGCTAATACATTTTACATGCGTTTACATATCTGCCTAATATTTGACGGGCCATTTTTTTTTTAAAAAGGGAATGGCTACTGATATGAAACCTATTAAGTGGATTGCATTCCAGATGTCATCTGCCCATAGCTGTTAAGTAGGCTTTTGGGATTTCATGGCATGCTTCCTGGGAGTAATGCTAGCTGTAAGCAGTGTCTGTTGTGTGTCTTGCCCATACGACACTGTAATGCCATTGTGCCATGAAATGTGGATAGGCTTATTATGGAAAGCAGGTGGCACCCATTAACTGGATGCTGGGGAACCCTTTCGTCTTGACTACTGGGAAGCAGCAAATGGGGACATGGACTAAATCAGAATAGGTTGCTCATTTGTGACTTATATACCCTCCACATTTTATAGTACACAAAATGAATTTGTATCAACACATCCAGTTCTGGAGGAAAGTGCTGTGTTTGGTGCCACAAGCAACTTTCTGGCTTTTATGGAATTGGAAAGCTGACTATATTTTCCCATCGGAATGACGCCCTTTGAAGCACCTGTGGCTTCTGAATCATTTCCTCCCCCTCCCCCCCGTTGTTTTAAATGTGTTGAGGCATGCTGCTATTTCTGAGCTGTACTTCCTGTGTGCCTGTTCATTTGTAGCCAGCACATAGATGGCTCTGGGAGAGCTCTAGATTCCCCTGTGTCATTTCCTAATGGAAGTGCTTAATCTACGTTCTGTATATTTTATGGGAATACGGTATCCCAGTCATCTTCACTATTTTTCAAGCAAAGGTTCTGACAAAAATCCTTCAGTGTTAGAGCCATTTCCCACTGAGTTTGACCTCCACACAGTACTGTGCTTTTCTCAGTGCTGGGAGGGCACTTTAGGGGAGATGGAGTCCTCTCTTAAGGGCTCTGTGGCAAGGATGTCAAACTGTGGTCCTCCAGCTGTTGTTAGCCTACAACTCCCATCATCCCCAGTCACCGTGGCCAGTAGCAAGAGGTGATGGGAGTTGTAGGCCAACAACAGTTGGAGGGCTGCAGCTGTTTGATGGGGAACGGCTGGGAAGGGCTACACTTTCCCAGCACTCCATGCATGCCTTCCAGTAGGGTGCAGAGGCTCAAGAGGGTTCTGTTTCCTTTAGAGCACAGGGTGAAACACAACACTGCATGGTGGGAACAATCACCTCCGCATGGTGCCGGGGGAACTGTGCAGAGTACTTGGCTTCGGCTGAAGCTTTTCATGGGCCCAGTAAACAATTGGTCAGAGAGCTGCACTTACGGTTGATGGGAGCCACAACTAGCCCCTGGGCTGTACAGTGAAGAACACGGCTGTCTCCAATCTTGTTCTGGTTCTCTAAAAATAAAAAAACAATATTTCACGCACACGCGTGCACACAATAGCTGGTCAGTTTCAGCAACCTACTACGTTCTAGTCTTGTTCTTTTAGAAAACAGACATATGTGTGATTCTGATATAGCACTTGCCCACTGCAGAATTCAATTTGAAATGATCCTGTGTGGATCATATTTGTAGGAAAATAATGTTGGGACTTCGGTAGCTGTGTCACATTTCTGAAGAATGCCATATGGGCAGCATCTAAGATCCTATTCATAGGATTGTGTGGAGGACTTGTTCCACCAGTGCGATGTGTTCCTGTATATTTATTCACAGGGTCACCTTTAAAAGTTCTTGGTATGAGTATGAGATGCTATGCTGAATCATCCCTCAGAGTCTTTGGCAGTTTTTGCAGATGTAAGCCTATGTCAACAGAGGTCCTTTCAGGAATATACCTTTGTGGCCAACCCAGTTTAAGATGTAATGTGTGACTTGACCCACCCTTAGATACAGCCACCTCTCTCTATGGAAATTCCTGCAAAGATGGTGATTTCCAAGTGCTGCTGCAACCGCTGAAATGGTTGCCTGGAAGCTGGGTCTATGTGGGGACATTCCAGTCATGCACTGTTTTTCTGTTCAGACATAACATTACTGATCCTCTAAAGCAAGGTTCTTAACTTTGAGTCCCCCAGGTGGTGTTTGACTATACCTCCCATCATCCCCAGCCACAGAGGCCATGGCTGGAGATGACTGGAGTTGTAGTCCAACAACATCTGGGGACCCAGGTAGTGTTCCCTCTAAGGTGTGCACATGCTCAAACATGTTTTTATGTCTGCTCAGTTAATTTTAGATCCCACTCAGGTTGAATCAGGAAGGCCCCACTTCGAATGCACCTGCACACTGCCTTGATATTGCTGCCCACAAAAAAACTCATTCCACACACAGATGGGGGGTGGTGGAAGTGAGAGAACACTGGACTTAAGGTTACGAAACCCTGCTCTAAATCAAGGGTTGCCAACCTGAGGCTCTCCAGCTGCTGTTGGACTACAACTCCCATCATCCTGAGCTGAAACTTATTGATCCTTGGGAGATATTCAGGTTGACCAGCCCTGCTTTGAAGTCATAGTTTGGATGATCTGGAGTTTTCTTTCCCCTTCTCTTGTTTGATCAAACCATAGTTTGCCATCACATCTGAACCAGGCAGGTGTGGTTTGTGCAAACTGACTTTTACCTCCAAACTGAGACCACTTCAAATGGGTTTCAAGCCTAAATTAGGAGGCAAACTATGCATTGTAATGGTAAGATTACAAAAACATCTTTGTAAGATGTAATGGTAAAATGTGGTTTGCTCAGACAACATTGTGAGGAAGGGAATGGGAGTGCACAGGCCATTAGGAAGTTCTCCATCAAACTGAGGATGTTACATCTGAACCAACTCCTTATGATTGTAGGAATGCATGCAGCTGAGGCTATCTCAGTTGGTCAGTCAATACTACATAGAGGGGCTTTAGATCACAGAAACCAGCAATCCAAAGTATTTCTTTTGCATACTCCAGGACTTTGGCTGAGGAGACAGGGAATCAAATATTTTCTCTTTCCAACAAGCAATCAATAGATGGGAGCTGCCAACTTCCATGCAAAATGATATATTGAAAACTTCTTTCTGTAGCTTATCTGTATCTTTTGTGTTTTGATGTCTTGTAAATGCAAACTCATGAATCTAGGAATGGAAGGGCTTTGATTGTCATTACTTCAGTGAGTTCAGCAGGATTTCAATCCTGTACATAGTTAGGCTCAGTGTTCCCTCTAAGGCATGCGCATGTGCGTCCGCTCATAAGTTTTTAGGTGTCTGCTCAGTTAATTTTAGATCCCACTCAGGTTGAATCAGGAAAGCCCCATTCTGAATGCATGTGCGCACACACTGTCTTGATACTGCCGCCCAGAACGAAACTCATTCCGCACACAGATGAAAAAAATTAGAGAGGACACTGGTTAAGCTGCTTAAATTTCAATGAAATCAATCACAGAAATCTAGTCATTTCAGCAGTTTAACTGCATGCAGGATTGCAGCCAAAGTCTTCAGTGAGGGAAAAATGTGATTTAAGATTTTTGCAACTGGCAGTAAATGTATTCCACTGAAAAGAGTATATTCATCCCAGGACATGGTAATCAAGGACTTTTTCTTATTCTTCAAATGGGAATTATTCTTAAATACTGCCAATTTTATATCACATTATTTGGAAGTAGGTTCCATGAGACGACCAGAAGATTCAAGCTACAATCCTGTGTGCATCTATCTGCAAGTAACCTCTACTGGGGCTTACATCTAAAGAAACATGCATAGGTTTGGGACGTGGCTCTCTAACTAAGGGCACTTAACTGCAGCCCCACTGAAATCAACAGGGTTTTCTTTTAAATCAAGTGCTTAGGATTGTGGGGCAAAGGAGGCAGGTGCTGCAATCCTGCATTTCTTGGACACTTAAAAAAAATACCGTTTTTATTTTATGCATTTTTATAATTTCTCAGCTACCATTCCAACTATGTCTTGCTCAAAGTATTTCAATCTGTGTAGTGAATAAAGCTAAAGCTTGCCTTGGTGGAAGGTCGGGTTCATTTAATTAAATTGTATTACCAGTAATGTTTTCATCATCCTAATTGGAATAGTCTTGATTGTATATTTGATTTTTCATTCAAATTAAATCCTGAGAAATGCATGGGATGGATATTTGTTTGATTTGACAAGAGAGGTTTCAAAACACATTTGAATCTGCTCAAAGCAAATCTTCTCAATGGATATGCTGATGAGAGAGGAAAACTCAAATGCCTAAATGGTATTTGGAGGAAGTTGGCCAGGGTTTGCTGGATTAACTAAATCAGATAGTTTAATTTTGCTTAGACAGTGCTAAACTACACTTCCCTTTCCTTCATTTTCTGCTTATGACTTAAGAGTGAAACAAACTATCTCTCTTTGTCCTGCTTCTGTTTTTCTCTACTCATTTTGTTCTCTGCTGCTTTCCCTTTCTTTTAATATTTAAAAGAAAACAGAAACCTAGTATCCTATAAAACCATTACAAGCAAATGATTTCTTTAAAGAGAATAAAATAAACCATTTTGGCTATTTGGGATGCCACCACTATGTTTGAGTAACTTTAAACTTAATGAGTTAACATGTGCTAAAATTCTAATTAGTTCTAAATTAGTTAAATTTCTAAAAATTTAAAATTTAAAAATTTAGCTAAAATTCTAATTAGTTAACAAAGGTTCTCAAACTTGGGCCCCCAGATGTTGTTGGACTACAACCCCTGTGGTTCCCCAGCCACAAAGGTTGAAGGGGGGTGATGGGAATTGTAGTCAACAACATCTGGGGGCCCAAGTCTGAGAATCCCTGAGTTATTTATTTATCATCATATTTAACATGTGCTACCATTTTTTGAGATTGTAATAAGAACAGTTCAGTCTTCAACAGCCTAAAAGCACTGGCAGAATATCTGCTTTGAATGCGGAAGGTCCCAATTTCTGTCATCTCTATGGTGTTTTTCACACAGCAGGCTTTACTGCACATTTAGAGGCTTTACTGCAAGTTTGAAGTTGCCCCCCAAAAGATGCAAAAAAGTGGGCCCTCCCCCCCCCGGATATAAATCAGGCTATGCACAATAAAAAACCCGAATCGTGTGTGAGGAAAATCTGGCTGATATGTGAACTCATACCCTCCGCTCTGGAGGAGATGCAGACTAAAAGCCCTGGGTGGAAAAGGCCCAGATAGGGCTGGGAAAGACTCCTTCCTGCAGCCTTGGCAAACTGCTGCAGACAGGGTAGACAGTACTGAGCTAGATGGACCAATGTTATGACTTGGTATAAGGCAACCTCCTGTGTTCCTAAGCATTTATGTAGGCATCATTTGTTGTGCTCATGTGATATCACAGACCACAACTTAAGAGAACTGTGTGACTTGTTTTGTGTACCCAGCAGGGCTTTGGACCTGTGGTTCTCAACTGCAGAACCCAGTGAATGATATCAGATGGTATAGTGAGTAGGACGGGATGGACTATTAGACAAGGAGGCTATTCACACGACCGCTCGAAAGCGGGCTAAGGGAGCCCAGCCCACTCCTGAGCGCTCATGAGAACTGCAGGAGCTGTGCGGCTTCCAGCAATTAGCCCGCTTAATCCCACCACCACCAATGAGGTTAGTGGAGCGAGTGCTCTGTTAACCCCATTTTGGCGATCGTGAGTCATGGGGACACCCACGACTGGAAGGTTCCAACAAGCCTCCCAGCCTCAGGTGTCTCCCCAGAATGCCCCATGCACTTGCATAGGGCATCCTGGGATTTCTGGGGGCAGGGTGGCCCCAATCCCCGCCGCCCCTAGCAGCTCTGTGACAAAGCTGGTAATCGTGTGGGGCGGTAATCATGTGGGACGGCTCCCTGCTTGTGTGCAGGGATAGTGGGCTAAGCCCGCTCTCCCTGCAAATCACCTCTAGGCGCTGCACTTTGATCGTGTGAAGCGCCGCAAGGTCTGATCTAGTTTGTCATTTCTTGTGATTATGAAGGTGGACAAGGCAGGGAAGGAAAAGGAATAGTGCAAGACTTCTGTTCAGATTAATCACAGGAATGTTTGTGGTGGTTGCCCCCCATTCACACCTTCAACTCTCCCACCTTATCCTTAGAAAGTAGAGCTCCCAGTGACAGATCAGGGGATCCAGTGCAGCGGCAATCTCCTTGCGATTGTCGGTAGTAGATTCCATTTTTAAAAACTGCCAGCTGCTGGGTGTCTGCTTCAGACAGCAGGATTAGAAGTACTTTGATAAACGACGTTTTTCTATATACTGCACATTTATTTCGCTATCTGTCTTAACAATCTGTCTAACAAGCTCTGAACTCTGTCTGAAGGTTAGTGCATGTTTAAGAAGAAAAATGCATTTGATACATTTGGGGCCAAAAGAATCTTTAGACACATCCAGATGTGTAATGGCTGCTGTATGCTACGAAATGTTGTAAGTTATAAAAGGCCTCCTTGTTTGACATGTAGGTAAGGTAGAATAAATCCTTTATATCAAGAAGCTACATATCATGAAAGCAGCCTCTTTTCTGACTTCCTTTGGCTCCACCACGGTGAGATCTTAAGCTAACATTTCTATCGAGGGAATGGCCTGAGATGCAGAATGAACCCTTTTATAAGTATGACACCTTATATTTGCTCAAGTGTTGAATTGCACCAATACTTGGTAATGTTTGTATGAAGGAACCACATGTGCAGCTTGCTTGAGTTCCTGTTTAGAGAAAATCAACTGTAATAGCACTCTAAAGTAAAAGTTGACATGAACCAGTGTGGTGTAGTGGTTAGAGCACTGGACCTAAACCTAGCCCGGAGATCTCTGCTCAGCAACAAAGGTTCCCTTAGGCCAGTCAGTGAGGTCATCCACGTGTTCTACTCAGCTTTGGGAGTTGTGTGTGCTGCCAATATTTGGTTGTGTGAAAGCAAGGTAAAAGAAAAATCTGGGTAGAAGTGATTGTGTGGAAGCAGGGTAGGAGGAAAAGATACCCAAGTTTTCCTCCTAGCTTGCTTCCACACAACTGAAAGTCAGGAGTACACACAGCTCCCAAATGTGGGTAGAACACAGTTTTTGATTGTGTGAATGACTTCAGTCTCTCAGCCTAACCTGCCTTGTTTTGAGGATGAAAGGGGGAACCATTAAACCGGAAAGTGCCATTGTAGTAAATGGCAGCTTCAAGGTTAAATAGCTGCTCCAGGGTGTTTTTCACACAGCAGGCTTTACCGCGAGTTTACTACAAGGCTTTACTGTGAGTTCAAAGTTGCCCTCCACAATCAATGCAAAAATGGGAATTTTTTACCCTGGATATAGATCAGGCTACACACTAACGTGCAATGAAAAATCTTAACCATA
Organism: Hemicordylus capensis; assembly: GCF_027244095.1. Classification (NCBI taxonomy): domain Eukaryota; kingdom Metazoa; phylum Chordata; class Lepidosauria; order Squamata; family Cordylidae; genus Hemicordylus; species Hemicordylus capensis. The sequence goes on from NC_069660.1 coordinate 122,562,914, forward strand.
TGTGAAGTGTTCCCCGATAGCTTGCAGGGACTTTGGGGGTAAATCTGGCCAATATGTGAACGCACACTCGCCATTCCAGAGGAGATGCAAACTAAAAGCCTTGTGTGAAGACCCCTCACCTCTGCATTGCATTTCCCAGCAGCATCAGGGCCTTGCATGGCTACTCCTTAAGTGTAAAAGCAAGCATCTAGCTATATGATGATATGTTTGTCACATCTAGTTTGGCCCTTAAAATCCCATGAGCTGCAATTGTGCAGGTTTCATGAGCAGGCCCCCATATATTAGGGTTTTTTGTGTGTTTTTTTTGTTTTGTTTTAAAAAACTTGTTTGCATCCATTTCCCTTCCATTCTACTCAGGTTTGGACTTGCAAAGTCATGCCTGGTGTTTTCGGTCCCAACAACAAGGAAGGGTGGAGGCAACTGAAGTTTCCAGTCTGTGAAGGAGAGCCAATTAGTTATGTTTCCAGTTCTTAAAAGGGAAGCAATTATCTGCATTCCCAGGACAGCAGTAATCCTCCTCCTGTTCCATTGGCCTTGGGTGAAGACCACCTCACCCAGCAGCTACTAGTAGGGACAATTAATTCCTGAAAGATTGTCTACTCTCATGTCTTCTCTGTAGGAAGGAGAGACAAGAAATTTCCTCACTTTCAAGCTCTTGAGAGAAATCAACCCACCCTCTCCCAGTCATGGGAATTACACTTGCACCAGTCTCTTTCCACTCTAATACAAGAAGCAAATTAATTAGGGATGTGCATGGAACGGGATTTGTGTTCTGTTCCAAACGTGCGATCTCGTTGTTTCTTGGTTGGCTTGTTATCATACACATCAAGTTGATTTGTGTGATAAGCCAACCAAGAAGCAATGAGATTGCAAGCCAGTGCCAAAAACAGGAAGCAAGGAGGAAACGGCCTGCCAAAATGGCGCTCAGAACACTCAAAATGTTTTGAGCTCATTCCGTCAGAACAACTGGCTCGCCCGGTTGTTCCAACGGAACGTTCCAGGGATTTGCATTCCATTCCAAACTTGAAACAGGACCTTAACTTGAAGGGCATTCTGTTTCGAGCTCGGAACACCTGAGACGGCACATTTTGAGTCATAACTTGCCAAGGTTGGAACGTTCTGCACATCCCTAAAACTAATATGTAGATAGCTCAACCCTCTAACCTGCAAGTGGAATTTGCAGTAACATTTACTTTAATTGGTTTCGCTTAAATTCTACCGGCAGCCAGGTTGGTCTCTGGGTCATCTCGGAGAGACCACATTACTCCTTTACTGATGGAGCTACACTGGCTGCCAAAAGGTTTCCGGACAAAATACAAAGTGCTAGTTATACGGCTTAGGCCCTGGGTATTTAAGAGAGTGCCTTCTTCACTATGAGCCCCACTGCCCATTGAGGTCATCTGAGGAGGTCCATCTCCAGTTACGGCCAACTCATTTGGTGGCTATACAGAGACGGGCCTTCTCGGTCGCTGCCCTGAGATTGTGGAATGTGCTCCCTGTCTCTGGCAATTTTAAAAAAAACACCTGAAAACTCATCTTTTCGCCCAAGCTTTCTCAAAATTGTCTGTTTTAATTCTATGGTTGATTTTAAACTGTTGATTTGTTTTAACTTTTATATGTGTTTTAATTGTTTGATGTTAACCGCCCAGAGACAAATGTTTGGGCGGTATATAAGTTTGAGAAACAAATAAATAAATAAAATAATAATTAGAAACTGTATGACTCGAACATTCTGAACAGGTTGGTTGTCCCACAACAATGGTTTTTCACCAAGAGATACAGCAATACCCTGTAGGAAGCAGTAGGCATATATAGAATTCAGCCCTTGCCCTCCAACAGCACATTGTTCCTGTATCCTATGTGAGATTTCTTATTCCAAAACACTAACAGCAGTGTCAGTGGAAATCCTGTTCCTTGCCTTTTCAGTCTCTTTCTTACATCTTCCCTCCATCTGCATTTCCCTCAGCATTGTCCCTTCCTCCCATTCTTCCTTTGGCTTAGCTTGGCTAAGTTCCTTGGCTGCTTCTTCAGTCCTTGTTTCCTAGCATCTGTTTAGCTGTCTGTTTCTTAAGCAGTTACCACATATCTGTCTCCACCGACTGACATTCAGACTAACAAAGTGTTGGTGAAATAGTTCGCCTTACTCAGATCTGCTGCTTGCTCAGGGGAGTGGAGAGGATTTCAGTGACCTCCCCTTACCCTGGGTATTTCCCAGCCAGCAGGCTTTACCATGGGATTAAGTGGGGTAAAGTGAGTTATGAGGGCATCTATTAGCTGCATATAAGTGCAATAGAGATGTGCCGGAGAAACCTGGGGGCCATTCACATCAGTTTTGTTTTAACGGGGTTCCTCTCCCCATGCCTTGCGATTCCCTCCCCCATGCACTATTCATACCGTTTGCTCCCCGGTCTTTCTCTGGCTCCAGTGGCTCTCTAGAGGATGTGGGATGCCACACCTCCTCTTTCCTACCTGCGCATGTGTGGTGTGTGTGTCTGAAAATTTTCAGTTGGGCCCATGAAAAATTATTTCAATTTCTCCCCACCACCACTTATTGTGGGGGGAAATTCCACAAGACCAGTGGCTTGCCAGACCAACCACATTGACACATTCTTTCCCATTGTAAAGCCTGCAGTAAAGATTTTGTCTATTGCCAGCAACTGGCACTCTTCCAGGGGCCGAGCCACTGATGGATTCATGGAGAGGCACAGTAGGCATTTGCACTCCTCAAATTTTGCCACCTCTCTCTGGGGAGTGGTGGCTGCTGCAAGTGCGGGGTGAGGGGAAGTCCCCCATTTCACTTTCTTACAAAAAATGCCACTGCGCGGTGGGGTGGGGCACACTGGTGGCTGCAGGGAGGGGGACAAGGGGAAAGTTCCCCCCTTTGCCCACTACAACACGCCGTGGCCGGGAGGTGGGCGAGGAGGGGAGAATTCTCCCTTTTACCTTCTAAAATGCTGCTGTGTGGTGTGATGAGGGTGGCGAGCTCCTTCCAGCTCCCCTTCTCCCAAGGGACTGCATCAGCCTCTCTGCAATGCAGCCCGTTTTGGGCTTTCCTCCACACGTTTTCTTAAGGTGAAAGGGTGACAAAAGCCTTTTTGCCTATGGAAGACGAAAACCTTCATCCACCTCTGGATGGAGCTGTGATCTGGCACCTGGCAGCAGACCCGAAACACCCTTTCTCCCCACTGCTCACGGCGGAGGCGGTTGGGGTGACAGCAGCAGCCTCCCTAAGGGCTGGGGTAGGCTGCTCTGCCCCCACCACTTGGCCACCACCTTGGCCGCCACTGCCACCTCTTCACACATGCAGGTTCCACTCTGATATAGTCTTACACTTGCGGGGGGGGGCACATCTAGGCCCCCATTGCACATGCCCTTCCCTTGCTGCCTCTTGGGTGTGCTTGCATAAACTGCTTCCTCTCAGTCCCCATGTACACATACGTAGCATCTTTTTCTGCCATGCGCGAAAGGTGCCGCATCTCTCCCTGCCGCATGCGCAGCAGTGGCGGCTAAGCAGCGGGGGCAGGGCTGCCTACCCCGGGCGTCTCCCTCAGGGAGGCTTCTGTTGCTGCCACCGCATACTGGGGAGACAAGGGCGCCCCATGTGGACAGCATAAAAAGGAAGAAAGTATGTTTACATATGTATTGAGAGGAAGCCGTTTATACAAGCACACCCAAGAGTCAGCAAGGGAAGGGTATGTGCAGTGGGGGGGCCTAGATGTGTGTCCCCGCCAAGTCTAAGACTATATCACCTGCATGTGTGAAGAGGTGGCGGCAGCTGAGTCACGGGGCAGCGCAGCCTACCCTAGGCTGCTCCCTAAGGGAGGCTCTTACCACTGCTGCCACCACACTGCCACCCGGTGGGAAAAGGGGCGCCGGGGGCCCATCGCGGTGAGTGCAGCTGCCCCCAACAACAGCTGTGCACAGGTTCGTGGAACCTGTGTGCACAATTACAGCTCCCCCCACCCCAGCTGCTTTCCATATGGCAGCTTAAAATTGCTTCGCCACGTGTAGACGCTTGGTGGTGTGTATGCGCACCATCTGGATTTCCATACCATCTTGTGTAGGGGAATGTTTGCACAGCCACAGCCTGAATCAGATCCTATCTTGATGTTTCAGGCTTAAATTTTATCCAGGCTTTTACATAATCGTTTTTACTGCTGCTTCTATGTGTTTTTACCCGTTGTATCGTTTTTATGCTTGTATTTTATAGATTTTAAATTTGGTTTGTTTTTATATTTTTTAGCTTAATACTTTTATTGTCTTTTTATTGTATGTTTTAACTTTTGTAAACCGCCTTGGGGTTGTCTTTTAACGAAAGGCGGTATATAAATGCAACAGTAAATACATTGTTGATTTGCATGAGAAATTAATAGCTGTGTTTTCCCCCCTAGGCTTGCTTCTGCCCCCCCCCATCCCTGCCTCTCAGCTTCCCCACACATACCCTCTTCCTCCTTGTATGTGTGTCATTCTCTGTCACCCCTCACCTCTCTCTTGTTCTCTTCTCCCCCGCCACCCCATTCAACTTCCCAGCTTTGCAGTCTTCCTCCTCAATTTGCCTCACCTGAGGTGGTTGGGGAAGTGTGGTGGGCAGAAAGTCCCCAGAGGACAGGCGGGGCCTGTGTGCAAATTCACCAAAGTGGGGGGAGGAGGTGAGGGAAAGCCATCCATCTCCCGCCCCCTTATCTCAATCTCTCCCGGATAGAACCCACGATGGCGTCAAAAGCTTCAGAACGTCAGGGTAAAAGCTGTTGGATTTTAAACCACTTCCTCCTGCAGTCTGGAAAGCACCCTGGTATGGACACTTGTGTTAAAGATGACTGAAGACAGGCGTAGAGAGTTGAGTCTGACAGTGGCATACGCAGTCCATGTTCAGGCTGCCGCCCCCCACAGCCTGGTTGCGCCCCCCCCCATGGTGCCCCTTTCCCCGCTGCACCCCTTCTTTTTCCCCACACGTGTGGAACCGCTTTTCTTCCCTCCATGCGGCTGTGGCAGTTGCGGTGGCAGCCTCTCCAAGGGGTAGGCTGCCAGGGGTAGGCTGCCCTATCACCACCACTCAGCTTCCACCACGACTGCTGCCAGCTCTTCGCACATGTAGCTTCCACTGATAAAGTCTTACACTTTGGGGCGGGGGCATTGTGGTGTAGTGGTTAGAGTGCTGGACTAGGGCCAGGGAGACCCGAGTTTAAATCCCCATTCAGCCAGGATACTTGCTGGGTGACTCTGGGCCAGTCATTTCTCTCTCTACACCGCTCTGGGCTCCTTGGAGGAAGAGCAGGATATAAATGTAGTAAGTAAATAAATAAATTTTGATTTATTTTGAGCCTTTTGGAAGGGCAGTAAAAAATTTTAAATAATAAATAAAATAAATAAATAATAATTACCCTTCTTTTTCTGACTTTTGGGTGTGCTTGCACAAATGGCTTCCTCTCAGTTCATACGTACACATGCATATCTTCTCTATCTGCCCCCCACCCCCGCCCCACAGTGCAGGGTGCCCCTTCTCTCACTGCCATGCACACAGTGGTGGTAGCTGAGTAGCAGGGGCAGGGCAGCCTACCCCAGCCAACTCTCTGAAGGAGGCTGCCGCTGCCACCGCCACTGCCACACAGTGGAGATAAAAGGGGATCCCTGAATGTGGGAGAAAAAGGAGTGCTGTGAGGAGAGGGGTGCTGCGGGGGGTGGGTAGCAGCCATGGTTGTGGCTGAGCGGCAGGGGCAGGGAATCCTAGCCTTGGCCGCTCCTTCAGGGTGGCGGCTGCTGCCAACACCACCACCACATGTGGTGGGAAGAAAAGGGGCTTCCCCCACATGGCATAAAAGATGGGGTGCCACGGGGGAGGGGCACTGCCAGGTTGGGTGGGGGGCAGGCAGCCCAAACATTGGTTGCCTATGCCCTCCCTATGTTACTGCACCCTTCTACTGGGTTTTGTGTTTGCATAGATTATTCTGGTTTTGTTTCCTTTGGGGAGGGGGCTCCCCCAGTGAATCTTGCAAAAGATAGATGAGTACTTATTTATGTATTATTTCTCTGTGTAAACCGCCTTGAGCCATATTTGGATGGGCGGTATAGAAATCGAATGAATGAATGAATGAATGAATGAATGAATAATAAATGAATGGGTGAATTGCTCATCTTTCAGGCAGTCAATCTTCTGCAAGATGAGTAAATCTTTTTTTTTTTTTTAAATAAAAGAAACGTGACACTTTAAGAAAAGGAGCTCTACCAAGATGATCCCTCTGTACATCTCAGAAGAAACTTTAGGATATATTGAAGGATCTCAAAAAGGTGCCATAAAAAGTGGAAGTTCTTAGCACAGAGATAATGTGCTAAGCTCCAATGCACAGGGAAGAATCCGAGTCATTTATGGAGGGCACCTTGATGGCTCACATGAACTTCAGCTCAAATCCCATTAATGTAAGAATGCACACCTACCCTTTCTGTGGTGAACCAAAGTAAAATCGCCATCTGAGAAGGGCAGTGGAGGAGCTCTGTGCCACATAAAAAGATCTCCCTGAGGGTTGCACAGCCCTCGGGGACGTATTTTCAGATCATACAGAGTGCTCCTGGGGGAAGGGAAGGTTGTCAAAATGCACTCCCATCATGCAAGTGCTGGTGTAGTGTTAATCTGGAACTCTTCAAAAGCGCTGGTGCTTTGTTAGTATAGGCAGTATGTGCAGCTGAACAAGCATTTGTTCTGAATTATGTGTTAAGAACATAAGAACAGCCCTACTGGATCAGTCCCAAGGCCCATCTAGTCCATAATCCTGTTTTACACAGTGGCTCACCAGATGCCGCTGGAAGCCTACAGGCAGGAGTTGAGGGCATGCCATCTCTCCTGCGGTTTGGATAACTTCATGGAGGAGAGGTCTATCAATGGCTACTAGTCGGAGGGCTATAGGCCACCTCCAGCCTCAGGCAGGGTGCCTCTGAGTACCAGTTGCAGGGGAGTAACCGCAGGAGAGATGGCATGCCCTCAACTTCTGCTTGTAGGCTTCCAGCGGCATCTGGTGAGCCACTGTGCGGTTACTCCCCTGCAACTGGTACTCAGAGGCACCCTGCCTTTGAGGCTGGAGGTGGCCTATAGCCCTCCGACTAGTAGCCATTGATAGACCTGCCCGAAAGAGTTTGGTATCATCTGCAAATCTGGCCACCTCACTGCTCACCCCTACTTCTAGACCATTTATTAATAAATTAAAAAGCACTGGTCCCAGTACAGATCCCTGGGGGACCCCACTTCATACTTCCCTCCATTGTGAAAATACTCCATTTATACCTACCCTCTGTTTCCTGACCTTCAATCAGTTACAATCCACACACGTACTTGTCCCCTTATCCCATGACTGCTAAGTTTTCTGAAGAGTCTTTGATGAGGAACTTTGTCGAAAGCTTTTTGGAAGTCCAGGTATACGAAGTCCTTTGCAGAAGCTATGCCGGTTCTCCCAGATTTCCCTTTGCAGAAGCCATGCCGGTTCTCTCCAAGCAGGGCCTGTTCTATGTGCTTTATAATTTGATCCTTGAGGATGCTTTCCATCAATTTGCTTGGAATGGACGTTAAGCTAACTGGCTTGTAATTTCCCTGATCACCCCTGGATCCCTTTTTGAAAATCGGTGTTACATTTGCTACTTCCCAGTCCTCCAGTACAGAGCCTGATTGTAGGGATAAGTTATATATTTTAGCAAGGAGATCAGCAATTTCACATTTGAGTTCTTTGAGGACTCATGGATGGATGCTATCCGGCCCTGGAAATTTGCTAGTTTTCAGTTTTTCCAGACAGTTTAGAACAGGGCTGCACAACCCAAATGCCCTGGTAGGCCGGAACCATCCACAACTTGGTGTGCAGGGGCCGAGGTCAAATTTGTAGCACATTATTACATTATAATTAAATATTATTACCTGTTTGTGGCTCTATTTCCCCTGTCAATGGATCCATAGTTTTAACCAAGGATAGTGGCCAGAGAATAGGTCCTGTCTCTGCTCAATCAGTGGGCCCCCTAGAGTGCATGCCAGCCCCAAACAAATGCCAAGTTCTTTCTTCTCCCTAAATTGTTGTTGCTTTCAGGCTGCAATGCTAGGCATGCTTACATGAGAGTAAGCTTTACTGGGTACACCATGGTACATATTTCTGAGAAAACATGCATAGGATGGCACTATAAGGCAGTTTCCAGCTCCTGTGTTGCTGCAGGAGACCTGGGGGCCAGTAAAATAGTCTCTGCGGGCCGAATCCGGCCCCCGGGCCTTATGTTGTGCAGGCCTGGTTTAGGACATCATCTCTCCTCACTGCCATCTGACTCAGTTCTTTAGCCGCCATCCCCGAAAAGCCTGGTTCAGGAACAGGTATATGCTCAGTATCATCTGCCATGAAGACAGACGCAAAGAACTCACTTAGCTTCTCTGCAACCTCCATATCCCCCTTAATAATCCCTCATTATCCAACAGTCCAACTGGCAAGTTTCCTGCATTTGATATATTTAAAGAAGTTTTCTCTTATTCCCCTTGATGCTTTTAGCTAAATGTTCCTCAAACTCTGTTTTCGCCTCCCTTATTGTCACCTTGCATTTATTTTACCAGAGTTTGTGTTCCTTTCTATTCTCCTCATTTGGGCAAGCCTTCCAATTTTGAAAGGAAGTCTTCTTCCCTTTTATGGCTTCCTTGACGGTACCTGTTAGCCATGTTGGCATCCTCCTGGACTTAGTGGTACCTTTCCTCCTTTTGGGTATACAGTCTAACTGGACTTCTAGTATTGTGGTTTTGAGTAAACTCCGTGCATTCTGGAGCGAAGTGACTCTCCTAATTTTCCCTTTCAGTTTTCTTTTCACCATACTCCTCATTTTGGGGAAGTTTCTTCTGAAATTCAAAGTGTCTGTGTTAGACTTCTTTCATGATTCTCTCTCCACGTGTATGCTGAATTTGATCGCATTTTGGTCACTGTTTCCTAAAGGGTTGATGACACTGACATCACATACCAGGTCCTGAGTGCCACTCAGGTTTAAGTCCAAGGTCGTCTTCTCTCTGGTTGGTTCCAAGACCAACTTTTCTAGGGCACAGTCATTTAGCATACAGTATCTAGAAATTTGACCTCTTTGTCATTACATGACAGTGAATTTACCCAGTCAGTGTGTGGGTAATTGAAGTCGCCCATTATTACAGCCATGCCTCTCCTTGAAGCCTCCTTGATTTCCTCCTGCAACTCCCAGTCACTGTTAGCATTTTGATCTGGTGGGCGATAGCACGTCCCCAGTAGCACATTTCCTTTCAGGTCTTGTATTGTTACCCACAGGGTTTCTATGGAGGACTCTGATCCACCTAGGTTTTCTATTTTGTTGGATTCTATCCCTTCTTTAACATACAATGCTACTCCACCTCCAAGGCACCCCTCCCTGTCCTTTCTAGAGAGGGATAACAGTGTCCCACTGGTTCTCACAGTTTCACCATATTTCTGTTATGCCCACCATATCTATTTCTGTGCTAGCAACCAAGCACTCCATCTCACCCATCTTGGCTCAGAGGCTTCTGGCATTGGCATATAAGCACCTATACACCAAATCACTTATCTGGTGTATGCTATCTTTCTGTTGACTCTTTGACCAGCTGGCATGGGCCATGAACACGCCTCTGGGGTGGGTGGGTGGCTTCTTTAAGTGTTAATGGAGCCAGTGCTCTGTGCTGTCCAGCAGCCCCCACGGCGGGGAATCCCCTCCGCCACTCACCTGGCTCCCATGGATGCGAGCCTCCGCTGGTGGCCAGGTGAGTGGTGGAGGTGATTCCCCGCCGCGGGGGCTGCTGGGCGGCATGGAGCACTGGCTCTGTTTACACTTAAAGAAGCTGCCCGCCGCCCCGCCCCTGGAGGCACATTCACGGCCCGCACCTGGTTCTGTCTGCTCTTTATGTGATTCTGCTCTGTCCCCTTCTGTTTTATCTGAATCTTTTGCACCCTCACACTTTAAAGAATGGCATTTGCCTAACCGGATACTGTCCAGACCAAATACATTTCCCCTCATCGTTGGTGCCAATGTGCTCCATAACAGCTGTCTCCTCCCCAGCACTGCCTAACAGTCAGTTTAGATGCTGTGTGATGTCCGCAATCTTCGTACCAGGTGGGCAAGTCGCCGTGCAGTCAACGTTATTTTTGAATTATGGACATAGTTGTTTGGACAAGTATTATGGACACTGTTTTTGGACTTTTAGGTAGATGTCCATCCAGAATTATAGATAATGGTAGGGTTTGATTCAAGGCTTCATGTGTGAAAGGAATCATCTTCATTGACAGAACGACCATGATATTAGAACCAGATTAAAAGAATGCCCAAATAGCTACTGTGAAAACAAAACAGAGGACATCGTTGAAACACTATATGGTCCTTTGATAGTGCTTTGCTGTGGGGCAAAGTGAATCGCAAGAGTTTGCAGTGATGCTGGGTTGGGTTGAGATTAGGGGTACTTTTGACTGTCTATAGAAGAAAATGTTGTGCATGTTGGCTTCGAAATGGACAATTTGGTATATTAAGTTAAATGTAAACACTTCAGATACACATTGGAAAGCTTTCCAGTTTCTTCAGACTAGTGTGATTTCAGAGTTTAGATTCCACGTCCTTAATGTTGACATTTTTTAAAAAAATAAGAACTGTGAAACTTGTACTTATGATCAACAAAATGAAGCACAGCTCCCCAAACTTATGAAAAGTTGGCCAAAAGTACAAGAGCTTTTAAGAGGCAATACATTCATCAGTGTTTCCTAGCCCACTCTGAACACAGTAAGGGCTTACAGCAAAAAGGCATTTGGTTCTGGCTGGTATCCATCTCCCCTCACAGAAACTCAAAACTCCTCCAATCATATTCATTTCTGCTATAGAAGGAATCAGAAATTCCAATGAGACAAGAAACAAGAATACCTTTGCTAAAATGAGGAATTCCAGCAGGGTAACTGTGGCCGGTCCGTGGTAGGAAGAAGACACAATGTGCTGGGGCATGTCGGAATGGCAGCCTGAACCGACATTTCGTTTTAACTGTCAGAGTGCAAAGTATGTTGCAGCAGCTGAAGTCACAGCCTGGCCCTGCAAGTGGAACAGAGGCAACCTGGGCGGCCCATTTGCCTTGAGACCCACTGCCTGCCAAGGAAGAATGGTGTCAAAGGGCACCTGTTCCCGATAAAGCTTTTTAAAATTGAAACATCTGAGGTTTGACTGAATGCTTTGACAGCCCAAGGAACTTTTCTCCTGTGCAGCTTGTTCACACTATGGCAAAGGCAAATGGGCATACATGGGATGTTTGGCCAAGCACTTTCTCCATAGAGATGGAGGACAGAGGCTGTCTAACCTGTAGTCCTAAGTGGCTTCCTACTTTAGGAAAGAGCTGACAAGCAGGTAGTAGCAAATCTGATTAGAGAGTTGGTAACCAGACTGGGAGCCAGCTGTGGGTGAACAGCTATTTCTTCAGGCCTAGACTTCTCCTGGAGTTTTAGCCTACTTTCCAGTAGGCTTATCAGATCACCCGGCATTCCGTGTGTGTGTCCATCTGAATGTGTGTGTGTGTCCACACCCCTCCCCCCATCAACTTTACAATGCCTGGACCAATATGAACCAAATTTGGTACAGTTGTAGGGACACATACTCAACAGCGTAGTTTTTGCTGATGTCATCTACTGTTCATTACTGCATAAACTTTTGAGGCGTGAGTGGGTTAACTTGTGAACGCCTAACCAATCTGAACCAAATTTGCTACAGCTGTAGGGACATAAGGATGCCCCAATGGCATAGTTTGTGATGATGTAATCCACCCCAATTCAAGATGGCGAGTGTGTGAACATTTGAAGCACAAGTGGGCTAACTTGTGGACTGTCTAAGTGATTTGAACTAAATTTGGTACAGTTGTAGTGAGTGATACACAGGGATACCTCAGTGGCATAGTTTGTGATGATGTCACCCACCCCAGTTCAAGATGGTGGATGTGTAAACGTTTGAGGCACAATTGGGCTAACTTGTAAACCGCCTTGCCCATTTGAGCCAAATTTGCTACAGGTGTAGGGACACATAAGGACACCTCAACAATATTGTTTGTAATGATGTCATCCACCCTGATTCAAGATGGTGGATTCATGAATGTTTGAGGTACAAGTGGGAACTGATTTGGACCAAATTTGGTACAGTTGTTGGGACACATAGGGACACCTCAAACACATATGTTTGTGATTATGTCATCCACTCCAATTCAAGAGGGCAGATGCATGAACATTTGAGGCACAAGTGGGCTAACTTGTGAACTGTATAACCGATTTGGACTAAATTTATTCCAGTTGCAGGGATAGTGAAAGGAAAGTAGGCAGATTAGTTCTTAATAGAACAACTTTTTTTTTTTTTAAGTGGCTTCATGAGGCTGCAAATGGGAAGAGGGTGGTAGCAAAGAGACTGCTTAACTTTTTCTTTTAGTGCAATTTTTCTGTTCCAAGTTCAACTCTTCCTAAGCTGCTTTTCTTTCTATGGGGAAAATGGTTTATACAGTCAGGCCAGTGGTAGGACAAGCAATAAGACGGATTAGCTGCATGAAGCAACAAGATAGTATCAAATCCAGCTTAAAGGAACAATATTGAACTACAAGCTTGTTTTTCTGCGTGAGCGGTTTCAGTACTCAGGTGCCAAGCAGAGGTATTTCCAGAGGAGGAGATACTTTGCGTTTGGATAGAGAGAGAGGTTGTTCTCATGACCAGACCTATAGGGCTAGCCCAGATAAGTCTGGTTGTGCGAAACCTTGGGATAACTCCCAATCCCACCGCTCCTCCTTTGGGTAGCCCTGCTTTTCTACCCAGGCAGAAAGTGAGGTAGGCAGACATGTGTGCACCTCCTACCTCATTCTCTGGTTGTGTGGGTGCTTGTGTTCCAGGCAGCTGCTCCCAGGCTGCTGGCAGCCATCTTTACCACAGAAGCCGGGGAAGGATCAGCAGCAGGGAGATTTCCCAGTACACCATACTGCTCAGGTGGTGCATTGTGGAATTCCTGGTAGCCCGGCTTCCTCCCCTTTGCCTCCCAATCACTGCCTGGCTCACTGCTGTGCCACTCATCTGGTCACGCAGGTAGTGGAGCCCTGTTCGGGCTCAGAACATGTGGAGGAAAGCAGGTAGGCTCCTGCCTCCCCCCACTCCCAGTCCTCTCCACTTTGGTCATGTGAATGGCCTCAGAGTATTTAGATTATCCAGGTTTATAAAGTATATGAAGAACACTCATTTATATCTTGGAGATCTAAAAGACATGGTACTTCTAGGCTACCGTAACTTATAGTCCATTCTCTTGCTTGCAATAGAGTGACAAATATTAGGTTGGATTTTTTCATTATAGTGGATAGGTTGTAAATAACGTTATGGCTTTAAGGACTTTGCCAGAATGCAGACTGGAACTCTTTAATGTTCTGGCCAAATTTCCAGCTCTAGGATAATCTGAAGTCTGGGTAGACAAAACTGTCTCTTTCAATTGTAACATGGAGCTTCATGAGGGACAAAATTTGAATTTATGTATGTTGGAATGTTGGATAAACTATCTTGGCTAACAGCAACTATACTCTAATGTTTATGTCAGTGCATGTATAAGCAGTCTCCCAAGATCCTTAAATACAATTCATCACACTGATGAAAAATCTTTCCAGGGTGAGGGAAGAGAAGTGTTTTCATCTAATATTTCATAGGCAGGGGCCAAGTTGCATATACACTGGCACTGTCCTTTAGGTCTGGCCCACTTCTTATAGGAATCCCTGCTGATGTAGCGTGATTTGATGGTAGTACAAGGAACATCAGCCTCGGTCTGCCTCTCTGTTTGAATTCCAAAACTGGCAGGGGATTTGTGAAAATACTTAAATCAGTAGGCCCAGGACCTCTGCAGACCATTCTTGATGCAACTACAGGAATGTCCTGCAGGGAATTAAAGAACAGCATGTCCTGATATCAGTACAGTCAATGGAGTTCTAAATTAGTGAGCAGCAGATCATAGAGGGGCTCTGCTATTATACTAATTGTAGGGGACCACTCTGTGTGTTTAATTTCTGCAAAATCTGTATGCAAGATATAGTTTCTTGTGCATGGAGTATCTAGGCTGAGATTGAAGTTCTAAGCACACTTACTTGGATGCAAGTCCCATTTAAATTAGTGGGACAGGCTTCCAGGCAAATATGGTCATATACTGTTTTCCAAATGTGATTGCATCCCTTGTTCCCATTTTATTGTTCCACTTTTATTTTAGACTGTTTGGTTAGTTAAAGTGTGCCCCTTTAAAAGTTCCACTACAGTGCTGCTTAGAAGAACATTTGTTGTGAACAGTTACAACTTCAAAAATGACCGGTGCAATGATTTATGTGAAATCTTCTTAGCTGTCATTATGAAGTGAATAGAAGCCATTTAAATGCATTTGGGACATTTAAATCTTAAGCTATCTGGTTTATTGCAGGTCAGGTCCATAAATTAAGAATGCAGTCTCTCTAATTCTTTAATGAAGATGAATGTCTTGAGATTAATAAGGGAACTGACCCTGAGTGCTGCTCCCAGTGACTTTTCCAAATGATGCTATACATTATAAAATAACACATGCAGTGTATTCAAAACTGTAAAGCAAGTTGCTTTTGCATTTACCAAAAAGGAGTAGAAGTACTGTGAAGTCACAGTAGGAAATTGTTGATTGGATGGTTTGGGTGTTGCCCGGTTGATTCTAGATGTTTTTGTGCAGTGATTGCCCAGAAATGTTGCCTGGACCCAAAGGGTTAGGTGCAGTGTTCCCTCTAACAGGGATTCCCAGATGTTGTTGACTACAACTCCCATAATCCCCAGCCAAAGGTCTTTGCAGCTGGGGATGCTGGGAGTTGTAGTCAACAACATCTGGGAATCCCTGTTAGAGGGAACACTGATTGAGTGTGTGTAGCACTTGTGCATCCCAAGAGGAATGTACCATAGGTTGAAATAAAAGAAGGTTGTGAATTTGAACCTCGGTTCTTTGTGTAGTTTCTGACACAACTTGCTCCTCCTTTCTTCTTAAGTGATGCTTCCTTGTGCTAGAAATTCGACTACAGGGAGATTATACAAAGTGATCGCAAAAAATGAACCAGCAGCACCAGAAGAAACATGTGTTTCTTCCGTTCCCAAAATTTCAGCCATATGACTTTTGCTACCCTGTGCTACAAATTTCTGAGCGCCAAACTGCACTCATTAAGAGCATGATTGGCGCTGGCATTCTCAGGTCTTTTCATAAGTACTAAAGCCATGGCAAGACCAATCCAGATTAGGACCTGGTGGGGCAAAGTATTCAAGTTTCCTCTCCTATGTTGTGGTTGGGTTTATTATTATTTTTAATTTATTATTATATCACTATCCAACAAAAAAAAAGTTCTCAGAGCAGTTTCCTCTCTGTAATTCCTGTTTAGGTACAAAACCCAAGCACCATGTAATGTCATGTATAGGTTGGCCTTCAGAATCATGGGGTTTACTAAACTGAACTTCTCCTGAACTATAAGGCAATGGGCAGAGTTCTGAATTGTTGAAGTAATCCATGGGATAAAGGTAAAGTGTTCTGTCGAGTCGACTTCGACTCCTGGCGCCCACAAAGCCCTGTTGTTTTCTTGGGTAGAATACAGGAGGGGTACCATTGCCTCCTCCCGCGCTGTATGAGATGATGCCTTTCAGCATCTTCCTATATTGCTGCTGCCCGATATAGGTGTTTCCCATAGACTGGGAAACATACCAGCAGGGATTCGAACCAGCAACCTTCTGCTTGTTAGTCCAGCATTTCCCTGCTGCACCACTTAAGGTGGATAGCAACTGTAAATTGAGGAAGTAGCTCCATTACAAGCAGCAACTTCCGAAACCTCAACTGCACTGCTATTATTGCTTGGCTTATGTAGAAACTTTAGTTTCCTGTGCATTGTTGAGTTGGCATATTTTAGATTTAAAAATGAAAAAGAAAAGAACAAGGGCTTAGAGGTTGTTATTATTATATTTATTTACACAGTCAGACAGGTATTATTGACTGGTTTGTTTTATCCAGACATCGAGTCCTTCCCAAGGACCTGGGATGCCAGAATTTTATTGTCAATGTTGTTGCTGTTGTTATAGATATCGTCGCAGAATATAGGCTGTTCCCAGTAAAGCTGCTTTTTGTAATTGGCTGGTGGTGATTTCTGTGGCCCCTATGGTGTTGAGGTGCTCTTCAAGGTCTTTTGGAACTGCACCCAGGGCGCCAATTACCACTGGGATTATTTTGGTCTTTTTCTGCCACAGCCTTTCAATTTCAATTTGTAGATCTTTGTATTTGGTGATTTTTTCTATTTCTTTTTTTTCCTATTCTGCTATCCCCTGGTATTGCTATGTCGATTATTTTCACTTGTTTTTCTTTCTTCTCAACTACAGTTATATCTGGTGTATTGTGTGGCAGATGTTTGTCTGTTTGTAGGCGGAAGTCCCATAATATTTTTACATCTTCATTTTCTTCAACTTTTTCAATTTTATGGTCCCACCAATTTTTGGCTACAGGTAGCTTGTATTTTTTGCAAATGTTCCAGTGTATCATCCCTGCTACCTTGTCATGCCTTTGTTTGTAGTCAGTCTGTGCGATCTTTTTACAACAGCTGATTAGGTGGTCCACGGTTTCATCTGCTTCTTTACAAAGGCGGCACTTGCTGTTTGTGGTGGATTTTTCGACTTTTGCTCTTATTGCATTTGTTCTTAGTGCCTGTTCTTGCACAGCCAGTATTAAACCCTCTGTTTCTTTCTTCAAGTTGCCATTTTTAAGCCGTTGCCAGGTCTTGGTGATGTCTGATTTCCCACTTATATTGTGCAGATATTGACCATGCAGGGGCTTATTTCTCCATTTTTCTGCTTGGTTCTTGACTTGTTCTTTCTTGTAGGCCTGTTTTGTTTCATTGGTGTTGAATAGTTTCGCATCATTGACCATTTGAAGTGCCTCTTCTTCACTGTCCTTGATATATTCTTCAAGGCCTCTTTTCTCCTCCTCTATTGTTTGATAGACTTGCAGCATTCCTCTTCCACCTGAGCTGCGAGGGAGGTATAGCCTATCGACATCACTGCGGGGGTGCAGAGCATGATTGATGGTCATGATTTTCCTGGTCTTACGATCTAGCGTCTCTAGCTCTGCCTGGGTCCAGTCTATTATTCCTGCAGTGTATCTGATAACAGGTATAGCCCAGGTGTTTATGGCTTGTATGGTGTTCCCGCCATTGAGTTTGGACTTGAGGATTTTTCTAACTCTCCTGATGTATTCACTTCCAATTTTTCTTTTAACTTCAGTGTGTGCAATGTTATCAGCCTGGAGAATGCCCAAGTATTTGTAATGTTCTTTCTCTTCCAGGTTCTTGATCTTGCTTCCATTGGGCAGTTCTATTCCTTCTGTTTTTGTTATTTTCCCTCTGTTCATTATTAATGCAGCACACTTGTCTAGTCCAAACTCCATTGCTATATCGCTACTGAATATACGGACAGTGTTTAGCAGTGATTCGATTTCCGACTGGGACTTTCCATACAACTTCAGATCGCCCATGTACTGCTATTGTATTGTATTATTATGTATTGCTGCTACTATTATTATTATTATTATTATTATTATTATTATTATTATTATTATAACATTTATATCTCGCCATTCCTCCAAGGAGCCCAGAGCGGTGTACTACATACTTGAGTTTCTCCTCACAACAACCCTGTGAAGTAGGTTAGGCTGAGAGAGAAGTGACTGGCCCAGAGTCACCCAGCTAGTATCATGGCTGATTGGGAATTTGAACTTGGGTCTCCCCAGTCCTAGTCCAGCACTCTAACCACTACACCACGCTGGTGTAGTAGCTTCCCCGCCTGAGGCAGTTGGGAGCTATTTATCAGTTTGTTTTCAAAGGCACAGAATTGTCTCGGGCCAGGTTCTCACAAATAGCAAATGAGGTTGCAAACATATGTCAGCTAGTACCATTTCAGACTGCAGGATTCCATCATGTAAGCCCCCATCGTCAGTGTGAAGTGGTACAGTCTAGACATGGCTTTACCCCCTCATCTGCTGTTTGTGAGAACAAGGGCTTAATTGAGCCTCACTCCTGCCATGTTGTTTGGAGTTGTAACTTTCTCTTAGGGTAGGGCATGATCCTCTGTCCATACAGTCCAACAGCAAAAAATTTCCATTTGCTTCACCGAGTCATGATCAGTTCCCAAAAGGCAATCCTGAAGTCATTGTGGGCATCACGCCAAACCCCAAAGAGGTGGTGGCTTTGCAAATCATTAAGAAGAGTTTGCATCTTTGTCAGTGCTGTGCCATTGCAGGAAAACACATTTGGAAGAAAGGGAAATCTTGTAGCTACTTCTTAAAACAAGAAGTAGCTTTATATGCTTATACCCCCAGCATTTTATGCTTGTACCCCCAGCATGATTCTATTGCATTTTATTTTGCTATGACTTCTATCTTTACTCCTCTTCTTTCCAGAGCAATTCCAACCTACCTTGAGGGCTTGATTTAAGCAACTTCAAGCACGCCTGATATAGTCTTGAAGCCTCACCCAATTCAGTATGACTCTGGGTTAGCTGGAGAATAAATTAATTGGTTAATTTCCCCGATATCCTGGAATGTAGGCCATCTGGACTTCCTGATGTCTGATGTATACCTTCATCTCCAAGGGAACAAATCTTTAATACTTCCTTGTTGTCCGTACCACTTCTCTTTATTTCTGCTGATGGCCAATTAGAGATACACAGAATTGAAGGGCTAGGCCATTTTAGAGTCAGCATTTGAATTAATTTCTTTCTTCATGTTATTAGCCTGTCCTGCCTCAAGCGCCTCATATTAATTCATCTTAATTTGTTTAGGAAATGCTACACTTTCTGCTCCTGCTGTTTGCTTATTGTAGGGTAGATATTGCTTTGGTGTAAATTCATGAAAGTTCATGGCCATCAGCAGATTGGTGACTGTGCCACAGAAGAAAATGCCAATTTTTCAGTATTACCCATCCAGAAGTGAAAACTTATGAGATTACAAATAGAAAAATGCACTGGTTAATTAGATATTTAAGCTGACCAAAAATTCCAGGCAGGTAGCTTTTTAAACAGTGATTGGGATGTAATGAATGGAAATTGGAAGTGGAGTTGAGAGAGAAGAGGGGAAGCTGCTGTCATAGAATCACAGAATGGTATCAGGACTTCTCAGACATCAAAGTGCGCACTGCTCATGCTTACAGCAGAGAAAGCGGGGAGGAAATCCCACCCCCTCCGCTGTCACTCATCCCCTCTTGCCTGATGAACATGCTTATGGTGCTGTTCATCTGAAGGGGGGGCACTATAATTGTTGACCAGCGATTCTGTGAACTGCAGCCTCGGTCGATCATAGGAAGCATAGAAAGCTGCCATATACTGAGTCAGACCATTGGTCTATCTAGCTCAGTATTGTCTTCAAATGCAACCCTGCTTAGCTAAGGGGACAAGTCATGCTTGCTACCACAAGACCAGCTCTCCTCTCAAGGACTCATGGGACCTTCTGCATGCATGCAGGTACTCTACCACTGAACGACAGCCGCTCTCTTTGCCCTCACGGAATTCTGCAGTAGTTTTTTTTTTTTAATCCCCCACGGCATATCTAATGCAACTGGAAGTACCAGATCACAGGAAGGCCTTTACCCTGGCCAGATGCCATGCCCTCCCCTCAGTCGTACTAGAGGGTAGATACAGAAAGACCCCACCCTCGGAGCGTCTGTGGCCCTGCGACTCTGAGAAGGTTGAAACAATAGCGCACATCCTCCTCTACTGTCCATACTATAGAGATGTTTGCACCAACCTCATTCTACTACTACTACTTAAGTTCCCAGGACATTCAGCACAGTTCTACACCTCTCTGACACTGAACCCGCCATCACCCATAACGTTGCCAAGTTCTGTGCGGCGGTTAGAATCTCCTGGGTCCTGACAGGCAGCTGGTCCTTTACAAGATGGCCACATTGAACAACTTCACAGCCAATATACAGCACACTCTTTACACCCTACTATAGCTTCCAAACCACACTATACGGAAGGTTTTACAGTCTCACAGCTTTTTAAATTTTACTCCTTTTATAGCGCTATAGCTTTCATAGTTTTTACATAGCCACATAGATTTTTATGGTGTTTTAGTCTTCTGTGGTTTTTAGTTTCCACAGCTACATAGT
Organism: Hemicordylus capensis; assembly: GCF_027244095.1. Lineage (NCBI taxonomy): Eukaryota > Metazoa > Chordata > Lepidosauria > Squamata > Cordylidae > Hemicordylus > Hemicordylus capensis. The sequence continues at coordinate 122,583,066 of NC_069660.1, forward strand.
TGTTGTTGTTGTTGTTGTTGTTGTTTTGTTTTTAAACAGTTTGATAGTCCTTGTCAAGACCCTGGAATTCCAAGACACTGGGTTCCTGTAACCTCAGTTCTTGAGATGCCTACTAATGCCTCTTAAGCCTTTTTATGCCTATTACATACCTTACAGACCTTTGTTCCTTTCATACCCTTTTAATGCTTTGTATTTATGCTGGTCTAAGACCGTAATAAAGATGATTTAATTTGCAGTAGTTGTTTAGTAAGAAAACATTAAGCTCAAATACGAAAAACTATGCTATCGGTGCAGCTAAACTTAAAAACCTCATTGGTGATGCAAGCAGAAAAATTATTAGCTGACCACTGCATGTCACAACACATGTCCTGATGTGACCATTCAACATTTCTCACTGCCTTTAGATTGCCAAATCGGAGCTGGAAAGCAAGAGACACTGAGGAGCTGCATTTAGAAATAAAGGGCATCCATCGTATCCTATAGAATAAAAGATAAGCCATTTGTCATCATGGTTGGCAAGTCTCTTAAAGAATGCTGGCCTGCCTTTAGAAGAAGAAAATGCTAGGCTTCATCCCATTTATCTTGTACTTCCTGTAAATAAATTGAATTGGGGAGTTTCCACCCCTGAGGTTGACAAGTGCTCATTTTTTAATTGGAACAGTAAAAGTGGATTCTGGCTGGTAAACAGTCACAGGGTCTGGAAAACCTGGTTAAGTCCTGGGGATGCACAAAACATACAATCCAAGAAATAATGAAGGCTGTTCATACACTGTAGCAAGGCTACTGAATGGGAAAGGTCCAATTCTACATGGAAATGGAAATGTACAAGTAATTGCATTCATGTGCAGCAACTGCTGAAATACATCCCATGCTGTTTTAGTATGCTTGATCTATTTATAGCAGGGTTCCTCTACTGTTCTTTTTATCATGATTCACATTTTAGGTATATTGCCCCTCTTGTTTTTAGATATCCAAATAATTCTGATGAGTTTTACATAAATCTACTTCTTTCTGACATTCACACTGATGTTTTGCTGCAATTAAGATCCGCACATGGTGTGTTAGAAATGGTTAATTTAGGTGTTTAGGTTGTCTCATCTTATCTTATTTTACTCTTATGTAATAGCTTCTATATGTATTCGTATATCTCTGTATCAATATTTACTCTTAAGGTTCTTCTCATCTGGGTCTGAATTGAAATCTGTTTATCTGATCAAAGATCATAATAAACTAAATTGAAACTGCATTATAGCATTGTATAACAACATACAGGTTGTATTTGGAGCACAATACCTTAACATTATCAGAATCTGGCAGATGCAATGTGTATGTATGAGGAGATGTGTGACAAACAGAAGACAGTAAGATTTCATGTGGAAGAGAAAGACTTGAGAAGGACATAGAAGCCCCATTTCTGAACACTAGTGACTTGTAGACACTGGCTGACATAAAGAGCAAGGATGTAATGAGAGAGAGCACTCTAATGGAACTTCCCAAATAACTGCAGTGGTGTAGTGCAGAAGGGGCAATTTTTGACACCCATTCCATCTCCCCAAAGCCCTCTGTACTCTATGAAAATATGTCCCTGGGGGTTGTGTAGCCCTTAGGGACACTTTTGGGGTCAACAGAGGGCTTCTTGCAGAAGGGGAGAGTGTCAAAATTAGCCCCTTCCCCACTGCAACGGTGCAGTTATTTGGGAAGTTCTGTTAGACTGCTCTCTCGCTGCACCAGTGCATCTTTGCTCTGTATATCAGCCATGGATTATGTCCATAGGTTCCCTTTCTTTGGCTACAGGGAATCTTTGGACGAAACCTACTGTTTGCATGTCCTCAGTATCTTCCTAACGACAAGGAGGCTTCCTAGCTAAAACCAGAGAGAGAGAGAGAGAGAGAGAGAGAGAGAGAGAGAGAGAGAGCGTGAGAGAGAGATCATGGACTCACAGATCTGAAATAGACCAAAAGGCCAAGTCCAGGACCATCCATTCCATCCACAAACTGTAGAGTTATCCATCCACAACCAAAGGGTTACAGAATACAGTCTTCAAGATGAGAACTGGTCTAGATTGTGGCTAAGAGTTTGAACTGCAAATCAGGAAGTGCAGCAACCGCTGAGGAGTCTCAGGATGCCCCCTCTCTGCACTCAATGACTTTAGGTAAGCCACTCAGCCCCAGCTCCCTCTTGTATTATTATTATTGTTGTTGTTGTTGTTGTTATTTTACACAGTCAGACAGGTGTTATTGACTGGTTTGTTTTATCCAGACATCGAATCCTTCCCAAGGACCTGGATGGCTGAATTTTGTTATCAATATTGTTCTTGTTGTTGTTATAGATATTGTCGCAGAATATAGGCTGTTCCCAGTAAAGCTGCTTTTTGTAATTGGCTGATGGTGATTTCTGTGGCCCCTATGGTGTTGTTGTTGTTATTATTATTTTATTTTATTTTATTTTTACAGTTATATCCCGCTCTTCCTCCAAGGAGCCCAGAGCGGTGTACTACATACCTGAGTTTCTTTTTCACAACAACCCTGTGAAGTAGGTTAGGCTGAGAGAGAAGTGACTGGCCCAGAGTCACACAGCTAGTTTCATGGCTGAATGGGGATTTGAACTCAGGTCTCCCAGTCCTAGTCCAGCACTCTAACCACTACATCACGCTGGCTCTTTATGCCCTACCTCTTGTAGGGTATATTTGCAATAATAACACTTACCTTGTAAAAGTATTGTAAAAATTGCAATGACAATACAAATGAAGTGCTTTGGACACTCAAAAGTGCTATACAAATGCTAAGTATTTTTAGTTCAAAGTGAAGGTGCACTGCAGCAAGGTGCTTAGTTCCCAAGAGAATCCACCCCAGACTGAGCGGCAGAGAACAAGTAGGTTAACTGCTCTATCCACTAATGAATGGATGTTGTGTTCCTAGAGGAATATAGGAGCTGCTTCGGGAAAGGCGCTCCTGCTTGCTTTTAACTTCGGCAGGAATTGTTCTTCAAAAAGGCAACTGAGATCCTTCTCAATTTTTGATAGAGTTCATTATCCTTTTTTTTTTTTAAATGACTTGAAACAGAATGTTATTCTTTGAAAAGGTTAGGCAGCTCCTTCTGTTGAGTTTTGCAATTAATTTTCCTTTCCAAAGTAGCCCCTGCTGGAATTTTAATGCAGGTAGACAGCGCAGAACAGTTCATTGTGACCTTTCAGACTGAACACTTTGCTTAGGAGTGCACTCAGCACAGATTTTTGCACATGGTAATAGAAGCTGGCACATCTGCATTTGGGGGATAATGCCCTTGACTGGATAATGCTGTCTGTAATCTGGGTTTCATCATTTGCTGTGGAATCATCAAAGTTTCAAAGAAGCTTTAAATTATAAATATGAATATTCTAGAGGTCTCCTTAGCATGGTTAGAATTCTACAAGCAACCCTGCAGCTGGCAAAATGTTCTGTATGCAAGTCAATGGCAGAGAGCAAAGCAGTAATTTTCATGTAGCATCCTGACTGGACTTTTGATTGTAATGCTACCTTACCAGAAAGGTATCTGAAATGCCAGTGAGGGCAGGGAGATGGCTATTTGGGGCTTTTAATCACTGTAATTGTTTAATTGTTGTTTTAAAATGTTTTTAAATTGTTAATTGTTATTATATTGTTTTTAATTTGTTTTTAGCTCTTTATTGTTTTAGTGGTTTGTTTTAATTGTAAACCGCCCTGAGCCATTTTGGAAGGGCGGTATATAAATCAAATAAATACATAAATACATAATGAATAAATAATAATATCCTATGCACTGCCTTTTTTGTGGGGGTGGAGGGGGCAGGAAGCTCTGTCCACAGTCCAGCACATTAAGGCTAGTTTATTTGTTTCCAGAGTGGTGTGGTTTTGACTGTTTCCTCCTCCTCAGTGCTGGATTTAGACAGAGTTCTGTTGCCAGGGGAAAGAGGCAATCCTAAGATGTGAAAAACTGGCAGGCAGAACATTCCCCGGTTGGGGCTGGTAGCTGGATTGAACTGATGGGCTTTGTATTCAGTAGGTCTGTTTACATGACCCTAACAGGGTTGGAAGAGTGGCCAGCCAGGGCGAGAGAGCCATGTGTGCTCCGTCCCAATCAGCGCTCGTGTAGGACAGGTGCGGCCAACCCACATTCTGCCTCGAGCATTTTATCAAGAATGGTCAAAATGTCATCCTGCCGGGCTCCTGGCTTCCACATGATCACTCTTCCCTCCTCCTACCTTGATCTTTTTAAACACATGACTGCCAATCGGGAGCTCTCTTACCCTGTGCTGGGCACTCTCTCACACGGCTCTCTCACCATGGCTGGGTGCTCTACCTGTTTAAGGTCCCATGAACAGCCCTATGTGTTTTAGAATGAGGCCGATTCCACCAAAGCATCTCAAGTGAAAGCCGAGTTTGAATTCTAAGAGAATTCTGTGGGGAAGAAAGAAATAGGGAAGGAAGCAGGAGTGGAGAGTAGAAGAAGACTGTTGTCAACATGTTGTCAAGACATGTTACAACTTGGAAGTCTTGGCCTGTTGGTCATGGAACTTCCAGGTTTGGAGGAGCAGTTGACATAATCCTTATAAGGCTCTTAGCAAATTAGAAAGCCAGTCTAGCAACCAGCCACAGCCTGAGAGACAATGAAGAAACATGGGAAGCTTTGATGCTACCCAAGACCTTCAAAGTTGCTAACTGGCACCTGGGGGTTTGGTAATTGCAGTGGCTGACATCTAGACGAAGTTACTCATAAATAGTTCCATTGAAGTCATGACTAACTTGTCCCAATAATTTCAGTGGGATTCTCATGAGTAACTTAGTCTATGTGTCAGCCATTGTATGGGATTTGCTACAGCTTCACTGAATAGAAGAGGAAAACATAACAAGCCTTTCCCCACTAAGTCATACTGAATGGCATGTGGATTAAAAAAAATCTAACCATTCACCCTCCTTCGCTGTCTTTCAGAACAATGATTCCTATCACGGAATTCCGCCAGTTCTCAGAGCAGCAGCCAGCCTTCCGGGTGCTGAAGCCATGGTGGGATGTATTTACAGACTATCTGTCCGTTGCGATGCTGATGATTGGTGTGTTTGGTTGCACGTTACAGGTAAACAAACAAGAATACTGCCTAACAGGAGCTATCAAAGACTTGTGCAATGCTTCAGATTTCTAGGTGCCAGCACAAAGTTTTGGAACAGCTAGATGCTCATATCCCGCTCCCCACCCCACCCCAACACCGCCACCCCCACCCCCACCCACCCCCAATCTTGTATTGGTAACTGTTATGCGACAGAACAATTTCTAAGCAGAACACTTTATACCAGTGGCCAGCCATTTCAGCAGTGTGCAACAAGTCAAATTCAAAGTATGACATAGCGCTGGTGCTCAGGACAAAACAATGCAGCAGTCTCTCAGTCCATTGGGATGTGGGGTTGGTATGATGTTGTCAGTAGTCTATGGAGCTGACAGCAAGAGTAGCACTGGAGACAGTGAGCAAGAGTACAGATCTGACCCTGCATCATAGCCAGGCCTCTGGGCCACCCTGCTTCAGAAATGCCACCAACACCCACTTCTCATGCTGCTAGATTAGCCATTCATGCTTTCTACTCTATTGCAAATTCAAACAATTGCTGCACCCAGATTTCTGCCCATTATTGTGACACCAAACCTGACTTCATTTTATTGTGTATATATCCTGCCTTTCTTCTGTTATGAAGCTCATGGCAGCTGCATAGAGTTGCCAGCATGGGCATCACCGTGTGTGTGTGTGGGGGGGGGGGGGGGCTGTTTGCCCCCTTGGATTCAGCCTTTGACAAGTGAGAAGAGCAGAGGCTGTGGCGGCAGCGGAGACTGCAGTGATTGGCAGAGTGGCTGTAGAGATGGAATGTCACATTCACAGCACACAACTACACACGAAGGAGGGCGGGCTCTGGAGTGGTCCTCTAGCTGGATGCCAGGTTCAAGCCTCCTCTGGCTTTCTGAGGAGAAACCAGAGGAGCCAGATGATGTCCAAGCAGCCAGCAAATGTGCTGTTGCCATGGCCTCTTTCCAATGCAGAGGCTGGCACAGTTAGGGCTCCAGGTAGAGCAGCTGCTGGTGGGACGGAGGTGGGGGGGGACGCCCTGCAACTAGAGGTCTGTTTGAGTTGCCCAGCTGGCCACTGTTTGCCACAGGGAGGTAATAGAAAAGTGACTTAGTCTGTTGCAGCAAAACCTCGTTATGCTTTAAACATCTTGTAACACCTTGAAAGCTTAACATGTTTATTTTAGTGTTAAATATTTATTTTTCATGGGTTAGCACCCATTTCATCAAATGCATGGTGTGATACAGGTGAAACTTGGAAAATTAGAATATTGTGCAAAAGTCCATTAATTTCAGTAATGCAAATTAAAAGGTGAAACTGATATATGAGACAGACGCATTACATGCAAAGCGAGATAAGTCAAGCCTTAATTTGTTATCATTGTGATGATCATGGCGTACAGCTCATGAAAACCCCAAATCCACAATCCCAGAAAATTAGAATATTACATGGAACCAAGAAGACAAGGATTGAAGAATAGAACAATATCGGACCTCCGAAAAGTATACAGTGTACTGTGCTTGATTGGCCAGCAAACTCGCCTGACCTGACCCCATAGAGAATCTATGGGGCATTGCCAAGAGAAGGATGAGAGACATGAGACCAAACAATGCAGAAGAGCTGAAGGCCGCTAATGAAGCATCCTGGTCTTCCATAACACCTCAGCAGTGCCACAGGCTGATAGCATCCATGCCACGCCGCATTGAGGCAGTAATTGCTGCAAAAGGGGCCCAAACCAAGTACTGAATACATATGCATGCTTATACTTTTCAGAGGTCCGATATTGTTCTATTCTACAATCCTTGTCTTCTTGGTTCCATGTAATATTCTAATTTTCTGGGATTGTGGATTTGGGGTTTTCATGAGCTGTACGACATGATCATCACAATTATAACAAATTAAGGCTTGACTTATCTCGCTTTGCATGTAATGAGTCTGTCTCATATATCAGTTTCACCTTTTAATTTGCATTACTGAAATTAATGGACTTTTGCACGATATTCTAATTTTCCGAGTTTCACCTGTATCCTCAGTTGGTGCGTGCGAGCACACACACCCCTTTGCCCCCCTCCTTCAGAAAGTTCCTGCGGATGCCCATGAGGTGGTAACCTATCCAGGCCACTGACCGGACCCAGACCTGCTTAACTTCAGCAAGGTGGCTGAATCAGATTTCCTCAGACAATAACTGAAGGCTTTATATACAATACATTGATATAGAGGCCTTGGATGGAGAAGGGGTTAATAATATAAAAGAAATTGTATTATATACATATACAAGATGAAAAGATTTAAAAACAAAAACAAAAGGAAGTGGACTGTTTTGCCTAGTCACTAAAATTCACTCCACTTAAAAGACCTTACAATGTTTTTAGAAGTTGAGTAAGCTCCGAATTTTCAGAGTCCCACAACCAAAGGGGGAAAGGGGAATGATTAAGCAGCTCAGTCCACTGCATCTTAGCTTGGTATTTTCTTACTTGATACAGTTTGACAAAGCCAAGTTAATGCTAGGTTTTCATTCCTTTCCCCCCATTATTTATTATTTGATATTTTCTTAAGTAGCTTGGATTATTTGGAAACAAAATATTTTTGCTGTTTACCACTTGGCAGTCTCTAGAGTTATTTTTTCCTCCCTGTATTTTTCTTAGAGATGGCATAAGCCTGTTTGTTTTATTGAACACCCGTATAATTAATACATGGTCTCAAAAGCCCAAAAAGGAAAGCTTTAACTGTGCCTTTTGACTAATAATGTATAACATTTTCTAGGGATGTGCAAATTGATTGGGGTACAAATAGATTTGTACCTGAATCTAGCTGATTCGGGTGATTTGGAGACAAAACAAATCACCCCTCTGGTCCATTGGCTAGATTCAGGTACAAATTGAATTGCTCCTGATTCGATTCAAATCGATTTGAGATTCGGATCCCTTCTATTCATTCCCCCGGATTCCCAGCTTTCATTTTTTAAAAAAGCTAAGCTCTAGCCCTTGTAGAAGTGGAGTTATGGAGCAAAATGTGTGGTCACTCTTTCAAGTGTTTGGATTCTTTGTTGTATAATATCTTTCCCTCAATGAATCCCTTCATTACACACATTCATTTCTTCTCTTCATTTTGACTGTCTTTTCGACAGTGCCAACTGTCAACTGCCATGTGCCAACTACACCCCACTCCCACCCACAAAGCAGTGGGGTACTACTCAGTTTATGTTCTAGGATTTTTTCCCCAAGTGCTTAGGCTCTTTGGTGTCTAATAACCTTTCCTCATAGTGAATCCCTATGAGGATTCATTACACACCAAAGAGTCTAAACACCTCAAAAATGCCTAAAATATAAACTGAGTACCCAGTGGGTTGTGGGGTAGTTGGAACATGGGATGCCTCTAATTCTCCACCCCCACCTGCAAAGCAGTGGGGTCAAAATGAACAGAAGAAATGAAGGTGTGTAATAAAGACACCAAAGAATCGAAACACTTCAAAAATACCTAAAAATAAATTGAGTACCCTAGTGTGTGTGTGTGCGTGTGCGTGTGTGTAGTGTTGACACTTGGCAGTTGGCACTGTCCAATGATAGTCAAAATGAACAGAAGAAACAAAGACGGGACTCATTATGAGGAAAAGTTATTGGACAACAAAGAATCTAAACATTTCAATATTCCTAAAAATTAAAATGAGTACCCAACTGCCTTGCAGGGCGGCGGGGTGGTGGTGTAGTTGGCACATGGCAGTTGGCACTGTCCAGTGACAGTCAAAATGAACAGAATAAATGAAGGTGTGCAATGAATCCTCATAGGGATTCATTATGAGGAAAAGTTATTATACACCAAAGAATCCAAACACTTGAAAAATGACTGAACATTTTGCTCCATAACTCCACTTCTACAAGGGCTAGAGCTTAGCTTTTTTTACAAAAATGAAATTTGGGGTTCCATGTTAGGGTTAGGATATGGCAACTTTGATTCCCCATTCTTTCCTATGGTGGAAATGTTCAAAATCAGTAAAAACTAAAGAAATTAATTAAAAATTAACCAAGCGTTCCACTGCCTTGAAATTTGGCTGGTAGGTGGCACCCATGGGGACCTACCCACCACCCAAATTTGGTGCACCTAGGCCCTTGTTAAGTGGCCTGAATCAGTCCAAATCCAAAGCAAAGCAAATACAAATAGAATCTAGGATGATTTGGAAGGGATAGATTTGGATACAAAACAAATCAGGGGTTGTTTTGGGCACAGATAGAATTAAAAAAAAAAACACCGATTGGTGCACATCCCTGATATTTTCCCCTAAGGGTTAGCTGGAGGTTGTAACAGCAACAGAGTGTCAGGACTTATGGCAGACTTTGCAAAAATGTCTGGAGTTTTAAGAGAGGAATCTGCAGAATATCCTGTTGAACTCAGAGAATTGTGGAGATTTGTAACTGGGCTGTATTCAATGGAGACATTCTGCCAAAATGTACTGGGCATTATAGAACCACAGTGTTATCCTTGAGATAGCAGCTTGAAGTTGGCTTTACTGCAGCCCATTCACACGTCATGCTTAACACTCATGCATTCTGTGTATAGTGTACACAGGTACAGCAGTACACTTATTATCTGTACTACCCTTTTGAGGGACCTCTACACAGGTCCACTTTTTAAATGAGCACAGGACAATCACTTTCACAAAAACATGCAAGGGTACAGACATCTGAATACAGGCATACCATAATGTCTGAATAGTGCTTTCCCCTTCCTCTACAGTTACATAGAGCCTGTAGCTTATCTTATACATTATACTGGAAAATTCGCTTTTTAGTCACATATTTAAAATGCTTGTCTATTGGTTTTATGCCAGTGAAGAGTTGAGCTTAACACATTGTTAAGTCCTAAAACAGCTGCTGCATTGGTGCATTACCAACTGTCTTATATGGCCCCATTGACATGTAATGGGAAACCAGAGTTAAAGGGGCCAGAGGTTGCCAAACCTGAATGTCCAAATGCATGAAACTCCAGTCCTGTCTGGAAAGTGACCCGAGATATTTCTCAACAAACTCCAGTTTGAATCCTTGGGTTATAGTGAGTTTTGCCACTCCTACTTGAGGTTTCCAGCTGCCTGCAGTGTGGCCAGATGAGGAACTGCAGTCTGGGCTGTCTGAAATGGGAAGTGAGAGAGGAAGCTCCTTCCTCTCTCCTGCTGTGATCAGCTGTGCGGGCTGTCCTTCATGCAAGACGGAAGCCTGCACAGCCAGTTCCCCCTCTTCTTGGCAGTCTCCCTAACTGCAGAGAGCCTCCTCTCCATTACAACCAAATGTGGAAGGTGGGGGTGAGGAGCAGAACTGTATGTCCATTGGACCCACAGTTCCATGTTATGTGTGGATGGGGACTATATATAACTAGCTTAACCCGCACAGAGCATCTGCGTGCTAGTACTTGATTGCTCCCCTCACGCCCTGCCACAGCCCATCTTACCTCAGAGATCTCTCCACCCTCACCTGAGCCGCACTCCTGCTCCTTGTCCTCCATCCAGTTGCTTCCATCCCCCTCACCCCTCTTGGTCATGGCTGCAGTGTTGCTGGCACCTATTGGCCAGGCTGCAGCCCCCTATCCCCAGAGACCTCCCCACCCTCACCCGAGTCCCGCTCCTCCCCACAGGAACAGCAGCAGCGGTTGACTGGGCCCTTCCTCACTGCCGCCGCCATGGCAGCTCATTCACCTCGGGCCACTGACAGGCCCGGCCCCATTCCTTGCCTGCCTGCCTGTGCCAATGGCCTCGGTAGCCCCAAATAGCAGCAGTGGTTGACTGGGCCCTTCCTTTCTGCCAATAGGTGCCGCCATGGCCGCTCGTTCCTCTCAGGCCACTGACAGGCTCGGCGCCATCTCTTGCCCTTGCTTCTTTCTCTCTTCCCCTCCCTTGTTTCTTTCTCTCTCCTCCACTCGCTCTTCCCCTCTGTCTTTCTTCCCCTCCCTTCTCTCTCTCTCTCTCTCCCTTCCTGAGTTAACAGATCTTGTTCATCTTGTTTCCTCATCTAATTCACACAACGGCAGCCTCTTTCTGAAGGGGCTCTTTCCTCCCTTATAGCCCCTCTCTTCACAGACCCCTGCCCACTATCCTCTTATATATTTATAAACTGTTAATTCCAACTGTTACTACTTGGAAGATGTTCTTGATTGTAGAGGAGAAGAATATATATATTATTCTCTTCTACAATCAAGAACATCTTCCAACCAGTAACAGTTGCATTCCAACTGACCTTAACCATCACAGGCTCCTCCTCCCTATCTGCATGTGGAATCCCCACTGCCCAATCACCATGGTGCCACAGTCTCCTCCTCCCTATCTACATATGGAATCTCCACTGCCCAGTCACCATGGTGCTTCTGCTCTCACAGCCTCCTCCTCCCTATCTGCATATGGAGTCTCCACTGCCCAATCACCATTGTGTTTCTGCTCACGAACTCTTGCGAGAGCTGCCACACACGGGATTAGCCATGGGTATGCCTGATCCTCGATGTTTTTGAAACTGATTATATGACTTATTGGCTCAGTTCATATGGCACGTTACTGGTCCAAACCACAAGCTTGAGCATTTCCTCTTCCTCTAGTGCACCCAGCTTCATAGAAGACTTCCTGGCTTGTTAAATAAGTTTAAATAAGATATCTGATATCAATAAGAGAGCAAACCAGAAACTGTGATTTTGAATACTGTCTACAAAGCAGGATTGCAAACCATGGTTTGATCCTAGTTTGTGATCCTTGTTTGAAAGACGCACTCCAATCACAGTTCCTGGTTCATATGTCAAAGAAAATGATGGTTTAAGCAAAGCAGGAAGTCTTCTATGATGTCGGGGGTGGAGAGGGGGTGGCAGCACATTGCCTCTTGAGTATGAACATACACCCCAAAGTGCAAGAGTATAGATTCTCCTACCGACAGGAAAAAAATAGTAAAGTTGTTGCCTTTTCTCTGTGTCTTTGGCTGATTGCTTTTCCCTATGTCCTGGGGAAGAAGCATACCTCTCCACAATATTCATGAGTTTCTCCCTGCCTTCACCGAAGATTGATTTCTATGAGATAAGAATGGATAAGCATAAAAGATCTTGGGCATAACAAATTATTTTTAATTGGGTTCTATAAACAGTACCTTCATGCTATATATGGCATGAACTGTTCATATTCTCCCCCACACTGCATTCAGAAGATCTATCTGTCTTCCCCTGAACTGGCAGTCAGAAAAGAGTGCAAGTATGAAATTCTTGCCTCTATAAACCTATATTTATAGTTGGTCATGGGCCAACTTGTGTTTCCATCTAACATTTGTACTTTAGACCTATCCCAGTCAATATGTGCATTTACCACAATCCCATCCCCCTTGCATGCTGTTTACCAGCTGAGTCTGAACTTTAACTTGTAGGGGAAATGTTGGGAGAAAATGTTTGCATGGGTTTACGGGGAGCGGAATAGGAAGATCTAACAATACTGCTAAGAAAATCAGCCAGAGCTGGAAATCCTTTAAAGGAAATTCATGGATACATCCCACCCCACCATATCACTTATTCTTGCACGGTGCCAGGGATCTTCATCCAGGGACCCAGATTCACCACCATGATTTCCAGAGGAGGAACTTGCTGGCCAGCATTCTGTGTGTGGGCATCACAGTTGTGAATGGCCAGATGGTGGTATTGAAGCTGTCATCTCACAGGTGTCACGTGACACCAGGAGCCAATAGGATTCTACTACCGGGTCCTATAAAAGCTGCTGACTGGCCTGGCTTCTTCATCTGACAGATATCACTCAGGGACAGACTGAGCTGCTCTCAGACTGCCCATCCTAGTTTACCTGCTTGACTGCCTGTCTAGCTCCATCATTAGCTTGCCTCCAAACACCAGGCCTAACAGTTCCCTCTTCTTCCACCACCAAATTGTCTGTCTGTCGGAAGTGTATGCCCATCACAGATGTTGATATCCATTATATAGTAATCTTATTGCATGAATATACTGAAAATTCATCTTATTCAAAGCTATATAGTGGCAGCCAGGGTCTTTTGTTTGTGCAGTTTCTTTTCCTTGTTTCTTTTTTTGCTGAAATCAGCACACTTAAAAAGTGAATGCAGCTGAGGCATGTGAAAATGCAAATCTCTGCATTCCTGCTTATTGCAGGTTAAGAAACTCCATTGCTAGCTAGCAGGCTGCATCCTCCTCTGAAATAAATTGGATTGTTCAGCTGGCATAAATCTGCAGTCACTTATAATGCCAATAGCTGATCCAATGCATCTTCTGAAGTGTCACTGTTATTGATCATCATACTAAATATTTAATTTAGAGGGCAGAATCCTGCAAAGTATTTGGTTTCCTGTTAGACATATGAGAGGTGAAACCACTCGGGTTGCCTCAAGCAACTCATGCAGTTGTGCATGGCAGGAAAATTGTGGGTTGCACAATGCTCAGAAACACTGGATTAACTCTACTAGGGACTGAAACCCTTCTTTTCTAGGGGACTGGCTAAATTCAAGCACTGGCACAGAGAGTTTCTTGATGCAATATCTCTGCTACAACTAGCTTCTCATCCTCTTGTGTGGCCTTGTTTCTTGGCAAGGTTGTCCCATTTGTCTTGGACATAGTAGCCTGGAAAAGACATCGAGTCATTGGTCTGTGTGGCTGTTAGCATAGTTGTTGCCAGCAGGTAATGATGTGTTATGGTTGTTCCTTGTAGCTGGCAGCTTGGCATAGAGAGTGCCCTGAAGGCACACCGTGCAGCTCTGCTGCTGAAACTACGCAGGTCTGAATATGCATTCATTCATTTATTCATTCATTCATTCATTCATCCATTGGGTATCTAAAGTGCCTGATATAAAACATCTCCAGGAAGATTAGGAAATGGCCTGGGAGCCCTACATAAACTATTCCAAACTCCCACTGAAGGAAAAGACTTGACTAGAGGTTTGCACAAATCATTATTTGTGATTAAATTTAACCTTGAATCAAATAACAAAAATTTGAATCAGTTTGTTGAACCAGCCGGCCAGTGCTGGCCGGTTCAACAAAGTGATTCGAAAATTCATGATTCGCCCATAGGGAACAACCCCATTATTCCCCATGGGTAGGTCCTATGGACACCAAAGTGGGTTTTGTGGTAGGGCATAGTCATAAGCTCAACTACAGTGATGTCTGCAGCCACATTTTGACCGAGTGAGTATACCTTGCAGTGTGGAGTGTAGACTACAGAGCAGAGCAGTGAGTGAAGCACAAGTTACTTTTAGTCTCTCAAGGCCAGACATGGAGCTCATCATCTCAACAGAAATCACCATTAAAATATTACAGAGAGAGCGTGAGAAAGTGCTGAGCTGCCACTGTCCAATGCCATAACACAAACCAAACTACAACTCAAAAGAAGGAAGGCAAGCACCCAAGTTCTGCTGTTGTCAATCCAGCAAAACCAGATAGTTAATAATAGCAGCTATAGCACAACGTATTATATTCAATGCAGAGAAAAGAAAACCACAAAATCAAATCTTCCTTGATTCCTTCCTTCCTCCTCTCCTGATGTGTCCTCCTCAAGGGTGCACTAATGGCTCTCTCTGACTCCCATGCTCTTTGAAAACATTTTTAAAATTCCCTTCGTTTTTGTCCCCACCTCCTCCCTCCCCGCAGTCAGTGGGGGTACAGTTGCCCATGTCAACACATTTGAATGGCAACAAGCCAAGCAAGAAACAAGGAGATCTAAAGCCAATCGGAGGCCAGTGCCAGAAAACCAATCAGCAAGGAGGGAAAGCCTGCCAAAATGTCTGCTTGAAAAACATGAACTGATTTGCGTCAAATTGGGGCCAATCTGATTCTAATGCAAATCAGCCCTTTTATTTTAAAGGTGATTTGATTTGCATTACAATCACGTGAATCACACAGATTTCAGCACAAATAGATTCACACACGAATAGAATACCTAGAATAGACACATCCCTGCACATCCAATAGCACATCCCTAGAATATGGACACATCCAATAGCACATCCCTAGAATAGACTAACATTAGTTTGTGCCCCTGATTATAGTTGTGTGGCTGCCTGTAGTGCTACAGCACCCACATGGTCATTGTGACTAAGAGGAAGGAAAATGCATGGTGGCTGCATCCTAGTTGCTAAGCTTCTAGGATATATTCTAGTTCATCTTTACAGCCCTAAACAGTTTGGGAGTGGGATATCTGAAGAATAGTCTTCTCTAGGGATGTACAAACTGGCTCGACCTCGGACCGGTCTGACATCAAACTGGTCCATCTCAAGGGCTTGCCCTCAAGCCGGACTGGACCTGGTTCAGCTCAAAGTTGAGCCAAACCCACCAGTCTGGTTCAGGACCGGTTTGGGGTGGTTTCTTTTCCTTTAAGAACAAAAATGGCGGACTTACCACCATTGCTGGGCTGCGGGGGGGGTTCTTGCTGTCCCCCCACCCCTATTCATTTTTGGCTCCTTACGGGCCATTTTTGGCCTGTAACAGGCCTCTCTGCGGTGGCAGAGGCTACTTTGGAAGCTGCCGTGCATATGACCATTGGGCCTCCAAAATGGCAGAGAGGCGGGCCAAAAATGGCCCCAAAGGGGGCCAATATCTGAAGAATAGTCTTGGGGGCCCAGCAGAGGGGAAAATTAGGAGTGACTGGGGGCACAGTGGAGGGGGAACATCAGGACACACACACACATCTGTGGCTGTGATAGCACACACACACACACACACACACACACACACACACCCCTGGAGACCAGCAAAGGCAGTATGTCTGCCATTTTTGTTTAACTTTTTTCCCCTCCCCCAAGCCGGGCCCAAACCAATTCTGACTAGAGCCAGACCGGGCTCAGCTCCAGTGTGCACAGAACTGGACTGGATCTGGTTCAGTTTGAGTCTGGTTCTACTTGAGCTGAACCAGGTTCTCCAGTTTTGTGCACACCCCTAGTCTTCTCTCATATGAACCTGCCCATATGTTAAGATATGCTGAAGAAGTCAATATCTCACCAACATCTGAAGTGGATTTGGTTGGACCGTGGGAATACAGCCTTTTCTGTGGTCATGCCCAGAGTTTAAAACTCCTTCCCTAGGGAATCTTATTTTGCCTCCCCCACTCAGCTTTGTTGACTTTCCTCAGTGGTGTTCAAATGCATTTGTTTCAGCAGGCTTTCAACTTGCCTAGCAGCTGTTTTTATCCCTGCTGTTGTAATTGATTTAATTGATTGTTATTAACTGTGGTTTTATCTTTTTAATTGTTTTGTTAACCTACTTTCCATTAGGCTTATGAGATCACCCAGCAGTGTGTGTGTGTGTGTGTGTGTGTGTGTGTGTGTGTGTGTGTGTGTGTGATCAACTTTGCAATGCCTGGACCAATATGAACCAAATTTGGTACAGTTGTAAGGACACATAGGGACACCTCAACAGCATAGTTTGTGATGAAGTCATCTACTCCAATTCAAGATGGCAGACGCGTGAACATTTGAAGCACAAGTGGGCTAGCTTGTGAACTGTCTAACCGATTTGAACCAATTTCCTAGGTGTAGGGACACAAAACACTCCCCAGTTCTTGGACAAACACTCCCCACTACAACTGTAGGGATATATAGGAACACCTCAGTGGCATAGTTTGTGATGATGTCATCCACCTCAATTCAAGATGGCAGATGCGTAAATGTTTGAAGCGCAAGTGGGCTAACTTGTGGACTGTCTAACCCAGGGATTCTCAAACTTGGGTCCTCAGGTGTTATTGGACTTCAACTCCCATAATCCCCAGCCTCAGTGGCCTTTGGTTGGGGATTATGGGAGTCCAATAACACCTGAGGACCCAAGTTTGAGAATCACTGGTCTAACCAATTTGAATTAAATTTGGTACAGTTGTAGGGACACATAGGGACACCTCAATGGTGTAATTTATGATGATGAGATCCACCCCAATTCAAGATGGCAGATGTGTGACCATTTGAAGCACAAGTGAGCTAGCTTGTGAACTGCCTAATTGATTTGAACCAATTTGCTACAGGTGTAGGGACACATAGGGATGGTTCAAGGGCGCAGTTTGTAATGATGTCATTCACCCTGATTCAAGATGGTGGACATGTGAACGTTTGAGGTGCAAGTGGGAACCAATTTGGACCAAATTTGGTACAGATGTAGGGATAATGAAAGGAAAGTAGGCAGATTAGTTCTTACTAGAACAACTTGTTTTATGATGTGTTGATTGTGTTTTCATGAGCCACCTTGTGCCAGTGGAAAGGCAGGTACAAATATTTATATTGAATAAATCAATGCTTGCCCTATACTTTTCTCCCAGCCTGCTTCTTCCAGATGAAGAATTTAGAGGAAAAGGGGCACAACTGGAGTTAAGATACCTGGCTCTCTATGGCCAGTTCTCCAGGGAGTGGAATCTGGGTGCCATCTACAGTGCCGATTTTAATGAAACTTATCATGGGGGAGCAAGCATTTAACACATTTGATAGCGGGGGCCGTGCAGTCCCCGGAAGTTCTAGAATGCCCCATGCCTGGGAGGCTGCTCGCAGCCTCTCTGTCGGGGGTCTACACATGTGTCGCCACGCACCGTGACTACACATGAGCACAAAACAAGGTTAATGGAGCAACCACTAAGTTAACCTTGTTTAAGGGGGCTGAGCTCCCTTAGCCCACTTTTGGGCAATTGTGGGAATAGCCTCACTGTGTTCCTTCTCTCCTTGCAACAACAAAATACTGTAATCTGCTCTGAACCATTGAGAGAAGAACTTAAGAAGCACCTTACTGGATCAGGCCCAAGGCCTATCTAGTCCAGCGTTCTGTTTCCCATAGTGGTCCACCAGATGCTTCTGAGAGGCCCACAGGCAAGAGATGAAGGCATGCCCTCTCTCCTGCTGTTGCTCCCCTGATATTGGTATTCATGGAGCAGACTGACAAATATGATTTAAAATGCATATGTTTATACCACAAATATTTATATACTGCTTTTCAACAAAAGTTCCCAAAGCAGTTAACATATATACAAATAAATAAAATGGCTCCCTGCCCCCAAAGGGCTTACAATCTAAAAAAGAAACATAAGACAAAAACTGGCAACAGCCACTGGAGTGATGCTGTACTGGGGATGGTTAGGGCCACTTGCTCTCCCTCTGCTAAATAAAGAGAATCACCACTTTAAAGGGTACCTCTTTGCTCAGTTAGAAGGGGAGCAAAGTTATCAGTTTGTTTATTTATTTATTGGTTTGTTTATTTTATACAGTGGCTAGAAGAACCCCACAACATATTACAGTAAAACATACATTCATGAAATGTATTAAAGTTTTTTAAAAGACCATATATACCTATATTCATTCATGCAATAAAGATTTACAGTGTTGTGAGTATCTCTGTCCATTGCGATTGGTGTCTGCTTCCAACATGAATAGATAAAATGCCAGCTCATATGATAGCCCTGTAGGTGGCATAATCCTTATTACAAAGGTAAGTACTTCATGGGCAGAAATGCTTCTTGGAGGCCGGACACATGTACTTTCCTCCACTGTATTCATGTTCTTACAAGTTATATATTTTAACCCTGTTTTTTGTTTGCATGCATTTCAGGTTATGCAGGATAAGATCATATGCCTTCCAAAAAGAGTCCAGCCTTCACAAAACTACTCACACTCCCCTGATGTGTCAAATGTAGTCTCCAATGCAACTCCATTTCTTCCGCCCAAGCCATCTAGTCCTCCTGCCACTGTTGAAATGAAGGGCCTAAAGACAGACTTGGACCTCCAGCAGTACAGCTTCATCAATCAAATGTGCTATGAGCGGGCCCTGCATTGGTATGCAAAATACTTCCCTTACCTTGTCCTTATACACACTCTGATCTTCATGCTGTGTAGCAACTTCTGGTTCAAATTCCCTGGGTCAAGTTCAAAGATTGAACATTTTATTTCCATTTTGGGGAAGTGCTTTGACTCCCCTTGGACAACAAGGGCTTTGTCGGAGGTATCTGGAGAAGACTCTGAAGAGAAGGACAACAGGAAGAACACCACCAATAGGTCAAACACCATCCAGCCCAGCCCAGAAGGAACTTTGGTCAAGACTCAGTCTTTGAGATCCATACCTGAAAAGTTAATTGTGGATAAGGGGACACCAGGAGCACTGGATAAAAAAGAAGGAGAACAAGCCAAAGCATTGTTTGAGAAAGTGAAGAAGTTCCGGTTGCACGTTGAAGAGAGTGATCTTCTTTATGCCATGTACGTTCGCCAAACAGTGCTGAAAGTGATTAAATTTCTTATCATTATTGCCTATAACAGTGCACTTGTTTCAAAAGTTCAGTTTACAGTAGATTGCAATGTTGATATACAAGACATGACGGGATACAAGAACTTTTCCTGCAATCACACCATGGCACATCTGTTCTCTAAACTTTCTTTCTGCTATTTATGCTTTGTAAGTATCTATGGACTCACATGTCTGTACACTTTGTATTGGTTGTTTCATCGCTCTCTAAAAGAGTACTCTTTTGAGTATGTCCGGCAAGAGACTGGAATTGATGACATCCCAGATGTCAAAAATGACTTTGCTTTTATGCTCCACATGATAGACCAGTACGACCCACTTTATTCCAAAAGGTTTGCTGTGTTTCTCTCAGAGGTCAGTGAAAACAAACTGAAGCAGCTTAATCTAAACAATGAGTGGACTGCCGATAAATTGAGGCAAAGACTGCAGACAAATGCTCATAACCGTCTGGAGCTGCAGCTGTTTATGCTGTCTGGACTTCCTGACACAGTATTTGAGATTACGGAACTTCAATCATTGAAACTTGAAATCATTCACAATGTCATGATCCCAGCCACCATTGCACAACTTGACAATCTCCAGGAGCTCTCATTGTACCAATGTTCAGCAAAAATACACATTGCGGCCTTGGTGTTTCTGAAAGAACATCTGAAAGTCTTGAATGTCAAATTTGATGACTTCAGAGAGCTGCCACATTGGATGTATGGACTCAGAAATTTGGAAGAGCTGACCTTAATTGGTTCTTTGAGCCATGACATTTCCAAAAACATCACCTTGGAGTCTTTTCGAGAACTTAAGAACCTTAAAGTCTTGTACATTAAAAGCAATCTATCCAAGGTCCCACAGTCTGTGGTCGATGTTTCAAGTCACCTTCAGAAAATGTGTATTCATAATGATGGCACTAAACTGGTGATGCTTAACAATCTCAAGAAAATGGTCAACTTGACAGAGCTGGAGCTGGTGCATTGTGACTTGGAGCGCATTCCCCATGCCGTTTTCAGCCTTGTTAGCCTCCAGGAATTAGACTTAAAGGAAAACAATCTCAAATCGATAGAGGAAATTGTTAGCTTTCAGCACCTTAGAAAACTTACAATCCTAAAGCTATGGCACAACAGTATAACCTATATCCCTGAGCACATCAAGAAGCTTACCAGTCTGGAACGGCTTTCTTTTAGTCACAACAAGATAGAGGTGCTCCCGTCCCACCTCTTCCTTTGCAACAAAATCAGATACTTAGACTTGTCTTACAATGACATCCGATTCATTCCCCCTGAAATTGGAGTGCTCCAAAGTTTACAGTATTTTTCAATCACGTGCAACAAAGTGGAGAGTGTGCCAGATGAGCTATACTTTTGCAAAAAGCTCAAGACATTGAAGATTGGGAAGAACAACTTGTCCGTTCTCTCCCCTAAAATTGGGAATCTGGTACTGTTATCCTACTTGGATATTAAAGGAAACCACCTGGAATTTCTCCCACCAGAGCTTGGCGAGTGTGGAGCTCTAAAAAAGGTCGGCCTGGTGGTTGAGGACGCCTTGTTTGAGACTCTGCCTTTGGATGTCAGGGAGCAAATGAAGGCAGAATAACTTCTGTTTCCTTAGTTACTTTAAAGAAACATGCCTCTACCGAATGCCTTGTGCATAACTAGCTAGCCTGAATATGCCTTTCAAGTATGTTATTTTTAGTCTTTTTGACACACAGTTTTCTGTATGGATACGTTTGTATATACCTATGTTTATAGATTTTTTACACGCTTCTTTCCCCCAGTGTTGTAATTTTAAATTTTTTCATTTCCCCTGATACTGTGTTGTTTATTTTGTACCGGTAAAATCTAGGGTTTTTTAAATGTCTGCCTTAAAACAAAAAATTGGGTTAGTTCATATAGGGTCAGCATGTTTCGAGGTATATTATGCAGATAACACAGAAGTAGTCAATGAATGTATGGTTTCTATAGCAACTCTAATCCCTTCCATTGTGCTTTGCAAACCATCTAATCCTTGGATAAATCCTTGGAGGTGGTAAGTAACCTCTGTCTTGTTGTTATCAGAGGTGTGGGGAATTGTAGTCATAGCAGGTCAGAATGCCCTGTTCTGGAGGCTTCATCTTGGCGATCAGCATGGCAGCCCCTTGTGTTTAAAGGTGCCTTCTCATTGCTGGCTATGGATTGAGAATAGGTGGTTTCACTGGGCCTCTGCTGCCATTATTGGCAAAAGAACCCTTGCTCTCTTGAAGATTCCAATTTATTTAAAACCAAATTAAAATCATGCTTTTGGCTAGGATTCAGCTTTCATTAGTGAAACCATGTCTTTGAGTCATCGTCTCCCTGTCTGGGATTCATGGTTGCAACCAGAGGCTCCGTTAGAGATTCCCACTAACAAAAGGCTATAAATGTATAGATGCTTAGTTTTTCTTCTCTTTCATATTTATTGGTGCTCCCAGATATCATCAGTGAAACTTTGCAAGTTGCAGTCGTGTGTGTGTGCGCGCGCTGACGAATCTGCAGCAGTGACCTTCCTACCATGAATATATCGAAGCTATTCACTCATGCAAGCAAAACCAGGCTAAGGAAGCCCAGCCCAGTTTTGCCTATGTGTGTGTGCTGCCAGGATCGTGCCTGAGCTCAGTGGCAAACCCGCTTCCAGGGCCACCCTCTTAAATGGGGTCAGGAGAGTGAGCACTCTCCTAATCCCGTTTTACTGATGGTCTGCCAGGTCAGGCTGGGGCTGGCAGATTGCGGGGCTCTTGGCTGGCTTTGAGGAGGGGAGGAGGATCCCCATAATGCATCGTGCCCTTGCATGGTGCATCATGGAAGTTCCAGGGGTGGGGCAACGCATCCCGCCACCCTGATCCTTCAATCTACCAGCAGAAGCCGGCAACAAGAAAAGGATTGTCTGTGGGGGAGGTAAGCTTTTGAGGTTTCCTCCCCTCGCCCCTTCGAGCCCTTCTCACGGATCATGAGAAAGCACTCCCTGTATGATTCTCTATATCATAAATATGTGTGTGTCAGTTCTATACTGTTTAGATTGTCATGACTCCCCCCAAAAGAATCCTGGGAATTGTAATTTGATGAGGAATTGAGAATTCAGTTATAAATTTTGTAGCTTCCCTCACAGAACTACAGCTCCCAAGATTCCCTGGGTGGGGAAGAATCCTATTACCTCCCAAACTGTAAAGCAAAGTTCTGTTAGAAATTCCCTAGAAGCCTTCCATGTACATAGCCAGTGGATGCAGTTGCACACATATCTTCCTCCATTTAGCTATACTCACTGACCCACTAAACTGGCTGGATGCATCTTTGGATAGGGATAGGGATACACATCCCCTGTCTGGGGCCACTAGTTGTTAACTGTGACTAGAGTTGGTTAGTGGGGCCGTTCACATTCCTCCAAGAGACGGGCACTATAGGCGCCTACCTCTGTGTGTGGCCAGGCTGGAAGGAGCCTGAGCTCACACACAAGCAAGTAGTCCAGGTTAAGGGAGAGCTTGCTCCCTTAATCTTGGCTAGCAGCCGGGCTAGGCAGCACTGGCTCACAGGGATTGGACCCCATCCCAGCGGTTCTCACGTGCCGCCTAACCCAGGCTGGGCATAAGAACGGCCTCAGCATGTATATTTATTGCATTATTGTCTGGTCCACCCCTGCCATTTGCTTTCTGATAGACTGCTGGACAATTTCTCCTGCTGCTGAACAGGTCACTTGACATATTAGACCTTGGATAGTTGTTCAATGCACTACATAAACCACTACCTTGTGGTTAAGGATGACACTGCTGCTCACTAATGAACTTGTAAAAATGCTAGTGCTTACACACACACACACACACACACACACACACACACACACCATCCTTGCCTGCAAGGCAGCATGAGCTACTGTTGCTGAGGGAAGACAAGCTGTGGGGAGATGGTTACAATCTTCCTAACTGCACCCATGTTGTGGCCCCTTTGGGCAAAATAGAATGGCAGAAGTCAACATGGTTATATCTGCATACCAGATTGCACATTTTCAGCTACACACCACTGTTCTTTCTATCAGGGATCCCCAGATGTTATTGACTACAACTCCCGGAATCCCCAAGCAAAAGCCATTGCAGCTGGGGATTCTGGGGGTTGTAGTCAACAACATCTGAAAATCCCTCTTAGAGGGAACACTGCTACACACCCCACTCCATAGTGGCATATCATGGAAGTGGTTTCTGCCAAAGGTGGTCAAATTTTAACCCTTCTAATCCATCTCCTTTCCATTTCACCATCAGCCTTGACCAGTAGTGCAGGATGCAATTATGCATGGGTTTTGATGGAGTTACACCTGGAATGCTATGGAGTGGTCTTGGCTGCAGTTATTACTGGACTGCCTATTCCTCAGAGCCCTACTGTATCCTGAAAACCAAATGTCAGCACCCAGCATTTGACAACTTCACATATTTTGAATAGTGAGATGTTATGTTGACCCTGAAAGCAGTTACATTGAGGATAGCTGGGTGATTAGCTCAGTGCTGAGATCTGTCTTTAATGCCAGTTTTCTTGAACTGGAAATGTCTGGTTGTATGGCA
Source organism: Hemicordylus capensis (assembly GCF_027244095.1). Lineage (NCBI taxonomy): Eukaryota > Metazoa > Chordata > Lepidosauria > Squamata > Cordylidae > Hemicordylus > Hemicordylus capensis. The sequence continues at coordinate 122,606,906 of NC_069660.1, forward strand.
AGAGCTCACATTTAATCTGCACATTAGAAAAAACATTGTTCTTTCCAACTTTTTGATTAGTAGAAGAGACAAACTGTGTTATTACTGTGAGTACAGCGCTACACGAATGAATCAAGTGTGTTTTCATAAAATTGCTCTGTAGTTAAGAAGAATAGCTTTCTTGCATATGTAAATACTGCATATTCTTTTATTCACATACTACACTAATAAGGAGCTGCTTGACATGAGATATTCATTCTAAGGATTTGTTTACACAATCAAGGTTCATGCTGCAATTCTATGCCTACCTGCCTGGGAATAAGCCCCACTGAACACAGTAGGACTTATTTCTGAGTAAACATGCATGGGATTGTAAGCATGTCAGAGATTGCATAGGATAGTAAACATGTTGGAGATTGTTTCAGTGTTAGCCTGTAATAACAACCTCTACCTACACAAGCAAGGCGTTCCAGGCTGTTTTGCAGAATATCTTGGCTCATTTCAGAGGTCACGATGGGGATCTTTATACCACAAGAGAGATTAGTTTTATACTGATTTCACTACCATGGCATTCCCAAAGAGAAAGAGTCCTGGGAATTGGAGTTCGGTGGAGGTGCTGCAAATCCTCAATGAGCTTCATTAGTGCTGCTCTCCACAGAACTGCAGTTCCCCATGGACAAGGACTTAGATTAATTGAAAATCTGTCTGTAGATATGTCCAGGGTTTTTGTGTGACACCATGAACTCTAGCCACAAAAGAGAACCACCAAGTGACAGTTGAGACATCCACTTAGGCTGCCTACCCTCAGCTCCTCTTGGATTCTGTTTCCACTCACTTCAGCCTCAGCTTGAAAGTGTGTACAAGTCAGAGGTTGTAGTGAGACCTCCAGAGCTAAAATCACATTCGCAGGGCATTTTGTGTGCTTTTGAGCTTTACTGGGACGTGAGGAAGACAAATGTCCAAACCCACCCACCCCAGTTTAAACCTAATTATGGAAACCAAAGTACTGTTGCTGATAGTTAATGTATACTGTCTAACATGTCTGTACAATCAGTGACTCTCTGTAGCTCCCTATAGGGTAAAAAATAAACAGACGCTACAATAGGGATGTGGGCAGGGGCGGGGGCAAGTGGGGACCAGGGCTGCACACTGTTGGCCCTTTAGCGCTTGTTGAACTACAAGTCCCATTATCTTCAGCTATAATGGCCTATGCACAGGGCTGATGGGAGTTGTGGTACAAGAACAGCCAGAGGGCCAGAATTGTGTGGCCCTGGTAGTCTGTGGTCCCTAAAATGTGGTCTGTTCCTACAGATGGCTGCTTATCATGTCTTAAACCAGCTTAAAGGTGCCGATCTGTTATCTGTGTTTTATATCAGAACAAAACAAGATCGTATGTATCACTGGGTCTGGTGTAGCTAAAATGCACTGTATCTACATGTGATTAATAACTGGCTGGTAGTTCTGTACACATGGAGGCATATCAGGACTGTATGCACACCTCCCTGCCCCAGTACAGGGTAATGCAGCCCAGGGTACATATGCATGCATCTGTACATGTGTGAGCACAATTTGTGCAATGCTTCCATTACTTCTTAGATGAGGAGGCTTGTGAAATGTGGGTATATGTGTATATGTGCTGGGTTACATGTTAGTCTGTATGTATAGTATGTGTTTCGTCAGGAGAATGCATAGGCTCACTGCCCCATTGTACATACAGAATTTTTATCTAGCAATTGTGAACCAGCACTAAGATCTTCTGCTGCCAGGGAAAGCATTCAACAGAGGCTGCAGTGCTCCAGCCACTTTCTGTGGAGAGGTCCCATTAACCTCTCTGGGACATCTTGGAGTGAGTTTAAGGAGTGCAAGCATTCTCTGAAATGCCTCTTATTCATCTATGTGTATCAAAAGCATTTTTATGGTGACTCGTATTGCATGTATTTGGTGGCACATCCTTTTCTAAGACAGAAATTACAGATACCCTTTATTAGCTACAGTTTTTAATGTTTTATAATTTGTTTAAAATTATGGCTTTAAAATATTGTTGTGTCATATCATGGAACAAGCTCAGGTAAATAGACTTTTGGACTTCCTTTTTATTTATATTTACTCTTGTTCGTGTGCGTGCAAAACTATATGAAGAGGATGTGTTTGAAACACTCGTGCTAAGAACAGGTGCATTTCTTAATTCTGTCCAAGATCAGGAAATTATGTCCATGAAGAAGTGCCATGTTTACTCTGTCATTTGCTTAATATTTCTCCCTCCCTCTCTCTCTCGCTCTCTAACACCACAAACCTATATGCCTGTAGATGACTATATAAAGCATTACAGTAAATCATGCCTATTAGTCCAAATCAATTTTTATTCATAGTAGTGTAGTCATATTAATAGGTTGTTGTTGTTTTTTTTAAAAAGACCTATAATGGTTCTTAGAACTGGTGCAATGTGATGAAAATCAGAGTATGTTCAATTGTACTGCATAGAAACATAGGCTAAAGTGCAGCAGTAATCACAAGGATGCTGATTTCAAAGGCAACCCTGTATTGAATTCTCGATCTACTCCTTGTAATAGATAATTTAGGAAGTATGTAACACTATCACATTGTCTGTTCTCCTTCCAAAAGGAAGCCAATAATGTGTAGTAGATGTGAGGAAACCCATGCCATGCTAGCATTGCATGATTCATTTCCTCAACAATACATTACAGGGAGAAGATGGGAAATTTGACATGGGATTGCAGTTTTCAGCACAATCCTGCAATCACCATCATGCGTTTCTGGCATCTATGAGTTGTAGTCTAGCCTTGCAGTCTTGAATGGAAGGATCTTTGTTCATGGAGCACAAGTTTAAGATACAATCCAACATTGCTTGAAAGTAACCAGTTTGTATTTTGCATTCAGCCTTCCTGCAGAAATGCATTTATTCAAATCTCATGTTGAATATACATTCCTAGCACTTTTATGTGTGTATGTATTCAGGGCAGGGGTGGTGCCAGGTTGCTGAGAGCCGTGGAGGAAAGTCCTCTGCTGGCTCCCCATGATGCTCTGCCCCACCCCACTAGGCGCACTGCCTCCTGGCCCCCATGCCAGTCCTGTGTGTATTTGTGTCGGGCTCAAGCCAAACCTTTCCGGCTTTGAAATGTGAGAGACTTTGTATTCTGTGATAAGAAACGTCTTTCAGTGATCGTAGGCCAGTCTTACATTCTGTTGAAACACAGAATGCACAATGAAGAGGGGAGACTAAATAAAGACTGTTCTGTCAAAAGTAAAGTGTTGTAGTGTAAATGTTACTTTCCTCCATATCATACCTGCCAACATGTCCCTATTTTCCCATTCAGGTGAATGGAAACACGGACAGGTTGGCAGCTGAGCTATGCAATGTTTTTCTGCTCTTGCATGCCTTTGTTTCTTGCACGGAAAAGACAGGCCGGTAATCACATGCTACAATACAGCAGCTGCAAATCAGCTAAAATCTAGTTGTGACAAATGTCCAAACAAGACATGATGGTGGCAGCCACATAGATATATATTTGGTATGAAGTGGGCATAGGAATTTAATTTTAAACTTAGAGGGGAACACAGGAAGGGAGTTGGATAAGGTACGTCTAGCTTCCCTTGCCCCATACACCTTTTTGATGTTAAAATTAGACTCTTCTGTCATATCTGTTTTATATAGGAGTGGGACAGACATATGAACAACTAATATGGCTGCCACTGTCGTGTCTAGTTTGTCCTGAAGCTCTGTTGGAACCTATAAGAGGCTAATCATTCATGACTAACTTAAGTCCCATGTGTTCTGTGGATCTTTGGCTAGATTAGAGACAAGGAGGAGCTTCATATGATTGAAGTGAAATGCCTTGAGGTTGTTTGCGGGGAGTGCGGGCTTAGCCCGCTCTCCCCACACATGGGCAGGAAGCCATCCCTGGGCGGCCAGATCAGCCACCCACATGACTACTGGCTCCATCACAGAGCTGGTAAGGGCAGCGGGGATTGGGGGCTGCCTGGCCCTGGGAAGGCCCAGAATGCCCTCTGTGTGTGCACGGGGCATTCTGGGGAGACCCCTGAGGCTGGGAGGCTTGTTGGAGCCTCCTGGTCGGGGGTCTCCTCATGATTTGCTGTGGCGCGGAGCCATGCAGTGGCATCTCATGATCTTGGAAATGGGGTTTGCGGAGTCCTCGCTCCGCTAACCTTGTTTAAGGGGAGGGGTTCTTTGGGAGGTTTGCTGCCAGGAGCTGCACAGGTCCTGTTGCAGCACACAACCTCTCAAAAGGAGAAGGCTCCCTTAGCCCACTTTTGGGAGGTCACATGAATAACCTCAATATAGTTGACATACGGATCAAGGATATATCAGGGCAGCAAAAGAACAGCCAAATAGAACTTCCTAACCAGTGCAGTGGCAATTTTTGATGTCGTTCCCCTCCCCAGGAAGCCCTTTGTGTCACCTGAAAATATGCAGCCCTCAGAGACATATTTTCAGATGGCACAGAGGACTTGCTGAAGAAGGGAAGGTGTCAAAACTTGCCACTTTCCTGCTGCACCGTTGAAGTTAGGAAGTTCTATTAGGCTGCTCTCTTGCTACAACAGTGCATCCTTGCTCCATAGGTCAAGATGCTGCATTAAAAAATAAATAAATTACAACAAGCCAGCAGACTCTCGAATCAGGAGCTGTAACCTCCCAAAATGCCTCACTGCATCCTCCCTGACCCACACATTTACAAATGTTCACACTGAACATCTCTGTAATTGAAAGCACAGGAAACAAAGGAATACAAAGATGCTGAAAGCAAAAGACCCCCTTTTATTTCTGATGACGGGACAGAAGAAGGGAGGGAGAAAAAAGACAGAAAAGAAGGGATAAGGGATGGGTAACCATGGAAGTGGGGGAGAGGCTGGGAGATCACTTGCAATTCCTTACTTATTGAGTTCACTTATTTCAGTTTTCACCAACACTTTTCACACATATTTATATTTGGTGTATTATATCTATTATATGCATTCTTTTCTTTCCTAGCCAAGTCCAATGGCATATCTGTCACGAGAGCTCAGAGGAAAGAGGCCATTATAGCCTAAGACTACTTTATTGTGTAACAGGAAGAGACAAGTTCAACAGGAAGTACAAGCAGGAAGAAGGAAGTGCCACCTACTGGCTGGTCATATTACAACACATTTCCACACAACCTCCTCTCCAAATGTTCAGTGTTATGCCATCCTTTTTGATATCTGAGTGGCTCTGTGCACACATGCTCTGTTGTTCTCTGGGAGGGCCCAGATGGCTGACAGAGGCAGCACCAGGTTGAGAAGATGCCCAGCAGAGGGGCCTGGATGGATTCCCACCTCCCTCAGTGGAACACAATGGTACTTCCTTTACTGCTGCAGAAGCAGTGCCGTTTCAGCTTAGTTTAAGCATAGTGTGGTGATCTGCAACATTGGTAAGAGCATAGTGGGTGATAAATGGCAGGGGCATGGTGCCTACCCGCCAGAGCAGCATTGCTTCTACTTCTGACACTGTGACCTAAAAGAAATACCCAAGGTGAAGGAAATAGCCAAGGTGAGGGGAAGGAGGGCCACCCAGCCACTAGTCATTAGCCGGGCACAATCCTCCCCAGGGTGGCCAGGGTTGGTATCACCAGTAGTCCCCGCCTCCCTTGGGGAGATGGGCCTTTGGCATATTCCTGAGGGTGGTGCCCTGAGGGCTGGAATGCACCCATTTGTCATATCATGTAATACAAGATGATTAAAAGGAGTACACAGGTTGTGCACCACAATCCTATGTATGTTTACTCAGAAAAAAGTCCTACTTCCAGTAAGTGGGCATCCGATTGCAGTCTTAGAGCTGTTTACTATTGACATTCAACTGTCTGGTTCTCTGCTACTTCAAAGATTCATTAAAACTGGTTATGTATTGATGTTGCTGGAGAAAGACAAATGAAATTGAAAAGAATGCTATTTAGAGGATTTATATTTCACTTCTTTGACCTTCTGAACAAGGTTGTATAGTTCCTGCATCCGGCTGACTGTGCATTGTGATAAAACAATGTCTGAGGCTGACATTTCCAGGTCCTTGTTGCTTTTGTCCTGCTAAGTATAGCAGTAACTGTTTAGCCAGGCTTCCTGAATAGTCTCTTTTTCCATGGATTCCTGTCCCTCACTGTTCTAAGGAACATCTGTAATGAAAAGCTTCTCGGGTTTTGCAAAGATTCCCTCCTAATGTGTTGTAAAATATGCCTTAGAAAGGTACCTACCCTATTATTAGTTTATAATTTTCTTTTTAATTATTATTTAATTCAGCATTTTACATTTAAATTATATCTTTGTATTAATTTAAACTGTGTTGTGTTGGTTGTTGTTGTTGTTGTTTGCCAGTCTGCCATCTTGTTTCAAAATGGCGGCCACTCAACATATAGAGAACACCCCTTTGCGGCAACTCTTGTGTTGACAGTCAGATACAATCCAGATTCACAGCATATGGGAAGAGGTCTTGGATAAGAAGTGGAAAGTAGACTCCATTAATTGTATTTAGATCCACTTGTTCTCCTTAACATAAGAACATGAGAATAGCCCTGCTGGATCAGGCCCAAGACCCATCTAGTCCAGCATCCTGTTTCACACAGTGGCCCACCAGATGCCACTGGAAGCCTACAGCAGGAGTTGAGGGCATGCCCTCTCTCCTGCTGTTACTCCGCTGCAACTGGTACTCTTTCAAATAGTTATGGAGGAAACAGGCCTGATTCAGGACTATGGCATGGAAGAGGAGAAGGGGTCAACACTTTGCCCTTTGTGCTAATTCCCTGACTTAAATCACTCCTCTGCTATTTATTAGCTGTGGAGAGAAAATCTTGGAGGCCCAAGAATATATATGTTAGCTTCTCCTCTGCAGTTAATGCCAGTTTGATAGGGACAATTTGGAATGGAGCCATGGCATGGGGAAAAGGAGTAACCCCCTCTTTCTATGGTACTGATCAGATCTGAAGCCGCCTGCAGCTGCTTTTTGAAAAAAGAAAAATATGGGCGTTCCAGTCATGTGGAAAGAAGCCTCCCACTGACTTTTTAGTAGTGGGTCCCACTCTCCAAAGCAGCTCTAGGCGGCTGTGTGCCTCGAGATTGCCTGTTGCTAGACAGGCTCCTGTCTACTTTGGAATTTAGCCTTAACCTTGAGCAAGACAGTTCCAGAAACATGTGCTTGGTGCTGTGAGGGAGATGAGCCTCTATTTGGACCAAAATAGTTCAGCCATGCAACCTGAACTGCCTGAGAAGGCAGAGCACACACCCCCAGGTCTTTGCATTCTTAATGAGGCTAACATTTTCATTTTGGAACAATCGAGTACTGGAGCAAAGGAACATCCCAGCACCTGTAAATGCAATCAAATCAACTCTGGGGTTTCTTAATTAGAGCTGGAAAATGAAAGTCTTTTTGTTCAGGCATCTCCATTGGAATAGTGACCTCGTCTCTGCACACACCCACACCCCAATAATATTGGTGACAAAGTTTACCTCTAAACAGTCTTTTTCTTGCCTTCCCAGCCCTTGCTACAAACCCCCAGAAGGAAGAACCTATATATAATCTCTGCAGTTAGACTCACATGAGACATAGCAAGGGGCAAGGTTTTGAGTGCAAGCCTGACCAGGGAGAGCCAGGGCAGTCTGCCACCATGATGCTATATCTGAAGTCATTCCAGATATAGAACCATGGTAGCAGTCTGCCCTTTACTGCTCTATCTGGTCAGGCTTGCACTACTCTTGCCCCATGCTATGGTTCATGTGAGGCCAGAAAGCTGCATCTTCTCCCCTTAGTGGCCTCTCCGAGCCCCTAAGTTGAATAAACTATCCTTGGGTGCTTACTCATGTAGGCTTCCTTGGGTAAGGTGCTACACCAGACATCCCAGGGTTGAGCTTGGAGCATAATGACTGAGGCTGGGCCATTCCATATGCGGAATGCTTTGGAACTCCAGTGATCTCCTGACTTGCTGTTGACATACAGGGGAACTTAACCCCTGCAACTCAGTGGAAATCTGTCACCCAGGTGACCCCTTGCTGCCTACTGTGCCTGTGATGAGGAGCCAGTGGTGTGGCTACCACTGGACAAGGGGGGGGGGCAAATGTCCCGGGGCTGCTGGGATTGGGGGGTTGCCACAGCACACCCTTGCCCCTCCCCCAGGGCACCCCTTCTCCTCTCCCGTGCCCAGCCGGTGCACAAAGTGCTTACTGGCTGGGAGTAGAAGGTGTGGCCCTCTCTCACTCCTTCCCAGCTGCCTGCTTTCTCTCCCTCGCTTGGAGCAATGGAGAGAAAGCAAGCACTCTAGCTGGCCCTTTGCTCATATTCTGGGAAGGAGTGGAAGAGCAGCTGTGCAGCCCCACTTTCTGGATGCTGGCCACGCCCTCCGCTTCTGACATCGGACATAGGATGTGTGGTTGGCACACATGCACAGAGTGTGTGTGCAGAACACTGGGGTGAGGGGCCACCAGCTCAAGCCCATTCCCTGGCGGTCAGTGAGCTCCCTACACCCCTGTGAGTAATCTTTGGACCTCACTGATGAAAGCAACCCCCTTCACATCACTTATGAGGTAATAGACTTTGTGCAATATGTTAAAATTTGCTTAAACTCTTCTCCCCACTCTCTTTTCTACCCTCCCCACTGCAACCAGCCATGAGGTTCTTCAAGCCAATATCACCTCCCTTTCTTCTCACCCTCCCTTTTGCCTTAGGAGCTTCCTTCACTGCCACTAGTACAATTATTGCCAATTATTTAGTTTTTATTCATTCATTCATTCATTCATTCAATTTATATATCACCTTTCCAAAAATTGGCTTTTGCATTATGCTTGCTTGTACAAAACTTGCTTTTTAAAAAGTTCTGTCTCTGACTCAGTTTCTCCCCTGGGGCACTCTAAGAAAACACCACACTGTCAGGGCCTGACTGAGAGTTATTCAGACTTGAAGGTCATGGTGCTATTAATTCTGGGCTCACTCTATCAGACAGAGAGCTGCCTGGTCCATGACTAATAGAGTTGGCTGAGGTAAGGAAAGGGTTTCCCCTAGCCTCCTGAGTAATCCCCCCTAGCTATTGATCAATAAAGACAGCAACCCATAAGAGGAACACGTGTATGGGACATGGGTCTAAGCAAGCATGGCAACACACCCTTCCAGCCCTTTCCTCTTCCTTTGTGTCACACAAGGAGACAATCCCCATCACTCACCTTACTGATCTTTCTTGGACAAATGGACCCAGGACAGCGAGTTCCTTGTTCCCTTGAAGAGAAAACAGGAAACTCTTTGTTCCCTCTCTGTCAAGCTAAAAATAGGCACTATGCTCCCATGCACTTGAGAAGAGCAAGGAGAGAGTTGGAAGGGGGATCAGGCATGGCTGCTTGAATCTGTTCTAGGAACTGGCAGCCATTTCACCGCCTGGGAGGCATCTTCCAATGAGTTTGCTCCTGAAGGGGTTGATGTATGACCTGGGGCTGAATCCCCTGCTATGGTTATCCATAGAATGGTTGGGTGAGTAGTTCTACAATTAATAATGGTCAGCTGTGACGGACAGCCATCATACCCCTTGCTGCAACATCCTTCCTTGCAGTCCTTACCCTTTTGCCAGTCTGGTCTTGTGGTAGCAAGCATGACTTGTCCCCATAGCTAAGCAGGGTCTGCCCTGGTTGCATATGAATGGGAGACTTGATGTGTGAGCACTGCATGATATTCCCCTCAGGGGATGAAGCTGCTCTGGGAAGAGCAGAAGGTTTCAAGTTCCCTCCCTGGCTTCTCCAAGATAGGGCTGAGAGAGATTCCTGCCTGCAACCTTGGAGAAGCCACTGCCAGTCTGTGAAGACAATACTGAGCTAGATAGACCAATGGTCTGACTCAGTATATGGCAGCTTCCTATGTTCCTATGTTTTCCATTAGTCCCTTCCAGTTCCTGCCGCTGGTCTTTTCTTCTTCTTGCTTCTCACACTGCTCCTACCTTTCCCCTGCATCCCAGCCCAGAATCAAGGTGCTGTCCCTTTTCTCCTTCTGCAGCCCAGCCAGGGTCCTGCAGATTACATTGCTTCTGAGGCTGCTACTGCCATCTCCACCTGCTGGAACTCCTTCAGTCATGCAGTGTGGTGGAAGACGGGGTGAGAAGCATACAGGGGCAAGTCTTAAATACCTCCTCGTTAGCGAAGATTTTATTGTTAGACTTTTATACCGCCTTTCATTAAAAACAATCTCAAAGCAGTTGACAAAACATTTTAAACAATATAAAAACCACAAAAACGACACAATAAGAATTAAAATGGATCAGAAAAATACAAATCTGATTAAAAGTTTTTAAAACATATGCAAAATAACCATGAGACATGTCAGCACAAATGTCAGCACCTCTAATGGAAAGAGTTTGCTCGTTTTAGGACTAGACTGACGAGAGGAAAAGAAAGGCCAGAACAAATCGCATCCAGAAAAAGTGGGAGTTTCAAGTGCTTTGTGCTCGGAAAGATATATAGATGTGTAAACATTCAAATCTAAGAGTAAGGGGCCGGGGGGGGGGGCATGAGTCATGTCTAACAGCAGTCCTCCATTCACTCCTGTAATCAGTTTTAGCTGCAGCTGGACAAGTAATAGCATTTGCTGCTGCAGCTAAAGCTTCATCGCCCTGCTTGGCAACTAGGGCAAAAGAGTTATGTTTTTCTTTGTGTGCCCTAATCCTGTCCCCTTACTGTTAGTCCTGGGCCTCCCTTTCTGGTTCTCCAGCCAACCATGCCCCTGCTGCCCCTTTTCCTGCCCCATTCTCAGTAAGATCCTTCTATATTCTCCTCAGCCAAGTTTACATATTCCCTAATGATATGAGACCCTGCAATGCTTTTTTTCCATATATGATGTTTATAAGATGGAGCTGTTTCTGCAACATCTGTCAGAATAATTTAGGCAATATGTAATACTTACCCTGCCCAGTTATTATCCTATTGGGTGTTGTTAAGTTGCTAAAAGGCCCACTAGGATTTTGCTTTACATGGAATTCTTGACATGTTAATTCTTAATATTGGCCAAGCATGTGTTTAGAGACAATTCAGAATTCCAGATAACTCTTGCAAGGAGTTACAGTATCTTATAAATCACACCAGGGGTGTAGCTAGGGGAGAGTGGACCCATGTTCACCCCTCTCTCTGGTGGCCCAGCCCCTTGGAGTGAGGGAGAAAATGAGGGGTGGATCTGAGGGGCTCCCAGGAGAGGGGTGGCCCAGGTTCTTTGAGCCCATCTGCTCAATTATAGCCACACCCCTGAATCACACTCCATTACAGAAGTCCAGTATAACATAGGGTAGTCAAATTTAGACTGTTTGCTCAAATAGTACGGCTTTTGAAGTTTTCTAATGGAATTAAGAAGTACGCTTTCAGTGCAACCCACATTACTTTACTTATTGAGGTTGAGGAGATCTGGTCTTGTAGAAACAAACGTGAATTGTCCCCTTTGCTAAGCAGGGTCTGCACTGGTTTGCATTTGAATGGGAGACTACATGTGAGCATTGTAAGATATTCCCCTCAGGGGATGTGAGCGCTCTGGGAAGAACATCTGCATGCTTGCATGCAGAAGGTTCCAAGTTCTTTTGCTAGCAAATCCAAGACAGAGCTGAGAGAGAGTCCTGCCAGTAACTTTAGAGATGCCACTGCCAGTCTGTGTAGACAATACTGAGCAAGATGGACCAATGGTCTGACTTGGTATAAGGCAGCTTCCTATGTTCCTATTTCTGGAAACTTGGTGGTGGCTTTTTAAATGTGGGTTACGTTGCAAGCTGACCTTACAGTTTGTTTGCAGTCTTTGCACTTGACCACTTTTTCGATGGCAATAATGGCACAATTATTTATTTATTTATCTATCTATCAAATTTATACCCTGCCAAACTTATGTCTCTGGACGGCAGCATGCAACAAATTAATTCGTTGCATGCAGTCTAGGTATCTTCTCTTGGGGAAGGAGTTTACCAAGGACCAGAAAAGTTGGGAGGGCACAGAGAGCCTAGCAAAGAGTGATGCAGACTGCTGCAAAATATGGAGATGACTGCGGGTTTAGAAAACTCTAAAAAGGAAATGTGACAGATTTATGGAGGACCTGGCTACCAGTGACCCTTGGGCAAGGGTGTAGAAAGGTTGCAGTGAGTGAGCCTAGGGACAAAAAGTGAAGATGGGCCCCCTTGCTCCCTGTCTTCTTTGTTTCCCCCCTCCCACATACACTTTTTGGAGAAAAACTGTAAGGACATGATGAAAACAAGATTCTTAGCATGCCCTTTCCCTTCTATACATATAATATTACACCCTTTTCATATATGCATAGACTTTCACACACTTACTTTTGCACACATATTCCCCTAGCTCAGAAACATTTTTAACATATGCCTACTACTGTGACCTGATATATGCATGCATACAACCCCTAGCAATGTTCCTATCCCTATTTGCCCATTGTGCTCGCTCTCTCTCTCTCTCTCTCTCTCTCTCTCTCTCTCTCTCTCTCTCTCTCTCTCTCTCACACACACACACACACACACACACACACACACACACACCCCAGATTAAGGCTACAAGCTGGGGATGGGTCCGGACCGGTCTGGAGGCCATTCTAAAGGCCTCCAGACTGTCCGGACCGGTCTGGACCTGGCCGGTTCGGTTTGGATGGGGGGTTCCTTTAAGGGCGGGGGAGGGTTTACTTGCCCCTCCCGCTGCTTTCCCCCCTCCAGCGCACGTATTGTATGTAGTAATTGGGGCAGCAGGATACCTCCCTGCCGCCCCTTCTCCCTCTTCAGTGCAAAAGGCTTCACGGAGCCTTTTGCGCACGCTCATGTCGCGTGCGAGCTTCACGTCTCCCCGACGTGCGTGCATGCGTGTGGCCCCCACCTTCCACTCCTACCCCCCAGAATATGTCCAGATATGTCCCGAAGGTGGGCAGGTGACCCCTTTACGAACATGCCTAGCCACCCTGGACCAATGGGGACAGGTTTCAGACTCCGGAAAGGTCCGTGTGCGCAGGCGTGATAATGACCGGGCGGCCATTTTGTGTAACTTTATTGGCTGAAACGGGGTCAAGTGATCCCTCTACGAACACACCTGGCCATCCTGATTCTGTAGGAATAGTCCGCGTCTCTCTGAGCCATTTTGTTTTGCAGACTCACTGTTTGTGTGATCATTGGTTCCCCAGAGAGATCCTTGGAGACTATTGTACAAGAAACAGATGTAAAGCTTAGCCCAAGAAAGCGGTATATTAGCACAAGTTCTGATGATGAGAAACTTCCGCCCGCCAAGTGTCCTGAAGAAGAAGCCCAAGAAGTTAATGAAAACTGGCAGGGAATCTTGGAGGATTCAGCGGTAGAATCTTTTGGAACCCAGGTTGGTGTAATAGGACTGGGAGTATGAGAGGGTTCCTCAGGGGGTGCAACTTAAAAAACTGTGTTCTTTTATTTTTTCCCCAGGAGGGTGAGGACCGATGCCTTGACACACACCCTCTAGCAATGTGGAACTATACAGAGCCTGGGAACATGCATATCAGGGTGCGTATGGATAATTTGGGGTGGGAATATCCAGAGGCGTATCTAGGGAAAATAGCGCCTAGGGCAAATACTGAAATTGCGCCCCCTGTCCAAGCATCTGACACCCATCTTTCAGATAACTTTACCATAATATCAGCTGAAAAATACAAGCCAGGCTCGTTAATCTTTTAATATTTCAAAAACTATTTTAGCAGTGGACTTAGCCAGATCAAAAAATGCTGGAAAACTTCAAATTTCAGTATGCTGGGGCTCATGAAATACCCAAATACTATGTGGAGGTGTACTTGGAAAACTAAACAGAAGTGCCTGTCTAATTTTCTACTATGTATTGTAGCATCACCATTACATAAGTTTAAAAAATAAATGGAGAATTTGACTTTTCCCAGATACTCAGTAAATAATTAAAGGATATGCAGAGTAAACTGTGTCACTGCTTGGAATATATTCTAGTCTTTCAGAAAGACAGTTAAAATGAGAGAAAGAGAGCAAGAAACTCCCAGTGGGCCTTAATATTAAGGATTTCACACTGATTGAAAGACAAATTCACCATTAATAGCCATATTAGCAAGACATCACATTTAACTCACTTATCCCAAGAAGCAAAGTAAGAGCAAATGAATACAATCCTAGCTCATAAGCATCAGCTCAGTATTCACAAGCCCTGATTCTCTGTACGTAGTGCCAATCTGAATATGTGTACAGTGACTTATATTATATATTATTATTTTTTTACCTGTAGCCCCTTCGGGGGGCTTCCTAAAGGCTGGGGGGTTTGCAAAGGTTCCTCCTCCCCCCCACTGGCCTCTAGGGCCTCGCAGGGACCATTTGAGCATGTGCAGTGGCCATTTTTAAAAATCTTTTTTTTAAATGGCCACTGAAAACAAAATGGCCACCGGGCATGCTCAAATGGCCCCTGCAAGGCCTGGCATGACCTAGGGCCTCACAGAGGCCATTTGAGCATGCACGGTGGCCATTTTGTTTTTGGCAGCCATTTTTTTAAAAAAAAAATAATTTTACAAAATGGCGCCCCCCTTCAAGTGGCTCCCAGGGCACGTGCCCTGCCTGCCCTACCCCTAGATACGCCCCTGGGAATATCTCTTTTAAAAAGAAAGATAGAAAGAAAAGGTAATAACAGCATACCTTCCCCTCCTGCAGTGAGAACGCATCAACCCAGTCATGTTACTATGCAGAATTTCCTAGGACTACAAGTGAATGATTCAGATTACATACCAGCAAGGAAAAGGAAATCTGCTATGAAGGGGCTCGTGAGAGCTGCGGTATATGGAGTTTTAAAATACTGCCTGAAGAATTACATGCATGATTCATGCTACGGGTGTATGGTTCAAGCGGGTGGGGGGGGGGCAAGACTCACATGAATGTATCACCTGGACTGAAAGAAATATTTCCAGATTTGTTAGAATATTGTCTTCAAGGATGTGTGCGAAAGCAGTGCTCCACATAATCATTATAATTGCTTATAGTCTGAAAATGCTGATGCTGACTAGTGAGACAGTGGATCAGACTCTAAATCTCATCACCAGGGTTAAGGATTCTAATGACCCGAAGGTGGTGTTATAAACTATCTCGCACCAGAAAGATTCCAGAATGCTCTCTTTTGTAAACTGTGTCCTCGAAAAAAGAGAGTACAAACAATTTCTTGTTCCAGAGGTAGCTGTATAAATTCCCTTGCAAAAGTATAAATGTAGTATTTAACACTGCTGCATTCCTGTGGTGTGTTGTTTTTGTCAGCACATCCTTAACATGTTCTCTCTATGAAGAAGCACAGCTTCAGACTGCATCTGTTTTTTCTATTAAATGCTATCTTATTATGTATCATTTCATAAAAATAAAAACGGAGATGACTCTAAATAAATGTCTGATTTATTTTTGTTGGGTGTAGCTTATTTCTGTCTTATCTTACAAGGAGGGAGGATAAGAGCCCCTGGTGGCGCAGTGGTAAAACTGCCGCCCTGTAACCAGAAGGTTACAAGTTCGATCCTGACCAGGGGCTCAAGGTTGACTCAGCCTTCCATCCTTCCAAGGTCGGTAAAATGAGTACCCAGAATGTTGGGGGCAATATGCTAAATCATTGTAAACCGCTTAGAGAGCTCTGGCTATAGAGCGGTATATAAATGTAAGTGTAAGTAAGTGCTATGAGGTTGAGGGACCTGAACCACTGGCAAGATGAGTCAGTTCATCAGATGATAAGGCAGCAGAAGCAAAGAAGAGATAAGGGGGTTGGCTGACTTCTACTCGCCAGACCTGAGGGGTCTACTCGTGAGTAACATGGGCCGTAACCCAAAATTTGGCTTAAAATAAGCCAATCTGGCAACCCACTGTCAGATGCCAGCTCTCATCAGCATGCAGGAACCAATCAGCATGGCGAGTAGAAGTATTTGTTTTCCTCAAGTTTAGGAAGAGTCAGACTGATGCTTGTAGGGAGCTTTGGGGAAGAATGAAAAGATTATTTCTTTAAAGGCACAGAATAAAATGAAGCAGGATAAGGTTAAAATAGACAACTGAATAAAATAGTCTGACTAATAGGAAAATCATTCCAGTAATGAGAATTGATAACAAAGGGAAAGAAGAGAGCAGGAAAAGAAGAAAAAGAACATTGTTATCCTAAGGCCAGAGAGGAAGTTACATTGTTTGCAGTGACCAGAACTCTGAACACTGAAAGAGCTCAGATTTAAAGTGACTTATTTGTAATACAGGCGGTTATGGTATTATGGTGGGTGGAGAGGTCAGTCTGCAGAAGCACAAGTAAATGCATGCATACATAAATTGAATATCCAGCTGATCAACCTGGTATGTTCACATCATTTTTTTCTATAATGCCCACTTAATCCAGAATACAGGGACATTGCCTAGTTCTCACAGCAACAAACATGGACTGGAATAATTTCAGTCACTAATCACTTGTTAGGAGACTGGAGACACTTTTTCTAGGTGAATGGACTAGCCCAGAGAGGTTAGACAGAATCACAGAAAGCAACCTGTCCCACAACTAAAAGCCAGACAATGTGTTATTATACCACCGTTCAGATGTAAAGGATGCTGCTTACCTGAAGCAGTGAATGATATTCGTTTCTGCCTGAAATGAAGGATCAACTGCTCCTGGGAAGCACTGCTCATGGAGACACATTTTATGAAAAAAAATGTCTTTTTGCTTTTCTAGGTGAATGGACTAGCCCAGAGAGGTTAGACAGAATCACAGAAAGTATGTATGTATGCATTTATTTATTTATTTATATGTTTCTTTCCAGTCCTTCCTCCAAAAAGCTCAGGGTGGCATATGCCGTCCCCTCACTTTATAATCACAACAACCCTGTGAGGAAGGCTAGGCTGATAGTGACTGGCCCAACAAGCTAGTGAGCTTTATGGTCAAGCAGGCATCTGAACCCAGGTCTACCAGGTTCTGCTCCAGTACTCCAATAACTGTGTCATACTACCTATTTGTGCAGACAGATAAAGAAGCAGGTCTCACGATCAGTGAGACCCACTTTTGCTGCTATTGCGGGGAGAGCGGGCTAAGCCTGCTGTCCCCGCAGACAATCACGGCGGGAGCCCTGGGCGGCCGGATTGGATGATTGCCAGCTCCATGACGGAGCCAGCAGGGGCTGGGGAGCTCAGGGTCCACGTGGCCCCCGGAAGCTCCTCTATGCCCTGTGCGAGCACGCAGGGCATACTGGGGAGACCCCCGGAGCTGGGAGGTGGCTTTTTGCCCCCCCAGGGTCTACTCATGAGTAGCCATGGAGCCGTGCCGTGGCTACTCACGATCAGGCAGCCCGGGTTTGCGGAGCACTTGCTCCGCAAACCCAGGCTAAGGGGAGGGCTACTAAAGCAGGCTAGCTGCTTGTAAACCACCGGGCTCGCCTGCGAGCCCGGTGGTTTACACGATCAGGCAAAATCGGGCTAGGCTCCCCTAGCCCAATTTTGTCTGATCGTGAGAATAGCCCCAAAGTGTATTATGAAATAGCTGCAATTGTGGGCTCCGTCTATTATTACTGAACATTTTGCTCAACTGGATTCCTGAAGAGCTTAGTTAAGGGGTTCTTTTTGCTCCTATGGACCTGCCAGATCCTCAGATATTACCCGTAAACCTCCATCCATTTATATATTTTCATAAGCCTTCAATAAAAAAAAAGGTGGGGGAGAAGTGAGGGTGCATTTTAAAAAATACATTCTGTCTTACTAAGAAGCAAATTAAATTTCAGTGCCGCAAATATTTTCCATGGACCATCTGGGTCTACTCTATGGACTCCCAGGGGTTAAGAGCCCCTGACTTAGTTGTTCAATGGTAGTCCATGCACTTCTTCCTTCTTTCCTTTGCTGGTTAATTGGGCAAGGAAGGAAAACAGCTTGCATATCCTGCTTTCTAGATACTACATGGAACTGTTACAGAAGGAAGGAATCTCTCATTAATTACTGTTCTTCCAAGCACTAAACAAAACAAAGGAAGCTAAAGAAGCCTGAGGATTGCTAAAGGGGCTGATTAGCTCCTAAGGCAGAGGTTAGGGATTTGCACGGAACCAGTTTGGAGGCCCTTTATGGGCCTCCAAACTGGTTTGAAAAACCAGCAGTTCCGCCAGTTCGAAGGTGGTGGGGGTTCCACTTTGAGAGCAGGGGAGGGTGCACTTACCCCTCCCACCACTTCCCCCCACCGCCGTCCTTTGTTTAGAAAGGTAATTGGGGCAGCAGCGTACCTCTCTGCTGCCCCATTGGCCGAATATGGCCGTAGGTCCCTGATGCGATTCGTACGTGTACGTGCGTGCCGATGCACTCAGGGGACAACGAGGTGGCAGGGAGGTGCGCTGCCGCCCCGATTAACTTTCTAAACAAAGGATGGCGGTGGGGGAAAGGCGGCCCTCCCCCACTTTTACAGCAGCTGCCCCACCGCAGTTCCATGCACATCCCTAGTAGAGGTAGGCAAACTCGGCTCTCCAATTGTTGCTGAATGACAACTCCCATCATCCTCAGCTACAATAATTTGCAGCTGGGAATGATGGGAGTTGTAGTTCAGCAACAGCTGGGTGTTTTTCACACAGGGATTGATTGACTGACTGATTGATTGATTGATTGATTTGATTTGATTTCTATACTGCCCATCCAAAAATGGCTCGGGGTGGTTTACACAGAGAAATAAATAAGATGGCTCCCAGTCCCCAAAGGGCTCACAATCTAAAAAGAAACATAAGACACCAGCAACAGTCACTGGAGGTACTGTGCTGGGGGTGGATAGGCCCAGTTACTCTCTGCCTGCTAAATAAAGAGAATCGCCACGTTAAAAGGTGCCTCTTTGCCAAGTTTTGAAGCCCCTTGGCTCGCATCTCCTCCGGAATGGAGGGTGTGTGTTCACATATTGGGCAGATTTACCCTGAAGTCCCTATGAGCTATCGGGGAGCACTTTACACACAATTTGGGTTTTTCACTGTGCGTTAGCGTGTAGCCCAGTTAAAAAATAGTGATGAACTGTTGAGACGAGAGCCAGGGGCGTAGCTATAATTAGGCGAATGGGTTCAAAGAACCCGAGCCGTGCCCAATCAGGAGCTGCCACTCGGGGACCTGACACGCCCCCACGTCTGACATCAGACGCGGGGACAGTAGTTTAGCTCCCGATCGGGGGCCGCGCGGCCCCTTCGGGAGCTAAACAAAGGCTGGCACTGTGTTCGCAATGCAGCCCAGAAGTGGCTCTTCCCTGCAGGCACCAAGCACCAGCCTTTGTCTAACTGCCGAAGGGGCCACACGGCCCCTTCAGCAGTTAAGCTGCTTCTCCCGAACGGAGCCTCAAGGCTCCGTTCGGGAGCCAGACCACGCCCCCCCCCCCCCGCGTCTAACATCAGACGCGGGTGGCGTGGCTATCCCCTGTGTCTGATGTCAGACGCAGGGGGCGGGGCTATCGGGGTGCCCGCCACGGCCACACACAGGCCGCCGGCGGGCTAGCTACGCCCCTGACGAGAGCTGGTCTTGTGGTAGCAAGCATGACTTGTCCCCTTAGCTAAGCAGGGTCTGCCCTGGTTGCATATGAATTGGAGACTAGAAGTGTGAACACTGCAAGATATTCCCCTCAGGGCATGGAGCCGCTCTGGGAAGAGCAGAAGGTTCCAAGCTCCCTCCCTGGCTTCTCCAGGATAGGGCTGAGAGAGACTCCTGCCTGCAACCTTGGAGAAGCCGCTGCCAGTCTGTGAAGTCAATACTGAGCTAGATAGACCAATGGTCTGACTCCGTATGTGGCAGCTTCCTGTGCTCCTAACTGGATTCTCCATGTTCAGAGGTACTACAGTTCTGCCCGCTGCACAGCAGCATTTTAGGAGTGAAAGGGGGAACTTGCCCCCACCCTCCCTCCCTACAGCTGCTGAAGGGGAAACTTTCCCCTCACCCCCTGCCCCACAGTTACTGCCACCGCACAGCACACTTTAAAAAAAAAAAACAGTTAAAAAGGTGAAAAGCTTACTCCACCCCTGGAGTAGGGCCTTCAAGACAGGCCCAGAGGAGAAGGTGAAAGATCACCACTTGTACCTAAAACTCTGCTTCACCACATCATCATCTCATTTTGATCTTGGACAATTATACGTTTCTCTCACAAATCTTGATGGTAAGCCCACTTTTCCCTATAGGTGGTTCCCCAATAGTGTAGCTGCTAAATGCCAATAATAAGATGAATTATTCACATAGTCCTACAAGCATGAGATTTGGCAAAATATTGTCAGATATTTTTGTTTGCCGTGCCAAAAATCCAATATGGTGGGTAAAAATGTTCTAGAAAAATCAAAATCATTCAAATAGTGATACAAACCTGAGATTTGACAGAAATGTCGATGTTTATGGTTTTAGAAAGTAACATTAGCCACCAAAAATATATATATCCCAAAATCCATGCTTTCCTGACCCTCATGGCTATGGCTTATTCCCAAGCTGTAAGTAAACACTGACGAGTTTCCCATCCAGCAGCTCACTGAAGGCAGCAGTGCTGAGGCAATAAAGAGTTAATATTTGTGGCAGTGGGTTCGAGATGGTGGTCTGTGCTTTTTTGTTCTTGTGTCTTTATCGTTGTCTTCTTCAAAATATAGTTATACCAGGGTTTCTTAACTTTTGGCCCCCAGATGTTTTTGGACTACAATATGGGTTTAATAAGATCGATTAGGATTGTTGTAGAAGAGAGCTGGTCCTGTGCTAGCTAAGCAGGGTCCACCCTGGTTGCATTTGAAAGGGAGACTAGAAGTGTGAGCGCTGTAAGATATTCCCCTCAGGGGATGGAGCCGCTCTGGGAAGAGCATCTAGGTTCCAAGTTCAACAATGTAACAATGAGTGTTACAGCACTCACATGCCAGTGTCAGCAGCTTCATCTATGAAAGGGTTGAAGTGATATAGACGTATTCCTATGTTCCTATATCAGATTCTTGGGTAAAACCAATAGGGGGAAACGATCACTTTCAAGCCCTACTTGTTCCCAGTGGCATTTGAATGACAGCTGTTGGAAGTAGAATGGAAGTAGAATGCTAGATTAGATGGACCACCCATTGGTCTCATCCAGGGCATGGAAGGGTCAGCTTCCCACCTCCATGATACATGCATATGGCTACCTGATTTGATCACTGACTAAATTCCACTTTGTAATAAGTCCCTCTACTGCAAGTTCTCAAAAGAGTTAGGGATATCAGCCTGAGACCATGAGATGATGATCTGCTTCACTGAGTCATATCTGTCCTCAAACCCTTAGTTAGCATACAGCTACTAGGTGCTGAAAGAGACACCAGAGGTTTAGGCTGAGTAAAGGAAACTGAAAAATAGCCAACTTTTCCTGTCAGGGTGTGCACCATTTACTTAAGCACAATGTTGTTATTGAAGAAGAGAGAGATGGAAGAAATGGAAGTGGGGGAAGAAGTGGTTAACAGCCTAGTCATAAAGATATTGCACAACAGCCTTTGGGTTAAATGAAGCAAACCCACTCTACTCCATGATTGCCTGATTGAGGCAGGCATGTCTTTTGGAAGGATGCATAGACAAATCATTCCCCCCACCATCATCTTCACAAACTTCTGTGCACTGCAACAACTCTCCACCATGGGGTTCAGTGATGCATTTGTTAAAGACAGCTGCTCTTGGCATGGTTTTTGTCAACCCACCCTGCAGTGTGGGCATGATATCTACATTTTATTTGATGGTGCAGTGGGCTATGCTAAAATGCCATATTGCCATTCACACCCCAGTTCCCTGCCCTATGAGAAGTTTGTGGGCATTACTACCAGGAAGGGTTTGATTTATTTTGACTAAGTGAACATAAAAGGAGACAAATGGCAGGCACTCCTGTAAACCAGCAGATCTGCTGTCTTCCCGTTCTCAGTTGCACACATTTTCTCTTTGCTCTTCAAAGCACATTTTCTTCTCTCTCTCTCTCTCTCACACACACACACACACAGAGAGAGAGAGAGAGAGAGAGAGAGAGAGAGAGAGAGAGAGAGATCTGTCAATAGATCTGAGCTGCCAGGAAATAATCTCTTTACAATTAGCTCTCTTCAGATGACCATTTTGGACTGTTAATAGCAGTCTACCTGACAAAAGGAACGGTTAGCCCTAATGATATTCAAGAACGAGGGTGTTAATCAGGATCAGTGTTAAGACAAAGGAAATGTAGGACATAATGCAGGGACTAGTCAAGGTTGTCACTTGTTTTACAGCCGCGGGGTTCCCATCTCATACAGAAGCCTCCCAGAGGTTTCTAGATGGCAACTTGTGGAGACAGAGTATGAGATGAGATTAGAGCACCCAAATCTTCTTTAGTCTGTCCCAGTTGGGGTGGTTGTCATTCTGCCATCCTGTGTTGCACTGGACGGCCAAGCGTGACTGTGACCTGACAGAATGCTAGATTAGGACCTACACCGAGTGGCTGAGCATGACCTCTGCTGTAGAGACAGAGGGAAGAGTGGGGAAAGAAATATGTGGGGTGGGAATATAAATTGTGTGTTGAAATGTTTCTGCTAATGCATATTTGCATAAATATACCCGTTTTATATCCTTGTATTCTTGTGAGCTCAATTGCTGTTTGTGTCCTCAATAACCCATGTGTTAAAATTGCTGTGTGTGTGTGTGTGTGTGTGTAGGGGGATGATGCTTAACTTGCAGCAGGGGGGCGGGGGCTCCAAAGGCCTTTAGGTCCAGGCTCCAAAATTACCTAGGTGTACTTCTGTCCCCAAGCATCTGATATTCAGAAATATATTGCCTCTAACACAGAGATGTCATTATTAAGGAATACCCCAAAACAAAATGTTGCAATATAGGGATTGTGGAAATTGTTATATCTAATGGTGAATGTTGTGAGTTTATTGTGTGACTGTGCACACACTGTGTGCACATGCAGTGATCAGTAGATTAACAGACTGTGTGTACTCCCCCTACAGCGAGAGCTCAAGTATGCCATACCCTTCCCCCTCAGAAACAAATGCTGTGAAATGGCCGATGAGAAAACAAAAGAAAACAAAAATCTTTCTCCCTCAGAAGCAGAAAGGGTTCTGATTATCTTAAGGGAGTATTCTTCAAGCTGAGAAATTTTCTGCTCTTCTTGTTCAGGCCCTTCTTGCCACAAAGTTCCATTACCTCTGCCCACCTGCCTGTCTGTTAACTGCACTCTGAACCCTTGAACATTCCATTCCACTGACTAATGTGGGGGAAGATTTTTGGTTTTTTGCCCCTTGGGATTTTTAAAACACCTTTGTAGCTGCTCATAGCTCCCACTTGACTGCATGAACTCTGGTTATGTGTCCAAAAGGAAGATACCATTTCCAGCTCTTTCAGAAATGAGGACTGTTGTACAGTGTTAGGTTTGTGTGCCTATTTTCCACAGATAGTAGCGACTGAATTAGCAGCCTCCATTCAGTGGGCAACAGTGTGGCCAGATGAGGTTCACTGGGCTCCCAAAAGTTAACATCACTCCAAATTAGTACAAGTAGCTGGGCTCCAGCCAAAATGAGGAAGTCCATTAATTGCACTGAAATGAAAGTTATTATGAACTGTTCTCTGCATAATTTCCGGAAAGCCTCCCCTTTCCCCGAAAGCCAAACAAGTGCCTTAGTCAAGAAGATAAAGCAAGAACAGATAATCTAAACAGAAATACAATTGCATCACTTTGGGTTGGTCATGGTACCTCCAAGACTTCCCACTGCAAGTCATTAAATAAGCATAAATCATTCAAATGCACACAATAACAGAAAGCCTAAACCCCCACACTGATGATAATCAAAAGTTCTGATATGATGACATTTCATAACATTGTCATACAGTCAGTCTGTGTACCACTCTTCCAGGACTGTATTGCTTAACTTTAGAATCCTGTTAGAAGACTGCATGTTGGAGTGCTCCTACTTGCAAATAAAATAAAATAAAGCAAAACAGGGAAAGCTGGGTTAAAATCTCCACTGGGTAGTATTGGGCCAATCACCCTGTCTCCGCCTAACCTGTCCTACATGATTTTAAAGATATAATTGGCAGGGATTGACCATGTGTGCTGACCCGAGCGCCTTGGATGGGGTAAAATGCCATGTATAAGTAAATGATATTTCTTTTTTTAAAAAGAAAGATATTTGCATGCGGAAAATTAGAACGTCTGAGAGAAAGTTGAAGGCTGGGCTAGAAGCCTTTCCCCTGATATGCTAGTTTTTTTTTTATTATTATTATTATTATTATTATTATTATTATTATTATTAACAAACTTTATTTGTTAGCTGCCTATTAAAAATTGTTCCCTGGGCGGCTCACAACACAGCATTAAAACATGAAATAAAACCACGTACATTAAATCATAACAGACTAAAAGGAGAAGAAGAAGAAAATACAAAACAAAGCCATTTAAAAGCTTTTAAAATCAGTTAAAAGCATCCAGCTGGCAAGGAGTGTTCATCTGAGGGAGCATTCAGCCATGCACTCCCCACATATCTTCCGTGGTACAGTCATAAGGGGACTGTACCAATGCTTTCCCTGAGTGGGTATGTGCCATTCCTTTTAAATAACTGTCTCTTTGTAGCATTCTCCAATTCCTGTTAGTGTCTCCCCCCACTATATATAGCTACCATCTCTGGGATCATGACTGAAGGCCTCGAAGGCAGAACCCCCCTAAACAGAACCCTATCTATATTAGGGACGTGCATGGAACCAGCGGGGGGTGGTTCAAAGATGGGGGGCACCTTTAAGGGTGGGGGAGGGTGCTCACCCCTCCAGTCACGTTTTCCCCACCGGCACTCCGTTTAAAAAGTCTCTGTCATGGTGGCAGTGTACCTCTCTGCCGCCCGGGTATCCTCCTTGCCAGAAGTAAAAGGAAGTATGCGGCACGCGTGCACATGCCCAGCGTGCACACAGGCGCCGGGTACTTCCTTTTACTTCTGGTAAAATGGAGTACCAGTGGGGAAAACGCAGCGGGAGGGGTAAGGGCACCCTCCCCCACCCTTAAAGGTATGCCCCCCACCTTCGAACCAGCAGCGCCGCCGGTCATTTGAACCATGCATATCCCTGATATATATGATTCCTCTGCTAACAGGGCAGTTTAGCTAACGTCTCATATTTTCAAGGGCTTGTTTTCTTTCCCTCACTCCTCTTGTCCTTGCTATACACAGTTTGCTTCCTTCCACCTCCCAGGGGAAAGGGGATTTTAAAAATATGTTTCCTCTTTCAAAGACGAAAATTAATGTTTTTGCAAAGACCATAGGGAATGTCTCCTATAAGAAGCTGACCTCAGTATCTGCAAAATTGACAGGGAATGACTCCTGTAAGAAGCTGACTTCAGCTGTGGTTCAGGATAATCCAAAGCCCCAATCCTAAACAGTACACAACTGTTTGGAACTCATCCTATCAGCATTTCCAGAACATATACATCTTTCTCTTGATGGGTAAAGAATGATGCACTAATGATTTGCATTGTGATTTTTCCATGTTACAATTATTGGTTGACATGAGGAAGAAAATTATTCAAAGTAGTCCCTGTTGGGGATCCAGCTCCAGATGGCACCGACCTTTTGCACCAGCCACCCTAATGACTGCTAGGGGCATTGGGAGCAGAGATAGATAGGGCCTCCTCCTCTTTTCTGTTTATCTCTGCCTCTATGACCCCCTCTATTGCTAGAATGTACTCAGGAACTTCCTGGGAGTGACTTCCTCCTTCTTCTTCTCAGACTGCTTCTAGCTCTCTCTCTCTGACCAATATGTAGCCAGTAGTTAGATCTAGGTCTTTCCTATCATCATGGACTTCTGAATAAAGTAGATTAGTTTAACCTTACATGAAACTCCATGTGTATCATTTACAAGCTGTTGCCCCTGTTGCCCCTAAGTTCTGCTGCAATGGGAGTGAGTTAGCTCCCCAAAAGCTCTGCTATATAAGTAGAATTGTGCTCAGAACCAGGCGGAGGAAGTTTGAAGGGGGGGTTGATTTTAAGGGTGGGGGAGGGTGTGTTTACCCCTCCCTCCACTTTCCCCCCACTGGTGCTCCATTTGTAAAGGGTCTGTCAGGACGGCAGCGAACCTCCCTGCTGCCCCGTTGCCTAGTCAGACCCTATGCCCTATGCCTGTGCACATTGGTGAGTGCGCATGTTGTGCTTGCATGCCTGATGTACGTGAGCATAGAGGGCCTCCTAACCAGTTCCGTGCACATTCCTATATATAAGTAATTACATCCAACAGGGTTATGGGCCCAGCCCCTAACAGGTTTTTTTTTGTTTTTTGTTTTTTGTTTTTTTTGCGGGGACTCAAATCTGATCTCAGGATTGATAAAGGCACAGCTACAGTAACAAAGAAACAGCATGGATTCCAGCCAGACTAGCCTCAACCTTTCCAAGCTGGAGGCTCAAACTACAGCAACTGGACATTTCAGATACAATCTTATCTGATGAGCCAAGGACTCGACAATGTCCTGGAGGACACTCAGAGACCCAGTGAGCAAAAAGCTGAAGCAAGAAAGCTTTGAGATTATCAAAACAAGAAAACTCTTTGAGTCCTTGGGATGCATGTAAGTCAAAAATTATATCCTCATTTTATGGGTGTGGAATTGGTTAGTGAAGTTCGGAAAAGGCTGGATGAGCTTTATAATCGCAAGAGCTCCAATGAAACAGTCTTTCTCATTCAAAAGCTCTGCAACTTGAAGGTAAATGAGAGACAAAATCCCACTGAACACACAAGCCAAATCCAGGATCTAAGAAAACAGCTTAAAGACTTGGGGAGAGACCTCAGTGAGGCTACAACTGTGGGATTCATTTTGAACTAATTGCCTGCAAGTTATCAAGCTTTGAAATTGGCGACTGACGTTTCAGATGCATCTTTAAACTTCAAATATATCTCCGGGCACTTGGCTGAACATTCATGTAGAAAGCAAGAAATGGCTTCTCCTCCTGATCGCTTTCCAGATTAGACCCTGAAATGGGGTCACATCAGATCGCGGAAGTGTGCTTCCACACTTCCTGCATTGTGACACCGCAGTCCCTATGCAGACAGCAGGGTGCCATTCATATTGCCAATGCCTTGTCTCGAATTTAATCGCTGTGATATAGAGCTAGGACATCGTTTATCCGGCATAAGGAAGTTGCTGTTTTTTCAGGTTGTTAGTTGCTGCGAGACTGCTCCCCCTGTTGTTTATGTTTACAATGTGACTTGCCTGAATGGAGGAGGCATTTTGTTGCTGTTTCAGCTGCTAATTTAGAAAGCCTCCTGGAAATCATTTTACAGTGTCTCACTCAGAGAACACAGAACAAAGGTGTTTTTCAGTGTAAAGGTGAAGACCATTTACATGCTAATTGCACTGATTAGCCAGGAAATCTGCTGCTGTCAGAAATAAGGCAAAAGGAGAGGCAGAGAGAGTTAGGATTCCTGATGCTAAAAGCCATCAGAATTCCATATTGGGAAGAGATTCTCATAACTGAAGTACATAAAGGGCAAACCCAAGCTTAAAAGTTATAATACCATGATTGAGGCCAATAAAAATTTATTCTGCATCGATTCCAGAGCAACAGATAATCTTTTGAAAGATATTAAACTGATTACAGAATTGGATAAGGATTGCAATGTCCCGATTTATCTCGCAGATGGGAGATCCCTTTCTGCTGAGGAGTGAAGTGTTGCAATGGTGCATTGTAAGCTACGAGATGGACAATGTGTAGCTGTTACTATTAAGGATGCATTATTTGTGCCATCACTGGAGAATAATTTGATTTCTGTGAAATATGGAGTTGAAAAAGGATGCAGAGTTGAGTTCAAAGACGAGCATCAGGGGTGTAACTACCATTAGGCAAGGGGAGGCAGCTGCCTGGGGGCCCCCACGCCTCGAGGGGCCCCCCAGAGGCAAGTCACATGACTCCCCAACACCCACAGAGCTTCGGTGCCATGGAAAAGCCAACCCCAAGTTCGGAGCAAAGGCTTTATGCATGCAGCAAAGTCCTTGTCTGCAGAAGCAACTCTGAGCCGGGAGCGCTCTTCCCCATGGGAGGGTGGAGGTACGGGGTTAAAGCAAGGGAGTGGAGTTTTCTAGAGAAGCTGGCATAATGGGGATGTGAGTGTGAGTGCACTATATATTGTGAAGTGTGTGTGTATCAGCGAGGGGCCCATTTTAAAATTTTGTCTCTGGGCCCACTCCAGCCTTGTTACGCCCCTGACGAGCATTGTTATATTACAAATGGCAATGATTTGATTATGGCTGCAACTCTAAAAAAGAGTGGATTGTTTGAATTGGACTCTATAAATGAAAGAGCAAGTCTAGCAGTAGGGTGCAATCACAAGCCATGTGACCTATTTCGGCACCGGCACCTTGCTCATTCTAGTATTAAAGCGATTTATGAGCTTGAGAAGGGGGAAATAATTAAAGACTTTAAAGAACAGCCATGCATAAAGGCTGCATCCTGATGTGACTATTGCCTTCGTACTAAAGCTGGGAAGCCTACCTTTCATAAGAGAGAAGAGAAAGAGTCACAGCACCCCCTACAGTTGATTTACAGTGATGTTTGCAGTCCGTTGGAAGAAAGCAGAGGTTTTAATCATTACATACTCACATGTATTGTCTTTACAAGATTTCCATATCTTTATACTCTGAGAGAGAAGAGTCAAATGTTTCAGAAGTTTAAAGAGTATGTTGCAGTGGTCAGTAACAAATCTAAAGTCGGCTAATGGAGGCGAGTGCATGTCAAATGACATGAAAATATTCCTGAAGGAACAGAGCATTGAACATGAGACTATGCACCCATACACACCAGAACTGAATGGTGTGGCAGAGAGAAAAAAACATTCTTTACTAGAAATTGACAGATGCATTTTGCAAGATGCATGAGTGATTTTCCTCATGTATGCCATTGGGACATAAAGTATTAGACTCATTCTCAAATTTTCAAAGTTCACTACACTGAATAGGAAACAACGTTACATTTTATTTCAACACTACACAAAAAAGGCTGATTGATGTTTTTAAAAATTGTTTTTTTCTGGTTGAATTTCCGGATAGAGGTTAATTTTTGAAACAAAATGTTCCTGTACCTGGGCAGACCTGAGGGGTAGAGCCCACATACCCAGAGATAGAACGCACAGAAAATGCTGTTTTCATGTAAGACATACAACTGTTGCATGGAATTACAAGTCACCTGCTACCAAGGAGGAGGTGTGTTCACATATGATATGAAGCCTCCCCAGATCACAACACAATCCAGACTACAAATAGTCTACAATCAGGAAAAAGAAAACAAACAACTTGTATAACAGATACCTTAACTAAGTGAATTGAGCCCAGGTTGTAGGACAAGCGCAATATATAAGAAATAATTTGGCATGTAGAAGGTCTTCTAGAAAACATTACATTTTCAAGATGGAAACACCAAAGCCTGAAAATTAACACAAAGTCTTCTCTCTCTCTCTCTCTCTCTCTCTCTCTCTCTCTCTCTCTCTCTCTCTCTCTCTCTCTCTCTCACACACACACACACACACACACACACACACACACAGTCGGTGGTGGCCAGTGAAGGTGGCATGGGTGGCACAGTCGGAGGTGGCAGAATTACCTTTAAACATTGTTTGGCAGTAGTACTGCCACACCTGTAAACTGCTAAGATAAGAGTGCAGCACCAGCACTCACCTGGCTTTTGAGCATGCGCAGAGGCCACTTGCATGGTCAGCATGGTGTAGCTGACCATGCAAATGGCCTCTGTGCATGCACAGAGGCCAGGTGAGTGCCGGAGCTGAGGCCCCCGCCACATGGGTTGCTGCTGCTCTCAGCGGCTTACAGGTGTGGCGGTACCACTGCCAATCAATTTGTAAAGGTAACTCTCACTGCCCTCCCACAGCGCCCTCACCAGCTGCCACTGCATACAGAATACACACGAAACATGTGAACTTGAAATTTACAAATTTTCCGCATATAGCCCACCATGTTCTCATCTGCCTCCAGTGGCAGCAAACGACACTCTCAGGCCATCTCTGCATCTGTTGTTTCCCCTTGCTGTTGTCTGTGACAACCACTTGTGATAAACTCCTCATTGCTCCAGCTCCTGATGGTCCGCATGCAACTGCTCCGCACTTTGGCCCATGAGTGTGTAATGTTTGGGATGGGGCCCAATCTACATTATGTCTTTTAAATTTGGGACTTTAAGTTGCCAACACTGTTCCCAATCATTTCTTGGAAGGCAAGGCAGGATTGTCTTGGTGTGGGGTGTGGGAGGCTGTGGTGTGGAGGGTGGGCAGGTGGCACTTCAACATGACTGGATTTATTTAACAATAGGCTGCATTTCTCTTTTTCACTAGCAGCAGCAGCAGCAAAAAAAAAAAGTGATCTGCTCTATGTCAGCTTTTATCTGCCTCTTTCTACATTCCACACTGTATTACATATGCTCTGTAATTCAATTTACATTTGAAAAGAAATATATGAGAAATTAATTGGAAAGGCAGTATAATGCTCAGTTGCAAGGACTCTGAGGGGAAAAAGATTCAGCAGGCTGATGGAGTCATTGGCAAAGCAAGGAAACAGGCATGCTTTCCATTACCTCAGCATATGTGCATCTCTGGAGTCAGTGAGAGGGCCAAAGATCATTGTGGGAGACTGATATGGATGTATTTCATTGCAGAGTTCTATTCCACAAAATACAATATATTCCACACTGTATCGGTGTATCAAAATTGTATGCATGCTGCATCTTGCAGAACATATAGCAAGACAACTCAAAGCTACAATGACCATTTAGTCAGAGTGGAGTCTATGTTAGAGCTGGCTCTTTTTTTTAATGGGGGGTGGGATTACTAATAACACCAAGTCTCACATATCTGTTTGTGTATATATCCAAGTGGAGGGGAGAATGTGGTGGGGAGACATATCACATTGTATTGAGCTGTGTAAAACGTTAGGGGGAAACCCAATACAATCTATATATTTAATTCTCCTGGGTGTGCCTTTGGAACGTGTATCCCGGCAGCCCAGCTGATTGGCTGGGCTGCGGGGGCGCCTGATTGGTCCTGGCGCACCCAGGAGAATTGCCTGGCTGGCGGGCTGCAGAGGCAAGGCCAGGGTGCCGCCGCAGGCCAGGTGGTGGCGGGCCAGGCGGCGGCGGCACTCTTGGGCCTGGCCGCGGTGGCGGCGCTACTAGGGGCGCAGATGCTATGCGCCTGGTCAGCTGGTGTTTAATTAAAAGAAGAAGAAGAAGACAACAGTCCAGTCCACCAGAGATTTTTAAAAATGACATTGACTCAGGGTACAGTGAGAAGGTGTGTGTATTCATGTGTATTCATAGTATCAGTATTATTATTAGTAGTAGGAGAATGTCTCAAACCAAAGCCTCCAACAGCCAGCCCAAATGCAATACTCCAGCACCAGGGAACACTGGGTAGGGTTCATGCACTGATTCAGCACCGCGGGGAGAGGGGTCTTTAACAAAGAGGAGAGCAGATCCTGCTCTCTGCCGCCACATGTGTCTGCCATGTGCGGGTTCTTGGGATGAGCACCGCTGTAGCATGAAGCTGCATGCGGCAGCGGAGAGCAAGTAAGGACCTGCTCGCCTCTTTTTAAAAGATCCCACTGCTCACTCCTCTCCCTGTGGCACCGAACTGGTACAGACCTTGTTTGAACCGGTTTGGCACCAAACTAGTGCACATACTTTAAGAACATAAGAATAGCCCTGCCGGATCAGGCCCAAGGCCCATCTAATCCAGCATCCTGTTTCACACAGTGGCCCACCAGATGCCGCTGGAAGCCTACAGGCAGGAGTTGAAAGGGGCATGCCCTCTCTCCTGTTGTTACTCCCCTGCAACTGGTACTCAGAGGCATCCTGCGTTTGAGGCTGGAGGTGGCAAATAACCATTTGGTTCGTGCACATCCCTATCCCTTCCCAGGCAGGAGGAGTTATTTGCCTTCTTTCTGGTACACAGCAGCACCTGTGAGTCAAGTGGGTACTTCTAGGGTGCTGCTGCTCCTCAGTTTGGTCAGGCCAGGGCTCTTTCCAGATTAAACCCTTCAACAGTGTCACTATGGTAAGTATGCTTCTATACTTCCTGTGCTGTGACACTGCAGTCCCTGTGCTGACCGCAAGGTGCCATTCACATTTCCGATGCCTTCTTTCAGATTTTATCTTTGTGTTATAGTGCTAAAACATTCCATGTGCGTTGAAAAAAAAGTAGCTGTATTTGAGATTCTGGGGATCGTTTTCAATACGATCCTGCCAACCCAAAGCATTTTACCCCTGTTGTAGTGTGTAATCTGGAAAGTGCCCAGGTGATCTGAGGAACTTTTAGTGATCTGACCAGGCCCTATAATTGTTGCTTCAGGTTTCTTTCCTCAGTTTGAACAACATCTATTGGAAAGTAGCCACCCAGACTGCCCTGCCCTACCTCACCTCGCCTCCCTTCCCTTTGGACTGTCCCATTTTGGAACCCTGCTCTGACAACATACCTGTCTCTTCCTCCCAAACTCTGTTTGCCGTATTGAGCCTTGCTTTTGTCTGACTGGGTCCCTGTCTGCCTTCTCCAAAAACTTACCATCACCTCGCTGCTGGTCTCTGAAGGGCGGCCTTAAATGAACATTTAGTTCCCAGCCTTTCAGAGCATTACAAAGGTCTTGTAAATTACCTCAAGCTTTTTCAGACAGCAGGCTTTACTGCAGGCTTACCACAAAGCTTTACTGTGAGTTTGGGGAATAACAGATATTCTGACACAAAAAGATGATCCCCCCACCTTACATGGGACATAAATCAGGCTAGGTTCCGATATAGAGGGAAAACCCCGAATGGTGTGTGAAGTGCTCTCTGATATATTGCATGGACTTCGGGGACGGGGTAAATCTGGCCAATATGTGAACGCACACCCACCCTCCCAAAGTAAAGTTGCAGTAAAGTTGTCACCGGAAAAAGCTCCTGGGAGTTGGTGAGTATAAATTGTGTGCTCATTTTTCTCCTTGTTTGAGGTCTGTAAATATTCCCTACCATACAATGGCTGCTCTTTTGTTACAAGAGAAGATTGTATTCTTATTACAGGGTCCGTGTCCTCAATTTTAGACCAGGATGCTTTCCAGATTGTGCGGGATGAAGTGGGGTAAAATCCGAGAGCTAACCTTAAGGTTTTGAAGCCAGTTAGAGTTATCTGCTTCAGATTTTAAACAACTTCCTTCCTTGCTGAGGCTTTGAGGGGAGAGAAAGGAAGGAGGAAGCAACCCCAGAAGCAATCCTGGATCTGCACATCGGGCACTTCCCTGAGGGAGAAGAGGAGGAGGGGGTAGGTGACTGATGGCTTTCCCAAGCCTCCTCCTCCCCCTGCCCGGTGAATTTGCACAAGGTCAGCAGACTCATGCAAAAAAATTTAAAAAATGGCAACACACACACACACACACACACACCTCTAAAAGAAAGCCACACTTGTATAGCTGCAATCCTATGTACTCTAACCTAGGAGGAAGCCCATTAAACTAAATAATTTATTTCTGAGTAATTCCAGCAAGCCTGCAAACTGTTCTCAAAACTCAGAAAACCAGCTACTATTTCACGACGCACATACAGTGTGTAAAGCCTGAAATGTCAAGTTTTCTACCATTTCTGTAGGCATATCATTATTTCTTTTGTCTTGGGCAGCTCTGTGTAGTAAGATCCGGAACAGGCTGTGGTTGTACGAAGGGCATCCTGTGCAAGATGGTGTCAAAACCCAGATCATACCAACAGATAACAAGCCCATACTCAGCAAAGCAGTTTCAAGGTGCCATCTGGAAAGTCCCCAGATGAGTAACACAGATTTCTACCGCCTCTGTAGGCATGTTATTATCTCTTTTGTCTTAGGCAGCTCTTTGTAGCAAAGAGCACTATGTATTTTGATATGTGCATCTCCTAGAAAAGTTACTCAGCTAAATGGGACTTGGGTGTCTGCATGGAAACCCAACAGTAACAAATCCTGCCAGATCCATGCAAAATGTTGCTGGCACTAGCACCAGAAGGTTTGCCTCCCTGCCCCGTTCCTGTTTAGGCTTGGATTTGACACGAATATAACAAACACTGTTGCCATGCTAATTAAACATAATTCAGCCTGAAGAGAAACAAAACAAACATGCAATAATTGTCTCCCAGAGGTGTGGACTCAACTCTAAAGAGACGTGAAGGATGTAGAGATGATGTTGCTAAGAAACACCAGTAACTGTTGAAAGTGCTGTCTCCAAAATGGAAGCATCATTAAGAAGATGTTCTGATTGACTAGCAAAGTGTTCAGTGGGGAGTGCAGGTTGGAGTAATGATGGGGCAGTAAAAATGAAGGAAAGTGAGTGGACAGCTTTATCAGTGAGAGCATTCCTGCACTGAATATTCAGTTCATCAAGATGCTCTTACATGTTCTTTCCAATTCATAGGAACTGCTTACCTATGGGTAGCTCCAATGCAGCTGGGAAAAGGTTTAAATAATGGCAGCTGAGAAAAGGTTTAAATAATGCAGCCACATCAGAAAGGTGTGCTGATCTCACAAGAAAGACGTGTGACTAAATAACCAAGCCATATGGATGGGTTAAATGAATATGTAGCTCATGCAATTCCCATGCAATTGGGAATGTATAATACCTTTCCAAAAGCCTTGGAAAGGCAGCACAGAAATGCTTTAAATAGATAAATAAGCACTTCCGAAAGCACTTCAGAGTGGAGGTCAAGCTGATGTTTTAACTTGAGACAGATTTATACCCTCAGTATGCATTCTCATTTTTATTCAGCAGAGCTATTGTGTTACAAAGAGACAAAGAAATGCCAAACAGTCCTATTAGAGCAAGGGCCTCACTTTGCCTGGCTAATGAAATGAGTCAGCTAGTGAGGCAGACAAATAATCTGAGCAAGTAAATGATCAAACTAAACAACTCAAGTAAAGTTAATAAACTGAGTACACAAGTAAATAAGTAAAGGAAGTGAGTCATCTGCCCCTAATTAAGATTTCCCTGCTTGCTGTCCTCTCCGGGCTTCCTGAATTTATATCTTGTTCTGGTAGGGAGGACTCTGTCTTTCTATCCATCAATTTCTATGTCTCTGTATCTATATCAAACATTTATTCTCACACAATCAATCAATCAACCTTTATTACGGTCAGAGACCAGCATAATTCTCACACATTTCTACAGGTTTCTTCCTTTCCCCTCTCCATTTTCCCTTTTCTCTCTCTCCTCCAGGAACATAGCTATAATTGAACAAGGGGGAGGGGACAAATGTACCTGGGCCCCTGAGGGAAAGTGGGGGCCACCAATTGAGCAACAGCCTGCTCTCCCTCCTCTCTCTGAAGAAGAAGGTGGGGTTGTGCTGGGGAAGCAAGAAGGCTTCTCCACTTTTTGTCCGAGGGGCCCACCCCAACCTTGCTGCATCCCTGCTCTCCAACCCCACACCAAGGCCCTCAGGGGTCAAACTTCTGAAATACAATCTGGGAATGAATTACAACTACAAGGGTGCAATACCTGCTCTCCACTATGCTTCTGTCTCAATCCAGATTGGGTACCCAGAGACTATTTACTTATTTAATAAAATGGCCAAATATGATTAACGTCACATCTAGTTTCCACTTAAGCATACTTACTAAAGAGTAAATCCAGTTGAACTCAATGGGACTTACTTTTGAATAAACATGCTTAGGATTGCACAGTTAGTCACCCATTTTCTGGGAAAGCAGTACATATTTTAAATCGCTAATGTTTGTGTCCAAGAAAATATCTAATTTGTTTCAATTCTGTTATTATGGGAGAATTCTGCTGAGATAAAAGAACGAATCATCTGAGGTGCCATCTTTCATTCCCTCATCATCCATTTATGAAACCTACATATGCTTCTGAGTAATCTGTTCTTGTTTATTCTTTCATATTCCTTTCAGAATGCAATTTTCATGCCATCCTTAATCATCCAAATTAAGAGAGAATAAAAGAGCAGAGCCACCATCAGGCCATTTGCTAACATGCTCATCATCTCCATACAAACCACCAGACCAGATTCTAAGAACAATCTGGAAGGTTTTTCTTTCTTTTGAACAGGAAATGAAATAAAGTTAGACGCTGTTTTTTCCCAGTCTTGTTTTTTCCACTGCCTTGTTTTTAATGCAGGACATCTTTTATGTGTTACAGACACTGTAGATATGTATGCAGGAGCGTAGCTAGGGGAGAAGGGGCCGTGTTCATCTCTCTCTGTGTCGGCTGCCTAGAGTGAGGGAGATAATGAAGAAAATAGAGAGGGGAGGAGCTGGGGGCCTGTTCTTTGAACACTTTCGCTCAATTATAGCCCCTGGTTGAGATGTATGTTAGATACTTACCTAAAAGACAAGTTTAATTACTGGTGTTCTCCACCTAGACATGTTTTTCCTTATGCAAAACAAAAATAGACAGCCTTCTTTCTTAATTGACAACTAGTTTAAAATAGTATTTGAACTGTGTGCAAGTTCAGACCACCTGCCCCCACTTTGTAATTAGGCAATGACTCACCAGGTATATGAAGGAGATGTGCACCCATACTCCTCCCCACCCATTCACACCAGCTGATTCAGTGTATTGTCTGAATCATTCCTCTGTAATTCTTCTCAAACATGAAAAGGTTTTGATTGCAATGCAGGCCCTTGGGTTGTATAACAAAGACCATCTGTTCGACACTGAAGTGGTTTGTTTTTTAGAATTCTTATTATACTACACTTCCATTTTTGCCTGCTGCATTTAGCCACTCTAGGCAAGCTTTTCTCAGGCGCTCCAATTTGAGATTTGTAAAAAAAAAATTGTTTCATGTGTACAAAATGCATCTTATAATTGTTCCTGCAAACCAATATACTCTGGACCATGCAAGTGTACAGTGTACATATGAACAAATTTAACTGGAAAAAACATCTTCACTTGGCAGAATGTTTTATGTGCAGAAAGTATTTAACACTTATGGTACTATACAAATGTACTGTAATTCATTGGCTTTGCAACCGGTCATAGCAGGACTTCAGATTTGTCCATTTTGTAATCATCATTAATTCCATATCCAACTGGGGTTTCCCCCCCTCACTTGAATGAAGCTAATATACAAAATTATATATGTAATATTTATGAATATCTAGAATTAATGAGGATCTAGAATTTGCTTCAGTTAAAAAGTCTATAAAAATAGTTTTCACTCAGATTTATTGCTCATAATTTTTCTTGTGTGTTCATTGTGTATTGAAAACTGTTAGTGGAACTGCTCCTGGGGAATTGGCAGATGCTACGTTTTAGGCTTGGTGGGGGGAATTAGCGAACTTGAATGGAGCAGCCCACCTTCAGCATAAGTTTGTGCAATGCTTCGGTCACGAGAAGAACTGAACAGAGAGGTTAAAGTTCAAAATAGAATAAGGTTTATCTGAGGCTTCTTAGGGGTACAGGAAGAGAAATAATGGTTAATGAGCAACAACATTTAACTAACAAAATTAGCAAGACTAAGATTAGGAGATCTATGCTACAGCTCACAAGGAGGCAGTTTGGCTTGAGTTTCTGAATTAAGTTTACTCAAGGCTGGTTAGAAAGAAACGGTCTTGGAGAGGACAGGTTTTAGAAGAAGCAAAAAGAAAGGAGTGAGAGGGT
This sequence comes from Hemicordylus capensis, assembly GCF_027244095.1. Classification (NCBI taxonomy): domain Eukaryota; kingdom Metazoa; phylum Chordata; class Lepidosauria; order Squamata; family Cordylidae; genus Hemicordylus; species Hemicordylus capensis. The sequence goes on from NC_069660.1 coordinate 122,644,409, forward strand.
TGAGAGCAGTGTTAGCTACTACCTTGATCCATCCAGTGGGTTGCTGTAAACCCTTATAGTTCGGTCACTACTGGGGGACTTCTCTCCTTCGAGGTAGGCAGGATAGGGATGTGCGAACTGGTTCGGGGGGTTGGGTTAGAACTGAACACACACATACCCCAGTCCGGCTGGACAGAACTGAACCCCCCGCCCCAGTTCGTGATTTTTTTAAAAAAATTATTCACTTGTTGCCCCTTTGGGGGGGCTTCCAAAAGTTGGGGGGTCCACAAAGGTTCCCCTTCCCACCTCTTAAATCACCACCATGGCCTGTTTTAATAATCCTTTATGGCCCATTTGGACCACCGTATACTGGCTCGGCATGCTCAAGTGGCTTCTGTGAGGTCTAGCATGGCCTAGGGCCTCACAGGGACCATTTGCGCACGGACAATAGCCATTTTTTTCCGGCGGCCATTTGGCTGTTGGGGGAAATATGGCCGCCGCATGTGCTCAAATGGTTCCTGTGAGGCCCTAGGCCATGCCTGACCTCGCAGAGGCCATTTGAGCATGCATGGCAGCCTCCAAAATGGCCACTGCCCCAGTATACTGAGGTCCGTATACTGATCTGCTGTGCCAACACAGGGAGAATACTTGTCTAATCCTTGAAAAGAATAGCACTTGATTCAATCACATCTAATCCGGTATTCCTCACCTGAAAGTAACTAAAAAGGTGAGTTCAAGGAGGTTCTCCTGCAGTCCCGAAATTAATCCTGACCTGAGAGCTACCATTCCCAGGCTGCATGCCATGGAATGCCCTATGATTTAGCTCATGTGAACAAAAATGGAGATCTCTCGGTCCTGTGTGTTCTTAGCAGAAAAATTTGGGAACTACCAGCTGAGAGCCCCAAACTAGGTATAGGGGTACTCCTGGGAGCCCCCAAACAGGCTGTCTTGGTAACAAAACATAGGAATAGATGCAAAAACCATGTCATCATTTGCTTCTGTTTGGAAGTTAAATCCATCAGCATTTTGGCTTGATGATCATTTTATTATTATTTCTTGTTTACACAGTCAGACAGGTGTTATTGACTGGTTTGTTTTATCCAGACATTGAGTCCTTCCCAAGGACCTGGGATGGCTGAATTTTATTGTCAATACCGTTGGTTATTATAGATATCGTCGCAAAATATAGGCTGTTCCCAGTAAAGTTGCTTTTTGTAATTGGCAGATGGTGATTTCTGTGGCCCCTATGGTGTTGAGGTGCTCTTCAAGGTCTTTTGGAACTGCACCCAGGGCGCCAATTACCACTGGGATTATGTTGGTCTTTTTCTGCCACAGCCTTTCAATTTCAATTTGTAGATCTTTGTATTTTATGATTTTTTCTATTTCTTTTTCTTCTATCCTGCTATCCCCTGGTATTGCTATGTAGATTATTGTAACTTGTTTTTCTTTCTTCTCGACTACAGTTATATCTGGTGTATTGTGTGGCAGATGTTTGTCTGTTTGTAGGCGGAAGTCCCATAATATTTTTACATCTTCATTTTCTACCACTTTTTCAATTTTATGGTCCCACCAATTCTTGGCTACAGGTAGCTTGTATTTTTTGCAGATGTCCCAGTGTATCATCCCTGCTACCTTGTCATGCCTTTGTTTGTAGTCAGTCTGTGCGATCTTTTTACAACAGCTGATTAGGTGGTCCACTGTTTCATCTGCTTCTTTACAAAGGCAGCACTTGCTGTTTGTTGTGGATTTTTCTACTTTTGCTCTTATTGCATTTGTTCTTAGTGCCTGTTCTTGTGCAGCCAGTATTAAACCCTCTGTTTCTTTCTTCAAGTTGCCATTCTTAAGCCATAGCCAGGTCTTGGTGAGGTCTGATTTCCCACTTATATTGTGCAAATATTGACCATGCAGGGGCTTATTTCTCCATTTTTCTGCTCGGTTCTTGACTTGTTCTTTCTTGTAGGCCTGCTTTGTTTTATTGGTGTTGCTAAGTTTCTCGTTATTGACCATTTTAAGTGCATCTTCTTCACTGTCCTTTATATATTCTTCAAGGCCTCTTTTCTCTACTGTTTGATGGATTTGCAGCATTCCTCTTCCACCTGAGCTGCGAGGGAGGTAGAGCCTATCTACATCACTGTGGGGGTGCAGAGCATGATTGATTGTCATTATTTTCCTGGTCTTACCATCTAGCGTCTCTAGCTCTGCCTGTGTCCAGTCTATTATTCCTGCAGTGTATCTGATAACAGGTATAGCTCAGGTGTTTATGGCTTGTATGGTGCTCCTGCCATTGAGTTTGGACTTGAGGATTTTTCTAACTCTCCTGATGTATTCACTTCCCATTTTTCTTTTAACTTCAGTGTGTGCAATGTTATCAGCCTGGAGAATGCCCAAGTATTTGTAATGTTCTTTCTCTTCCAGGTTCTTGATCTTGCTTCCATTGGGCAGTTCTATTCCTTCTGTTTTTCTTATTTTCCCTCTGTTCATTATTAATGCAGCACACTTGTCTAGTCCAAACTCCATTGCTATATCGCTACTGAATATACGGACAGTGTTTAGCAGTAATTCAATTTCTGACTGGGACTTTCCATACAACTTCAGATCGTCCATGTACAGCAGATGGTTGATTTTACTTGATGTTTTAGATGTTTGGTATCTGAGGCCTCCTCCTCCTCCTCCTCCTCATTATTATTATTTCAATTTCTATATATTTTATGTTTTAAAGATTTTGACCTTTGAACTCCAGAATACAGCTTGGCAAATAAGATATTTAGTTTCAGCATAGCCACATCTTTGGGGAAAAGTGGTTTGACCACTTTCCCCTCAAAAATGTATTTTACCTAAGTTTTCTTAAAGTTGGCCTAGTAATCTGCACCTAGCCAGGGCCTGGGCGATAGATTGCACAAGGCCCTATATACCCTCTTCTGAAACCACCAGAGAAAGGGAGGAATCCATAGGTAACATTAAACAAGAAAATTCAGTGCACACACCATACCCAGCACTGTAATGAGAACAGTATCACCACTGCAGCAGTAATAGTTGATGTACAATTTTGCAGAACATGATCAAAATCCACTGCGAGGGTTGGGGATGCTGATTATTTTATTGAGTTTTAACATAAAGAGAACATCAAAAATACATCTGTCCCATCCCGAAATACAGAGTCCACTAGGTCTGGATTGGTCAGAGTACAGCACCATGGACAGGTCCCTTGAATACATTGATCTAAGAGGTACACCAAGCTCTTAAATACCTCCAAGCTCAGCCTACTCCTATTGGGATCCACCTCCCTACCTGGAAAGCAACAGTCTTAAAGGAGTAGCCCTCTAGTCTGGAGTCTGACACTCCTTTCCAAAGGATTCCGTCCCACTTTCATGCTTGTAAGCATGTACATGGTATTGTTTAATAACGTCCAATTAGGGCTACCTTTTTAAAAAGATGAAAAGAGGGGAATACATGGTGTCATGACCACCACCACTGCCCTGAGTAGTGACTTAGAGTCTGACCCAGAGGTGGCAGGATCAGCAGTAGATCCAGTCCTGGACCCAGACAGCAGGCCAGAGCCTGAAATAACCTGAAATTGGAGCCCTCCAAAACAGACCCTCAGAGCAGAAGCCCCCCAAAATGGCACCCTTGGAACTGAAGTCTCCTAAAAAGCCAGCCCACCTTTCCACTTCCTGATAGCTGCGCACCAACAACAGGCTAGGCAGAAAGGATCAGAAAAAGAGGAGAAAGCATGTCAGATTCCAGGCCGGAAGTGCCCTCTTTAAGGCTTCCACTCTCAAGGCAGAGAGGCACTTTTCAGTCTTCCTCTGACTGCTGTTGGACAATTTGTCCCTCATCGTCATCTGCAATGCCGCTGCAACTGTCTTCCCTTCCAGACCCTGTGGGCTCTTATCTGTGGAACACGTATATGAAGAAAAGGAAAACAGAAAAAGTAAGACAGAGTTTCAGTGTCTGAACGGGTATGCCAGCACAGGAACATGTTTAGTCAAAAGATGATTGCAGGTTTGTTTAGCATTCAGGCCTGCACAACAAAAGGCCCGGGGGGGGGGACCTTTTTGCTGTCCCCAGGGATGGCCCAAGGTATTGTCATGCCTGAGGTGAGGTGCAAAATGCTGCCTTGTCCTATGGCTCTGGTGTGGATCAGCCCCATTAAAAAATTAACCACTGCAAACTTTGAAGGTGTTGGGGATGAGGGTGGAGGCAAGAAGAGGAAAGATTGTTGTGGGTAATAATTGCTTTTAATAATATTTTTAATGATTAACTAATACAGTAATTGTTTTCACTGTTATGTTTTTAATTTAATTACTACATTAATTTACAGGTAATAATTAATGCTTTAAAAATTTACCTTGGCCCCCACGCACCAAGTCATGGTTGGTTCCAGCCCTTCAGAGTATTTGAGTTGTTCACCCCTAGTTTAGATGCTTGTAAAGCTAATCTTTTGTAGAAGACAAACCAGAGATGCTGCTGCAAAGCCCTCTAGTGTCCATTAGATGAATATGTACAACCCCACCCCCATCTTAACTCTGGCTTGCACATAGGTTTACTATTAGTATTAGAGATATCAAAGTACATATTTTGTTTAGTGATCAAGCTCAGAGTTATTCAGTTGGTAGTATAGTCAATTTTCTGGAGAAAGAAAAATAAGAATGAAAAACAAGTTTAAGGTGGAGGATAAGTGCTTGCCAAAGGCCCTTTAAAAAAATGGCAAAGCAGTGCAGTACACTGCCCTTCCAAAAATGGCTCAGGGCTGTTTACACAGAGAAATAATAAATAAATCAGATGGATCCCTGTCCCCAAAGGGCTCACAATCTAAAAAGAAACATGAGAAAGACACCAGCAACTGTCACTGGAGGTCCTGTGCGGGGGTGGATAGGGCCAGTTACTCTCCCCTTGCTCAATAAAGAGAATTGCCACATTAAAAGGTGCCTTTTTGTCAAGTTAGTTTTCAATGTAATTTGTGCTCCTGAAGTGTGGGAGTGCACCTTTAAGAGTTTGTGTGCTTGTGTTCTTGCACAGGGGCTCTTGCTCAGGGCTTCCTGAGGTGTCCACATCTGATTGAAAATGCCAGTAGAAGCCTGTGCAACAAATGGGGTATTAGATTTATTTTACATATTAAATAGTGTAATGCAATATAGTTGAGAAGTTGTGTGTAGTTTTTTTGCTCTTCATGCTGAAGTGCAATGTTCTACAGTAATTTCCAAGCCTCCCACAAATGTTTGCTTAAGTGCTTCAATCAAGGGCTGCTGGAGATCTAAGGCTGTGGTAGATCACTTCACTGGGAAAAGACCTCCAACAAAGTAATGCCACAAGCCCAATAACCTGATTTCTGATGGGCAAAAATAGCCATCAGTTCTGATCCATAATTCTGATAGGACCCTGAGGAAAGATGCAATGTGAGGCCTCTGATCATGCATTGCAAACAAACCAAGCCATTTTTCCCAGGGCCTTGCAGTTCTCTTCAGTTTGTTGCATTCTTCTAGGTCTAACTCTTTAAAACCTCTTTTGTGCCCGATATGAATATTTCTCTAAAACTGTTCAAAAATGCCATGAATCCTTAGCTGGGCTTAGGAAGCAGAGCATCGGGGCATGGGAGAGAGTCAGCATCTGTAATACTTACAAATACACACTGGGAACTTAATTTTGTTATGCCCTTTGTAATACCCTGTATCTCCTTTGGGAAGGATCAGCTTAGTATGCTTTGGGAAGTGGCCAGCATGTCACATGATCAGATTCTGGAAAGTGGATTTTGAGGGTCATGTTTCTGTATTATAGATTCTTTACAGAAGTGTAACAAATGGTGATGAACAGCTGGATTTAAAACAAAGTGCATGTGGCATAAGTTAATGCATTGTAAGCTGACTTGTACTATCTGAACTTAAGTTTCATGGTGACAAATAAAATTAAGATGGAACAAAAGAAAATATGATAAATTTAGTGTCCTGAGATAAGGCAACAAGTGAACTTCAGGGAGCGGGGGTGGGGGGACCCAAAGAAAGTAAGCAAAAAAATTTTCTTGAGATCTTATCATTGTCAAAAAAGAGTGTAAGATAAAACTCAATTTTTTAAAAAATTCGGTCATAGATACCTTGTAGAGAGAGGTATCAAAGAAATTATAGTGGAGAAATTCAGGACAAATTTGGATGGAAGAAGAAAATGGGAGTATCCAGGAAGGCATTTGGAAGAATTGCAGAAGGGAAACATTTTAGGTCCAATGTTTAAAGAAAGAACAAGCAATTTGCTTGTGTGTCCATGTGCTATGTAGGATGTACAACCGAAGGCTGCCTTACACCATCAGTATAGGGCAATTTCCAAATTAGACCCCGCAACAGGGTCACATTTAGGGATGTGTGGAACCGGTCCGGCGGTCTGTGGTCTGGCGGTCTGTGGTCCAACGGTTCGATCTGGGGGTTCGTGGGTTCATGATCGAACCTAACCCCCCCGGTTCCGTCGGACTGGAACCGGATCACCGGGTCCAGTCCACGGACCGGTCCACAAATTTTTTCTTTAAAAAAATTTAAAATATAAAAATCAAGTACCTGTAGCCCCTTTGGGGGGCTTGCTGTAGCCGCAGGGGAGGAGGTGTCCGTGCGGGTTCCCTCTCCCCATGCCGGCCTTCGTCATCACCAACGCGACCAGGAAACCATAGCCTTTTTGGCCCTTTCGGGCCTCAGTAAAAGCAAGCGGCCGCCGCGCATGCGCAAATGCCCTCTGCGAGGCCGTGGCAGCCGTTCGCTTTTACCGAGGCCCAAAAGGGCCCAAATAGCTATGGTTTCCTGGCCGTGGCGGTGATGACGAAGGCCGGCAGGGGAAGAGGGAACCCGCGTGGACCGCCCCACAGCTACAGCAAGCCCCCTGAAGGGGCTACAGGTACTTGATTTTTATATTTAATTTTTTAAAAAAAGTTCACGGACTGGACTGGACCGGGGGGGAGGGTTTCGATGGGGCCCGGACCTAACCAGGCCAGACAGTTCCGTGCACACCCCAGTCACGCATCTCTGAAGTGTGCTTCCACACTTCCTGTTTTGTGACACCACAATCCCTACGCTGAGGGCACCATTCACATTTCCAATGCCTTGTTTCAAATTTCATCGCAGCAATATAGTACTATAATGTCACATATCCAGCATTTAAATGTGGCTGTTTTGGGGGGTTGTCAGTTTTTGTGAGACTGCTCCCTCTGCTGAGTGCTTTGCTATTTATATTTTGGATGTGAGTTGCCTGAACGGAAGCATTTTGCTGCTGTTCAGCGGCTAATCTGGAAAGCACGTAGGAGAAGAATGGCAGTTCAGTCCCCAAATAGCAGAGCAAAACCAGTTTGGGGAGAATTCAGATGAGCAAGAGGTCTTGAGACAGCTCCTTAAGTTTGAAGAACAACAAGGATATATTTAGGAGTTACAAAAGGATAGGAAAGCTGAGCTTAAGGCTGAAAGGAGAGAGAGACTAAACAAACAGCCATCTCTGGAGAGACATAAATGGAGAATGACACTGGAAGAACAAAAAGGGGAGGATTCCAGCACTTTTATCCATGACCCTAACACCCGCCCCCCCTCATGGTCACTATGAAACATTGTAGCTGAGAGCTGATGCTGCCAGGGTCCTAGCTCCAATAGTACAACCATTGGTTCATCTAGCTCAGTACTGTCTGCACTGATTGGCAACAGCTCTCTAAGGTTTCTGGTAGGAGTCTTTCCCAGTGCTACCTGGAGATGCTAGGGGCTGAACCTGGGATCGTCTGCATGCAAGCAGATGCTCTACCACTTAGCTATGGCCTCATCTGCCATGCCCTGGTGGCGCAGTGGTAAAACTGCCGCCCTGTAACCAGAAGGTTACAAGTTCGATCCTGACCAGGGGCTCAAGGTTGACTCAGCCTTCCATCCTTCCGAGGTCAGTAAAATGAGTACCCAGAATGTTGGGGGCAATATGCTAAATCATTGTAAACCGCTTAGAGAGCTTCGGCTATAGAGCGATATATAAATGTAAGTGCTGTTGCTATTGCTATTGCTATGCCTGCCCAACCTAATTTTAGGCAGGCATTGCATACTTTCAGTAGTCCCACTATTGTATTTTCAATAGTCCCACTATTGAGCAAAGTGAGGTGGCCTATCTTAAGTACAGAGAGAGAGAGAGAGAGAGAGAGAGAGAGAGAGAGAGAGAGAAGACCTACCATTAAAAGCCAAGCTTGTTTCAATGATTTAGGCTGCAATTCTATTTTTACTTACATGGGGATGAATTGCAATGAACGCAGTGGGATTTACAAGTAAATCTGCACAGGATTATGCGCTCTTAGTTTTTTACCATCATAAGGAGGCATCATTCAGATTTTCTGCCTTGGCCATAAAAATGTTTTGAGTCACTGCTTGCCAATCATTTTCACCCAGTTTGATTAAAGCAAAGAGAGAGAGGCATGGGTCTTTATGTGATCTTTGGGCACAAGTGTCCAACCTAGGACAAGAACTTCTAATAGATATCTGTCTCAGTACTGCCAAATGCCTTATCATTATTTTAAAATGTAACATCCGTATACCTTGTAATTTTGATTAATTAGATGCAACACTTCCTTTAGTTTATTTGAACCAGATTGAATAATAGAATCATAGAGCTGAAGGGAACCTTTTAGGTCATCTAGTCTACTCCCCTACTCAATGCAGGAAATACAGAACTAGAGTATCCCCTACAGGTGGCTGCTTAAAGACCTCCAGTGTGGGAGAAACCAACCCTAACCCCTGCCAGCCTCTGGTACTTGGTTCCATTGTCAGTCAGCTCTTACCATTAAGATGTTTCGTTCAACTGAAACCTAGTCTTCTATAAATAAAGCCCATTAGATTGGGTTCTGCCCTGTGGGGTAGAAGAAAACAAAATGTTGCCCATGTCCATGTGACAATCCTTCATGTATTTGGAGAGTGCTATCCTGTTCTTTTCAGTCTTCTCTTCTCCAGGCTAAAGATACAGCTGGATTCAGGATTTTGAGCCTATCAAAACAACTGGCTAGTATAAAATAAATATTTTAAAAACTCAGGTTGAGTAATGATATTGGTCATTAAAGCTGTGTCAGAATGATCCTTTGTTTTATTTCTATGACTAGTTTTTCAATTCTTTTGGTTTTTTTAGAGACAGCAGAGGGAGCTCTTTGAGAAGAAGAGAATTAAGGTTTGCTGAAGCCATTAGTCCGTTATGTATGTAGAAGTTCAATGACTCATCATCGTTCAATCCTCACTTTTAAACCATGAATTTTAATCCAAGCAAAGCAATTTAACAGTACATTTGTTTAACCTAGATGCTGGATATTCTAAGGATGTAGAAAGGGATCAACATAAGTCTTTACAGGTAAACTGCAGATGGGGGTCTAGAAATGCTTCTAAACAGCAAGTGCTAGGGTGAAGCAAGAGATACATACAAACAATAAACTGGAAGTAGAACAGGACTTTGATGTAAATGCAAGCAGAATTATCCAGCCTTTTACCATCACATCTCTTTTGACTGTATATGAAACATATAAATGTATGTATTTTGATGTAATATATTTCCCCCTTAGTTTTATGCTTAGTTAACCTGTTTTTGCTGCAGGTTTTTTTTTTTAAAAAATACTTGTTATATGTTATAGCTAAACAATAACAATAATGGTAGATATTCCAATGGTTATGTTTCAGATTGTGGGACTTCTAACCACTTACATTTTTGCATGTAAATTCATGCCCCAAATTCCTTTCTACTGCCAGTGTGGATGATATAGGGCAGGGGCGTAGCAAGGTTGGAGGGGGCCCAGAGACAAGATTTTAAAATGGGCCCCTCGCTGACACACACACACACACACACACACACACACACACACACACTTCACAATATATCGTGCACTCACACTCACATCCCCGTTATGAATACGGTGAATATCTAGTTCACATTGAATCTAGTTTTTTTTACTCTCTGCTCCTGCCGATCTCCAAGAGACTCAACATAATTCATAGGGGTTGCAACATGGGCAGGTGGGGAGTCATGTGATGTGCCTCTGGGGGGGCCCCTTGAGGCAGTGGGGCCCCAAGACGACTGCCTCCCCTTGCCTAATGGTAGTTACGCCCCTGATATAGGGTCAGATGTGTGTTGCCCATTCCCAACAACAGTGGAGCTGTGTGGTTTGGATTCTGCAACTCACCAGTGAGGCACAGAAGCTATCCAAAAAAGGGCAAGGAGTAAGTCCCAAGGGCAAGGTTGCCAAAATAGCAGTGGAGCTGTTCAGGTAGGCAGCCAGACCTAAGGAGAAGAAGTGATATACCTGCAAGCTCCAAGTAGCAATGGAAGGAATATATAGCTGGCTCTTCAGCCCCATCCCTTCCTGGTGAGCTCATAAGACTGACTCTGGACACTTAGATCAAGGGTTTTTCCTCAGAAACAGTACTAGGAATAGGAAGGCCCTACACTGTGAGATTGGCATGCCATCTTCTAATACTGATTTCTGCTCATGCTCACTTTCATGAATGTCAATTCTGGGGTCCAAGGAGTGAACTTGTATCTGTATCTGGGGTGGGGGAGAGAGATGAACTGAAGCATGAGGCATGGATATGTCAGCATGGACCCTAGGATTCAGCATGGTCCAAAATCCTCTATGGAGTTTAGAGGATTCTCTATGGTGGATCCATAGGGGATCCTCTATGGTGGCAATCCCAAGGTCACCAATAGGGCATGCAGTGGGAGCCTCCTTTATGGCTGAGACCAATGCAAAGATTCCATTAACTCAGCCATCTCCTCAGATAATGTCCTTTGTGAGCCAGACATTGGGAAGGGCAGAGCATGACCATATATCACAGATGTCTCCAGTTAGCACTGACCCATAACAACGAGTGCTGATCTGCAACAGGAATCAGGGAATGGGTACAGGTTCATCCCTTGAACTCTTTGAGCCCTTTCTCACGGGCAGTGAGAAAGGGATACCCAGTCTGTGGGGAGGAAGCCCAAAAGTGCTTACCGCTCTGCAGATGATCATTCTGCCATCCCTGGGCAGTGGATCATCCACTCAGACGAGCACTGGCTGCTGCCGGCAGCTCCGAGGGTCGGGGTGCCGGGTCGTGATGCCACGTATTGCCCCACCCACCCCCGAGCTCCAATAATGCACTGTGCAAGTGCACAGTGCATTATGGGGATCCCCCCTCCCTGCTCTTCCCTGCCAGCCATAGCTGCTTGCAGCCACGGCTAACACACAAGGAAACATGGTTAGGAGAGCACTTGCTCCGTAGGTGGCTCCGTAGGTGGGTTTGCCATCGTAGTGCCGCCGGGAGTAGGCCTGATTCCATTGGTTCACATGCATGTACAAAACCTGGCTGGGTTCAGTGTGAATAGCCTGTTTTAAGTAATGCAGCTTTATCCACTTTGGACTAGATCAGACTAGAATAAGGAGTTCTTACATTTTCTGATATTAATTCTCCCAAAGCTCTTTTACAGAATCAAATCTCTCTATTTATATGCTCACATATAGCTAAAGTTTCTCCTTTTTTTCTCCTGTGGCTCTAAAGGATTGCCCTTCAACAGCTTTTATTCCTTACTTGTTACTAGGCAATTTTTAAAAACTTCCTTGGTTTAGAAAAACATTAATTCAAAGGGTTTTAATTACTATAATTTAGCTTCTTAAATGCCAAAGAGAATGGTTTCAAGCTTGTACAATAGCAGGTAAGTAGTGTTGACTACACCATACTGCTCTTACGTACACAACTACAATGCATTCTTATACTATGCCCTTCATCCTTAGGGCCTTCATGGCATATTACAGGAAAAGTCACTCATATCCTAAATGAAAAGGAATGCAAAATAAATGTTCAGAAATAGAATAGACTCAAATTTCTCTGGATACTTCCAAATAGATAAACATCAAAAAGCTCCTTTTCTTCCTCCTTACTCGTGGTGAGTTGTACATTTTCATTCCACACAAGTGGAAACTGTGTACAGCAGAACAGTGAATGCAGAAAAGTATGTGTGTTTTGGAGTCTAGCTTGGAGTTCTGATTTCAGCCCCAAATATTCAGAGGTTGTCTTGAGACAACAGCACTATTCCATAGTGTTTTGATGGACTGGGAGCATGAAGACTTCCTATAAATGCCCTCCTGTTTTTCTATTTGCCTGGGATTGTAAAAACAGAAGGGTTGTCAAGTACCTAGTAAGTCACAACATGTGCCTCAGGTACATTTGGCTTGGCAGGTCACAAGTGTCTTAATAACTAATTAGTTACATATTCACAGTAAACTAAAAACCAGCACTGTTTCTAGCTAATCAGGAAAGAACACTGAATAACTAAACGTCATATACTGCTGGTTGCTGCCTTTTATCTTTTCTTCTGCCAAACACACCACCGCACTGGCTGACACTCTGAAGCAAGCTAGATACATTTTGCTATGGATGTGATCACATTTTCAACCAATATTACACAGTTTACCTATGTGACTACCTTCTCACCTGTGCTCACTTGATTCAGCCCTGACACTAACTGTTTCACACCTGCAGAGAAACTCTGCAAAGTTTGAACACTTCCGTAAACTCATCATACAATGCCGTCTTTATAAAACCGATCATTTCCTCATCTTTCTGTCTTTTATGTATTAAAAGAACAGAAGCATAAGACGAGCATTTGTGCAATTCTGCTTTCTAGTTTCGTTTGTATTTTCAGTCATAAGATGTGTTCTTGATTCTCCATGGAGGAGTTCATGCATTACAATAAGACATTCAGTCCTTTTCAGTCACCAATTAATCTTTGATCATTCATAACTTAAGTTTTCGTGTTTACTTGTTAATGTTTTGTACAGAGTTAATTTGGAACTTTGAATGGGTGCGATCTTATGGTTGTTAGTTAACATTTATCTTCTAAGGGTAAAATAAGTTTAGTTCAATTTCTCTTACTGGAGTTTGCCTGTTTGGTAAAATTGGAGACTGCACTTAAAAAAAAAAGATCACATATAGATCAGGAACTATGTACGGAAAAGCAACTAATAATGGAAGTAGCAGAAAGAAACGACTTCTGCAATCTACTTTTTGTTGAAGAATCTTGTTAAACAGCAGTTTGCTTCTGCGGGCACCTTACTCTGCACACAGACAAAGCTACAGCATCTCTATTCTATTGGCAAAGATTTAAAAAGCTGAGTCTTCACGGACATGGAGTTTTGTATTTCCCCAAACTCATCATTAAAAATAAAGAGTTGCATCTCATAATATTTTACTTTATTAAGCATTTGCAAAGCAGGCCAGCTTCAGAAGAATAGATGGAAGGGATGCACAGTGACTTTGGGACGTTAAGGACTTTAGGAACAATGTAACTACAATTATATTGTCAAGGGACCAATTTTGATATGCTGTCATACTGAGGGTATTTTCCTTCCCCTTTCACCCACAAGTGTTAGATAGTTTTGTGAGTGTCTTTAAATTTATCTTAATTTAAAAAGCAAGCTGTTTCTCCATCTCAAGTTTCTGGAGCTTTTCTTAAAGCCTTTATATCATATTATCTGAAGTGCATGACATGAAAATAAGGCCAAAATGTTCACTTGGTTTGCACTCTTATGCAGACTTACTTGAGAGAGTCCCTTTGAACTCAGAAGGGTTTACTACCAAGCAAACATGCACAGGATTGTGCTATTTTTCATCTGGGAACAGTCCACAGTATTGGAATCAGCCTTGATGTTTATTTTCTACCTGCCTGCTCAGTTGGTTCATATTTACAGCACCGTCACTGAAGGCTGGAAAGGTATACAGAAAATATCTAAGCACCATGGAGGACGGAGTTCTGTGCTTTCCCTTGCTGTTACCTGTTTTTGTTCTGATAACAAGGTGACCCTACCTTTTGCCTTTCTTTGGAAGTCCACTTGGTATGACACAGACTCGGACTGGCCCACAGGGCAACAGGGCATATTCCCAGTGCGCCCTACCCGCGCGGCACCCCTGCGCCCCAACTCCCACCATTAATTACCTATTCTGCTCAAAACTCGGCGCCCTCCCCACATACATTCCACTGCCCTCTCAGTGGCCCCAGTCCGGCCCTGGTATGACATATTCCCTGCCCAGATAACTGGAGACATGCCCACATGCATGCCATCACATGTGTAAATGCATGTGGAAGAATTCCCAATCAGTTCAGGTTCCCATTTGCATGTACAGGTAACAAAACCTGTTGAAATAAGAACCTCCCCATCTCTGGCAACTCTTTAATTAGACTTATGGTTTTAATTTTTAATGTTGGTTTGAAATGATTTTAATTGTAAACCGCGAAGAGATGCAAGTTATAAAAATATGTTAAATAAATAATAAAAAATAAATATAAAACAGGCACACATGAGTTTGTCACCTGTCCTGGTATGCACAGAATTCACACGGTTGCCTTCAAAGTTATGACATCTATGTATATGAATAACCAAGGTTGCCCTTAGTTGCAAACATGGTATTGGATCCTTGTGTTTTCACAGGATGTCAGCACTTTCCAGGATCTTAACACCCTTTCTCCTTTCATTCTATTTCCCTGAAGTAATTTATTGCTTACAAGTTTAAAATTTAGCCCTATTGCTTGATGACCTCAGAATAAAGGGGTGAAATGACATCCTGGTGGACTTTTGTGAGGCCTACAAAGGAAAAATTCAAATGAACAAATGGAGAATCCAGTGCATTCAGTGTAATCATAATATTGGTTTACAGAGTGGGGCAGACCTGCTTAAACCAGAATAGTATTAACAGGGCTGCCCACCTCTCTAAATGAATTCCTCCTCCTTAGAACATAAGAACAGCCCTGCTGGATCAGGCCCAAGGCCCATCTAGTTCAGCATCCTGTTTTGCACAGTAGCCCACCAGATGCCTTTGGGAAGCCCAAGGCAAGAGGCAAGGACATGCCTTCTCTCTTGTTGTTGCTCTCCTGCAACTGGTATTGAGAGGCATCTTGCCTCTGAGGCTGGAGGTGGCCTATTGCCCTCTGACTAGTAGACATTGATAGACCTCTCCTCCATGAAGTTATCCATACCCCTCGTAAAGCCATCCAGGTTGTTGTCTGTCACCACATCTTGTGGCAGAGAATTCCACAACTTGATTATGCATTGTGTGAAGAAGTACTTCCGTTTGTTGGTCCTAGATTTCCTGGCAATCAATTTCATGGGATGACCCTTGGTTCTAGTGTTATGTGTGAGAGAGAAGAATCTCTCTCTCTCCAAATTCTCCAAACCATGCATGATTTTCTAGACCTCTATCATGTCTCCCCGCAGTCGTCTTTTTTCTAAACTAAACTAAACCTTCTATCCCACATAAAATGTGCGTTTTGAAACAGTGTATGGTTTTAATTAAAAGAACACATGCATATAAGCACTAGCCACTCCATCCCACTGGCCTTTTTAAAAAAATGTCCCTTGCTAACTGGGCAAAGAGGCCTTCTTTAAAGTGATAGCTCTCGTATTTAGCAGGAGAAAAGCAATTGCATCTATCCACCCCAGCATAGTATGCCTGTTGCTGATGCATGTTTATGAGCCCCTTTGGGACAAGGAATGTAGTTGTCATAGAAATGCTTTGGTATGAGGGCTGTCACAGGGTCTTTCTGGCCTGGCCTTCCTATTAGAGTGGTTAGAGGGCCTTCTTGGTGACAGCCCCCAAATTATGGAACTCCCTTCCCTGTGACACGCCGGGCCAGTTGTCATGATCACATGTATACATGTGATCACATGTATACATGTGATCATGACAACTATGTGGGTTAGGTGGGGAATCCTAGATTCCTGCAGTGCATGTGCTCCTGATTTCTAGTTGTGGGAACCCAATAAAAATTCACATTTACCCCAGGCAGTTTGTTAATCTAGGATTTGAGCTTGGGATGTTGGTCTGGGTTAGGGTCTGGGTAAATGTGGAGTTGGTGCACTGCCAATCCCACATAGTTGGTTTTCATTGATTTTTTCCTGGGTTCTCACTGTTGAGAGGTGTGTGGAGAAATGTTAAAACTCTCACATAGCAGGGCATGCTCTGGTGGTAAAGTGGTTCAGCCCAACAGATTATCTGGAGACATTAGGTTCAGTAAAATAATAATAATAAAGATTTATTAAGAAATCTCATCACATATTGAGAGAGACTTAGAACAACATACCCAAACAGGCACTAGCCTTCAACAACAACTGAACAGTTCTGACTCTTAACTGACCAAGAGAGACCTATTAACATCATGCCTCTAGTGGCCAGAAGGGGTTACTGCAGTGCTAAGAGCAATACTTTAGAACTAGCTGGGCCGGGCACAGAGCATCTTCGCCTTTAGTCCTCCCCCCTCCTTCCGCCCTCCATCCCCATTTCCCCTCTATTCTCAGCCCCCCCCCCCCGCTTTGACCATTTTCATTCTCTGCCTGCCTGGCACCGCTGTTTTCGTTCCGCCTGCTGCCACCATTTTCTTTCCCCACCCAGCATTCTTTCCCCACCCCATTCCGCCTTCTTCGTCCACCCACCGCCACCGTTTTCTCCCCCCCTCGCCCACAAGTTTGTCCACCAGCACTGCCATTTTCCTCTCCCCCTCTCAGTTGTCCCTCTGTTTTCAGCCCCACCGCCTGTGTTGTTTTCATTCCTTGCCTGTCCTGTCCTCCAGCACCACTGCTTTCCTCTCCCCCTCTCGGTTTCCCCTCTGTTCTCAGCCCCACTGCCTCTGCCGTTTTCATTCCCCGTCTGCCTGGGGGCACTGCCGTTTTCTTCCCTCCCCACCCACCACCGTTTTCTTTGCCTGCCTGCAGCCATTTTCTTTCCCCCCTTGCCTGCAAGCCTGTCTGCCAGCACTGCCACCCCTGCCGGCACTGCCACCCCTGCTCGCGAGAGCTGCCACGCATGGGATTAGTGACAGGTATGCCTTAGAGAAATATATAGATATCGATATAGATTCTAACACTCACAAGTAGGCATCACAAGTGCATGTGCTGTGGGAATCTAGGATTCCCTGCTTAGCCCACATAGTGATGATTATGAAAACCAGCTCTCAGGTTTTCCCCTCCCTCTTCTTTCTGCATCTTTGCCACACCTGATGTGTTGAAAGGGGTGTGAGAAATAGGTTGTAAGCCTTACTCTGGTTCTGGCATATTTTGCTTATGTTATATGTTTTTATATTGTGATTTGTCATTTTTGGTGACATTATTGTCACTTTGAATCTATAAAGAGAAAGATGGGATATACCTTCTAAAAAATTGATGAAACACATTCTGAACATCTTTTCTGCTTCCTTCTGACAGAATGGGACTCAGATTACCAGATATTAATTCTGGATTAGGCTTTAAAACTCTTAATTGATTTGCTTTTGCCCCTAGAAATATATATGTCCATCTTTTTCAAGTCATAATTTTTGTTTACCCCTTTGATACTTTCCTGCTGGCTGCCTGCATTCAGGATTTTGCATCCAATGTTTCTTTTTTATTGTCTGTTTTCAGTTCTCATGATGCTTTATCTTCTTTGTTACTCCTTTGCCAGCATGGAGTTGAAGTAGCAGAAACCACACACAGCAGGTTTCCTCCCCACCAATGTCACAGGCAATAAATCCGAACACATCAAATAGCCAAAACAAAAGCAACAACTGCAGGACTTCCACAGCTGGCCAAAACTAATATGAACGGAGAGCAACCAAGTGTGGAAAATAATTGAGTGAGATTGGACTTTCAAAAAACAAAACCCTTAATAAAATTAAAAATTGCAATTAACCTACAATTAATTGTAATAAAGGAAATCTGAGTTAAAAACACATTTACGGGTGGATGTTTGAGCTAATTGGTGCAACTTCCTTTAGAATTCAGAAGCTAATGTTGCTTTTTGAAAACTTCAAGGGCCTATAAATCAGGGCTTGAAAAATTCCAGGTGCCAGGGAGCCATGACACCTAGGCATTTAACTGTGTCACCTAGACTAGTATATTCAAAGTCAGAGTTACTTAATAAAATCTGTATTTGTTCTAGGGAGCTCTGTTTCTGTTCTAAATATGTTACTTGTATATGGACCACTTTCGGACCTAACATGCGCTCCCAGACAATCACAATCTGAAGTCTGGGAGCTGGCAAAGGGGGTGGACTGGCTGTGCTGGCTTCCTCCTAGCAGCACCAGCATGAGGTTTAGGTAAGTACTACTATCCTTTGAGCTGGAGAGAGAGAATTTTAAGTGGTTAAAATTGAAGTAAAATTTCAAGTAAATAAGCTGTATATATTCCAAACAACTAACAAAAACTAGTTATGGAAGTAGAAAATGAGCAGAGGAGGGCGTGCTTCCCAGTGTATTGCACAGAGTGCTGGATGTATGACTGTGCTTGTTGGGCAGAAGTCATAGGTGTATGCTTGGTGCAAGGAGCTCCTTACTTTCAGGGAATGAGTTTTGTTCCCTTGAAGCCAAGGTAGCTGACCTGGAGAAGCTTGGAGAAGCATGTGGATGAGATCTTCAGGAATGCAATAGAGCATCCCACTCCCAGGCTAATGGCTTCTCTGCTGTCATGTGTGGAAGAGGGAAATTCAGCCTTAGGAGGCACCCATTCCCTGTGCAATGAACCCATATCCTCTCACATAGAGGTTACTCCGCCTCCTAGTAGTGGATCATTAGTGGCATAGAGAGATGGGTCTGTGATGGGTGTGTAGGGCACATGGTGACTTGCCTAACTGGAGCAAAGGTTGAGGATGTAACACTTCATCTAGATAGGCTGTTAGGCCATGCTGGGGAGGAGTAAGCAATTGGGTGCATATCGGCACCAATGATGTTGGGAAGTGTAATCAGGAGATCCTGGAAGCCAAATTTAGGCTGCTAGGTAACATATTGAAGTCCAGGACCGCCAAGATAGCATTCTCAGAAATACTACCTGTCCCATGTGCAGGGCCAGCAAGACAGGCAGAGCTAAAGAGTTTCAATGTGTGGATTAGACTGTGGTGCCAGGAGGAGGAATTTAGATTCACTAACCTTTTGGAGTTCTTTGAGAGTGTCAACAGACCTATGGATAAAGGTGATCCTGATGACATTGTATACTTGGACTTCCAAAAAACTTAAGTAAACTTAGCAATAAAGGCTTTTAAATTTATTCATAAATGATCTAGAAGATGGGGTAAGCAGTGAGGTGGCAAATTTGCAGATAATATTAAACTATTTGATTCATTAAGTGCTGTAATTAAGTGATCCAAAAATCACTTAAAAATCAGCCCTTTGTCCAATTCCTTTGAAATAATTCTGGTAGCTTCCTTGCCCCCCTTGGGCACTACCACCCACCACACTCCACTCTAGGCCACCCCCCACCCCCCAACATGAAGCTATACATTTCCTGGAATCCTCATTATTCCCTATGAGGAATTCAAAAATACTTTAAAAATTCACCAATAATCCAAGGAGTGTCTGATTGCCTTGGGGTTTTGTGGGTGGTAGGCACCCCTGGGTGACTACCCCCCCCCACTTTTGAGCCCCTAGGTGCTCCACAACAGGGGATAATGGGCTGATTTGAGTCCCATTATACCCTATGAGCAAAATAATTAAAAATATTTCAAATTCATTAAAAATCATAGGAATGTCCAATTGCTTTGGGGTTTGGTTTGGGTGGCAGTTGGCACCCATGGGCACTCCACAATGGGGAATAATGGTCTGGTTAAAATCCCATTATACCCTATGAAGGGGGAAAATCCAAAGATTTGTAAAAAATTGTGCGAGTGTCTGATTGCTTTGGGGGTTGGGTGGTGGGCACCCATGGGTGCCAACTACCACACCACCCACTTTTGGAGGTCTGAACCAGTTCAAACCAGTTTGAATTGAACCCCCCCCCCAATTTGGTTTGAATTCGAACTGGCAGCTCGAACCTAGTGGCTGGTTTGGTTCAAATTCGAACTATCAGACCAAACCAGTTCAAATTTGAACCAGTTTGCATGGCCCTACCAGCATTATGGACTTCTCAAGGGAGCTGGGTTTTTGCATAATGTGTCCGAACTATGATAGTTTGAGCCGGGTCATTTCTGCCTTGAGTGAAAATTCTAGATTGATTTGTTCTGTGATCCATTTGTTTGTTTTCCTGGCTGTCCGTGGTATGCTCAAAAGTCTTCTCCAGCACCAAAGTTCAAAAGCATCAATATTTTTTCTATCTTGCTTCTTCAAAGTCCAGCTCTCACATCCCTAGAGTGTCACAGGAAAAATCATTGTCCGAACAATTCTAATCTTTGTAGATATAGACACATCACTGCATCTAAATATCCTTTCAAAGGCCTTCATTGCAACCCAACCAACGGCTAGTCTGCAGTGTATTTCTTGACTGCTGGATCCTTTACTGTTGATGGTCGATCCTAAAAGGTAGAAACTATCCACGACTTCAGTGTCTTCATTGTCAATTCTGAGGCTGGTTGCCGTACCCGTTGTCATTAGTTTAGTCTTCTTTACATTTAGTCATAGTCCCATTTTTTCACTATGCTCCTTGACTTTCATTACTGGAGCTTGCAGATCATCCATATTCTCAGCTATCAGAGTGGTGTCATCAGCGTAGCACAGGTTATTGATGTTTCTTCCTTGAATTTTAAAACCACACCTGTGAAGAGCTCCAAAAGGAACTCTCCAGACTGAGTGAGTGGGCAACAAAATGGCAAATGCAGTTCAATATTCGTAAATGTAAAATGATGCACAATGGGCAAAAAAATTCCTCACTTCACATATATACTGATGGAGTCTGAGCTGTCTGTGACTGACCAGAATCGGGATCTAGGGGTCATAGCAGACAGCTTCTGAAGATGTCGACTCAGTGTGCGGCAGCTGTGGAAAGGGCAAACTGCATGCTAGGGATGATTAGGAAAGGGCTTGAAACTGCTAATCTATATATTTATTTCTCCTAGGTGTGCCTTCGAATGTGCGTCCCGGCACCCAGCCTGATTGGCTGGGCAGCAGAGGCGCCTGATTGGCTGCCACACCCAGGAGAATTGGCCAGTGGCGGGCCAGGCCGCAGTGATGGTGGCGGCGAGTCCGGCCCAGATGCGGAGGCGAGGTGGCGGGCCCGGCCACAGAGGCGGCACTCGGCCCAGCAGCCTGGGCCTGTCCCCACCCGGAGACTGGGGCAGAAGGTGGGAGTGGGGGGTGGGGAGAGGTAGCCGGCCCCGAAGAGGCCAGCCGCAGAGGCTGGCAAGCGGCAGCAGCGGGCCCGGTGGGCTGCGGAGGCAGCACTTGCTGTGGTGGGCCCAGCCGCGAAGGCAGCATTCGGGCCAGCGGCGAGCCAGGTCATGGAGGTGCTGGGCCTGGCCACAGAGGTGGTTCTCGGCCAGGAGGCGGCGGGTTGGGCCTCTGAGGCCAGGCGTCCATGGGATCCTGGGGTGGGAGGAAACCAGGTGGCGGGACTTCCTTGTTATCCACCCAGGAGGAGGAGCGGTGGTGGCGGAGCCCTTCTTGGCCACCGTGTAAGGAGAGTACAATGGGGAGGAGGGAAGGGCAAGAGAGTGTGGAGGAGAGGGAGGGCAAGAGAGTGGGGGGCAGGTGGGAGGGGGAGAGCAAGAGAGCGTGGGGCAGGGGGGAGCGGGGAGGGGAGGGCAAGGGAGTGTGGGGCAGGGGGGGTGAGGGTGAGGGTAAGAGAGTTGGGGGAGGGCAAGAGATTGGGGCAGGGGGAGAGGGGAAGGGCAGGAGAGAGGAGCAGGGGGAGGGGGAGGGAGGGCAATAGAGAGCAGGGCAAGGGGGAGAGAGGGAGGAAGGGCAGGAGAGACTGGGGCAGGCGAGACTGGGGAGGAGGGTGAGAGAGAGGGGTGGGAGGGGGAAGGAGGGCAAGAGAGAGTGGGGCGGGAGGGGAGGAGGCTAGAGGTTGGGAGAGAGGGGGAGAGGGGCAAGAATGTGGGGCAGAAGGGAGAGGGAGGGAGAGTGGGGCAGGAGGGAGGGGAGAACAGCCAGCCCCAAAGAGCGCACAGGTGCTCTGTGCGGGTTGGCTAGTATTATATAATACTTTAATAGAAATCTAAGGTGTGGCCACATTTGGAATATTGTGTACAGTTCTGGTCATCCTATTTAAAAAAGGATATTGCACAGAGGGCAACAAAGATGATATGGGGGCTACAGCACTTTGAGGTTTGGCTAAATATTTTGGGTTTTTTAAAGTTTAGAAGAGAAAAGCAACTGAGGGGAGACATGCAAGGAGTTTATAAAATTATACATGGTATGGAAAGAGGGAATAGGGAGAAGTTCTTCTCCATCTCTCACACTAGAACCAGGGTCCATACCATGAAACTGATTGTCCGGAAATTTAGGACTGACAAAGGGAAATACTTTTTCACACAGTGCATAATTAAACTATGGAATTCTCTGCCATGGGATGTGGTAATGGCCACCAGCTTGGATGGCTTAAGCAGGACTTAGACAAATTCATAGAGGATAAGTATCAATGGCTAATAGTCCTGATGGCCATAGGCTACCTCCATGTTCAGAGGCAATGGTGTTCTCCCTCATCTCAAATGACTTAACATGGGCATGAGATAGAAACCACCCCACCATAGAAAGCCAATTCATCTGGGGGTAGTTTTCTACCCTGTGTCATATTTTTACTAGTAACATAAATATCATAACCGGTGAGGAATCATACACATGGATATATTGTGCACTAGAGGGCTAGTAAGAGTTTGACAACAAGAACATAGCTGGGAGTGTAGTGGTTTGCTTGTTTACACACCTTTACATAGCTGGGGGTAGAAATCTACCCCCAAATCCAGATCAGGGTTAATATCATATAACCCGGAGTGGACAACTTGTGGTTCCTCAGATGTTGTTGGACTAAACTCTCACCATCTCCAAGAGCAATTTTGTATCTGGGGATGATAGGAGCTGTAGTCCAAGAGTAGTTGGAGAGACTCAGGTTGGATACCTGTGATATTGCCCAGTTATATGTATGTTTAAACAGATGTAAATCCCATTGAACTTAAAGCAAGAGAAGCCATTCCACTAGGACAGGGTGGATGTTGCACACCCTATTATCCGGCCCCTCCCCCCAGCTCCCCCTCCCCCCTCCCATTTCCTCTCCAGTTCCACCTGCATTTAATTTCCCTTCCCTCCCTGAATCCTTTTCCTCAGTGCCTTTCACAGCGTTCTTTTGTCTCAGAAGCTCTTGATCAGGGGTGCCCCTTGCTCCGGACTTCTGGGCAGAAATCTGGACACACACCCCAGCCCCTGGGGCCCTAAAATCATTAAATCAAGTGTGCCATGTGGCTGCTGCTGCCTGCTGCTGGCCTGCGTTGCAACGGTTGGCCAAGTGCAAGTGGAGTGGCTGTGAGGGATGGCTTGTGCCAGGCTGCCAGCCCGCGACCCACCCAATCTCCTCCCAGGTGCAGCTGCTGTTGTGGTTGGGCCTGGGCAGGTGAGCAGCCTGCTGACTTGAGCTGTTTTCACACCTAAATGGGCAAAGAGGCACCTTTAAAAAGTGGTGATTCTCTTTACTGAGCAGGGGGAGAGTAACTGGCCCTATCCACCCGCAGCACAGGACCTCCAGCGACTGTTGCTGGTGTCTATCTTAGGTTTCTTTTTAGATTGTGAGCCCTATGGGGGCAGGGATCCAGCTTATTTCTTTCTTTCCCTATGTAAACCGCTTTGGGATCTTTTGTTGACAAGTGGTATATAAATATTTGTTGTTGTTCACCCACACGCAGTGCACCTTCGCACAACCCACATGATGCAGCCTGCCGGAGCCATGCAAGGCAGTGGAGCGAGCTGCAAGGGCAGTGAGGCAGCAGCAGAGCAGGTGAGAGGCAGGCAGCCACTGCCTCTCCCACTCGGTCTCGGAGAGTCAACTGCTCCCCCAGCCCAGAGCAACAATCTCAGGGCAGGCAGCTGCCTGCATGTGGAATGAGGGCAGAGGCAACAGCCCCGGCGGACCTGCAGAGCCTCCCCCTCCTCTGCCTGCATTGATTGGATGGAGAAGGTGTGCAGAAAGAGGCACTTCCGCTACATCCAGCTTGTCCCCATTCCAGGGAACGTGACAGCAGCTGGGTCCCTCCGTGCACCTGTTCCACAGAAGAGTCCTCTTGCAGCTGTTATTGCTTAGCCTCTTTTGATTATGAATCTATAGGATTGATGCCCCCACTGTGCAGTGATTTAAAAGCTATAGTTAGCATGCCTTCAAACAGCCCTGCCAGAGAGTTATCCCATTTTAACCAGGCAAACTGAAGGTAAGAGAGGGATGACTTACTCCCCAGACAATCCTGTGCCAGCACATCTCTGCTGGCATTGGCACCCAAACTTTCTAAGGTCAGCGGGGAAATGAAGCCGCTGTGTTGCCTTGATTAGAACTCAGCCCAGGTGCACCTCAGTCCTAGCCTAGTTTACTAGAAATAGGTAGAATTGCAGGCATGCACACCTGCAGTGAGCCAACCAAAGCTTTGTACCTTGTTAGAATATTACAGTAGTTTGGTTCTCCTAGGCATTTTCCAGACTAGGAGATTTGCAACGGTTAATGCATTGCAAACTGTGACGGAATAGTGCAACGGTTTCAAAATGAGAGTAGATGGTTGTTTAATGCTTCATTGTAAGCTGGTGGGCATTCATATTTTTCCGTCTGCTGAGATGTATTTTCCAGGCAGGAATGTCCATATTCTCATTGAAATGCATGTATCTGCCCCTCCTCCTGCTCCATTTGGGCCAATGGAGTCGTCAGCAAAAGGGAATCCTGTGGCGAGCCTGGAAGACAGGGAGGAGAGGACCGAACTGGCGTGCCCAGGTGGCCACTCTCTTCCATGGCAGCGGCGGCCAGAAGCCCCTCAGCTCCCCTGCCAGGGCTGCTGCCTCCTCAGTTGGTGCCCCAGGCAGAGCCTCGCTAGTGCCCAGGAGCCATGCGGTGGTGGTGGGGTGCCTTTCTTCTCTCCCCCGTCGCCCTTGCTGCTTCCCTCCTGCTGGGTCTTTTCCTGAGGAGGGAGGATGGTGGTGGTGTGTCTCCAGAGAAATAAATAAAATAAAATAAAGAAGAGGGAAGAGGAGGAAGGGAGGCAAGCACTCCTCCAGTGAAGGCTGAGGGATTGCATAGATGTAAGTGAATCATGATTCAGTTCAATGGGTTTCCTTTTAAGTAAGTGACTGTTCTCTCTCCCTGCCCTTTGCCTTGTAATATTTATCATTTATCTATTTAACATACTTGTATACTGCCCCAAATGCAAGTCTCTGGGTGGTTTACAACAAACCAATAAAAACAACAAATAAAAAGGTTACAACAATTTAAACAATTTAAAATTCAAAATGTTAAAACTATTAAAATCATCAAACAATTAAAACAGTATCTAATTAAGAGCCTGGGTGAACAAATGTGTCTTGACTGCCTTTTTAAAAGTTGTAAGAAATGGGGAGATCCCTAAGCAAGTGGGATTGCACAGAAGCAAATGATTTAGTTCAATGGGCTTCCTCTTCAGTAAAAAGTGCATGAGAAAGGGTTGGATTCAGAAATCTGCTCAGCTGCTCTCCTCTCTCCTTCCCTGTTGACAGGCTCAAGTTATTTTGGAATCAAGTGGAGGAGGAGGGAGGTGTAGGGAACTGTGGGGAAGAAAGGAGAGGAAAGCTGAGATTTCTCCATGCTGGCAGAGGAAGCAAGAACTGTCCATACTGCAAAATGATACAACACATAAAATGCGGGGAAAGGCTCCCTACAACTTAAAAATGTGGCTACTTTCCTGCAGCATATTTATAATGTTGTAGGGCAAAAACACATCATTAAAATCCAAATCAAGGCATGGGAAATGTGAACGGCACCCTACTGACAATGCAGCGACACCAATGTGGGAACATAGGCAATCTGGAGGGGCACTTAGAGGACACACGGTGAGTACGTTGCAGCATGTAATCTGGAAAACACCCTAGTGAATTTTCAAGAAGTAACAGAGGTCTCTGTACCTATTATTAGACCCTGGAACATTCAGACCAGTGTTGTCACTCTTCCACCATTGTGGATTTGTGGACTTGTTTGTAACAGACTATATCACTCTCCGCACATTGGACTTTACCATTTATTCAGTGCTATATATTTCATTTCAGCTATGTGATTTCTTATTGTTCTCTCTGTTTTTAGGTTGAGAATATATTTGATTATAAAATTATACTGGACCAAGCTGTTGCATGCTTTTGATTGTATGGTTTGTGCATAGTATAATGAGGATCTTATTGTTTCTTGTTTGCTTGATTTAAGAGATCCCAGTATGCATTCTTTATCTTTTATTATTTTATTATTTACCAAAAGACACACACACACCCCGCCGCAGTTGCCTGCACAAAAGCATCAACATTGGCTTGCTTTGATATTTTTCTCATCAAGAAATGTATGAGAAGATGGAAACAGAGGATCCAGAGCTGAAAGATGCTGAACATTGCCTTTGGAAAAGTGTGCTTCACTCTCTGAAACTGAATGGCCATGCACTTGTTTAAAAACTGTCATCAGCTGCAAGTGTGACAAAAGACTCATTGTGTGCTTCAAGACTACTCTCAACTTGAAAACCTTCCAATTTTGTACTTCCCTTCCATTTCCTTTTGGATCGCTTCATGCCACTTTCTATGCCATTTCTATTTGGCACACCTTGCCCAACAGCTCTTTAAAAAACAAACAAAAAACCACCACTGTTTCTTTTCTTACAGTGTCTAATACACACATATTTACCATTTTTTCAGTTCTGCATAAATGTATCACCTTGCTCTATAGTGCTAAGTTCGTTGCCTGGAGCAAAAATAGTAGTTGCACCTTTCACCAAAAGGGCTAAACCAATGAAGCTGGTGTTGGCACGTTGGGTTTGTAGTGCTGCTGCCTCGATTTTGAGGTGCAGTGGCATGACAGTTGGCCTTGTTGATTTTGTGAAATAATTCTGAAGAGCAATTATAGTTTCAAAGTTCTGATAGAGCACAGTAGTCATACCAAGTGGTCTATCCTTCTCCGCTCCAGAAGACATTTCAGGCATGTGCCTAAGTAAAGTTGACTCATATGAAGCCGTCTTGTGAAATGACTGCAAACGTTAAATAAATCTAGAGCTTATTTGTTGTGCACAGCCATGGGATATTGCTGATGTCTCATGACAAAATAAAATGGTTACAGCCACCCATACCCAGACCACATACACATAAAAATAGTGTCCCACAGCATCAGACAAAAAGGTCTCCTTTAACAATTGATTGCTACATACCGTGGTTTCTCTTCAGATCGTAAAAATTGATTGCTACAGATTTGGGGTAATTGGCCTGTATCGTTTGGGCTGCTAAAGCAAATAAAATTGCACATTTGGAAACCCTAGCATAATGATCGGATAGCAGCAAAAGCACCTTTTCCTCATCAGAGACTTGATGGTAAAGAGACTTAACAATTTCTCTCATACTGATAAATATACATGCATTGTGCAAGACCTTTGGGCTTCTGCCTTCTTCACTTGCTCTGATCTTATAGGCAAGGTAGAGTAGCTGCAGAAACCATTACAGAATGTCCATGGTAGAGGGTTCCGCCGTCTACGATTGGCTGTTGTGGGTACGTCATGTGCTGTCATGTGAAGGTTGAGGTCTCCTGGGGCTAGTGTCTTGAATGCATAGATTCAAAAGTTCTCTCTTGCTTCCAATTTCACCACATCCTATGTAATCTCTATTGCAGTGATTGACAAATCAGATAGTATATGTTCACCAGTGTTGAAATGTTTGGCTATTAGTTGGTCTAATTTTTTTTTAATATAATTGCACACTTGTGATTACAGAAGTGTTTACGTAGGTCTTATTTTTGTCTTACTCATTTACTTAATATTGCATTCTGGTCATTTGCACTCACTCAGGTAGATCATATTACAGGATCTGCAGCTGGTGTTCTGTTAGATTGCATATGTTTTTCCTAATGCTCTTGAAAGTAGATGTGTCACATAAATAGATACAGGTGACACATTATTTTGAATCACAGTGGTGTGATCCTGAATTCCTGACTGGTGACTTAATTACAGCTCTCAAAATCTACACAGATTTGGTAATTAAGGAAATGCTACAATAGGTGGTTTGATGAATGCTTTAGAACAGTGGTGCCTGGTGGTCTCTGGAAATGGGGGTGGGCAGGGCAGGCATTGGTCCTGAAAAATCACATCATTATATTTATGTTAATCTATATCTTGCTCTTCCTCCAAGGAGCCCAGAGCAGTGTATATACTTATGTTTCTTCCCAGAACAACCCTGTGAGGTCGGTTAGGCTGAGAGAAAAGTGACTGGCCCAGAGTCACCCAATGTTCTCATGGCTAAATGGGATTTGAACTTGAGTCTCCTTGCTCTCAGTCCAACACTCTAACCACTACACCATGTTGAATCTCTTGTTAAAATGTAAGAAGAGCAGCAGGACATGAAGCAATTGCAAGAGCCATTAGAACTGCAGGGCTGCAAGCCATACCATGCATGATTTCATTAACAGACTAGCCCCCTTACAGTGTTCACTTGCTCTTAATCATGCTTCTGTCCTCTTGGTGTCTGTCTTATAAGCCATGGCTGGATGCAGGATATAAAACACTGCAGTGCATACAAAATCAGAACAAATACACAATCCTGCCATCCGCCTCCAAAGCACGGGCTGGAATGAAGGAAATGGAGGCTTCAGACTGACTCCCAGTGTTGCCATATTCAAGCTTCCCAAATCCAGGTGGCTTAATTTGCATATTATGCAAGTTAGGTGGCAACCAATTTGCATTTATTTATTTGACAGATTTGTATACTTTCCCCTCCTTCTCTGCCCTCACTTGTGATTGGATCCAGAGTAAATTCCGGGCAGCACATTTGAAAACCATGTAAATCCGGGTGGAATTTAGCAGCCGGGGGGGGGGGAGCCAAAATCCAGGGGCTACCCTAAATTCCAGTGGACATGGCAACCCTACCCTCTCTCCTTTCTAGTGGCTTTCCAAGCAGCTCTCCTCAAGCCAAAAATTTGAAGTCCCCTCATAGTTTCTCCATTAATTGTTTTAAACCATTAACTTCTCCCTCTATATTGCCCTTCAGAGCTCCATAAAATAAAACTTCACCCCAGCAGCTCCTTCCTCCTTATTCCTGTTGCCTCACCACAATTTCCCCCCTCACCTTTTTCCCATTCCCATTTTTCCCATTCCAGTTTTTCGTGTCCCCAATACAGTCTCCTTGGCTGTATTGCTATGCTATATAGAACAGGGATGTGCACAAACCGCCATTTGAGCATATTTTGGCAGCGGGGCCTGTGAGCTTTAAGAAAGAGGAAAGCAGATCCTTACCTGCCCTCTACACCCCATGCAGCTTCCTGCTGGGGTGGTGTGTGTGCCTAGAAGCCCCACACAGCACCAGTATGCACATGGCATCCGCGCATGCATGGGTGCAATTTGCATGGTCAACACCAAGCTGACCACGCACATGGTGCCCATGCATGCATGGACGCCATGTACATGCTGGCACCCATGCTGTCCTACCCAGTTTTGGTATAATTTTGGCAACAGCTGAAGACTTTCCTATTTGCTCAGGTTTTCCAGCATAAGTTGTAGCTCATTTTTAACTGGTGTTGTGTGGTTCTGCTGGATTTTATCACCTGCTTCTCAGTCACTGCTTCTGTGGTTTTATGTTATAATGGTATGACATTATTGTATTCTTAGCTTTCATTGTATGGCAGTCCGGGAGCTTTATGCTGATATGTGGCATAAATTAGTAAAATAGGCTCTTCACAAAATCCTTTGCTAGGCATCATACACGGCAAGAGCGCACTTCCACCCCTGCTGAAGATTCCTTGTCATGTTGTGTAGAGGATATACAGCTGAAGACATGGTTTGCCTTAAGTGGCCCTGCTCCCTAAAAATATAGCCATCCAAGAGACCCTTAGGTTGCTTGTGCAATGAAGCTGATACGGTGATGTCGGATTGGGATTAAAGAGATCTGGGTTCTAATGCCGCTTCAATATAAGTCCCACTGGATGTGACTTTAGGTTAGTCACTAACTGCTCTACCTAAAACCCACCTCACATGGGAAGAGAATTATACAGAGAGAAGAAAAACCATGCATATTTTTCAGAACTCCTTAAGGACGGGCAGGATAAAAATGTAGTAATGTATTCAAACCCACCCTAAAATTATCTAAAACAAGTGGCCCTGTCTTTCCATGTGAACTGTTGAACAATCGTATACAAATAATGGCTGACTATCGAGGAGGATGTGGTTCTATTATCGGTTAGTGGGTTGAGAGTGATTAAATCGCCATGCACGCAGCCAATCCGGGTCACCCTCAGTGTCACGCCAGCAGCTCCCTGGCGGCCCTTTTGCCGTGGCTCTGTGTGTGCACCTGTTCGCGCACGGCCAGGCCGATGCGGAGACTCTCTCCAAGCCGAGCAGCGCACGCGCCCCACGCCGCTTTACAGGGAGCCCTCTCGGGGAAGCGGCGCGCGGCAAGTCCCGGCCGGGGGAGGGGAGAACGAGGGGAAATGATTTGGAGCGTGGCGAACTCCCCCCACGCCCGGCCCGGCTGCACCTGAGGCGCCGCCGCGAAGGAGGGCAAGAACTGAAGTCTCTCGCGATCACATGGATGCCTCGGCCGCCATTGGCTGCAGCCTGGCCGCCAGCTGCGCTCCTCTCCTCTCCGCTCAGAGAGCCCAGAGGGAGAGCGCAACGCGGCGGCATCGTCTTCCTCTCAGGCCACAAAGGAAGGCGCGTTTGATGCGGTGCCTGAGGCCGCCTGCCTGCCCTGCCTTGCCCGCCTCCCAGCAGTCACGCGCCGCGGCACCTGCATGGCTTCGCTGCCAGAGTGAAGCAGCACACGCAACCTGCCGCCTCCTCCTCCGCGAGCTGAGGTGCGTAAGTGCGCGGCGTGACGTAGAGATTCTGGGCGAACCTCTGTTGCGGTGCGGGCCGGGGGTGGCTCTGGCTGCTGCTGCATATCTTGGAGGGTCAGCCCTGCGTGACTCCTGCGCTAGTCTTTATGCAATTTAGTCTAGAGTCTCATACTTAGCATTTACTGTATAGGCTGCTCCGCATACACTACCATGATGTAATCCATACATCAACCCTGTAAGGTAGGCTGTTATCACCATATTATGGATGGGAGTCCTGAGGCTGAGGGAAACAACGGCTTGCCTGGGACTGTTCAGGCAGCAGTATATGCAGGGTTACCTGGAAATTTGCTTCACTGGAGGCAGCGGGATATGTTTCTGAGTAAGCATGTACAGGATCATGCTATTAGTGAGTTCATGGCAGAGAGGAGATCTGGTCTTGTAACTGTTAGTTTTAGCTACACTGCTTCTTTTAAGTATTTGCAAAGCATGGGGGTCTCATTGGCCAGCTGTAGTTCTTGCTATTAAAGAGGCACTGAGCTTACTAGATTTTTTTTTTTTTAAGCTCATCTCCTGCCCCTGCCACACCTTTCTTAAAAGATGGGTGCAGCCACGAAACATGTGAAGCAACAAGTACAAGTGTGGAAGTATGTCTTCCGCACCATAGCATAAACTCACAACCAGCCCCTACCCGTGAGGCTGGTTTCAAGAATGAGAGCTTTGAATCAGCCTGAGTCCAGGCAGAGCTCCTCCTAATCACCCTGCCCCTTCCTGCAGTTTAAATACTGTAAGAAAATAAATGATATATTCTTACTATACTTTTGTTTTGCTCTAATACACTTTAGTTTTAATACAAAAAGAGAGCGTATGGCAATTCGAAGATTTTATTTCATTTAAATCAAAGATCAGACTCATCCAAGATGACTGTGCCTGAGAGACTTGAACTGATGTCTCTTGTATTAGAAAACCTGGCAGCTCAATTGGATTTGGAATCCCCTGATTTGTCTTCCCCTTCTCCTGTTCCCCTCCTCAATTGATCAAGCAGACTAAAGTATGTTTTCTGCCATACCTACCTGAAGAGCAGATCCAAAGCTGATGTAACCCACAGGGTGCCCCACTAGGATCTAAGAGTAAAAAATGCTGCAAATGTCTCCTGTGCCCATGCAGCCTAAGGCAGATGACACTGGTTTTTGAGAAATGATCAGAGCTGTTGCCACATTACTGGGAGATAAAGCTTTTTTTTAAAAAAACCAGACCTGATGTTTCCAACTCATGTTGGTGTTGTCCAGAGAGGCAGTTGTGAGGGGAAATTGGAATGCATCCAGCATTATAGCAAGGTCCACTGAAGTTAGGAAGGCTAATATCCTCAGATTAAATTCCTTTGCAAAAAAAAAAAAATCCTTTGTTCTCTTTTTCTTCTCCTGCCAACAGTGACTTGCCTCAGGGGCATCCATATATGTTGAGAATAGCAGCTGCTGCAGAGAGCAGGAAGGGTAACTCATTTTGCAGCTGATGTGAAAAAAATGATTGACTGGTCAGAGATGTTTCTCCAAAATTCAATACTATGTGTTGCAAGGGAATAGAAAAAAAGTGTATAGTATGGAGGTGTAAGCAGGCAGATCTGTTTGAGAAAGCACTGTGGTAAAAATGGAACATCATGTTCCCCAGTCCTTAATTAAGTATTATTTTGTTAATTTGTGGCACTTTCATCAGTAATGTGTACCTTGAGTAACAGCAATGGCATTCATGCAATTTTCACATTGTACAAAGCAATGTAAAGGCTGGGTTCCTGTCCAGTATCATGCCTACAAGAGCTGGTTTGTGGTGAATAAGAGGTTTTTTTCCCCAGTGGATGATAAGGTGCTTTGTCCTTGCTGTTCTATGCCAAGCTATCAAAGTACTGTAAAACATGGCATCTTTTGGGGAGATAAAGGAGTTTTATTATCCCTGCTTACCAGCTGCAGAACCAGAGGGTGAAGGATTTAATTTGATCTGCTGGCAGAATAAGATCTACCTCTTGATCTTCCCTAAGGCTGGTCAAAGTGTTTATGGCCACAGGTCACTATAGAAATACATTATGGTGCTGGAAGATTACTAGCATGTGATTGACAACCCTAATTTACTGTGACTGAATATAGCAGATTCCAAGCTGTGGTTGGTGAATATCTCATAGTTCTGTAATGCTATTTGTGTAGCTTTTACTGGTTTGGTTGTTTAAAGGCAATAGTTTTCCAGCTTGTTTTAAAGACAATTGTCTTGTAACTGAGCAATCCTTAAGGCCCATACTATTATGATATTTGCTAATACATTGTCAAACAGAGTAGAATTAGAGCTTGTGTGTACAACTTGTGATTAAAGATGTGAAGGCCCTGGGGGAGGAGAACCTCTGGGGGAAAATATTATTGGCCCCCCCAACCCACAGTTCTTTGGAGGTGGGGGGGGGGCTGTGTCTGATTCCCCACCCCTACATTTTTTCCAGGCTATCATAACTATGTGTGTAATCCACCAGACCTAACTCAACTCATCAGCTGTGTATTATGGCCTGCCACTGCCAGATGCTTGACAATCATTCTGTTTTGGCAGCCCCAGATAGGCAGCAAAGCCAGTCCCTGGTAGGATGCCATTTGGGTTTTGGGGTCATATGTTGTACAAGCCTGACTTTGAGAACATTCAGTTAATTCTAGGGAAGCAGTTCATAGGGGATTTGGGGATACATGATAAATTCTCCCTGTCCAGATGATATGTGACCAACTGGGATTGTTGAAAGGGATAGAATTGCTGAGTCACAGTTATCAAAAGTATGACTGTCTAACACAGTGTCGGGAGGGATGTGGATGAGCTGGCAGTACTGAGCCTCCCTGTCCTGGCCTCTGGCTCTAGCAAGTGAGGAGAGAAAGCAAAATGTGCCGCCTATTGCTTGGAGCTGCAAGTTATTGTGGAGAGTGTGCAATTTACGCCATTGATTAAAGCATGCTCTTCCCCATCTCTGCTGGTGTCAGGTAAAACTGGTTTTATTTGTCCAGGCAAACTTACTTTCAGGATATTGTTTTATCTGCTGGTTTTAATGCTTAAGTGTGTGGTGTTCTGCTTGACTGGCTTTTGTTCATGTTTGTGCTATACTTTTAGTGCTTCTTGTGTTTTTATTATGTGATGTGACTTTATAAAGCTGCCTTGTAGGAATTTTATAGAAGGCAGGGTATAAAATAACAACTGATGATCTCTGCTGGAGGCGTAAAATCAACCAGGATGAGCTCTTTATATGGTGTGAGTAATCTCTGGGTCAGATGTAGTGCTTGTGAGTTAGTTGCAAACAGCAGCTGACATCTAGACTAACCCTGTGCTGGCAAACCAAGGTTTTCTGTAATGTGAGAGAGGGGCATGGTTTGGGGTGATTTAACCCCCCTACCCTCTGTAGTCCTCTCTACCTCCTGAAACTATTACCCAAGGGCTGGGCGGTTATTAGGGACATAGTTAAGGGAAATACAGGTGGCTGCAGGGAAAAGTAACTGCTGAAAGTCACTTGGCCCCAACCTCATGAAATAGAAAACCCTGGCACAGTAGTGTAGGGTTAGCCTGTATGTTGGCCAGTAGTCCTGGGTCGTCTTGTGCTGGTATAATAGATGTACTGAGGTTGTTGAAAGTGAATCCTTTGCAGCCTGATCCTATGCATGTCTTACCTGGGAATCATTCTCACTCAGTACAGTGAGATTGTTCCAGAGTAAATGTGCAAAGGATTATTACTACCGTAAAGCATTACTGGATATTTATTTAAGGGGAAATTACATTCCTTGTTAGATTATGCATGATCTTTGAACGATTGAACTGAACAAACAATACGTCGATATAACAGGGGCTTATGGTTTGTGTATATGCATTGTTTTCTGTTGCTATATGGAAAGTTTAAGCATCCAGTGTCACTCCTGCATCTCGAAAGTCATGCTTTACTTACACAGTGTCACTCTCAACTGCCTCTCATAAGGAGACAAATTTTACAGTGAGTGCAAGGTAGCATGTAGGCAGGGATATTTGTAAGGGAATTTCATAATCTTCCTATCTATGCAGGCTGTGTTTGGGAAGAATATCTCTATTCCCTGAAATGAACAACTATCTGTTTGTAAAAATAGATGAGAACTCTTAAAGCAACAGTACCGACATGGAGAAACCACTTGTGTCTGTTCCACAAAGATAATGCTAATCAGAACAGTATTGTGGGAGTAAGCTGAAGCTGTTGGCAAGCTAGCTAAGGCAGTTGGCAAGCAGTGCTTCTGTTCCTCAAAGAATGGTAGGAACACTACCTTGGGTAGTTCTTTAATGGAATTATATTCAGGCCCAGTAAAAGGACTGGAAACAGCTCATCCTATACCACTGGGGAGACTGAGGCACCAATCAGACACTATTCAGTGTTTAGGAAGACAAT
The DNA here is from genome assembly GCF_027244095.1 of Hemicordylus capensis. Classification (NCBI taxonomy): domain Eukaryota; kingdom Metazoa; phylum Chordata; class Lepidosauria; order Squamata; family Cordylidae; genus Hemicordylus; species Hemicordylus capensis. Next base: position 122,679,478 of record NC_069660.1, read on the forward strand.
AATTAGTGCAAGTATTATTGATAATAGTATGCAAGATCTGGGTGGCTAACCATTGGACCTGTTCACATGACTGAAAGCTGGATAGGAGCTTTTAGTCCTTTTGAAAGCTGGGTCCAGCCAGAATCCCAAACCTGTGTGTGCTCCTGATATCAAGTCATGGCAGAAATTGAGGTAGGAGAATGAGAAAGTGATTGTGCACTAGCGACTATCTGGGTAGGATGATGGTGGCCAACTGACTTCATTTTTCCAGCATTGTATTGAGGGTGGAGGAAAAGCACATCTCATGCTGTCCTAACCAGATCATGGCCAGTACATTATCACTTTCCCATTCTCCTACCTGGATTTTTGCCAGCACACGACCGGTTAGGGTTGCATCGGTCTGGCATCCTCCTACCAGTGGTGGCTGCTCCTACCCAGCTTTCAGTCCTGTGAATAGGCTTATTGTGTTAGAGCCTGCAGTCTGTGAGGATAGAACAAGCGACTGTGCCACCCTCGGGGACATATTCCTGGAAGCCAAGAGCCATTTTGGAGGGAGGGGACAGCAGTGAAAATTGCTTCTACCCTCCCTCTGTGCATGCACACACTCTGCTGCTTGACAGACCTTCAGCTGAACTCAGAGCAGGTCTCACTGTGAGGCTGCAGCTCCTGCTCCTCCCTCCTAATCAGGGGCGTAGGGACAATGGGGTGTGGGTGGCTGGCTTCAGGGGATGGGAGACGTCTCGGCAGAGAAAGGAGCTCCTAGTCATAAGAACAGCCCTGCTGGATCAGGCTCGAGGCCCATCTAGTCCATCCTGTTTCACACAGTGGCCCACCAGATGCCAATGGGAACCTACAGGCAGGAGCTGAAAGGGGCATGCCTTCTCTCCTGCTGTTACTCCCCTGCAACTGGTGCTCAGAGGCACCCTGCCTTTGAGGCTGGAGGTGGCCTCTGGATCAAAACGTTGACAGGGAGTTGCAGAAGGAGGTGCCAAGGAGAGGCAGGGCAGTAATCATTACTTCAATTACCCACACAAAGACTGGGTAAATTCACAGTCAGGTAATGACAAAGAGGATAGATTTCTAGATATGATAAATGATTGTGCCCTAGAACAGTTGGTCATGGAACCAACCAGGGGTGGAGCCACCATTGGGCCAACGGCTTCAATGAACCTGGGCCGTGCCCAATCAGGGGCCGTGTCTCGCAGCCCCGACACCCCCCCCGGGTCTGATGTCAGATGCGGGGTTGCAGGTTTAGCTCCCGAATAGGGGCTGCGTGGCCCCTTCGAGAGCTAAACTAAGGCTGGTGATGCGTTTGCAGCGCAGCCAGGAGCGGTTCTTCCCTGCTAGCCATTTCCTTGGCTGCTCTGCAAATGCACGGCCCCTTCATGAGTTAAACTTCAACTCCCGAATGGAGCCTCAAGGCTCCGTTCGGGAGCCAGACCTCGCCCCACATCTCTGACGTCAAATGTGGGGGCGTGGCTAGCCCCCACGTCTGACATCATACACGGGGGCGAGGTCAGCGGGGCCGCCGCCACGGCCGCACACAGACCACTGGCAGTCCGGCTCCACCAGTGGAACCAACCAGAGAGAAAAGGCAACTTTGGACTTAATCCTGTGTGGCACCCAGGACCTGGTGCGTGATGTCAGTGTCATCAACCCTTTAGGGAACAGTGACCATAGTGCCAGTTCAGCATACGTGCGGGGAGAGAATCAAGTCTAACACGGACACTTTGAATTTCAGAAGAGGACACTTCTCCAAAATGAGTATGTGAAAAGAAAACTGAAAGGGAAAATCAGGAGAGTCACTTTGCTTGAGAATGCATGGCGTTTACTCAAAGCCACAATACTAGAAACCCAGTTAGAATGTATTCAAAAAAGGAGGAAAGGTACCACTTAGTCCAGGAGGATGCCAGCATGGCTAACAGACTCAAGGAAGCCATGGCTCAAGGAAGCCATAAAGGACTTCCTTCCGAAATTGGAAGGCCTGCCTAAATGAAGAGAACAAAAAGGAACACAGACTCTGGCAAAAGAAATGCAAGGTGACTATAAGGGAGAAAAAGAGTATTTGAGGAACATTTAGCTGAAAGCATCGTTCTCCACACCTCCGGCTCCAGAAAGACTCACTGTGATCACGTTGCCATCTCTGCAAAGGGGAGCTCCACCGCCATTTTAAAGTTTTTACAGACTAGAGGTGACCAATACCTACCTGCAGCGCTTAAGTTATTTGAGGCCAAGCCACTGGCACAACTCCTCTATGGTGCCCACCTGGTGGGCCCCTCCAATATTACTATGTTAGAGCTAGTCCAGTCTAATTTTTTAAGAGCAGCTCTTTAAGTGCCATGCTGTGTCTCTAATGCCACCCTACGCCTGGAAACAGGTACGCTAAAGGTTGAGGCCAGAATGTGGGTGGCAGTTTAAATTATCCCTCAGCCCACAGGGCCTGGCCGTGCTGACCCTACAGGACAAATTTCAATCCTCATGGAAAAGGGCCATCTGGACTAAAGTGGCATTATTGGGATCTCCCCCTCCTCTCCTACTTGTGATGGGCTGTGATCAGGAAAAGCAGCCATCAAGCAGAGGATAATGGACACGGAGAGACAAGCCGACCTAAGCCGGGCCCCAACTTTCTTAAACTTGGAAAGACTCAAATACATCACCTCTCCTGCCGAATACTTGACACAGCTGGAGATTCCAAGCCACAGAAGGGCCTTTACCCTTGCCCGCTGTCACACTCTACCTTCCGCTGTTCTAGAGGGCAAATATAGTAAGGTTAATCCATTCATGCAGAGGCTTTGTCCCTGTGACAATGGGGAGATTGAAACCACAGAGCATGTACTCCTCTCCTGCCTCCTTTATTGAGACTTTTGGGACAAGCTCTTACTCCCATTACTGTGCAAGTACCCTGGAAGATCAACCCAAGCCTACACCTGGATGCTTCTAGCGGATGAGGACCAGGCCCTCACGTACAACACTGCCAAGTTTTGTGCGGCGGCGTATAAGATTTGTCGGACCTTGACTGCCAGTTTATAACCATGCTACTGATTTTCTTAACTGTTAACTACAGACTTTAGCTTGTCTGCTCAGTTCTTTTATACATATTCTGTTTCTAACCCACATGCTGGTTTTTACACTTATATTATAAACTGTACATTCCTAATTCCTTATGACCTGTTTTCATATATCCTTTTTCACATTTATTTTGTTTGCCTTGTCCGTAACCGATCATGTTATGATTTTTAGCCTTTTAACCTTTTATTGAGATGCTTCATGCTACACTTCTCTCATTGTATAAGACATAGTGGCTTTATAAGCTGTGTACTTCATAGTTTTATTGTAACAGTATTTTATAAAAATATAATTTTATTGTAGGGCAGTAATTGGCTAATAATGATATTTTAGACTGTGATGCATTTTTAGCATTTGATGTTTTTTCTATTCCCTTGTATGCTTTTTATTCTTGTGCTGGTCTAGGACTGTAATAAAGGTTGATTGATAGCTGAAAGCATCAAGGGGAATAACAAACTGCTTTAAATACATCAGAAACAGGAAACCTGCCTGGGAGGTGGTTGGGCAATGAGGGAGTGAAAAGGATTATTAAGGAGGATATGGAGGTTGCAGAGAAGCTTAAATGAGTTATTTGTATCTGTCTTCACAGCAGAGGATACTGAGCATATACCTGTTCCTGAACCTGGCTTTTGGGGGATGGAGGCTAAAGAACTGAGTCAGATAGAAGTGACAAGAGATGACAGCATAAACTGTCTGGAAGAACTAAAAACTAGCAAATTGCCAGGGTCAGGCGGCATCCATCCAAGAGTCCTTAAAGAACTCAAATGTGAAATTGCTGACCTCCTTGCAAAAATATATAACTTATTCTACAATCAGGCTCTATACCAGAGGACTGGAAAGTAGTAAATGTAACACTGATATCTCAAAAAGGGATCCAGGGGCAATCCAGGAAATTACAAGCCGGTTAGCTTAACGTCCATTCTAGACAAATTGATGGAAAGCATTCTCAAGGATAAAATTGTTAAGCAGGCCCTGCTGGATAAAATTGTTAAGAACAGGCCCTGTTGGGGGAGAACCAGCATGGTTTCAGCAAAGGTAAATCTTGCCTAACGGACCTTTTGGAGTTATTTGAGAGTGTCAACAGGTGTGTGGATAAAGGTGATCTGGTTGACATAGTATACCTGGACTTCCAAAAAGCTTTCAACAAAGTTCCTCATCAAGATTCCTGAGAAAACCTAGCAGTCATGGGATAAGGGGACAAGTACATGTGGGGATCGCTAAATGGTTGAAGAATAGAAAACAGAGGGTAGGTATAAATGGAGTGTTTTCACAACGGAGGGAAGTAAGAAGCAGGGTCCCCCAGGTATCTGTACTAGGACCGGTGGTTTTTAATTGATTAACAAATGATCTAGAAGCAGGGGTAAGCAGCAAGGTGGCCACATTTGCAGATGATACCAAACTCTTCCAGGTAGTGAAATCCAAAACAGATGGTAAGGAGCTCCAAAAGGATCTCTCCAAACTGGTTGAGTGGGTGACAAAATGGCAAATGCAGTTCAGTTTTGGCAAGTGTAAAGTGATACACATTGGGACGAAAACCCCCAACTTCAAGTATACGTTGATGGGATCTGAGCTGTCAGTGACTGACCAGGAGAGGGATCTTGGGGTCATGGTGGACAGCTCATTTAAAGTGTCGACCCAATGTGCGGATGCTGTGAAAAAGGCCAGTTCCAGTTTAGGGATCATTACGAAGGGGATTGAAAATAAAGCTGCTAATATTATAACGCCCTTATATAAAACGATGGTGCAGCCACACCTGGAGTAATGCCTACAATTCTGGTCACCACATCTAAAAAAGGGCATTGTAGAACTGGAAAAGGTGCAGAAGAGGGCGACAGAGCATAAGAAAATGAGGCAAAGCTACACCTGGGGCTATTTAGTTTAGAAAAAAGATGACTGCGAGGAGACATGATAGAGGTCATAAAATCATGCATGGTGTGGAGAAAGTGGATAGAGAGAAATTCTTCTCCCTCTCACATAATACTAGAACTAGGGGTCATCCCATGAAATTGATTGCCAGGAAATCTAGGAACAAAAAACGGAAGTACTTTTTCACACAACGCATAATCAACTTGTGGAATTCTCTGCCACGAGATGTGGTGACAGCCAACAACCTGGATGGCTTTAAGAGGGGTTTGGATAACTTCATGGAGGAGAGGTCTATCAATGGCTACTAGTCGGAGAGCTATAGGCCACCTCCAGGCTCAGAGGCAGGATGCCTCTGAGTACCAGTTGCAGGGGAGTAACAGCAGGAGGGCATGCCCTCAACTGCTGCCTGTAGGCTCCTAGTGGCATCTGGTGGGCCACTGTGTGAAACAGGATGCTGGACTAGATGGGCCTTGGGCCTGATCCAGTAGGGCTGTTCTTATGAAGGCAGCTGTTGAGTTGCAATCCATTTATAATTTTTAGAAACCATACATATGGGAGTGTTAATATAAGAATAAAATTTGGAACTTTGTAATGGCAGATTTGTCCACCTTTAATTTTTTTAAAAGTGTTTCTAAAAGGACTGAGAGCAAGCAAAGACCAGCAGCATATGTGTTTTAAAAATACCAAAAGTGCATAGTGCTGTATTTGAAACATACTCTGAATCATTGGTTGATAGCCTGACTACCAGTGTGTGCACATCAGGGTCTGTGAGGATGCAGAAGGAGCCTGCACACAATTCCCTCAGTCCTCTTGTGCTTGTGTTGTTGTGCAAGAGCTCTAAGACTTCCCAACGCTGCCCATGCTCCAGAAGAACTTTGTAAGCACTTGCTGACATCACTTGGGACTACTAGCACTCTTGCACAGCAGTGTGAGCGCAAGAGGAGTGTGGAAGCTGTGCAAAGGCCCCCACTGTGTCCCCACAGACCCTACTTATGTGTATGTTTCATTAGTTAGCATATTAGCCACTGTTCCTAGTTCAGTATTTGAGTTAATTGATTTTACTATAGCCAAGAAGACTGTTTTATTGCTGCTGTTGTGAATTGTCACTATACTTATCGGTCACATTTTAATTTTACATAATGATGGTCACTGATGGCATCTCTTACCCACTTTCTACAATTTTTTCTCTTTCTCTGTCCCCATGTGTGTGATATATGCCTGCCTGCTTGCCAACTGTGGATAACAATTCATGCATCTAATTAAGTGGAAACTCTTCAATGAAAGCTTAATTAAAATAGTTAGTCTTTAAGATGCTAAGAGACTCTTGGTAGTTTTTGCTATTCTGAAAATTGAAATTCTGGTGCAGTACATTTAGGGACCAAAATGACTGTAATAACCATTTGGCTCTTCATGCCTGTGTACTAACACTATATTTTAATAACTTGAATGTGACTAGATACCCATGATTATACAGTGACAGTAACGAGGCCCTTCATATCCTTCTTGTTTCCCCCCAGTGACATGGTGAATGGCTTGTCTGTCTATAATTAAGGTATTGTTGTGTTGTCAAGTTGATTTCGGCTCCTGGAACTCACAGAGCCCTGTGGTTTTCTTTGGTAGAATACAGGAGGGGTTTACCATTTCCTCCTCCCATGCAGTATGAGATGATGCCTTTCAGCATCTTCCTATATTGCTGCTGCCCAATATAGTACCAGTGGTATTATAGAACTGGCAACCTTCTGCGTGTTAGTCAAGCATTTCCCCATTGCGCCCCTTAAGGTCGATTCATTATTACTTTACAACCATAGAAAGATGCAGCTTTGCTTAAATACTTTTGGCTATGAACAAATCACTTATGTTCTTTTTGATTACCAGAAGAGCTAATAGCTTTAAGCTACTTTCTTTCCACTAGAAATAGTTAACCTACAAGGGGCTAGCCAGATATGGTATGCTGTACACCCTCTTTTTCCCCTGAGTAGGAGATCCTCACAGTGGGTAATGAACTGCGCATGCCCGAGACAGGACTGGAACACGTGACTGTTTTGTAGGCGTTACTGCCTCCTAGCCCAGTTCCAGTTCTGTCTCGCTCGAGAGAGGACGTATTGGAGAGTTATTCTACCGAGCCTATCTTTCACTTCTACGCTCAGCTTGTTTCTGTCTGGCACCTATTGGAGGCTTCTCTGTGAGTTCGTTCCTCTTTGAGGATCAGTCTCCCCTTTCCCTCTTCCTTTGCTCATTCTTCCTTCCTCGCTGCATTTTCTGCTAGTGTGCACGGGCGGGAAGGGGGTCAGCCTCCACAATTTGACTCAAAGAGTTTTCACTCTAAAAGCCTTTTTTACTTTCAATTACAATTGGCTCAACTAAAATTTTTCGTTTCGTTTCGTTTTCCCTTTTGCCACCACTGTTGTCGGCATCTCCTCCATGGAGCCCGCCCACGCGGACGAGATCCTCCAGGGGTCTCTGTCTGAGTCTTCTCACCTGCCGCAGTACCTGGGCAGCGGGGGCTCCAAGACTGACTGCCGTGGCTCAGCCCGGCGGTTCCGCTCCACCCCCCCCCGGACCGTTAGAACAATAAACTTGGCTGGCGCGGGCTCCCAGCTATGCGCGGCCGCGGCTCAGCCCGGCAATTCCGATATGACTCGCTCCCTTACAGCGGCAGCCTCAGCGTTGCTACAAGGCGGGGCACAGCAGGATAATCTCCCTGCAACAAAGCCGCCCATGAAAAAGAAGAAAAAGAAAAAGGACAATAATCGGAGCGAAGGGAGAAAGTGTCTTAGCGAGCGCCTGTTAATACAGGCAGTCTGCCGCAAATCGAAAGTTAAATCGGCAAAAAATGGCGCCAAACATAAAACGGAAGCTCCTAAACATACTCCAATAGAGGGAGACAATCGGAGCTTGAACAACAACGCAGCAGCCCCTATTCCACAAACTATTGTGGACCCGGTTAATAAAGGGGAGACGGATATGCCACAACCCCCCTCCACGCTCCCTATCTCTTCGCCCACTCCTCAGGAGAGGCAACAAGGCACAGTGACTAAGGACCCCTTTTCGCCTAGGGCTACCCAATGGCTAAGGGTTTTCTTTAGGAGGGAGTTCTCCATTGACTCCCTTGCGGGCCCGAGTATCACAACTGGGGCTCCATTGTCTGTTAACCGCAATGTAGACGACCAGCCCGCCCCACGGGACTATATCCCTACTATAGGGCAAGTGTCTCGCAGGCGCACCACGGGAAAACTCTCTTCCTCATTACCTGACTCTAGCCCACATCGCAGGGCTATCCCTAGCTATGAATGCGATCTCTTCGTCCCGAGGCCCTTGCCTATCAGATACAAGCGTAAGCACAGAGATATTCCTTCCTCATCTTCAGATCATGAGGAAGAGGGGCCTAAGAGATCCAGAACTCGACCGAATCCCACTCCTCAACCTCCTCCCTCCCTCCCTCCCTCCCTCAGCCCCTCCTCCCGCCTAAACCTATACCCCCCCAATCTTCTGCCTCCGCATCTGAAGGGGAATCCACACACCCATCCCCTTCAATGCCTGATAAAGAGGAGGGAGAATTGTCTGAGGAGGAAATTCCTCTGCCTATTAATAACACTACTAGACTTTTTTCCTCAGGAGAGTTCGAGGTACTCCTGGCTAAGGCCAAACACACAATCAATGATGTTACGGCAACAGACACAGCCGAACCATCCTCGTCCCTTGACTAGCAGGTCTTCCCCGACGCTGAACCACCCTCCCCTACTGTTCCCTTTCCTCCACTATTCCGTAAGGTGATGTGTGCGGAGTGGCAGCGCCCTATTTCAGCCAAACCCATTACCATCCCACCCAAGAAGCATTATCAGCTTCCAGAAGGCATTTCCAGTTTATTGGCTGTGCCTAAGGTGGATCCGCCCGTGGCCCAACTGGTATCCAGGGCCATCATCCACACAGAGAGTCAGGAACAATTGAAATCACAGGAGGACAGGCGGTCAGAGGGCCTTCTGAAAAAAGTACACGAGGCCTCAGCCTTATCTATTAAAATCTCTACTACCAATTCCATTTTCGCTCGGGCATCCCTCTTGTGGGCAAAAGACCTAGTTAAGCTGGTCCCACCTGAGCTTCCCAAACTAAGACAGGGCATCAACAAGATGGCCAAAGCGGCTGCTCTCATGGCTGATGCTAGCCTAGACGGCATACAATCCTCATCTAGGGCAATGGTGGTGGGAGTGGCCCTCCGTAGGGCCCTATGGTTGAAAACATGGCAGGTGGACTACAAATCTAAAGCGGCCCTAACAGCGGCCCCCTTTGCAGGGGCAGATCTATTTGGCCCGGCACTCAGGCCGGTTTTAGTTGAAACACGCGATAAGAAGAAGGCGATGCCCTCATCACATAGAGACTCCCGCAGATCCTTTCACGGCTCACACTCCTCCTTTCGTCCATACAGGAGAACCTACCAGCCACCAGCCTCCTATAGAGAGCATAGACCACAAACCAACAGAGACTGTTACAGAAACCAGTGGCGCCCACGTTCTAGGGGCAATTATTAATAATAATAATAATAATAATAATAATAATAATAAAATACGATTTCTATACTGCCCTTCCAAAAATGGCTCAGGGCGGTTTACAAAGAGAAACAACAAACAAACAAGATGGCTCCCTGTCCCCAAAGGGCTCACATTCTAAAAAGAAACTTAAGTACTGGAAGTACTGTGCTGGGGGTGAATAGGGCCTGTTACTCTCCCCCTGCTAAATAAAGAGAATCACCACGGGGTGCCTCTTTGCCCAGTTAGCAGGGCAATACCAGAGGATCACTCAACAAGTTCTCCGCGCCACCCAACCCACACAGGAGACAATGACGCCATACCAGTAGGGGGCAGGCTTGCAGACTTCGCTACCACTTGGATGTCCACTACTTCCAACGCCTGGGTCCTTCAAGTTGTTTCGGAAGGCTACTCCATAGACATCTCGTCTGCCCCCCCACACCGATTTATCCCCACACCCAGGTCTTCAAACCCTCACAAGCATCTTCTGATGTCACAGGCAGTGAAACATCTACTCCATATGAGAGCTATAGAACCTGTCCAACCGGACCAAAGGACCTGGGAGTCTATTCCATCCTATTCCTCGTTCCGAAAAAGGAAGGGTCCTGGTGGGCGGTCCTCGACCTGAAGTCATTCAACAAATTTGTTCAGAAAAGAAAATTTTGGATGGAATCTCTACATACGATAAAGGAGGCCATCCAACTGGGGGATTTCCTGGCTTCCATAGACCTCTCAGAGGCCTACCTTCATATCCCTATCAACCCAAACTCCAGGATATTTCTCCGCTTCGCATACAACGGAGAACATTTTCAATACTGGGCTCTACCCTTCGGCCTCTCCTCAGCACTGAGGGTGTTTACAAAAGTAATGGTGGCTCTCATATCACACCTATGACTTCAGGGCATCCGGGCACACCCGTATTTGGACGACATCCTTCTGCGAGCTCCTTCGAGAACACAAGCCTCCCAGGACATAGAGACCACGCTGCTAGCACTCCAGGACCATGGTTTCGTGATCAACAGGAGCAAGAGTCACCTCACCCCCTCTCAACAACTGGTCCATCTGGGAGCTTTATTCGACACGGCACAGGGAACCATTTGCCTCCCTCTGGAACGGCGGGACAAGATCAAGAGCCAAATAGGCCCACTCCTACGCAAGCACTCAGAAGATCTCATGGTATTAGCCCAAGTCCTGGGCTCCATGATAGCTTGCTTGGAATGCTCCCAATGGGCGAGATGGCACTCGCACCCACTTCAGTGGCTCCTACTCCTGTGGCAAGACGAAATCATGTCAGTCCACCACATTCAGATCCCGATTCTCCACTCCGTCGGTCGGTCTCTGGAATGGTGGCTATCCACGGATCTCTGTCACGGACGTCAGCTGGTGGAACCACGGCGAGTAATACTCACGACGGATGCCAGCCTGGCAGGTTGTGGGGGACACTGCCAGGGACAACTGGCCCAGGGTACCTGGTCCAGACAGGAAGCCAGAAGACCGATCAATTGGCTCGAACTCAGAGTGGCTCGACTAGCGCTCCTCCACTTCCAACATGTGGTCAGGAACCAACACGTGCTCATCAGAACCGACAATGTGACCGTGAAGGCTCACATAAATCGTCAAGGGGGCACGAGGTCCAAACAGCTGATGAGGGAAACGGACCGCCTGTTCCATTGGGCGGAAAGCCACCTGCAATCCATCTCTTCGGAACACCTGAAGGGCGAAGACAACCATGTAGCAGACTGGCTCAGCCGCACGTCTCTGGATCCAGGTGAATGGACACTGCATCCGGCAGTATTCCATCAGATCACCCAGCAGCTGGGGAGTCCACAAGTGGACCTGTTTGCATCCCCATCCAACCATCAACTACATCGCTTCTTCTGGTACCACTCACACCTAGCGGAAGGAATTGATGCCTTGCAGGCACCATGGCCAAAGACCCTGCTGTATGCTTTTCCTCCCACCTCAATAGTGATGAAGGTCATCAGAAAGCTGAGACTCGAAAAAGAAGAAATCATTCTGGTAGCCCCTCATTGGCCCCGCAGACCATGGTTTCCGGACGTAGTCGAAATGGCAGTCGCCCCTCCATGGTTTCTCCCACCATGGAAAGACCTATTCAGCCAAGGACCAGCTCTACATCCCGATCCACAGTGGCTGCAGTTAGCCACCTGGAGGTTAAGCGCTCGCACCTAGCGGCCGAAGGCTATTCTCCCCAAGTTCAATCTACCATCCTAGCCTCCAGGAGGCAGTCCACCATTCGGATATATCAGGCCACCTGGTCTGCCTTCCGTAAATGGTCCCTGGCACGTCAACAGGATCCCACTTCCGCAGGGGTACCAGAGGTCCTAGCGTTTCTGCAATCCGGGCTGGATCTACAGTTACGCCCAAGCACCCTCCGTCGACAAGCCTTTGCTCTCGCTTCAGTACTCCGTATCTCGACATCGGGTTCCACGCAAGCCTCCTTACATCCACACATAAGTTTCTGAGGGGAGCATCCAACTTGGCACCTCCTCCCATACAACGGTTTCCATCATGGAACCTTAACAAAGTCCTCAATGCCCTTACCAAGGCTCCATTCGAACCACTTTCTTCTATCCCACTGAAAATATTGACATTCAAGGTCATTTTCCTTGTGGCTATTACGTCAGCACGAAGGGTATCCCAATTAAGTGCGCTTTCAGCGGCCAAGGAATTTTGCATTTTTCAGTCTGATGCAGTACATCTCCATTTGGACCCTACTTTTCTGCCCAAAATCAATTCAGTATTTCACAGGTCACAGATTATAGTCCTCCCATCCTTCTGCCCTTCCCCATCCCACCCTAAAGAAAAACTCTGGCATCACCTCGATGTTCGCAGGGCCCTGCGCACATACATTCGCAGAACTCGAGATATTAGGCGTTCAGACGCACTCTTCGTATCCTTCCATCCACCTACCCTAGGGAAGAAGGTTTCAAAAAACACCCACCTGGCCTATTCCGCTCTCAACATTTCCCCTCCGGGTGGCATAATGGCACATTCCACTAGGAGTGCCGCGGCGTCTGCCGCATTCGCAGCCCACGTGCCACTACAAGAAATCTGCAGGGCGGCAACTTGGACATCACTTTACACCGTTTATTAAACACTACAAAATATCTGGCTTCTCTGACTCCCAGGCGGCATTTGGCCGCACGATCCTGCAACAAGTATTGTAAGATACAGCTTCCCATCCCTGGGACAACTATCTGCAGCTTGGGCAAGTCCCACTATGAGGATCTCCTACTCAGGGGAAAAAGGAACATTGGTCTTACCGTGAAGGGTTCTTTTCCCCTGAAGTAGGAGATCCACAGCCCCTCCCTAGCTGTATCTCTTCTAATCCAGATGGGGTATGGGAAACTTGGTCTGTGGACTCCACGCCCGGCGGGAGACAGAGGCGGCCCTCAGGGTTCACCAGTATTTAGTATGTTCTTACGTTGTCTATCTTCTGTCACTATTTTCTATTTTCTTCGAGCTCTCTCCACAGTCTACTACTCTTCTCGCTCGTCAGCCCTGGAACTGGGCTAGGAGGCAGTAACACCTACAAAACAGTCACATGTTCCAGTCCTGTCTCGGGCACGCGCAGTTCATTACCCACTATGAGGATCTCCTGCTTCAGGGAAAAAGAACCCTTCACGGTAAGACCAATGTTCCTTTTCAGGACTATCACAGTGTTCAGTTTCTCACCATTCTAGTCTGTCAAGATGCAGAAACTTTGTGGAGAAGTGAATTCCACCAGGAGAGAAGCATTAGAATGAAAGGCAGCAGTTAGACAAAACAATGTGAATATGCATATAATAAACAGCCCTCTGGTAATTATGTATTAAATGGAGAGCTTGCAAGAATTTTTCCTCTAAACAACATGTCTTTGGAAACTCATTCAAAATGCCATCAATATCTTGGAAAAAAGTAAAATAAATTTCCTTATTGTAATTGAACAGGGTTTTTGTTTTTGTTTTTTTGACAAGTTACTTGATGTGAAATACTATAAAAATGTTTGTTTTTCAAACTGCACAATTTAAAAGGGACAAACACTGAATTATAGTCTTTAACCATCTCTGGATAAATGGTTAGATTTTATATCTGTTTTTATACTCATGGTTTCACTGAAGTGTCTACATTTGATAGTGTTTCTCTCCCCACTCCCTCTTTCTTAGTCCAGTGTCTGCTGCTTTCCTTGCAGTGTATAGAATCAAGCTTGTTTCTAGTACTGGGTGGCTGGTTCCCCGCCCCCCCCTTCTTCTCCTTGATCACATCTGGTATTTGGTCATTTTCCCTTCTAGCGCTATAGTGGGTTGGCGGAAGAATTTCTTACAGTTCTTAGTCATTGCCACCCTAGCAGCTGCAAAACAGCCCTTCTCCTTGTTACTATGTACTGTTACTAACTTGTACTTGCAAATATGCCTCACGTAGCTAAATGAGAATTGGTTACACGTAATCCAAGGGGACACTGACTAATCCCTAAAGATTAGATGGGGTCCTGAGGATTTAGGCTGTGTCTGCACTGATGAACGTCCCAGTTATGTGTGATTTTAACTTGCACAGTCTGTTTATACCTAGTATCTTGTTTTCCCCCCATGTTCATGTACTTTGTCCATATTTTTTCTGTTTTGGTTTTTGCCAAAGTAACTGGCAAGTCCTTTGGGATGCTGGGGAGAAGTGTGTTAATTGCCCTGTCAAGTTCTAATTAGCTCTGGTTCTGTATATCCTTTTAAGTTTAATTTTTTTTCAGTTTTCAGAACTTACAGCTTCATGTATACTGTCAATCTTGGCCCTCCCAGTTTGTAGTGAAGTTGATGCAAGCCAGATGGGCATGACAGATCTATCAAATCAATGTTGACATACAGTAAACTGTTAGTGAACAGAAGACCTAATATTTGCATCTATATTCTGGTACTGAATATGAGCTACCGGGCCCCTCTAAAATCTTAAACATAGATGTTGGTATAGTGCCTGTAGGAAGATATGCTGCTGTCTCATACATATGAGAGGATAGTCATGCTGTTGATGTTTCTCAGTATGGCTCTTTGGTCAGCAGAACTGGCAAGTCCCAAAGGTGGTGCTCAGAAGAGTTTTCCCTTTCATTGGGAAAGCTTTCAGTGATTTTGCTGGTCAGTGTTAAACTGGAGTAGGAAATAGGACTTCCTGGAGAAGGCAGAAAGTAAAATAATTGCCCAGTGCACTGGTGCAGTTAGTTGGGAAATGCTGCTAGCCTGCTCCTCTCGCTGTGCTGGTGCTTCCTTGCTCTGTATGTCAGTCTCTGATTGTAGATAGTTGGCAAAAGTCAACGGTTGGAATGTCAGCAGGGTGGGAGCTAATCTCGCCTCCTGCGAAAGGGAATTCCATAGGGGTAAGTGCCCCCTATATAGGGGCAGCAGTGATATAGGAAGATGCTGAAAGGCATCACTTCATACTGCACAGGAGTTGGCAATGGTAAACCCCTCCTGTATTCTACCAAGGACAACCACAGGGCTCTATGGGCACCAGGAGTTGATGCACACACACTTTACCTTTAAGTGCCCCAGTAGAGAAGGTCTGCACACTTGTCACTGCCAGACAAACCTCAGACGGCAAATAGTCTCCCCAGGAAAATCTCAGGGATGGGTAGATTCGTATGGGTAGAAGTGGAATCTTAAAAATCTTGGCCCTAATCCACTAAGAATATAGCAGTAATAATCAGCACCTTGAATTGACTGGGGGAAAATGGCAACCAATTTAGCATGGAATAGCATGATCACACAGCCCAACATGTGTTAAAATTCTAATTGCTGCAGTTCATACCAGCTGAAATTTCTAAACAGTTTTCAAGGTAACCCCATGTAGAGAAGTCAGAATCAGAAGTAACAAATGCAAGGGTATCTGAAGCCCAATCAGTTATGTGGATCTATTAATTCTCAATTATACATGGATATATGAAGATATCTAACAAATGATGACTGATAAGGGACCTCTAGGTTTTGAATTTTTACAACCAAAATAATGATGATTGATTAATAATACCAGTTTTGGGGTGCAGGAAGACGGACATTTGAATGTTTAGTTTTTAATACACATTAGTTCACTACTTCAGTGCCTGGACTGTGAGCAGCAACCCCAGGAGAGCTGGGCTGGGAAGTAAGACAGGAGTCAGGATTGAAACCAGGAGTAAAAACTGAGGAGTCCAGCCAGAGGTCAGAACTGAAAAAGCCAGGTGTCTGAGAAGCAGGTATCAGAGCCAAGGAGACCTTGTTTCTTGGACATAGCTCCAGCCCAAACTTTATAAACCTTCCTGTTCCAGAAGGACCCAGTAGCCAGCCTGTATGGCCAGTCCAGAGCCAGAGAGCCTTTTTCTCCTGTAAGGATGACCTAGTCTGCAATTCTGGCAGCCCACCATATGTGACAGCCACTACAGTTTCTGACCACTCCATTCCAAAACATTGGTTTTCAGTGCAGCGAACATATCTCTGAGTTGGACCCAAAAAATGCATGAGCACTGGATTGGAACCAAAAAAGCACGGTGCTGTTCCATGAACTCTTGTGCAACTGCTAGGTTGCCTGTTGGGAAACCTGATCTGATGAACTGTAGCACAAGCAGTTCCCCATTGCAAAGCAAATTTTCCAGTGGGGAGCCTTTTGTACTCTAGCCATTAGGGCTTGTTTTGTACTCTGGTCTGTGGGGATTTAAGTGGATGTGCCTGCAAGCATCTGCTATGAGTGCTTTGCAGTGGGGAGCTGCATGGCCTGCAGCCACTAGGGTTTCCTTTGCCCACCCTATTAGAGATTTTAATTGCAAAGAAAAAATTGAATCCTGAGGAACAAATAGTGCATGATGTTGTGCAAATGGTCACACAAATGGAAGAACATCTCTGGATTTGACCTCACCTTGAGCTAAAGTGGAATAGCATTCCATGAGTGGAAGAGATTTTTCCACTAGTGGAAGGATATCTTCAGAGCCATATCTTGGATGGCATCCAAATCTAACCCTGCTTGAAGATTCTAGGCGATAGATAGATTCTAGATAATGAAAACAAAAAAGTTGTGGAGTAAAATTGAGAATTGAACTCTTCGCTTACATAGTATGACCAATACAGTTAACCTTAGATCTGCATTTCTGTTCTGCTCTGTAAAAAAAACAAAAAACAAAACAACACTCACTAGGAATGTCTCAGCTGCAAGATCTCTCTGGGGTTCTGCTCAAGAGTCTAGCAGTTCTCATGCAGTCTGGCACAGGAATAGTCCCATAGCAAGCCCATGCAGAGTGTGATCCAAGGACTCTAGTTTCCATGGCAGTCCAGTGCAGGTCACCCTACAGTAGTCACATGCAAGGAATGCTCAAGGCTGGTGATTTGGCAATTCTGGCCTCGGCATGCAGTGTTCCAACTTGGGCTTCAGGAGCCCAGTGATTCAGACTGGGCCCGGCTCAAGGGGTTTGAGTACTCAGCCAGGGTAGGCTCTGGGGCAGTAGCAGACAGCTTACGTTCCCAGACTCTCGTGACAGCAACAGCAAAGATGCTTCTCGGGAACCTTTCTCACATGTGTCTCAGGGACAGGACCTCTTATAAAGTTCTGTCCTCTGCAAAGTGCCAAAGGCAGGAAAACTCCTAGGTTTCAGAGTGGTCAAAGGGACTGGACTGGAGCAAGGTGGGTACTGCAGTGGCTGTTGAGAAGGAATGCATAACAAAGGGCTCTTCTAAGTCAGTTCTGTATAACTGACGTGGGACTTGATTTTGATTGCATACTGGGGTGTTCTAGTTGTTTAAAGACTCTCCAGCCTCAATCCCCTTTCTGTGTCATGAACTTGGGTTTGATTTAAGAAGGCACAGGATTTAGTGTTGTGTGTGTCTCTGTGTGTGTCCCTTTTTGCTAGGTAGCACTAGCTTTCCCACCCGTTCAGTCTTTGCAGAACCCTGCTGCTTGATCCAAGCAGAGGTCAATTTCCTCTTGGCACCAAGTACCTGATAATGCTCTGTTTACACTGCTTTCTGTAGAAATCCAGTTTCCCATAGAGGATGCGGGGTGGGGGGGGATGGGCAGGGGTAGAGGTAGAGGTTGTCTGCTAACATCCTACAGCTGTATTAAAAAACAAAAATGTTAAGAGCTTGAATAGAGGATCTTCCATGTAACATGTAGGTTAGTCCTTCGAATATGCAGTAATTAGAGTGTCTGCTATTGCAGAACTCCATTGGAGAACAGAGCCAACACTTTTCAGCTATAATGATGAAGAATCTTCATATGTGTTTGGCAAAATTGTCGTGCAAGTCAAGCTGGCAGTTCAGCAGTCAGTAACGCTCATTTGCACATCACTAATTTTAACTAAGAGAGCCTCTCTCTCTGGTGCCAAAAGCTGCTTTCATGAAAAGGAATCAAAGTTCTTTTTGAAGTACAACACCCCTGTGTTCTCTGCATTCTTAAGTCTTGCAAACTGGTTAACCATTCCCTTCAAGAAGCAGCTGGGAAAGTCTGTCTGAGAGGACCTCCATCTAGCAGCTGTGGGAACATTCTAGGGCCTAGAAAGCTCTTTGAGGAAGTAATTTTAATCTCCTGAACATTTGTATCCTGGTAGACAGGCTTCCAAAAGAAACTGCCTTATACCGAGTCAGACCATTGGTCCATCTAGCTCAACATTGTTTGCACGGACTGGTAGCGGCTTCTCCTAGGTTACAGGCAGGAGCCTATCTCAGCCCTATCTGGGGATGACAGTGAGGGAACCCTCTTCAGGGAAGCATGAGATGCTCTTCCCAGAGCTGCCCCATTCTCTAAGGAAAGTATCTTACAGTGCTTACACATGTAGTCCCCCACTCAAATGCAAACTGAGGCAGACCCTGCTTAGCAAAGGGGACAATTCATGTTTGCTATCACAAGACCAGCTCTCTTCCCATACATTGCCATTCATCTTTAAGCAACTGAAGACCAAAACAAGACCCTTCCTGGAAGATGAGAAAGTAAACTATGTAATATTGGGATTTGGTTTGGTTTTGTTACATAAAAGTAGGTGGGGAGAGAAGTAAGGCAGTTAGCCTATTGTCTCTTCCAGCTGAGTTGGTGGAAACCACTATTTAAAATTGAGCCTTTGCTGAACATTATATAATTTGTATTGAGCAGGTTTATGAAAGGAACAGAATACTGCTTTGATGGAAACTAACATCGAAACATGTTGGGGCAGACCAATCCCATTCACTCCTCAGTCTCCATCACAGTTTTTAGAAAGAGTATAAAATCTTTGCTTTTTACCCAGGCTTTTATATGCTTGTCTCTACTACTGTTTCTTTGTATTTGTTATGGTTATATTGTGCTTGGTTTAAAAAAAATCTTTTTAACCAGATTTGTATTTTTATATTCTACCTTAATATATTTATTGTGTAATTTTTATGGTCTTCTAACTTTTTTGTGAACCGCCTTGAGATTGTTTTAATGAAAGGTGGTATAGAAGTTTAACAATAAAATAAAAACAAGCACTGCTGCATCAAGGCCATGCTTTGGAAGTACACAATAAGCATACTTGCCTCCCTTTTTAGTGTCTTAATGAGGATCAGCTGTATTTCTCAATGCTACTACCTGCAGCCTCTTCTTTGCCTACTTTCCGGTTGGCTTATGAGATCACCTGGCATTCTGTGTGTGTCTGTCTGTCCCCTGCCATCAACTTTGCAACACCTGGACCAATATGAACCAAACTGGGCACCGTTGTAGGGAAACACAGGGACACCTCAATGGCGTAGTTTATGATGTCATCCACCCCTATCCAAGATGGTAGATGTGTAAACTTTTGAGGCGCAAGTGGGCTAACTTGTGAACCACTTAACCAATTTGAACCAAATTTGCTACAGCTGCAGAGACACATAGGGTTGCCCAAATGGCATGGTGTTCGATGTGGTCATCCACTCCAGTTCAAGATGGCAGCCACGTGAACATCTGAGGCACAAGTGGGCTAATTTGTGGACTACCTAACCAAATTATGTAAAGTGGCAGTGAGTGACACACAGGGACACCTCAACAGCATAGTTTGTGATTATGTAATCCACACTGATTCAAGATGGTGGACACGTAAACTTTGGAGGCGCAAGTGGGCTAACCTGTGAACCACTTAACCGATTTGAACCAAATTTGCTACAGCTGTAGGGACACCTCAATGGCAAAGATTGTGATGATATCATCTCCCCCAATTCAAGATGGTGGGCACGTAAACTTTTGAGGTGCAAGTCCACTAACTTGTGGACAGTCTAACAGATTTGAACCAAATTTTCTACAACTGAATGGACACATAGGGATGCCCCAATGGTGTAGTTTGTGATGATGTCACCCACCCCAATCCAAGATGGTGTATGCAAAAACCTATGAGATGCAAGTGCACTAACGTGGGGACTGTCTAACCAATTTGAACCAAATTTGGAACAGCTGTAGTGAGTGACACACAGACACCTCCATGGTGCAGTTTATAATAATGACATCCATCCCGATCCAAGACGGTGGACACATTTGAGGCACAAGAGATCTAACTTGTAGACTTCGATTTGCACCATATTTAGTCCAGATGGAGAGACAGTGAAAGGAAAGTAGGCTGACTAGTTCTTACTAGAACAACTTGTTTCCTTTCCTCCTGTTCCTCATTGCTCTGAAAGCCATGTAAGAGAGATTAATTTTGAGAGGGAAAATGGATAATCTGTGATGAAGTATAAAAGTAAATAGACTCTAAAGAAAATATGTAATTAAAATGGAATTGAAAACATATTTGAGTTGAACAAGCTTATTAGATGAACAGTAAAGCTGTGCCTGGCGACCACAAAGCCATGTGGTTTTCTTTGGTAGAATACAGGAGGGATTTACCATTGCCATCTCCAGCACAGTATGAGATGATGCCATTCAGCATCTTCCTATATTGCTGCTGCCCTATGTAGGTGTTTCTCATAGTCCGAGAAACATACCAGTGAGGATTCGAACCAGCAATCTAGCCATTAGATGGCTAGATGAACAGTAGTAGTATTCAGATGAGCCCGTGTAGAAGCCTTGCTTGCAGTTTGCCTTAGCCATAGCTTCTGAAAACACTCTTGCCATTTATTAGAATCTGGACAAAAAGGTTATCATGAATGGAGATATATTGAGGCTGTGTTTGAATGCCTAATCTCATAGTCTGAAATCTGTGGGCCCAATAAATGCTGAAGTACATGCTTCTGAAAGTCATTTTTCAATATGAACAAAATATATGTGACATACCCTGGCAGTTGACTCCAACTATGACATTAAACAGATTTTTAAAAAACAGTGACAAAAATGTCAATGTTATTTTTAACATTGTTCTGCTTTGCTGTAAATTAACACTGCTTCCTTCCTTAGGTTAATTAAGGTTAAGAATTATTTTGGACCTGAAACATAATAATCTAAGCAAAACTACTTGATATGCTCTTGTTGAAACACATTATATTTGGATGCCTGTTTACTGCCAAGCCACCAATATGTCTAGGAACATTTTTTTGCATGTATTCCCAAATGGCTTCATAAAATATTCACAGACAGTCCAGACTTTGTTCTTAATCCAGCAAATATTTAGAACAACAAAACCAGAAACTCATATATTCCACAGTGCTTGAAATGTGCTTAGGAAACTCAATAAGCCCATTTTTGTTTACCACATCATGTGAAATTTCAAAACTTGCTAAGAGAAATGAAGAAAAGGATGGAGTCTCTCACTGATGTTTTCCATAATTCTGAAAAAAAAAAAAACCCAACCTTCCTCGGCATAGAGATGTGCACAAACCAGTTCGGCACCTCCTTTGGGAAGTGTCAAACCAGCTCAGGCGCCTGGAGCTAAACTGGTTTGGCGGAGCAGGAAGTGGTTCCCTTAAGAAGCAAGTAAGCAGGCCCTTACGTACTCTGCTGCTGCCCTGCCATGGTGCATGCTCTAGCAAAGGCCACATGTGGCTGCAGAACTGTTCCCTGCATCCATGTGCATTCCAACACCATGCACCCAGGCTGCAGGGAACAGTGCTACAGCTGCACACAGCCACTGCTAGAGCGAGTGCTGCACCTGGGAAAGTGGCAGGGCGGCAGCGGAACAGCTAAGGGCCTGCTGCTTAAGGGAACCGTGCCCTGCCTGTGCCTGCATGAGCCATTCGTGCGCACCCCTACCTTGGCATCACCCCCCCCTTTTTTTTGCAGAAATACTAAGGGCATTTTGAAAAAATCCAATCACTGTCAAAGGCAAATTTGGCCTTTCTGAAATCAGTGGGATAATTAAAGCAAAAAGTGCTTAACCTTGGATGGATTGTATGCTTCAGTTAACAATTTTTCACATCATTTGACAAGTGAGTTATATCATATCTCCATATGACCTGTTAAATTTTACTCTGATAATAGAGATAAAAGAGGAATACCATGAAATAATTAAGTAAAAAGAATAAGGGAGCAGACCTAAGAAATGTTAGGCATAAGAGCTCTATATTGAGACTTTTCACCTTCAATTCACGATAGCCAGGCTGTTGTCACCCATTGTAAAGAGAGCAAAGAGAAATAAATGTAATATACCCAGGATAAATGTTGGCTGCTAAATTATACAGATACTAGTAGTATGGAATCAACATGAAATTTGTGTTGGCATTCCCCTCTTCCTTTTTTCTTTCAACTCTCTTGTCATTTGAAAAATGACATTGCTACTGATTCTGGATGTGTGGTTCATCCCTAAATGACTGAAAAACAAAAGCTGTAAAAAAATGATAAAGCCAGATAGATAACATTTGCAAGGGCACATGATCTATACTGCAGGTGAGACTGGAGAGAACAGGTCTGTGGAACTGATACCAAAGATAATTTTCAAGGGCAAAGTATGCCTCATGGAGAGGATGCTTTTAATACTCATAGGAACTTTGTCCGCAAAAGTAGCTGTTCATATACCCATCACGTGGATTGGTTGATTTTTCTACAGACCACAGCAAAATGTCCCATTCACTCTTCCGACACCATGATGCACATGGTAGGCTGCTGCACACACACAATTCACTGCACACAGTCTGTTTCCACATGGTCTCTCTGTGGTGACTACATAATATGCTTCAGTCTCTCTGTCTCACAATAAAGGTCTTTTTGTTTAAAAGTCAGTTGACTGTAGAATGACATTCTACTGTTTACCTAGTGAACAACTAGAAATAAAAGTTTTTGAATAACAAGAGCCTGAATTGTTGTTTACATAAATGCAAAGGAGTTCTCGTACTTGGCACGTAGGAAGAATTAGGTAGGAAACATCCTAAGAGCGCTGAGGTTTTGCTTGAAGGTTTATAGGAATGTGATTCCTGTATTTAAGCTCTGACTTTGAATGCATGGCTCATGTTTTCCTTCTTACAGGACTTTACAAACAGGGATAGTAGTTCCTGTTAGAAGTATGTACAAGAACAACCACCATATTAGTAGCAGATGCCACAGTAGTTCACAGACCAATATGTTTAGTGCAATTATGACAGCTTGCTGGAAATGGATGAATCTCATCTAGGAATCAAAGCTGAATGTCAAAAGCACCTTGACGACCCTAAGACGTTTTCACGGAATACGGTTGATCCTGAAACAGTGAACACTGATGCTGCAAGTAAGCAGAGGGGTATGGCAGCATTCACAAGCTCCATCTCAAAGTAGGCTCAAAAGTTATTGCGTGAGAACCAGCTCACTCTTCATGTATGTTTGATCAACAAATGTATCCTGATAGCTTCAACCTCATCAACATAGGAAAAAACACTCCGGATGTAAGGGGTAGTGACCAAAGCCATCAGTCCCTTTTGATGGAAGTGTGACTAAGGACCATCTTTTCAGTATTATTTCTGGAGAAATTGTATCGACTGTAACCAGGGATTTCTTCCTGAGTGCCAAAGAAATGAGTGAGTGTTGTCAGGAGGCATTTATTTCTGTGAGGTGAGCTGTTGTGCAATTTCAGCCTAGGTAGGGGAATCACCTAATTAAATGTTCCTCCATACAAATTTTTCTTACAAATAGAAAATTAACATGTCAGAGTAAGGGCGAGGCTAGACACTTCTCTAATACTTGTTTTCTATGTGCAAAGAACTTTTTTTGGTACAGAAATGTGTTCAGTCATTTAATCTGCAGCTATAGTCTAAAACCGTACAGCCCAGACATGCGTTGAGTACCTCAATGTGATCTAGGCCTGAGTGTTCAGTAAATTAGTCATAAAATTGAGACGCCCATTGTGTGACAGTAAAGTGCCTTCTGCTTTGCAAGGTGTAAAGGCTCAGGGGAAAAAATATACAGAAAAGTCCTTTAAATGAAGCTAACTAGGAACTTAACTGGGACAAATCCTTTAGGTTGCAGTGAAAGAACATGGCACAAATGCTCATTTAGCTGCTGACTCCCATCTCAGTTGCTTTGTTAGCATATTGTTGGTGTGATGAACAAATGTTTCAAAATCCACACTCATAAGATACCTAGAAAATCATGTGACATATGAGTCATCAGTGATTTGTAGTTAGATTGTGTGTTTTCTCCATCTGGGAGAACTGCCAGTCATGCTTTGGCCAGCTTTCCACATTTTGCAGAAACTGTACCAGATACCAGCAGAACAAATTTACAATCGTGTTCAACAAAATTGTCTCATCATCTTTGAAAGATGTGGACTAAAACTAAAGGGTGGTATACAAGCTCCTAGGAGGGAGTCTGGACTTACTGTAGGAAGGGTGGGATCAGATCTTAGGTTTCCAGTGACCTCCCATTGGGGGAAAGAAAGACTCCATGTGACTTGGTTAGGAATAAGTGAGCTGTTTTCCATGCTTGAAGAAAAATAGTTTGGTTTTGCAAGCCTAATTTTAATCACTCTCTTCATCTAAAGATCTCAGAAGGTGGTACATGATCCTTTTGAGTTCATGAAAAGCTATTATTTAAACAATCTCTCCTTCAACAGAGTTAAATTTTGCCTGTGTAATATATAACCTCAAACTTTGATTAAACAATAGATTTCCAGTGTTCTGTAAGCCTTTCAGCAAGCAATTTTTTCTGGCTTTAGAACAATTACATCAGGAGACCAGAGATCTTTTATATCAAATCTAATTTGTAATTTTATACTCCCATTTTGTTCTTTTCCTCTATTTCTCTACTACAGTAACACTCTTTAAGATTTAAATACCAAGGATAAATTTGTTTTAACATGGGAACCATTTATATGTTATAATTTGGTTCATGGTTTAATGCCACATCTAAGATTTGGATTTTCTTTGTAAACAAGGCTATACGTTTTATATCTTAAGTTTTGATGTTTGTATTAATGTGTAGATATGTTACTCAGCTGCCATTGTACTAGGAGGAGATATGATGGTGAAGTGGAATCCAAGTGGATGTATTAGCTAATCATGAGACATCATATATGGTTTCCCCCCCTTAGTTGTTTGTTGACTGTTCTTTACATAAATTAAAAAACAAAAACAAATTTAAATACCATTACCATGATTGTAGGCCTAAATGCATGCACCATACAGAGGTACCTAGGTAATTTTGGAGCCTGGACCTAAAGACCTCTGGAGACTCCCTCATCCCCCTACACACACACACACACACACACACACACACTCCCCCTCCCCCTCGCTCTCTTACTATGTGGGTTCTTGAGGGTACAAACAGCAACTCACTGTTTGTACCCTCACAAGAATGTAAGAATATCAAATAATTTATGCAAATATGCATGAGCAGAAACATTTCAACATGCAATTTAACATATTCCCACCCCACATATTTATTTCCCCCCTCTGTTTCTAAAGCACATGACACTGGTCACAATCGCACTCAGCCGCCTGGCACAGTGTTGGCCAGCAGCAACCACACCACCCAGGACAGACTAAAGAGGATTTGGGGCCCTAGAGGGTGCGGAGGCCCTGGACTTTGGTCCCAAATTCCAGTGGTAAGAATGCCACTGGCACCATATGTTGCATAGCTTTGAAGGCAACAGCCATGTGAACGTTCCACTTGCTTAGACTGACACACTTCAACATTACTCACTATCACTAGTGTGATAGTGGCAATAAGGCAGATGGCAATAGGTTGACCTTCTGTTCTGTCAAACAGTATATCCTACAAGCTATTCCATTCAAGAAAACAGGAAGTGCAATTGGCTTGCATGGTTCCCCTTTAAGTTAGTTTTATTTCCTGCCCACACCCTCATCCTGTTGTGAAAAGCATTGCTGCAAGCACCTCTTTGTAGTGGGGACACAGGTTTGTGAC
The DNA here is from genome assembly GCF_027244095.1 of Hemicordylus capensis. Lineage (NCBI taxonomy): Eukaryota > Metazoa > Chordata > Lepidosauria > Squamata > Cordylidae > Hemicordylus > Hemicordylus capensis. The sequence continues at coordinate 122,705,097 of NC_069660.1, forward strand.
CACTCCATAAGAAGCGGTATGGTGTCTTAAGGTGGCCACATTCTAAGTAACATTACTGACCCACGGTTTTACTGTCTTGATTTGCTTGACATTATTTTAGCCTGAATATCTTATATAAGTATTTACATTGCTCCTAGAGCTAAAGATCCCGTCCAGATCTATGAACAATTTTACATTTACACTAGGAAAAGTTATTTCAGTGCGGTTGGTTCACAGCAAGGTTCAAAGGCCTCTTTATTTTCAACTGAGGATCAAACAACAAAAACCAAAACCAACCTGCTGTGTGTCTGAGAGCACGTTATGGTTACTTAATCGAGAGAGAAAGGCGGATCATTCGTGCTCCGACGTACCCTCGATGAGCAACAGCACCCTTCTCAGGATCTGCACAAGGAGGCCGGCAGCGTGCAAAGTTTGAGGCGCGCGCTCAGTTGAACGCCATAGGGAGTACCCACTACACATTCCCATCATGGTGCGTTTGCGTGAGACGGATTTGGGCTCCTGTCTGGACAACAGCTAGGGATCGCCGCCTCCCCATCGTATCTAAAGGGTACAAACGGCCGTTTGTACGCCTCTGGTCAGGGCGGGATTTTTGTGTGTCTCTCTCTCTCGTGTTATGTAAGCAAGTGCACGCTCAGACGCAGCGTCGCAGTCTAGCCACTCTGAAGCTGCCGCCGGCTGCAGTGTGCCCAGAGCTGCTAGTTCCCTTCTTCTCAGACGTAAACCATTTCCCATCTTGCCCCTGGGACTTGGTTTCGGCTGGCGATCTAGGGGCCAAGTGGCGACGCCAGCAATGGAGAACTTTGCAGGCTATGCAAAAGAGTGGCCCGCTCAGACTATGTTGGTGAGGGTCGCTGTGCGTGGGGAGCACACAGCTCTCGCTTTTCAGGCAGAGCGGGTGGAGAAGCGGGCGGGTTGTGAGACTGACTTCCCGCAGAAACGACGATCAGTGTGCTCGGCGCTCATGGGAAGAGCCCTTCTGTAGACAGAGCCGTGAGGCTGCTAAGGGAGGAAATGGACGGAGAGCGGCTCTTAAAGAGGCAGAAAACCCCATCATGCAGCGAGCCCACGCGACCTGGATTCCCCCTGTCATTTTTTTTTTAAACAGGAAGTGCTCCCATATGTCTGCAGGGCTGGCCAACATGACTGAGTGACTGCTGAGGCTCGCCTCCTTTGTGGCGTCCCCCCCCCCCCCCGCTCCTTTCCCATCCCCCTTATCCTCGGACCCTGCCGTAGTCGCAGCCGCAGCCAAGCACGAGGAAGAGGAGTGCGGCTTGATCAGGTTGGTACAGTCAGAAAGGGGGTACTCCTTGGTAGGGCGAAGGATCGAAGCGCAGCTCCCGTTGTCCTACGGAGGTGGCCGCAGGGCTGTCATTCATTCACCCAACCCCGCGGGTGGCTATATAGAACCTTGGACCTCCTCCCTTCGCTGCCTGCGTGCCACCGCCACCCAGTCCCGGCTGTGCCTGCTCGCTCGCTCGCTCGTTGGCTGGCTACGCGCAGCCCTGGGTGTCAGACGCAAATGCGCAGTTGACAAGCCTGGTCTGTAGGGGGCGGGGGGAAAGGAGCGAGCGAGGCGGCGATGGGAGACGGCACGCTGTTTTCTCTGATCGGGGTTTCGCAGTGAGCATGCTTCCCCGCGACTGGCTCATTCCAGCCTGTGAGCACCGGCTGCGGCGGCGGCGGCGGCGGCGGCTGCTCCTGGCCCTTTGTTCCTCGGTCCAGCCCCGCAAGGCATTTGATCGCGACTCAGGGAGCCGCACAGACAATGGTGGTGTCGGCCGGGGAGCAGCAAGAAAACCGAGAGCATCAGCGCGAACCGGCTCTGTCCAGGAGGTGGTGGAGGAGGGGAATTGACGCCGAGCTGCCCAAGCGACTTTGAATAAGAGCAGGCACAGCTCTGGCGTCCCCAGTTCTGCTCCGTTAGATTAAAAAAGGGAAAAGAGAGAGGGGCCCGGGATCGTCTTGGTCGCTTCTTTCCAATCAAGGCAGTAAGTTCAATCTTCAGGCCACTGCAGGGGAGAATCGCGACAGGTTTGAGTGTGTTTGTTCTTAATGGTGATTAATTTGTGCATTAGAGAAGAGAACAAGGGCTTCCGGTACAAAGTTATTTTTTTCCAGCCTTGAGGTGGTGGTGGTGGTGGGAGGTCTGCATTTCTGGCTCTCTCTAAATTTGCGTTGTTTCTTATTTGAGCTGCCAGTTCAGTGCCACAGTAACATGTTTAAGAACTGAAAATATAATTTTAAAATGTCTAGTCAATTCAATTGTGGTGCCTGAGCTATATAGCAAAGGTAAAATATTACTCGAGCAATATTATTTTCTTAGAATAAAATTACTACTATGTAGGATGTTAAAATCCTATTTCCATGGACACTGGTGTCATTGGTGATTGCAGTCAGGAAAGATCAGTATTTTTGTGTCTCTGCAATGATCGATACCACTACATTTCAGTGTTTCCTCCATTTGCTGGCTCTTGCAAGCAGTCTAGCAATCTGGAAAACATGCAAGAGGTTGGCAAGATCTGGGTGGTTGATACAGGTAAGCAACGCCTCAGGGGGAAGCACAATCCATTCTTACATTGAAATATAAACTGAGGAAAGCGTCCACTGGCTTTAGGGACTGTTTCTAGTCGCTTCTAATCTGCTAGAGCTCTGTAAACACCAGGGCTAATTGGTGCTATTAATAATTTGTTTTTGTAAGGAGAGTTTTTGTTTTGGGAGTGTGTCAGTAGACCAGTCACAATATAGATCAAACAAGGTTAGAAAACACACCAAGCTCCCTGATTGCATTTTGGAACAACCAATAAAAGGTTGTGCTCAGTAGAGACATTTCATGTTGTCTTCTGTGGAAAGACCTCTTGGTCAGCAGAATTATTTTTTTTGGGATTGACAGCTGGTTATATAATCCTAGCCATAAGCAGGACTTTACCTACACAAAACTGCAATCGAACTTTCCTTGGTTTTTTTCCTCCCACTGAGTAAATCAGAACATCTTTGCTTCTCTTTCATCTATATTTCATTATTTCTAAGCTGAACTATGTTCTTTTTTCTGATATTCTTGGTGGAGTTTCCTCTACATACTCTCTTGCAATGCGTAAGAATGTACAGAGCTGAAGAGTTTTACACTTCATACTCCTCATACTCCTAATCATGAATATGATTTAATACTCTTCCAAATCCTGCATCTGTCCTTTCAGCAGTGTTTCTCAGCAGGGAAATGCTTGACTAACAAGCAGAAGGTTGCCAGTTCAAATCCCCGCCTGTACTATATCGGGTAGCAGCGATATAGGAAGATGCTGAAAGGCACCATCTCATACTGCATGGGAGGTGGCAATGGTAAACCCCTCCTGTATTCTACCTAGGACAACCACAGGGCTCTGTGGGCGCCAAGAGTCGAAATCGACTTGATGGCACACTTTACTTACTTTACCCAGAATTACTGATGAATTATGGAGTAACTAAAATTACTGGTAATTGTACATCAGACAAAGCCAGCATGCAGAAACAGAACTAAAAGCAATTTGTAGGTTGTATTCCAGTCAGATGCACTGCCACTAAAATTGACAGGAAAGGAAATACCTATGTGACTGTGAGCTGCATTATTTGTCAGGTGTTTTAAATGGAAAGGCCCCTGTGTCTGGCATGCAGAAAGTTAAAGCTAAAGTTCTTCCCTTCATCTTCATGCCAGGAAAAGGTTTACCTGCTAAACTAGTGCACATCATGTTACTGTTACTGACACATGTTACTAACACAGAATTCAGATACGAAAAGAAATGGCAATGCTGTTCAATACTAAGAGCTACATCATTTTTTCAAATAGCCTGTTCATAAAAATAGTAACTATTCTCAGCTCGTCTCCAGAGCAGCTTAAAGCTGGAATTGTTGTTGGATTTAGTTCAGTTTATTTCTATATCAGCCATAACAGAAGTACAGTGTATAATGCATGAAAAATTACAAATGTCAAATATTTCAGTGGGCAAAAAAGCGAATTAATTAATTAGTTGGTTCTGCTTGAGCTGTGAGGTGTCTGAAATAGAGCTTGAAAGTCGTCCCCCCTTGCTTTCCTTAAATGTCTGGGATTGTGAAAGAAAGCAGATGCCCAGCTGTACTTTGCAATTCAAGAGGGTGTCTATTTCCTGCAGCAGTGAAGGGAATGTTCAGACTTGCATGAAATTTGTCGTAAACCTGAAAATGCCTCTTAAGATAGGTACTTGATTTCAGTGACTTCATTGCTCCATGCTAGGGATGATGATAGTATCAATGCCAACTTTGCCTGTGAGTGAATATTTAACTACTCTAAATAAGAAAGAAGATTCTTACTCTACCTTTGGAAGTGGAAACACAAGGCCCATAGGTTGTGTATCTGGCCTGATGAGCCTTGTCCAAAGTGGCAAACTATATGTGATGGTAGCAGATTCATTTCTTGTTCAAGAGGAGGGAGACCAGATAGAAATGAGTTTAGTTCTCTTTAGCCTGAAGCAAAACAAGGCTGAAATAGGTGAGTAACCCAGTGACTAAAGAGGCTAGCTCTAAGCTAGCCAGGGAGCATAAGTGTCAAACCACAAATGGTAAACTGAAAGATCTTCAAGTTCCTCCTCTTGAAGCTTGGACTCAGCTAGATCCTACTCAACATCTCAGTGCCAAAGAGGACTAGGCACGAGCCACAAATGCCTCCTTTCGTGTTCCCTGCCTCTACTACCAGGCAAATTACCTATCCTGCTCTCCACTGCTCACCTGCCACTGGGCACAGAGAACACCTCATGGAAGATGCTATCCTATCTAGGTTCTCCTCTGGCCAGGGGGAGTGCTCAGCAAGTGCAATCTCTTTGGGGGGAAGAAGCCTTTTTCTGCTACTACCAACACGGGTTGTATTTTCTCCATCCTCCTCACTAAACCACTCATATCTAATTGCTTGTTTAGGAATCCTCAAATTCTAGGATTTCTCCAGACTGTGTCACCTGGAGCCACCTGTTTCTTCCCCCTGATTACTTTGATGAGATGGAAGGAGCAAGCCAGATTGCCCTCCTCATAGTCCTTTATTAATTTATACTCTCTCTTTGTGACATATTTAAGGCAGCTGATTCAGCTATTTCAAGGCAGATCTAGGGCAACAGGCAACTGTTCTTATCAGGGGTGAAGAACTGTTGGCTCAGTTTATCAGCTAGACAAAATATTTTACTCGTCAAGCTATGTTGGTAAATTGCTCATCAGGACTTGGTAAATTGCTCATCAGGCATTGTTTTTCACTCATCACAGACTAGTAGACTCGTGGATTTCTGCAACCCTGGTCATTATATTGTCTTTCCCAGGCAACCATGGACGTCCTTAAGATGCCCTTGGTAGAATTTGCTGTGGCAGCCTTTACCCCAAGATGGCCATGCCTAGAGCTGAAGCGAGCATGTCAACGGATTCACGAAAACCATGAGAATGAGGCCTCTGCTTTAGCTGCAAAAATATGTGTAAATTTCTGCTGGGGTGGGGGGGGGGGTCATACCTCCAGTCAAATCAAAGCAGGCCTTAAAGGACAGCAGAGCTTATGGTTCCTTGATGACTCTGAAGGCAGTTTTCTGCCAGTGTCGTATCTGCTGGCATAATTGCTTAAAAGAATCGGTAGCCAAAGCATTGGAATAGAGAGAGCTGCTCCATGCTGTCTCTTGTGGTAAGAAGCTGTTTAGCGAGATTCTTAAAGAAGTCTTTATTGAGACCAAGAACACCAAGAAGCCATTCCCTATCGACTCCAGCTATGAGGGGTGAAATCACAAAGATAGTCTTCATTCCTTTCATCTCAGCAGAGCCAGCCAAGTCAAAATTAAGGTTACAAGCACCTGGCAAAACCTGCATCTGCAGTGACATAGTGGTGATGAGGCTGGCCCCAGAATGATATTTGGAGCAGCCCTGTCACTGTCGCTGACGCCGCCATCCATCACTCACCCACTGCTCACACTCCCATGATCTTTCTTCCCTTTATTTGATTGTGTTGCAGCCAGTCAAGGCTGGCTAGTCGGCCAAGGAAGGCAGGCTGGCAGCAGTGGGGTGGGCAGGTGACCAGATGGCTGGCAGGGGCTGTGAAGGCTGATGGGAGGCAGTGTTGGTGCAGCAGCATTGATTTCTTGGTGTCTTGGCAAACTCTGTGTGTGTGTGTGTGTGTGTGTGAGAGAGAGAGAAAGAGAGAGAGAGAGAGAGAAGGGTAGCCTTGAGCGGTGGCCCAGATACTTTTGTCTCCTCTCCCCCCTCCACAGCTACATGCTTGCTCATCTCCAAACCTTCGTCCTGCTTTCAGGCAGACCCCAGTCCTCAATAGGCAAGGCAAAGATCTTCACTATGCATCAACTAGAGAATGGATGTTAGAGATGATTAAAAAGAATATCCTCTGTCCAGGGACAGATTCCTATTATTTCAACAAGTAACATCAGTTGAAAATAAATGAATTCAGTGCTTCTGCTGCCTACTAGACATAGTAGCTGTAGAAGGAGTTCTGTTGCCCAAAAAGAAAAGAAAAAGTTTAGTGTTTTCTCCCTGTTCTTCCATTTCCCCCAAAAGAATGGTGATCAGAGTCATTCTGAAGTTCTTCAGTAGAACTGGGCTGAAGAGCAATAGTGTCACCTCTGGCCACTGTAGTGCAATGGGGATCATTGTAGCAGTAGCTTCCTCTGCCTGGAGGCTGCTTTGGTGGTGTAAAAGCAAGGTGCTTAGTTTGTCCCGGTGAGTCCTTTGTGGGGAATTCCACACCCCCAGCCAGTTTCCAGGATGCAGCCCTTCCAAATCACCTTCAGAGCCCAGGCAGAGAGACATCCGACTTGGGGAAAGGCAGGGGTCTGACAAAATGTTGGGGAATTGTCAGAGTTCTGACCTGATCCAACTAGACCTGACAGTTGTGGAGGCACATCGGCCCTCCCAACAATTTCCTGACTTTTTCCAGTGTGCACAAGCCTACTAAACATACTTTATAAATTCAGATTACCCCACAATGACCTAGCCACATGACTTATCTTGGCCGCCTGAAAAGCATGTTAAGAGCACATAGTGGCCTCTGCTGTGTTCGGAGGTGGGTAGTCATGACTGCCTTGTCACAGATTAGGAGCCCTCAAGCAAAGGTTTTCCCCCAGGGCCAATACAGACCCAGAAGAGGATACAGAGGGCAGTCGGTGGGAGAGGTCCAATGGGCGTGTCAGAGCTCCAATAGAGTCCCACAATAACAGGAGGAATTGTATTTGGATTTCCAACTGTTGGAGTCCCTCCTGTCATTGTGGAACTCATTCCAGTAATGCCTGACAAAGGGCATGTTGGGCACAACAAGGTTGTTGGACCTAACATGATGCACAGCCCTAATATTTAGAAGACACTCTGTTTTTAGGTGGTTAGATGTCCCAGCCCCTTGTGTGGCGGGGGGGAGGTCTGATTAGAATCCCACCCATCCACCCCAGTAAATTGGGTGGTTTAAGGATTCTGGATCAACAACCAGTATCCTTAAACCACCATCTTTAAGGATTGGATTACCATCTTTATGCTTGGGCTGGGCCTTCTAACAAGACCCTTTGGGACTAAGGAGCCCTGTGGTAATCCTAAATGAAACCTATCTAAATTGACAGGTTTAAGGCATTTTCATCTCTCTAATCTTTTAAAAGGCAGCTGGAGAAAAAGAATAATGATTTGGGTTTTAATGTTTCTTGTTTAAGCACTGAAGGTAAGTAAAGAGGGATGGATTTAAATGCAGAAGAGTAGATCTTAGGAGAAGATAGCCCTTGAGCCTCCTCCTAGCATTTTTACCTTTGTGATTTGTTTCATTTCCCCCAGACTTTCAAGGGTTTGAAAGATTATGCTTTTGTTCACAGAACCTGCAGTGAACTATTGTTTCATTGGAGCCTCTGGAGATCAATTATGCAGCTTTTATTTATCTTTAGTTCTTCAGCTATTGTGTGTTTTGCACGATAAGCTCTGTCCCATAAGAAATTTTTTGAGTATGTAGATAACAAGGTGATATTCTTGAACATAACTAGTAATTTGTGCCTTTGCTGTTCTTGTGCCTCACATATGAAGCATGTAAGTTTGTGGAGTTGACAAGAAGCAAACACATGATTTTTAGTAAGTTGCACCAAGGAGAGGAGAGCTGGTCTTGTGGTAGCAAGCGTGACTTGTCCCCATAGCTAAGCAGGGTCATCCCTGGTTGCATTTGAATGGGAGACTTTATGTGTGAGCACTGCAAGATATTCCCCTCAGGGGATAGAGCCGCTCTGGGAAGAGCAGAAGGTTTCAGGTTCCCTCCCTGGCTTCTCCAAGATAGGGCTGAGAGAGATTCCTGCCTGCAACCTTGGAGAAGCCGCTGCCAGTCTGTGAGGACAATACTGAGCTAGATAGACCAATGGTCTGACTCCGTATATGGCAGTTCCCTATGTTCCTAAATAGTAAATTTAGAAGGCTCCACGTATTCCTGAAGAAGCACTGTCATCCCAAGCGTGCCGTAACTTCTGCATTCAGTTGGTGATGCTTCTTGTAACAGTTAAAGGGGAACCTCCATGGAGGAACCTGAGCAGGTTGTATCAGTGTGTATGGCCTGTGCAAGTTCCCTGTTGAACAATAAGCCCTCTCTGCTCAGTGTGAAAGTTGGACTGGCTGGCACTTTTCTCTGGTAGCACTTTTTCAGCTGCATCTGAAGCATCTCTTAGAGTAAATTTAGCTTTTTGAGTTAAATTATGGTTTATGAAATGGAATGCCTGGGGGCAGAGCAATGACGGGGCCTCTGCTGTTGGAAGGAAGGCATATCAGTCCCAATAAAAACTAGGATAAAACAATGCTGCCTGGGCTCCCTGCCTATTCTTCTGAACTGCAAACCTGGTTGAAAGTGTATGGAAAGCCAGCTTGCCAGTGGCAAGTGCCCCCTGCCCTCTGGCAAGCAGGACACCCGGTATTACAGATCTCCTCACCAGAGGTCTAATTTCCACTACTATTTCCGAGGTAAGAAATGGCAGGAATCCTTTCTGAGCAGCTGCAGAGGGCTCTCGTTGTTTCTTACCATCTATCCCAGTGCAAGTGGCAGAATAACAGGTTCTCTCACAAGTCCTTTGCTTGTGTGCCAGAAGAAGGTCTGAGGGAAGAGAGGGGATTGGTGGCAGCCACAAATAATGACTGGATAGTGAACTATGCCTAAATTGGTGGATTCCTGTGTATGGATGCAGTTACATGACAACGGGTGGCAGAACTGTCCTGGCGCTTGATCCTGGTAGGATGAGCAGAATGCAGAGGATGTCACTGGGTTTCCACCCCCAAATGACTAGTTGCAGGTGATAGAGGTGGGTAGTCTAAATAGATACAGGGGTGCTTGAGCAAATTTTGAGACCTTTGTTTCAATAGCTTTTTCAGGGGCAGTGTAACTTGGAGACGAAGAATAAAGTAATCTAGCTTGCTTTAAGATGGGGACCTTTTTTTTGTCCAGAGAGAGAGAGAGAGAGCTGCCATTAATTCAGAAAATCTGTTATTTTGTTTTCTCCAATTGCTCAAAGATGTTTTGATATGGCTTTGTGTGTGTGTGGGGGGGGTTATCTTTTAAGCTTCAAAAAAGCAGAACCTACAACAGGTTGTAAATATTTTGAGTTGGAGTGGGGGACTTGTCTTGTTTTTCTCTCTTTCAAAAGCGCATATTGTATGGCAAGGTATCTTGTTAAGAATTAGGATGCTGGTGTTTCAGAATACTTCTTGTTTCTGAAATGTTAATTTGTGTGCGTGTTTAGAATCCCAATATTTATACCTCAGTTACCTGTTCTGCTGAATGCTCTGTTTGAAAAAGGAACGGATGAACAAACTATCCTTTTACATACAAAGGTTTTAAATGTCCCACAAGTATATCCGGATTTTAAATGTCACACAAGATGTTATGATGTCATAAGAAGGCTGTTTCACCTTGATGTGAAATATATAAAATCCCAAACCCAATATTAAATTTCTCTATTGTCCAGATTATACTCAGGTAGGTTTAAGTGGGCTAGTAAATAAATTAAGTTACTTGTTTTCATTATTTGGTTTTCACACACCTCTTCTGTTTTTTCCTCTTACGTTTTCAGCATGTTGCACGACAGGTAATTTCATAATATGTGAAGCAGAGCTAGTCATTGGGTCAGTTATGCAAGTTTATCAATGTAACAGAGGCATCTTAACTGTTTGCTGCTGAAAGCCTATCTGGTGTATGCTGCTGTTTATGTAACACCTGTCCTGGTTTTTGATATTGGTGACCTGTTTTATTTCATGCACCTAAATTATGTCTGTGAGTGACTGTAGAAGCAGATAGAGACTGTAGCTAGCAGAATGTAGCTGCTATGGTCTTTTGTGTGGCTTAAAAGGAAGAATAGAAAGGAAAAGAGGTAAGAATGAGGTCAGCATCAGCAACAAGGTCCTTTTGAGTCTGGCAGTAAATCTTGGAGGCCTTGTTCATCTGCTAAATTTTCTTCTGACCCCCGGTCTAGAAGCAGCCTTGGCAACACATCCGGTGAAGACAGGCTTGCATTTGCCTAAGCTCCAGTGGAATCAATAGATTCCTTTATTGAATATTTATAAGTTAGGTCTATTAGAGTAAGACATGGAAGAGATGACCCCTCCTTTGGCTCCGATTCAACTTCTGTGACTTGGTGCAGATATAAGATTCCCCATATTTCAACAAAGTATGAAATCTGGATCATGCTATAGGACTTCCTTCTCCTCAGTCTCATGCCAGGATCCTAGTTATCTATCCTGGTTAAATGCAGTTTAACTATAGCAGTTTCACCAGGGAGTTATTCAGACGTGTCTTCATGCTGCGGGTTATCTGAAGAGCGAATCTGCTTCACAGCAGATTTGGAGCTGTTTAATTCGTGGCATTAAATGGACCATTCACATTTCCTTGGCTCCTCTCCCCATTCCCTGTGGATCTTTCTCTGTGTGCGTTCCCACAGCTTGCTCCGGTTTTTTTTCTCCCACCAATCACACCCCAGAGGAGGAGGCGCGAGATGCCTCCCTTCATTAATACTTTTTTTTAGTTTAACAGCCAGCTGGTGTTCCGCAAGGCTGACTCGTCAAAACAGAACGCTTAACCCGAACCTGCTGAATCTGACCCAGATCTTGGCATTCCAGAAATCCACCCAGCAAACATTAAAACAAAAACAAAAACCCCACAAAAGTGCGAGTTTGGAAAAAAGCCCGAATGATCGGCAGTGGCCCCTCCACACATCACAGGTAAGCTTCGGGGCATAGCAGAAGCCTTGCCCCCCCCCTCAAAAGCCGCTGAAAATAGAGGATTTTTTACACCAGACATAATTTGGGCTAAGCCAGAATGTGCAGCCATAATTCGGGGGGGAAATAGAGTCGTATCTGAACTGGTCCCTGATAGCCTGCAGCGACTTAGGGGTAAATCCAGCTGATATGTGGACTCGCACCCTCCATTCCAGAGGAGATTGGAAATAACAGCCGTGTGTGTAAAAGTTCTAGGATTGCCTGGGAAATCTGTAATCTCACAATCGGCTCTGCAGGGCTCAGCAATCCTGGTTACCTCTAAACAGGATTGCCATGATTGTGAGAACACAGCCTCAGTTGCAAATTCTGGTTTGACGCTTACTGTGGTTACTGTTGACATAACATTGCACATGAGTGAGCTCTAAAAAGGGTAGGAAGGATGGCATTGGCACACATGGCCACAAAACTCAGTATGTTCCCTGATCTCCATGGATAAAAGACTAGAGACATTGCATCTGCACCCAGTGACTGAAAATAAGCACCTATGTTTGCAAATTAGTTGTGATGAGCTTGCAGTGTCTCTGCCAGAAACCTTGCATTGTAAGCAAAACTAGAGCATAAAAAGAATGTCATGCATGAACATGATCCCATTGCAAATAGTACAGTATACTGCTTAGGCCACTCAGATTGATGTAAGTTTATAAATATGGCTGGAACCCTCATGTTTAAAACCTTGTCTGGAATCACAAGATATTTCTTGTTTCAAAACAACGAGTCGTTCTTGTATTCTTTTTTAAAAAAATACAAAAACTTTCCTAGATTAGCAGCACTTTAATAAAAGCATAATTTAAAGAGGAACAGGGATAGTAACAAAAGATGATTATTGCTGCATTAAGGAAACATAATCTCACAATTGGCTCAGGATGTGTATAATGACAAGCATGAACAAGGCTAAATCGAATGAATACTGGTATATTTATGCCACTGAGTTGTTTTACAATATACATGAAGTTAAACTGTCTAAAACAGCACTGCGTTCCTTTGGTCCTTTTTATCCTTTTTGATTTGGATAAGAGCTAATCAGCCACGCATAACAATCAAACAAAAGGCAGGTCATATATAACATCAATAATGTATTAAACCATCTCACGTTTCTTGGCTTTTATGCAGGTATGCTACAGACAGCGGGGAGGGGGAGAAAGATAAACATAGCATGCAACTCTTCCTGCTTGTTTGGCCACAGTGAGATGGTAACTTGAGGAGTTAGAACGAATTTAAATCCCCCTTATGGATATATTTCTTTTCCCTCTCTCTATGATTTAGGAAAGCATGTCTTTGAGGGTGCAGGGGGGAAGCCTGTCCTTGAAAAAGATGCTTCACCTGAAAGAAGTCATGTATGAGCTGTCAGTATGTGTGGAACTTTGAATAGATTTTGCAAAAAGTCGATGCATGCAGATGCACATGTTATGAGCTTGCAGACAACTGCTTCCTCCCGCAGCACCAGTGATTGGAAGTGAGCATGAGCAGTGCCACATTGGAGGAAGTTGTGAAAATTGCCCCGAAATGTCCTTCGGTACAAAATGATCCTGCCAAGTAGTTGGAAAGGTTATCTTAACTGGTGAGCTCTCTGGGCCTGCAAAAGAGTGAGCTCTGGGGCTGAAGTTCTACTGTAAACAGTTACATGAGATTTGCAAACTGCAAATGGGATTCTGCTCACTGAAATAAGTGCTGGATTGAGTGTAATGTTCTCAACTCTTTCCAGTCTCTGGCTGCCTTCTCCTTCCACTTGATGCAGCATTATTTAAGCTGCGTCTTTCCTGTAAAATGTTGGTATTGCACATCAGTTAATTATCTTTCTGGGGACAATTTTCTCTTGTTCTGTAAGTTAGTTGGTAGTGACTAAAATGCAGAAGGATCTGGAAGAGCTCTAACCCATATTTGTCTCTAAGAATAAATTCATCCTTGATGTAGTATGGCCAGATCTACTTGTGTTTGCTTCTGTTAACATGTGAAAGGTTAAAGGGGGAGATCTGCACGCACAAATACTTGGGGACATGTGACAGAGAAACTCTGGGGAGGCAGGAGTGATGGTGCTTCCTAGCACACTTCTTCTGTGCATTTAGCGATACTTGTTTCTGCTTTTGCACTGTATGTACCTGTGGTACTGTGTAAAGTATGAAGCAGTTCTTAGTGGGGTTGTTTCATGTTAGTAGATGGCTTCAGAGTTAACCTGGATAAAAACTATCGGAAGTTTTCATGGGCTTTTTAAAGGCTCCAAGATGGCCTTTGTTAGCTTTTCTTTTCCTGTGTGCAATCCTTCTTTTTGAATTCTGTGCCTCTGTTTTCAATACCGGTTCCTAACATTTCGATCATCTGCATTAACTGCATCATTTTGGGCTCATTTAGAGATGCTGTGCTGGTTGCGAATGGCTGGGGCTTTTATTTACTATTGCCAACTGCTCATTAAGAACAGACGTACCATTTCCAAAGGTCACTTATCATCTTTGACATAGCTTTTAACCCACTTTAGATGCATCTGATGTAAGTGGTCCAAGCATGGCATTTCCCATTAATTTATCACTCCTTGCATCTTTGCCAGCTACAGTGTTAAGCACGTCTCTGTGGCATAATTGCTGCAGCTGAATCAGATGGTGCTAATCTGAGTAGAACGATATTTTCCACTCTAAAATATGTATGGACCTAGAGCAGTGAGATCTTCACTGTGTTTCAGGTGGGGGCCATTTTGAGAAAATTGTTCAGTGCGAGAGCCATTTCCCACTGTGCTGACCTCTCCAAGTGCTGCACTTTCCCCAGTGCTGGTGGGGCTCCTTTTAGTGAAACAGCCCTGTCTAATCCCAGCACCATATTAGAAGGTGCTCATGGACTGCTGGGAGGTGTAGCCCTTCTCAACACTTTCCTCATAGAGCTCTCTGGAGGAAAGTGCTGGAAAGGACTATACTTCCCAGTGCTCTATGTGCACTTTCCAAGATGGCACTGGGGCTCAAGAGGGATCTGTTTCCCTTAAAAGAGCCCCACCAGTGCTGGGGAAAGCACAAGATTGGATGGTGGGTATAGCTGCCTCTGTATTGTGCCAGGGAAGCTGTGTGGAGTATTTGGCTTCAGCTGAAGTTTTGTACAGGCCTAATAAACAATTAGTTAGATAATCGCACTTAGGATCACTGGGGTGGATCACTTAGGATCACCCGGGCCTTGCAGTGAAGAACACTGACTATTAGAGGTACTTTGCCAATGTACGTTCATAGTTAAAATAAGTTCATTCATTGATTGGATTTCTATACAGTCCTTCCAAAAATGGCTCAGGGCGGTTTACACAGAGAAATATAATTAAATTAAATTAAACTAAATTAAAGTTCCAAAATAAACTCTTTCAAAGTGACTATTACCACCACAACTGGGTGTGTAGGAAGCCGGCGGCAGCATGGAGGCAACCCAGCGGCAGCCCCTAGGTGCTCTAGACACGTCCCCTTCATCAGATGTCAGATGCAGGGGGCGAATGGGGTGGCTCCATAGGGAGTGGCAGTCAGGTTTTTTGGACCCGTCTGCACAATGATGGCTCTACCCCTGCCTACCCCCAAAACTACTTGCATTTTTCTTGTGACCCTCCTCACTTAGACAATGTTAGCAATGAATTGGGGGGGGGAATTATAGCGTGTGTTCTTTTGTGTGGAAGTTTTGTACATCAGATTTTCAGAGCTGTTCATTTTTGTCCCCCAATTTGCTTGAGGCCAAAAGGCAACGGGAGGGGGAGTATTATGGGATATGTGTGAAAGGAAGGCAGTTTAAGGGATGCTGCAAAATCAACATTTTCCTGGGCCTACAACTATGGTTGAGCATGCATTTTTTATATTGGGAGCCAGGTATTAGGTTGCTTGGGAGCTACTGTTAGCTCCTGGGCTTGTCTGAAGTGGTTCACCAGGCATTTGGGCTGGCTTCTCCCTCTCTTCTGGCCAGTAGTGCAGATCTGATTGGCTGACTGAGTGGGGACATGGCTGAATCATTTGGTCATGGGATAAGGGGACAAGTACATGTGTGGATTGCTAACTGGTTGAAAGACAGGAAACAGAGGGTAGGTATAAATGGAGAATTTTCACAATGGAGGGAAGTAAGAAGTGGGGTCCTCCAGGGATTTGTACTGGGACCGGTGCTTTTTAATTTATTCATAAATGATTTAGAAGCAGGGATAAGCAGCGAGGTGGCCAAATTTGCAGATGATACCAAACTCTTTCAGGTAGTGAAATTCATAACTGATGCTGAAGAGCTCCAAAAGGATCTCTCCAAACTGGGTGAGTGGGCAACAAAGTGGCAAATGCTGTTCAGTGTTAGCAAGTGTAAAGTGATCCACATTGGGACAAAGAACCCCAACTTCAAGCATATGCTGATGGGATCTGAGCTGTCGGTGACTGACCAGGAGAGGGATCTTGTGGTCATGGTGGACAGCTTGTTGAAAGTGTCGACTCAATGTGTGGCAGCTGTAAAAAAGGCCAGTTCCATGCTAGGGATCATTAGGAAGGGGATTGAAAATAAAACTGCTAATATTATAATGCCCGTATACAGAACTATGGTGTGGCCACACCTGGAGTACTGCGTACAATTCTAGTCACCACATCTAAAAAAGGACACCATAGAACTGGAAAAGGTGCAGAAGAGGGCAACCAAGTTGATCAAGGGCCTAGAGCACCTTTCTTATGAGGCTAGGCTACAACACCTGAGGCTATTTAGTTTAGAAAAAAGACGACTGCGGGGAGACGTGATAGAGGTCTATAAAATCATGCATGGTGTAGAGAAACTGGATAGAGAGAAATTCTTCTCCCTCTCCCATAACACTAGAACCAGGGGTCATCCCATGAAATTGATTGCCAGGAAATCTAGGACCAGCAAATGGAAGTACTTTTTCACACAACGCATAATCAACTTGTGGAATTCTCTGCCACGAGATGTGGTGACAGCCAACAACCTGGATGGCTTTAAGAGGGGTTTGGATAACTTCATGGAAGAGAGGTCTATTGACGGCTACTAGTCGGAGGGCTGTAGGCCACCTCCAGCCTCGGGGGTGGGGTGCCTCTGAGTACCAGTTGCGGGGGAGTAACAGCAGGAAAGAGTGCATGCCCTCAACTCCTGCTTGTGGCTTCCAGCAGTATCTGGTGGGCCACTGTGTGAAATAGGATGCTGGACTAGATGGGCCTTGGGCCTGATCCAGCAGGGCTGTTCTTATGTCCCATTAATTTCACTCAAGTTTCTTCTCGCACAAAGCAGCCTCTCTTGCTTCCCTCCTGCCCAGGAATACAGGGGTTTTGATGTTAAAGTCCCTTATTCTGTCAATGTAAATTTTTATTCAAGCTGCCATTTTGGGACTGGTTCCACTTCCACACACTGCCGTTTTGTTCTGGTAGCTTTCAAGGCTCTGGCAAAAAAAGAAAAGAAAGGGCTCCCAGAAGCCTTAAGTCTGCCCACCCCTGGTTTACAATATCCAGCAGGGCTTGGCTTACTTACATCCACATTGGCAATGTAAGTATGTCTGGCACACTGCATGAGTGTTACTAGTAACCCATTCCCTCCTGTGCAGCTCATGACACTGGTTCTGTCATGGCAGCCTTAATTTAAAAACTGCAATGTTGTTGTTGTTGTTGTTGTTGTAAAATGCTGCTGTTAATATGTCGAAATTGTAGGATTTGGTTACACATCAGGATTGTACCAGCTGTACTGCATCAGGATCCAATTATGGCTGAAAAGCAGGAATGAATATATGAAGTAAATAAAATAAGTATGCTTTTGTTCTTACTCCCCCCCCCTTCTCAATTCTCTCTTCAGTTTATTTTGCATGACTTATAAAATTATCATTGATCACTTCGTTCACAGGGTGAGTTCACACATATCTATATCCATCATTTGAAATCTGCTAGTGATAAATTGCATGTGTGAAGCAGTAATCTTAGATCAGGGCTGCACAACTGTGGCCCTTCAGCTGTTTTGGGTCTACGACTCTTGTCAACCTGAGCCACAGTGGTCAGCCAGTCAGGGATGATGGGAGTTATAGTCCAACATCTGCAGGAGGACCAAAGCAGCCCTGTCCTAGATCAAACACAGGGTGAGATTGGGATCAGGCCTAAGACTTATGTGCTACTTTCTCCAGGTAGTGAGGATTGGAAGAGGGAATGGATTCACAAGGAGATTCCATGTCTTTCTAAAAGAGAAAATATTTCATGAGAGGTTTTTTCATTTCGCCAAATTTTCCCATTTTTTAATCTCTGGTCTTGGAGGAGAGGAAATAGGAAAAAACAATTTCCCCCTCTGGTCTCACCCTCGGCCTTTGTATCTCTAATCCCACCTCACTTCACTCATTCCCTATTTCCTTGTGGTGAGGATAGCAAGGAAAAGGCACCCAGACCTAAATCCTGCTCCTCATCTTATTGTGGACTGAATCTTGAGGACCAAATAATATTGGGACAGGTCCTGTATTATACTGGGATTAAGTTTCTTGGATTCAGGAGCATACATTCTATAAGCTCCACCCGCCCGCCCCCTTTCCTGTGAAAATTATCTGTGTAGAAGATACATGTGAGAGAAAATGTTTTGTATATGAAAGTTCATATTACTGAAATTCTGAAAACACTCTTTGGCTACAATCTTATGCATGCTTACTTGGGTCAAGCCCCATTAGACGGAGACTTGCTTCCAAGTAAACTTGCCTAAGTCTGTGCTGCACAGCTACCAAGGTACTGAAGCTCTTCGAAGAGCTTTGGGGCTAACTGCAGGGAAGGAGCGTTAACCTTCCCTTCCCTGAAAACGATCCTCTGTTGATCTCTGGGTGGGCAGGCTGGATCGCCCACTCAGACGAGCGGCGGCTTTTCTGGTACTGCACCCCCTGCAGCCCAAATAATGCACCACGTGAGTGCGTTACTGGGAGCCTACCCCGCCTCCCGAGTGAGCCTGCCATGGCTGTGAGCAACCGCAGCAGACACACAATCCAAAAAAAATGAGGGTAAGGGTTAGCCGCCGCGTAGCCACCAGGATTGGGTGCGATCCTGGTGGTTGATATGAGTGAGCAAAACCAGGCCTCCCTTAGCCCGGTTTTGCTTGCTCATGTGAATAGCCTCATAGTCTTGTAGGAATTTACACATAAGCCCTATTAAATACACATACCATCTGTGTATAGTGTACACACCTATGGATCTGTACACACATACTGTTATTCATATGCTGAACGCACATACAGCAGTATACTTCCTATCTGTATTCTGCATTTTAGGGAACCTGTGCCCAGAGTCACTTTTAAAATGAATAATGTATAGTTAATAGTTCACATAGAAACATGCACATGTGTACAGACACCTGTGCAAACCAAGAAATGTTTGAATAGGGCTATAGTGAGCTCACATTCCTAGAATTAGTTAACTCACACTGTCAAAGTTTTGTGGGTAAGTTCTAAGAGGACCAAAAAGCTATTGGTGATCTGCCTCTATTATAATCACATATGCATTTTAAACTCCCTTTTAAATTCTAATGCTGGATTTTATACTCATAAATTGGTAACAGCTGATGTTACTATAAATCCTGCAAAATGTCCTGAGTCCTGTAATTGATACTAATCTCTTTTCTCTGTCCTGCTGTATTCTGTCTAGTAATCTTTTGTGTTTTGTTGTTTGGACGTTTGCCCCTGTGGGGGAGTCTGTTGAGAGTGGTGGGGTGGGGTGGAGTTGGAAAGAAAAAGGAGTGAAAGGAGAAGGAGAAAAAATGGAGTTGCTGCTGAATAAAGCTGTAGTTAAGCCTGCATAATATTGATTTGTGTTTACAAGGGAAATAGTTATAAAACATCCCCAATACCAAAGACAGGCAACAAAACATAAAACTACCTTTTTTTAATGGATTAACCCTTCACACTGTCTGACATACCCACATTGTACTATGGGTGGTTCAGCACATCCTGTGCCAAGGTGGGTGTCTAAAACAATGTTGGGGCTGCTGCACAAGACTGCTTTTGCACTAATGTGAAAAATTGTGCAATTGTGATTCTGCAACACTACAGCCATTATGGCTGTAGTGTTGTGAAAGCACAATTGAGCAATTTTTTTCAGATTCATACAGGAGTACTCTTGCTCAGCACCTCAAACATTGTTCTAGATGCCTGCAGCAATGCAGGCAGTGCTAAACTGCCCACGGTATGCTGTGGGACAATCAGTCGCTGATTCTCAGTGGTTCCCAGATTAATTCTACAAGGATTGAGAAGTCTGTCTTTTTTGGTGGACGGGACCAGCAGAGCTTTCAGGAAAGCTTTTCTTTTGAGGAATAAGGGGGTGTATATAACCTGATGTAGTTGTGGGGGAAAATTCAAAAAGAAAATAATTTAAATGCCATACTTGTCATGTTTTATTGGTATCCTGTTCACTTCTGCTCATCAGGGACTGGAGCAAAATAACTAAATGCTGGAGAAACAGGTCGTTAGTTTTTATAGCTGACAAAGCCAGACATTGTGCCTTTCTAGTCACACAGTGGTAATTTTGTGGCAGGAGGTGCAAGCTGTCATGTTTCCAAGTTACTTCAAATGCACTGTACCCCGCCCCCATTCCCTGGGAAATCTCTCAAGCTGAAACCAGATGTTGGATTTAACAGTGATTTTCTAGCATGCAACAGAGATCGCATGATTGTGGCATTACACATAGCATGCCATATACTTCCAAGCACAGAATTATGGGTGGTTCTTTGAAGGAGTCTCCAACTTTGTTTGCCTCTCAAACAATATTATCAGCAGTAGACAGAAGGATATTTGAAGATGGGATAGAAATGTAGGCTTTCAGAAACCTCTTGCTTTCGTTCTGTTTTAAAGGAAACCGGATTGCAACAACAGAAAAATAACCCTTGTGGGCTTACTTACGTGGTGGTGATGGTAGTGGTGTGGCTTAGTGACTGAATTAGTCCTCTCTGTTTGACTTTGACAACATGATCTTATTTATTGAGGCATACCTTTAAGTGGTGAAAAGCAGAGATGAGAGACTTGTCTGGTCAGCTGCCCTGACCACATTGGGTGCAGCACACACTTTCCAGCTTTCAAATCAGTGGCGTAGGAAGGGCAGAGGGGGCTTATGTTCATATGGGTCCTCCTGCAACAGCAGTGCAGCTCCCCTGCGGTGGTGCCTTGCCATGGAACCTGCTGCCCACACTGCCATTTCTGCTGCCTGCCTGCCTGCCCACCGCTTGCCAGCTGGCTCACAAGAGTCAGAAGCTGGAAGGTTCCTCACTCCAGAGAGGGGCCTTCCAACTTCTGACCAGCCCACAAGCCGACAGGGAATGGTTGAAAACACAGGGCGCATGTGTGCCTCCATTGCCAGCCAACTCCCAGGGTCAGAAGCAGGAAGGCCCCATTCCTCTCTGGAGAGAGGAACCTTCCAGCTTCTGACTCCATGAGCTGAATGAGTGGGGTGGAGGCAAATGGGGGGCCTGTGATGGCATGCCTCTGGCAACCCATGTTTCTTAAATGTGGTGGAACACTGCTAGGTCCACCCTGTTTTAAAGTCCACATAATAAGAATGTCAGAACATTGTAATTATTTATTTGTATAGTGCTATCCATGTAGCTGGCACTTTATAACAAATAAGAAAACAGGTCCCTGCTGCAAGGGGCTTACAGGGGGTTCTGGAAATCAACCCAAGGAGATAGCAGAAGAAGGGGAGAGAAATGAAGGCAGGTTAAATATGGAAGAATATGCGATCAGTTACATGTACTTCAGTTTAATTACAATGGGGCATTTCAACATTCTCTAGTTGAAATTTTCATTTTTCATTTTGATCTTTCCCGTAGCACAAAACTTTATTTGCTTAGGTGTTCAAATAAAAACTGTGAGAATATATTTATGGGACAGATATGGTATGCTTTCTAAATCTGGCTGTAGATACTTGGTATATGTAAGAGACCAAGTTGAATCATTGGTATTCTTAATGTTATCTGATTGATTGATTAAATGCCATCAAGTTGTTGTTGACTCTTAGCGACCACATAGATAGATTCTCTCCAGGATGATTGGTCTTCAACTTGGCCTTTAAGGTGTCTCAGTGGTGCATTCATTGCTGTCGTAATTGAGTCCATCCACCTTGCTGCTGGTCATCCTCTTCTCTTTTCTTCAACCTTTCCCAGCGTTATGGACTTCTCAGGGGAATTGAGTTTTCTCATAATGTGTCCAAAGTATGATAGTTTGAGCCTGGTCATTTGTCCCTCGAGTGAAAACTGGATTAATTTGCTCTCTGATCCGTTTGTTTGTTTTCCTGGCTGTCCATGGTATCCTCAAAATGCTTCTCCAGCACCAAAGTTCAGAAGTGTCAATACTTTTGAAGCATGATTATGGGAAAGCTCGACACAGTGAAAGATGAAATGAATGGACTCCAGATTGACATCTTGGGCATCAGTGAATTAAAATGGACTTGAATAGGACATGTTCAATTAGAAAATCATACTGTTTACTACCCAGGACACGAAAACCAAAGAAGGAACGGTGTTGCTTACATAGTCAGGAAGGATATAGCAATGACAGTACTTGGGTACAATTCAATCAGTGACCAACTAATTTCAATTAGATTTTGTGGACAACCCTTTAACATGACAATTTTTCAAGTCTATGCCCCAATGACTGATGCAGAAGAAGAGGAAGTTGATGAGTTTTATACTCATGTTCGGTCTGAAATTGACAGAACATGCAAGCAAAATGTGCTGGTAGTGGTTGGAGACTGGAATGCCAAAGCTGGAAATGGTAAGGAGGAAAACACATTTGGACTGTATGGCCTAGGAAACAGAAATGAAGCAAGAGAACAACTTATTAGTTTCTGCCAAGCCAATGACAAAGACCAAGAAACAGAAGAAAGCAAAATGGATGTCAGAACAGACAGTGGAAATTGCCAAGAAGAGGAGAGAAACCAAAGTCAAGAAAGATAAAGACCTCAGGAAGGAACTTAATAGGGAATTTCAGAAAGCTGTTAGAAGAGACAAGGAACAGTGCTACAATGACATCTGTAAAGACCTTGAGGGTGGAAATAGGACATGGAAAAACAAGGAAAGTTTTTTCCAAAAGATCTCTCAACTCAGAAGGAGGTTCCTACGTCAAATTGGTATGTTAAGGGATGCCAAATGACGGATAGTAACTGATTCACAGAAGATCAAACAGAGATGGGAGGAGTATACTGAAAATAGGTACAGCAGGGACGCCAACATCCAAGATATTTGAGAAGAGATTACCTACATGCAAGAACCTCTAGTAGGGAAGATGAAATTAGATCAGCACTCCGGTCATTACCAAGTCAGGAGACAGGAATTGATGGAATAGTTACAGAATTATAGCAGGCAAAAGAAGAAGAATCAGTCAAGGCTCTATCCAAACTATGCTAGCAAATCTAGAGAAAGACACAGTGGCCAACAGATTGGAAGAGCTCAGTCTATGTACCCATACCAAAGAAAGGAGACTTCAGATTGTGCAAACCATCCCACAATATCCTTAATTTCACATGCTAGCAAAATAATGCTCAGGATCATCCAATGCAGATTAGAGCCCTACATGGAAAGGGAAATACCGGATGTTCAAGCGGGTTTCAGAAAAGGCTGAGGAACAAGAGACATCATTGCCGATGCACGCTGGATAATTGAGAAAGCCAAAGAATACCAAAAGAAGTTCATATGTGCTTTATTGACTACAGAAAAGCCTTTGATTGCCTTGACCATGTCAAGTTGTGGAATATCCTTAGAAAACGGGCATCCCAGAACATCTCATTGTTCTCATGAGAAACCTATACACAGGACAGGAAGCCACAGTCCAGACGGAACATGGTGAAACAGACTGGTTCCAGATCGGCAAAGGAGTAAGACAAGGCTGAATACTTTCTCCTTCTTTATTCAACCTATCTGCTGAACATATTCTGAGAGAAGCTGGATTGGAAGAAGATGAGCAAGGTTTTAAAGTTGGAGGAAGAAACATCAATAAGCTGCACTATGCTGATGACGCCACTCTGATAGCTGAGAATGCAGATTATCTGCAAGCTCTAGTAATGTTATCAGATACTGACATTTTAAAAAAGAAATAAGAAGTTGAACAAGCATGTAGCCTTTCATATGTGCACATATCTTCCAGTACGTTCCCCCTAAAACAGAGACAAACACTGCAAGAGTGAAGAGATTCTGCCCGTGAATGGAAGGTTGGAGTGCTCTAGGCTTGTGATCATGGAAATACTCTCCACATTTGTAGCGTTAGTCTGGGCAGACAAATGCTATAATGGGTATGAGGCTTCTGAGAACATCAGGGTGGGGCTTGCTGCTGCACTCTCGGAACACTGTACACAGATACAGCGTCCCTGCCTTATAATAATGTCTGAAGAGGGCTCTAGTGTTTTGGCTATGATGCCTTCTGTTGCTGATAGTTCTGTTGCGATAGACCTATTATTCTCATCTATCTGACCTAGAGTTCCCTTGGGAATGGTGAGGGCAGTCACTGACTTGTCTATCCACACACACCCCTCCCCAAATCAGTGTAATTCAAGTGACTGCCGCAGTATGTGCTTTCCCACATTTTGGTGTGTGTTTGTTGTTAAATTTGTATACTGCCTTTCATTTTTAAAAATCCCACAGCGGTTCACATAGAAACATTAAAACAAGACTATAAAAATTACACAATTAAAATATTAAGCTAAAAAATAAAAACAGAGATCTGACTAAAAAGATTTAAAAATACTTGCATAAAATGTTTTATTTATATAAAGCATCCGTAGAAAACTTCCCGGATTTGGATGATGGGAGGGTTGATGCAGACTGACAGTCCTGACATCCTTTTTCTTTGAAGTCCTTAAAGCATGCAATGGACCCATGTTGTTTTGCTACCCTTTTCTCCGATTTCCTTGACTTTGGTTTCAAAGAAAGGTTGGCAGTACCCTCCTTAACAGAAACCAAGTGGTTTAGTCTGGTATGTGGGGAAGCTCCAACAACTTTCTCTTGTGTTGAATAAGCAGATAGCCTAGTTTGCTCCCTATGAGGAAATCCTCTTCAAAGTATCTAACATGGACATTATTTCATCATTCGGACACATTTAATTTCATATGACAAAGATTCTATGATTAATTTCATATGGCAAAGACCCTGGAGGACAAAGATGAGCAACATTTAATGTTTGTTTAGCTGTTAATTTAACACAAGCATGAAAAGGAAATGTCATTTGGATGTGTGCAGCATAGCCTTGTTCAGTACATCATTATGTTAGCTCCAAAGGGAACCTTTACAGTTAGTCTGAATCATCACTGCACTTTCTGAAGGCCAGTTGTATGTAATACTGTCTAAATTTTGCAACCAGGTGATAAATCTTGCCATTTTTGGCATGCGTTAACCCTCAGTTCAAATTTTATTTTTGTGTATAACTCTCCCAATGTGGTTGTATTGTGGAGTATGAATTTCTGAGCATGCTCCCCCCACCGCCCCACCACTACTGCAAATCATAAAGTTGAAAATTGGAAGAAAATTGCCACATCCCACCTCTCTACTCCACTCTCTGAGGTAAATTCTCCCTCAGATTCCCAGACCACTTGTGCTGTAAGTAGAAAGCAGAAGTGAGGCACACTTCTCATCTGCAAAACCACACATCTGCACAAGGGCAGATTGTTCTGGAATAACCAGGGCTTCATTTGCCCACAGACACACTGGTCCACCATGCCCGACTCCCACAAGCCACATGAGGTCTATTCCAGCCCCTGTGCTGATTGCTGGTAGTCCAAAGAGGAAGTTGAAGTTTCAGTTTCAGCATGGGCAACATAGACCAAAACACAACACCTATACTAGCCAACAAGTTCTTTGATATACTTATTTGAAAACAAATTCCTGCCATGCACTTCTTATGTGATTGTGTAACTGTTTTTCTCTAAATGAAGGTTATCTCTATGTGGGCCATGCCACCTATGAAATGGCCCTGAGTTGTCCTTGAAGTGGGACAGAATTTGTGCATTCTTTCGGCCTTTCTACAGAAGATGCTGTCCAAGGTACTGAGGGTTTTAAACCTAGCAATGGAGGGCAATTGAATCTCAGGCATGAACCCAACTTGATAGAGCTTTGTACCTGCATTGCAAAAGCTGGCACAAGCTTTCTGCACAGTTCTAATGAGAGCCATTTGCAACTCATGGATCTTCCTGTGCAGCACTCTAAGCATTAAAAGGTTCTCTTGGTATTTTCATGCTTTCACAAAAGAAAAGGGTTCTGTGATAATTATGCCCATCGGTTTATCTAAATTTGGCACTAATATTGTTGAGCAAAGAAATATTGATCTGGCAGAAGTTGAGACCTTTAACAGACAAAAATTGAGAATCCCTAGGAAAGGATTTAAAAAGCATCTCTTGCACCTCTTGACTTTTAGCCACCATTCATATTATACCAGATATATTATCTTCACCATGGTCCGCCTATGCTGACAAAGAAGGAAGAGCATTAATTCAAAGTAGCTTATTATCAGTAGCCTTTATAGAAAGAAAACAGAGCCTGATTTTGTTTTTAATCCACAGTAATATCAGTTGATTCTCTGCTGATTGGTGTATGCTTGCAGTAAAGAGCCGATTGTCCATGTGTACATGTGGGTTTCTCTTAGCACTGGTCAAATTCATTACAGGTTAAAACTTGATTTTAATCTGAGGCTAATCTATTATCTCCTGAGAAAGCATTCTGTATTGTGGTAGTCTGAATATCTTGATTCAGGCAAGATATATAAATTGACTCTCAAATTATTACTATTTGTCCATGGTATTAGCCTTTAGGAAACATTACAGAGACATGTTATATTCTCTGTCGGGGGAAACAACCCTCTTGAGGTGCATAGTCTTTTTATTTAAAGTTAGACACATCTGTTCTCCTCCTAGGAACAACTAAAACTTGACAGCCAACATTTCTTTTAAAAGTCGTTGTCTTTCAATTGAAAGAAATATGTCTGACACAGTGGATGTATTCACATGTTAAAAGTTATGCTGGGGGCAAGAAGTGAAGGAGCTCTTGGAAGCTGGTCTTGGCCTGAGAGTGATTCATAACTGAGGAAACAATTGTGCCCTAAGTTCATTAAACACCATTTCAAAAGGTGGGTTTTTTGGGGGGGGGGGTCTTCAGGTGCCTAACACTGTTGTTTTGTTAGCACACTGGCTAACATCCGGACATATTTCTGTTCTTGCAGAGCCCTTCTGGAGTGTAGGAATTTAAAGGCTCTTGCACAACCATGCTTGTGCAGGGGGACAGGGAAGTTGCATGAGGGCTCCTCTCGTATCCCTGCAACTCTCTAGAAGCTCAAGTGCTTCATTAGTCAGGATTTAGTTAGTTTGGATTTAGTTAGTTAGTTAGTTAGTACATTTATATACAGCCCCATACAAAAATGTCCCTGGGTGGGACTTCAGGATGTCAGCAGCTAATAGGTACTGACTGGGGCTTGAATTCAGGAGCCTCACAGTGGCTGCATTTGCACATAACGTGAAACTGGAGGTTGCCAGACCCGCGGTTAATTTTTCTAACGGTGAATTGCATCGCATATGGTCATCCGGCAAACTCCCGACTTCAGGGCAGGGGAGCCCCTCCGTCTTTCAGGTCAACCAAGGCCGCGTCCCAGCAAGCTCCATAGCACCTGTGTCACCAGACTGCGGGCAAGGCATCAGCCCATCTTCTGACAGTGATTGCACCACTACCCTCCTCAGAAACAAAACTGTTTTGCACAAGGACAGTTTCTGGCAGGGGGCAGTGTTTTGTGGGGCACTATTTCCCTATTTATTTATTTATTTATTTCCCTGAAGCCCTGAATGGCTTAGGTCCAGGTTACCTTAGAGAGCACCTTCTTCTGCATGATCCATCTGAGGAGGTCCGTCTCCAACTGTCACTGGTACATCTGGTGGCGACTCAGAGGAAGGCCTTCTCTGTAGCTGCTCCTGGGCTGTGGAATGCACTCCCCGCACAAATCTGTAATCTGAAATCTTTATTGGCCT
This sequence comes from Hemicordylus capensis, assembly GCF_027244095.1. Taxonomy (NCBI): domain Eukaryota; kingdom Metazoa; phylum Chordata; class Lepidosauria; order Squamata; family Cordylidae; genus Hemicordylus; species Hemicordylus capensis. The sequence goes on from NC_069660.1 coordinate 122,732,270, forward strand.
TCAGGAGAGCCCTTAAAACCTATCTGTTTGGCCTGGCTTCCCAGGGTTTTAAAACTGTTGTAAACGGTTTTAATGTTATAACCTGGTTTTTCAGCGTTTTTAAACTGTTTTGAATGTTTTAACTGTTATTGTTTTATGGTGTTTTACAACCTCTGTTTTTAACAGCTAATTGATTTTAATTATTTTGTTTTAATGTAAACCGCCCTGAGCCAATTTTGGAAGGGCAATATAGAAATTGAATTTAAAAATTAAATAAATAATAATAAAATAATAATATTACCCCAGAAACAGAAGGGAACATGATGACTTCTGAGGAGGGGAGATATAGATATAGATATAGATATAGATATAGATATGAGAGAGCAAAGGATTCTGGGGTCTGGCCGGCTGTGACCAAAGATGCAAACCACACTCCTGATCCTGCTCTCTGGCCCTTCTCATGAGTAAACCTCGGGACCGCACAGGTACTCATGAGGGGAAGGGGCTGGGCCTCCCTTCCCCAACTTGTTTGTTCAAAAAAATAGACCTTGGCTGCTCAAGAATCCCTGGTTAGGGTTGTCTTTTAAACCCAACCCCGTGTATCACTGCCCTGCCATATGTTCCCATCCCAGTGCTCTATTGGGGTTGCTCTCTTTGTGTTGCCATCTCAAAGGGGTCTGCTTGTGAACATATATCTTTGTTGCTTCGTTTTTGGAGAGCAAAGCACTTAGGACCCATCTTGTCATCCCATCCCCTTTCTCTCCTGCTTGCCAGGAGTGGGGAGCAAGTGACGGAGTGGGAATAGGAAATGTCCCTGTGTGACTTTGTTATTTGACAGGCTTTGAAGCTTGAGGTGGGACATGGTGACATCCCTGGGAATAAGAATTTGTTCAAATCCCAGATCCTCATATAGGTTGTCTTCAATCCATCAACGTATTGTTGTGTCTAATATTTACCTCAGCTTTCTTAATTTTATAACCATGCACTAAATAGTAGCATTAAATTTTTGGTTTCATTTGCGTGTGGATTCCAACTTGTGGGAATCCAAGTTGGAATCATGGATAAATTGGTTCATGGAGAAGTACTGTTATATGTTGAAGAAATACTTAACTGTATTATTCTCCCTCTCTTGTTTTTGGACTATGAAAGAAACAAAGATATTATTCTAATGAAGGTTATATTATTTTAACAATGAAATTAGTTTGCAGTTAGGCTGTTAATATTGGCATTGAATTTATTTTATTAGAAGAGGGCCGTAGTGGGATCCAAATACATTTAGTGTTGTAGAGAGAGGGATTGAGGTTTCTGAAGATAACAGCCTTTTATATAATTCATAAATCTGCTTTGTTAAGGTCAACAAAACAAACTCTTTGGCAGATACAGCACCCTGAAGAGTCCAGAGTAGAGACAACCTTGCTGATTAGAAAGTGTAAAATGTGAAGGGAATATAAATCCGTGATCTCCATCTAACCTGGCATGTTTGATTAAATACTTGTCATGCTTGCAGACTTTCTTCATGTTATATAAGCCATAAACGTTTTAAATATGGTAACTAAAAAATAGCTTAGTTCTTCATAGCCTCAATAAATTAATTAATTAATTTTATATATATATATATATATATATATATATATATATATATATATATATATATATATAAAGTTTATATATATATATATAAACTTATATATTTTCATATTCCCATTGGTGAATTGCATGTGTTTTGAATAAAAAAACACAGACAGCTAATGCAGAAGCAAGTGCCAAAATGATGACTATTTCAGCAAAATTAAAAACTGTTTAGTGTAGGTCAAGGAGCATGAAGGCAATATGCCAAATAGTGAATATGATGGAGATGGTTTAGATTTTAAAATAAACATCTGAACAGGAACTCTTAGAGGAACAAATTAATCAGGAGGAATAAAAATTAATAAGTAAACAAGCTCTGTCTACTGCTATTTTTCCAAATTGTAGATAAGATCACCATGTAACTTCCTCACAGAATAATCCAAAGATTAGAGCATGACAGCAGTATACTGAGATAAACATCTTCTTTGGAGATGTTGCCCAATGTTTCTAAAGACCATTGAGTAGAGACCAGTACATGACTTCCCCTATTTTTTCTAGCATATCTAAGTCTCATTGATGGTAGTGGGAAAGCTAAGGAGATGCTTATATTTCTCTCATATGAATGAATGCAATTTTAAAAGCATTTTACTTTTACCTGTGCTGGATTTCGCCCATATAATTTTTATACAGAAATATTATTTCCTAAAGGGATATAATTTAATGTTGTGGCCATATTTTTATAGTCAGTTCTTATAAATTTCACTCTTTATAATTAATTAATGAAAGGCAGATTAGGATTTATGTGACATCTTCCAAGATTTTACAGTCCTGGATCAATAAGATTCTACAATTACAGGTGGTAGTTCTGCTACTACAGCTGTTCTTTGCAGGGAGAGTTTTAACCGAACAACTTTTCCCACTGCTGGGAGCCCTTGTTTCTAGGGATGTGCACAAATCAATTTTTTGATTCGATTTGTGCCCCAAACAAATCACCCCTAATTTGTTTTGTATCCAAATCTAACCCCTCCAAATCACCCCGATTCGATTTGTATTTGCTTTGCTTTGCTTTGGATTAAGACCACTTAACAAGGTCCTAGGGGCACCAAATTTGGGTGGTAGGTAGGCCCCCATGGGTGCCACCTACCACCAAATTTCAAGGCAGTGGAACGCTTGGTTGATTTTTAATGGATTTCTTTAGTTTTTACTGATTTTGAACATTTCCACCATAGGAAACAATGGGATTTGAAGTTGCCATATCCTAACCCTAAAATGGATCCCCAGCTTTTATTTAAAAAAAAAAAAAAAAAAGCTAAGCTCTAGCCGTTGAAGAAGTGGAGTTATAGAGCAAAATGTGCAGTCATTATTTTTCAAGTGTTTGGATTCTTTGGTGTATAATAACTTTTCCTCATAATGAATCCCTATGAGGATTCAGTCCACATCTTCATTTCTTCTGTTCATTTTGACTGTCACTGGACAGTGCCAGCTATCAACTGCCATGTGCCAACTACTCCCCCGCCCCCACACACCTGCAAGGCAGTGGGGTACATATTTTAATTTTTAGGAATATTGAAATGTTTAGATTCTTTGGTTTATAATAACTTTCCCTCATAATGAATCCCTCTGAGGATTCATTATATGCCTTCATTTCTTCTGTTCATTTTGACTATCATTGGACAGTGCCAACTGTTAACTGCCATGTGTCAACTACATCCTCCCCTCACACACACACATACACACACACACACACACACACTCTGGGGTACTCAGTTTATTCTTTAGGTATTTCTGAAATGTTTAGATTCTTCTTAGATTCATTACACACCTTCATTTCTTCTGTTCATTTTGACCCCACTGCTTTGCAGGTAGGGGTGGGGAATTAGTGCCATCCCATGTTCCAACTACACTGCAACCCACAAGCCACTGGGTACTCAGGTTATATTTTAGGAATTTTTGAGGTGTTTAGACTCTTTAGTACGTAATGAATCCTCATAGGGATTCACTATGAGGAAAGGTTATTAGACACCAAAGAGCCTAAACCCTTGAAAAAAAACCCTAGAACAAACTGAGTAGTACCCCACTGCCTTGTGGGTAGGAGTGGGGTGTAGTTGACACATGACAGTTGGCAATTGGCACTGTTGAAAAGACAGTCAAAATGAATAGAAGAAATGAAGGTGTGTAATGAAGGGATTCATTGGGGGAGAGATATAGATATAGATATACCTCCCTTCCAAAATGGCTCTATTTTTCAAGTGTTTGCATTCTTTTTGGTCTATAATAATTCCTGAGCCATTTTGGAAGGGCGGTATGTGTACCGCCCTTCCAAAATGGCTCAGGAATTATTATACACCAAAAAGAATGCAAACACTTGAAAAATAGTGACCACACATTTTGCTCCATAACTCCACTTCTACAAGGGCTAGAGCTTATTTTGGTTTTAAATGAAATCTGGGGGAATTAATAGGAGGAGTCTGGATCTTGAATTGATTCGAATACCAAATCTAGCCAATGGACCATAGGGGTGATTTGCAGAGGTGTAACTATAGGGGGGGCAGGGGGGCACGTGCCCCGGGCGCCATCTTTTCTGGTCACATGGGGGGCGCTGCCATGACAAAAAAAATTATTTTAAATTTGTTTTTTTAAAAAATTTGTTAATACAAATGTTTCCTGCTCAGTGCAGCAGCGCTGCAGCAGTCAAGGGAGCGCGTCAGCGCCCCCTCCCCCATGAGCGGTCCCTTCCGCGCTGCCCGCGCCCCCCCCTACATTGCTTTGCTGGCGCCTGGCGGCCAGTCAGTGGCCTGGCTTGGCGGCGGGCGCTTGTGAGGAAAAACCTAAGTATAATGTAGTATGGGGGGGGGGCGCAGGGGGCACCATTTCAGTGCTTGCCCCGGGCGCCGTTTTCCCTAGTTACGCCTCTGGTGATTTGTTTTGTCTCCAAATCACCCGAATCAGCTAGATTCGGATACAAATCTATTTGTACCCAAATCAATTTGCACATCCCTACTTGTTTCCTCCAGTCAACATGTCCAAGATGATGATTTTGCTGTTGCTTACAGAATCTTTTCTCCAGAGATGAAACAGAGGTGAGTCATGAGTCTAATGGCTCTTGGTCTTGCTGCACCCATTGATTTAACTTCTTGACTTGTTTATATGGTCAGGATTTGAAGAGATTTCTGGTCTCTTTATCTCAGGTTACATAGCACTTGGAAACAGCGTTATTTAGAGCCTGAACAATCCTTGTCCCCATGTGGCTGTAGCCCAGCCACAGCTTTCTGTGCGACTGAGGGATTGCAGTGGGGCAAGAACAGGAAGAACAGGTCAGCAGGTAGAAAATCCTGTTTATGGAACAGTGTAAGAGAAGAAGTCAAGGACAAAGCAAGGCACTGGATCTGTCCCTTGATAGTATTTTTAAAAAACGAAACAACATATTAAACCTTCTATTAAAGGTTTTGGAAACATTTTTAAAATTGTTCTGCAATCTAAACATGCCTGCATGCGGAATTTTGTGCTTGCTGCAGTCTTGCCTTAACCCGTCTCTTGCAACCACCACAAAATAATTTGTGGCCCACAGATACAGCCCACTTTCCTCATACACCTTTGAGAATAGCTGTTCTTAATATCCCTGTAATAATGGAGATAGCATAGCATGTGGTACTGGAACCTGCAGAGCAACATGCCCTCTGGGCTCGACTTGCCATATGACACCATTTTGGTTGAAGTGCCTGTGTCTCTGACCAATAAATTTAACTGGAGAACGATAGCAGAGGAACTGGGGAGCAGTTCCCTTAAGGAGCTGGCAAGGAGCTCCTTGCTTGCTTGTCCCTGCCCCACCGCTTTTCTGCCGGTGGTGCTGTTGCTTTTCTTTGCATTATCTTGGATTTCATGGTCTTGTTCTGCCTTGATTTTTCCTCGTATCTTTTAAAATTGTACTTCATATCTTTCTTATAATGGTTCTCCTCTTCCTTGTTTCTCTTTTCTTCTGTTGGGATTCTTAAGAATTCTTTTTTGGGTTCCTTGCTTATTTTTTAAAATGTTTTTATTTAGTCTTTTTATTTTATTTATTTATTATATATGTATATATGTACCCCAAACTCACGTCTCTGGGCAGTTTACAACAACAACAAGCACATTGCAACACATACATAAAGGTAAAGGTAAAGTATGCCGTTGAGTCGGTGTCGACTCCTGGTGACCACAGAGCCCTGTGGTTGTCACATACATAGTTATTCAATATTTAATTAATTCTCTGCTTCTTTTGTTAATATTTCATCTTGTTTTCTTGATGTTTCTTTATAGGTGTCTCTTGAAATTTAATCTTTCAAACACAGAACTTCATCTTTTTTCCCTCTGAACCCTTCTCTTCCAGTTCCTTTTGCATCGTTAACAATTGCTGATATTCTCTCACTCTTCAAGCTATAGGTCTTGGTATTACTTTTGATCCTCTCCTTTCTTTTTCTTCTTGGATTTTATAATTAGCGAAATCCTGTTATTCACAATTCTCATACAGTTCATTTGTTTTTCTCTTCTACCATGCCAGTACTGCACTCCATTTTCTTATTTTGTCCCAGCTTGATTTTGATAATGCTCTTTTAGCTGATCTCCCCAACAATAATATTTTTTATAGTGATAAGTCAGATTTTTGGGCAGACCTGATGTGTGAACATGTGTGCGTGCGCTGCTGAGATTTGACCTGGATGAATATGGGCAGAGTTTTAACCTGGAGACAAAAACGATTTCTATGAACTCTTGATGACTTGGTCTTGCATTTCTTATTTATCGTCAATGAAAATGTGTTTACATGGTCAGTTTTAGTTTTAACATGGGCAAAAAGCCAATTTCAAACATAGTTAAGTTGTTACTAATCAAGCTTCCCAAAAATGCTGTGAGGTGCAGATTGTGGAAAATTTCAGTTCCTACTGTTCTGCACTGTAAATATCTATTGAAAATAACATAGTTTGAAGGTATTAGGCAACTTAAATAACTAGGATTGCTATGCTTGTGTTCTGTAATTCGAATAGAGTAAAACAGGTTGCACAAGATGGCTTCTTTTATCTCTGACGCAAACAGCAGTGAAGTCAAGGATTATACCTGAGGCATAGAAAGTAGACATATACAAGATTATATAATGATAAATGCTTACACACTCCTTGTGTTCCAGTTTTATTATGATAATGGTTAAACTTTTGTAAATGAACTGGAACCAAAAGGTTTACTGACCATCATTCCTTATCTGAAGATATTCCTGTCAGTAGCTGTTGATGGAAGTGTAGGAAAGCTGTAAAAACTGGTGCTAATTAATCACCAAGCTAAAGATGAACTTGCAGTCTTAAACTTACCCAGAACAATCAACTTGCTTAATTGATTAGTATTACTTGAAATTCCCTACACATTCCTTAGATGCAGTTTTTAATACTAGCTGGGCCGGGCGCAGAACATCTGCTCCTCTAGTTTGTCACCTGTCACCATGCCCCTCTCCCCCCCGCTGTTGCTGTTTTGTCACCTGCCTGCCCATTGCCTCCTTCCCCCGCCTGCCTGTCGCCTGTCTGTCCCTGCTGCCGCTGTTTTTGCCCCCTCCACACTGGCCAGCCGCTGCCACCATTGCCATTTTCATCCCTCCCACCCGTGGCTATTGGCAGCTCTCTGAACTCTCATGAGAGCTGCCACACATGGGATTAGCCACGGGTATGTCTTAGAAATATATATAAAGAAGATACCAAAGCAACTGAGCCACAGGCTACATGGAAAGTTTTTGGGCTGCCACAATATCTTCGAGACAGTCTTCTTAAGCATTTGTGGCATAGCCATACCTGCTGCAAATAAGACTGCTCCTACGTTGGTCTACCAGAGTGTCACCATATCTATCTGCTTGGAACATGGGAGCTTCTATGCAAACTGTCCCTAGTCAGGTCAGTGCTATATCTAAAAACAAGTTTTATGCATATAGCACATATATTTGGAGACAGTAAAGAGGTGAAGATGGAACTGCTTCCTAGTTCCAACCAATGCAGAAAAGATGGATGATTCTGAAAATACATTACTATGAGGCAGCCTGTTTTTAGTATTTGTTTCTAGTATTTGTCACCGAGTTTCCAAACATTTCTGCCGACATTAAGGCAGAGATCCATACTTCAAAAATAAGTTCCAAGTCAATATCAGCTATAGACGGTTTGAGACCAGGTTCTTGCATAATAGGAACATTATGGTTGCTGCTCTGCTGTGGCTCCATCCCATGCTCTGGCATTGCTGGAGTAAAGAAACTGTATGGGGGAGGACATGATCGTGTGGGAAGGACCACATTAACACTCCTATCCCCTCTCATTGGATGCTGGCTTGGTTCTTTCCTGCCCCTCCCTCATACCCAGAGCAGTGTGGGATGGAGGCACAGAGCAGCAGCAGCCATGATGCTCCAGTAATGCAAGCATTGAACCTGATCAAGCCTTGGAGTGTTGGCAGCTATGTCACTTCCATATAGGGATTTGGTCCCAAGGCAACACAGAACTGAGCTGGGTGATCAAATGCTGGTTAGGAAGAAAATGTATTTTTCTTTTTCATGGCATCAGTAGCACTACCAAAGTAATGTTCTGAGTTCAAGGAAGCTTTCTTTTCTTAGATAAACACAGTTGTTAGAAGCAATTAAAAAAAAACACATTACAAAGCTTCTCTGAAATCTCATTAGGAGAACATGCCACTGATGCTCCAATTCTCTGTGGCTGTACAGGGCAACTTATTTCTCTGAAAATCTGTAGAAATTATATTTGTGTACTTGAACATTCCTTAGGTTTAGCTGTACATCAAAACAAGTTAGGGTTTGGGTTTTTTTGGTCATAACAGAAAAGCACAAATCTTCTTAAAAAAAGAAAAACCACACACACAAAACCACAGAATTAATGCAGCAGCAGCTGTTGTTCTGTTGGCTTAAGTGGTTTGTTAACAACTTGCAGGAACATGTTTCAATGGGAAACGTGTACTAGGGAAAAATGTTGCCGGATAAGTAAACATTCTGTCTCTGTGTTGATTGTCTGCTTGATTATGTATTTGCGCTTTATGTAGAATATAAGACTTGGAGATTAAAATTTGGCTTAAGTGAGTACGTCTTGCCACGCCTGATAAAAAGATAACGTTTGTCTGTGGTGTTTTAATGAGACATAACAACAGTGGTGGTAAAAAAGCTGGAGGAACTATGTTGGAGCCAGTGAAAGGCTTCTAAAGGCAGTTGTTATAAGCCCTGCAGATATTTGAGTAGAGCATAAGCCTGGATTTAGTGCTAAAGGGAATGAAAGTAGTTCTAGTGCAAGATTAGGCAAGATTTTTTCTTACTGCTCTGCTGTGCCTCACTATCTTAATACTTTCATTTAAGAAGCAAACGTTTAAAATTCCTTGTTTGCTCTGCTAATCCAAACTCTGTTAGAAGAATAGTTCAAAGGAGTGGACTGAATGTTTTTAAATAGCATGCCCTGTTTTTGAAAGAAGAGAATCTTAAAGCCATAACTTGTGATGAGTGGTGAAGATAAAAGAATGTTATACCCATGAAGGAGTTTAGTCTGATGGCTGATGGAAATTTTTCAAAGATTATTCTTTGAGAGAATGTAAAATTAGATTGCACTTTAAAGCATGTTGTTGCCAATTTCTTATAAAAATATATTTCACAGACTCTAAACATAAGTATGTTGTCTTTTAAAGCGCAGAAACAACTTGGCCAACTGGAAACTTGGCCAACAATGTATAGATCTTCCTTGTACAAGAAACATTTATTTATTAATTTTTATTTTATTTTTATTTATTTTATTTTTTATTTTTTTACATTTATATCCCGCTCTTCCTCCAAGGAGCCCAGAGTGGTGTATTACATACTTGAGTTTCTCTTTCACAACAACCCTGTGAAGTAGGTTAGGCTGAGAGAGAAGTGATTGGCCCAGAGTCACCCAGCTAGTATCATGGCTGAATGGGGATTTGAACTCGGGTCTCCCCGGTCCTAGTCCAGCACTATAACCACTACACCACGCTGGCTCCATTTGGGAATTCAATCCTAAACTTATTACCACAAGACTGGAACTCAACTTTAAAGCCTGATTCGAAGGTGTAATAGGGCATATGTGAGAGAGTGGCGGATCTTTTCAAGACTTACAGCTGGACTTTGATGTGTCTTGGTGTCCTGTATGCTTGGACAATAGGCGAGACTATCATGCAAGCTACCCCTTAGCCCCCAAAACAGTATGATCAATTGGGGTTCCCTGTTCTGGAGTTTCTCTTTCCTTATGTAGGGAAACTCTCATAATAGAGAAACATGGTGAGCAGAAACACTAAGAGGCCACAGTGCACTATGACATATGTTTTCAGTCTTGATATTTTGTCTGGTGAAGAAAAGCATCCCACTCATTTCCTCTGTGCTGCCTTAAAGCTACAGTAAACTGCTGTATCCTATTTCTCTTACAGGGTGGTGATGTGCCCGTCACTTTCCCCTATGTCCAGATTTAATGATGTGGTATATGAAAACTGTACTGACCTGGGCTTTCAGGCTTCTCTCAAATCTAGAAATTCATAAGTTTTCAATTTGTAAGTAGAAATATGGAGATTTGTGGACTGATGCTGAACCTAGTCCTGCACTAATATCAGCAGTAGCTAGATTATTTCTGGGCTGTTTGTGTTCTACAATCAGCCTTTTAAAAGCTATTGGTTCTCTGCTGTTGTCTGTCTCAGCACTGAACTCTGTGCAGAAGTGATTGGATGCAAAAAATGGAAGAGACTGTACAGTCTTGAATTTGTTGTCCTGACTGAGGGAGCTGATAAACCCTTAATGTGCTTCCTACTCTTCACTGGCTTCCTAATACACTAGGGGACCATTTGCTATTGCTGTGCTAGAACATTTCATTATTCATTTAGAATTGGGCATATACAAATCCTTTAATGGACTATTTCTGGTTGGAAATGAAAGTTCAGTGTGAATTCACTCTACCTGAACTATTGTTTTACTAATCTAACAGTGGTGTAAATGAAATAAATCTTAGTTACTTCAAGACTTTATATGTACAAAGAAGCATTTTAAAATGTGACATCTTTGTTGCTATTAATTTAATAGAATTCTAGTAAAATCAAAATACAAAAGAGTATTAGACAAGTAGAATTGGAAACCCCATCTTCCCCAATTAGATGCTCAATAACCCAACAGCTGTTCATGCACTTGATTATGTAGGATTGTCATTCTTCATCCTTGTCTTCCTCTTCCACAGATGAAATGTAGTAAGTAGAAGTTCCATTGAGAAGACACTGCTGATCTTGTACTTTGGATACAGATAGGCCCAGATATTTAAGGGAAAATGAGAGCTAAGAAGAGCAGCAGGAATTGCTGAAAATTGTCCTCAGCACTAGCAAAGACTATTTATAAGCAGAATTTGAATCAAAATAACCCCCAAAGGGGTTCCAAATATTTTCCAAGGTTTTTAGGACTTGTTTTACTAAATTTATAGACCATCTGCTCCTTGAGGGTCAGGAGAGCTGGTCTCGTAGTAGCAAACATGAATTTGCTAAGTAGGTTCTGCTTTGGTTTAGTTTGCATTTGAATGGGAGACTACGTGTGAGCACTGTAAGATATACTCCTTAGGAATGGGCCTGCTCTGGGAAGAGCATCTGCATGCTTACATGCCGAAGGTTCCACGCAGTATTCCCTCTAAGGTGCGCGCACTCACACGTTTTTTTATATCCGCTCAGTTAATTTTAGATCCCGCTCAGGCTGAATCGGGAAGGCCCTATTCTGAATATACATGTGCACACACTGCCCTGATAGTGCCACCCAGATGAAAATTCATTCTGCATACCTATGGGGAAAAAATTAGAGAGAATACTGGTTCCACGTTTCCTCCCTGTCCTCTCCAGATAGGGCTGGGAGAGAGTCTTGCCCGTAACCTTAGACATCTGCTTCCAGTCAGTGTAGATACTAAGAAAGATGGGCCAGTGGTTTGACTCTGTATAAGGCAGCTTCCTAGGTCAGATTCAACAATATAATCACTCATATTTAGATTTTAGGGGAATATTTGACCTTCCATTTGAGCATTCTCAGTTTGCTTTTTCTCCCAGACCTCTCCTCCAGAATCCAAACCTCTAATTCAGACAAGGTTCAGTTGGTCAAACAAACTAGCATTTGTAACCAAGGTGGGAAGTTGGTTTGTTTGTTTCAACCACACTTCAATTTGCCATCATGCCCCTTCACTGCAGGGAGGTGGGTGTGGGGTGGTCAATAAGCTGTGGATTGAGGGGACTGAAGAGAGGTGGATGGCTGGGCAAGTAATAAGCCACCATGCTCCCTCCATCTCCATTATGAAAGAGGTTCGGCACCACCTTCTGCCAGGACCGAGCTATCAAACATAGGAAGGTACAGTTAACCCCCCTTTATGGGCAGTTGTGGCCACTTTAATTGGCCAGACTGTGTGCACTGCAGCACAACCTCCCTCTACGAAACTATTCCAGGAATGCTCCAGGTTTCCCTCTTTGCCTAGCTGTGTCGGGGTTAGGCTCTAACCAGCTGAGAGCAGTCAGACAGACAAAAAAAGCTGAAGCCGCTCATGCAGCTTTTCCACATCCACACTGAACTGGCAACCAATAGGGAGTGACAGCACAAAGCATTGCTAGGAATCAGGCAGGCTGGGATGTCTGAGAAGATTGGGCGAATGGAAGGGCTGATCAGCAGGCAAAACAAACCATGTTGTTGATTGCAGAGTAAATCTCTGTTTGTTTTATGAAGCTTGGTTAAAATTAAACATGGTTTCGTACTGCAACTGAATGCTCCCAATGTAAGCGTGCTACTTCTGAACCAAGCCTGATCAGGCTTTGTGACAATTCTTATAGAGCTAAGGATTTGTCTGATTAATTAAATTTGCAGTGCCAGAGAGCAGGGTTCATGATTTGCTGAGCCACCTTCATCCAAAAGATGACCCAGAATTTTAGGGGACCAAAACATGTCAGTTCAGTGAGCTTCACTAGTTTCACAACGCCAGCGAGTTGTATAAGTGAAGACATGTAGCTTGCCCAAAGCCATGGAAACTGTTCTGTTGTTCAGCCTAGACTACCGATCAAACAATGACTTGGCTGTTTCTCTCAGTGCCTGTTTCCAGTGTGAAGATGAAATTGTGAAACCATTTTTGAAAACTGTTTTCATTACACTGAATCCCTCACTACTGAAGTATGATATAATGGTATGGTAGTGTTGGACAAGGTACTGAAAATCCTGTTCTATAAAGGGGAGGCTCAGCTGAGATGGTGCTTGAAATCTGATAGTTTGACATAGGTTGCATTTGCACGCAATGTGGAACCGGAGTTGCAGGGGCCAGAGGTTGTCAAACTGTTATGTCGGAATGCATGCAACTCCAGCCTTGTTCAGAAAGCAACCAGAGGTTGTGCTCCACAAACTCCAATTTGAATCCTCTGCTTGTAAGGAGTTTCAGTGCTCAAAGCCTAGGTTAGAGTTTCAGAGTGTTACGAGCCAATGCAGAATTGGTGGCTGCATTCACTCTAACCAGAGTTGAGGGAGGAAGCTCCTTCCTCTCACTGGCCATCATGTGTGGGCTGTCCGTCAAGCAAGAAAAAGCCTGCACAGCCAGTTCTCTGCAGTCCCCACCCCCAGACTATTTGGTTATGTGCTTCCTTGCATTTAGCTAAGTCTTAGCTGTAGAGAATCCATTCTGAAAGAAGGAGGGTGTTGTAAGTTTTGCTTCTGGCCTTTACTCAGTATTTATTTATTATTTTTGAGGAAGTAGAGCCGCAAGTTTAACACTGGAGAAATATGCAAGTCAGTAGACTCCGGAGATAAAGGTACAGTACATTATATGCATACACTTTGGCTACAATGTATTATTTATACTGAAGCAATGTTGTTGTGGATAAAACTTACTTCCTTGGATCAGTTATCTCATTCGCTTTCCTATATTGTAAAAATGAGGGTTAAACCTAGCTCAGAAATGTTCAAAAATGAGGGGTAAACCTAGCTCAGAAATGTAACATGGAGACAGTCATGTTAATTTACACAGATTTTGTATAAAGAGAGAGAGGAAGCCAAGAAAAGCAAAACCAGGTTTTCACTTGCAACCAACCTGCCTGCTGTTTGAACTGAAAGAAGGGGACACAGTCTGAATCTTCTTACCATGCTCCCCCTGTTTGTTTCCAGACCAGTATTAAGGTCCGTGGGTAGTTTTCAGATGTCTAGTGTGCTCTCAACGCACCTTATGTCCCAAAATTCCAGCTACTGGAATCTACCCTCTTAAGTTCAAGGCTCCAGGTGCCTAGCATTCACAAGACTCTGAGGAGCATGCATACCTTCAGCATATGCACACATCCTTTGGTTAAACAGGGGTGGAGTTCTGGGGAAATGTTCCCTCTTGGGGCTGGAACAGATGAGGCCCCCTGCTATGTAAGCCTCGCCCTCTTCTCTCATGGGGAACTGCTTCTGCTGGCCTTTGCACGCTGTGCCACCTACAGCAATCCCTTTGTATTGGAAAATGCTTCTGCATCCCACCAGAGAGCTTTGAGTGTGCGTGAGTGGAATGAGGTTGGAGTGAGGAGCTTAGGGATCCTCATTAGGCAGATGCCGGGGGGGGGGGACTGTACCAGACAGGCTGCTCCATCCTTAAGGGATAGTTCCTGAAATCTCAGTCTGCATCTTGCACAAGTTTCCACTTGCCGTATGTGTTCTACGTTTGTGAGTCTAAATGCTGCATTTCTTTAAAAGGGAGTTCCAGTCCCTTACTGTTACTTTGGATGTGCCTTTGACTTCATGTCAAAGTGGCTTCCTTTTGGATCACTAGAATAATAAAAATGTACTTAGTATGTTGTACTTAAAAGTATTCACCTGAGCTTTGCCCCCTGGTAAAACCAGAGTTGCATATCAAAGTTTTAATGGATCACACATGTGTGGCTTAAGTGTGCTTCAGCCTTTGTATACTGCATAATGGTCACGCAAACAACTTGGTGTATCTTGGTGTTGGGGGTTTTAAGGGGAACAAGGGAGGGAAACAGTCCTTTTTAAATATAAAAAATGGCAGAGTAAGTGATAAAATATTTTTGGAGCATTCTGTGGTTTTAGGGATTTGATTTCTTATCAGTAGTTTTAAGTCTGGTCATTTGAGGTTAAGTCGACATCACTAACTTCCATCAGTGTAGGTTCCATCAGTGTAGCTCATTCAGTCAAACAATAGCTGCTGTTGCCTATTCTCCACGTCCCTTATGTACAAAAACCAGTCTCTGCTTTGGTTCAGTCCTTCTGGTGCCTCTGCTGAAGCTTGTGAACTTTTACTGAGCTAGTTCCCACCCACCCCACACACATTTTGTATTTCACCTTGTCTCCCAGGGCACATGGTTATAATGGAGGTCTTGCTCTCCAACCTAGGGATAGGTTGGTCTTGGTCAAGGCCATACCAGACACAGAGAGGGGTGCATCAGAGACGGGATTTGAACCTGGGTTTGACATATCCAAACCCAGACTCTAGCCATGATATCACACAGTAGGGTTGATCTCACAAGCAGCCTAGCCTATCGGATCACTTCCAATCCTGGCACTGCCTCCCAGCCTAACCCTACTCGGAAGCACAGCTTTTAGCCAGGGTTAAGGGCGCGAGTGCGCCCTTAACCTGCCTGCTGGGATCATGTGTTTGCTCAGGCTGTTTGCTGTCTGAGCAGACACAGAGACGGGTGTATCCTCCGAGCCCTGCGTTCATTGTACAGTGCCTTGTGGGATTCCTGGAGGCCGGGAAGGCCTCCGGAAAGCTTCATGGCTCCCGGGAGCAGCAGCCGTGTGTGCAAACGAGCCGCATGGCAAGGAGGCAGCATGGAGGGCACGCAGATTGTCTAGGGAGGGGGGGAGGAAATTGAAGTACAGTGCAGGCTGCTTGCCCTCCCTCTCTCCCCCGCTCCCAGTCATGAGAACAGCCTTAGTGCCTGCCCGTGGACTGACTGTTCATTTTGTTGGTGTTAACTTAGAACTGGACCCCTTTAAGTACCACACTTCTTTGTAGTTTAGTTCCTCTTCCCCTTGCAGTTGTTCAACAAAAGCTAAACTGCTTTTCTGGGTAAAGCATAACAGCTTGAGTGCATCAGGTTCATGCTAACATTGGCGCTGCCTTGTTACCAGTCCATGCTTTATTCCTGTGGCTAATAAACTGCACTTTGGAGCCTGTGTGAGTTACTAATTAGTGATAACTGGGTAGTAAGCAATGGAGGCGGGTGCCTTTTGAACCTGCCATTCACCTGTTGCCTTCCAGTTTCAAGCCAGCCTTGCCCCAATCAAAGTCTAGGAACAGTTCATAGCTCTTGACTGCTTAACAGATTCCCCAACCCGCCTATCTGTGTTTTCCCTGTTGTCACAGTTTTTGAAGCTGCAAAATCCTAATAAGTCTTTTATAAGCAATTTGGAGAGCAGGTATAGGGAGTAGTTTTATATTGTCATATTATTGGTCTAATTGGCCCTGTAATGTCTATTGACTGTCAACAACTCTCTGTTCTCAGGAAGAGGTCTTTGCCAGCAATGAAAGCTGAAATTCTTTTAACTGGAAATGCTGGGGATTGACCCTGGGACCTGATGTTTGTCACTAGGTTGATGAGAGATCAGGGAGTACTTTTGGAATTATATCTGGGGAACGATATGCATTGAAAATAGTCTATCTGAATTCACCCACCACATGGACATTCAGGAAAGATCTCTCATATTGGCAGGAGCCAAGTAGAATCCAGAATGCCTGAACATGGTTCTGCATAGGTTTTTCTTTTCGCATGTGGAAATTGTGCTTCACGGATAAGAGTGTAGCGCTCTATTTACCACAGCCCCTGGTGGCACAGTGGTAAAACTGCCGCCCTGTAACCAGAAGGTTACAAGTTCGATCCTGACCAGGGGCTCAAGGTTGACTCAGCCTTCCATCCTTCCGAGGTCGGTAAAATGAGTACCCAGAATGTTGGGGGCAATATGCTAAATCATTGTAAACCGCTTAGAGAGCTCCGGCTATAAAAGCGGTATATAAATGTAAGTGCTATTGCTAAGTGCTATTGCTATTCAGTTCTGTGTGTCCTTCTGGCTGTGAGAGTTGGGTTTAATGCCAGTGGCTCCTCTACTGCACAGGGAACTACCAATCCAAGAGAGAGGTATGCATGCTGCTGGTGAGCCAATCTACAGCCTACCAACACTGACTTGGGTGGCTCTCAATGGGGGTAGCATCAAAACTGCAGCGAATCAGGAAGGAAGCAGTTGCACTTCTGCAAGCAGCATGGGTGGGCTATAGAGTGGCTCGCAAGCAGCATGGGCGCCTCTTTCTTGGATTGGTGGCTCCCTGCACAGTATGGAAGCCAGTGTAGGTTAGGGTTGGGATTATCAAACCCTAAAAGAAACTCCCTATGTTTTACAAGTTTTGTTAGAAGTCAGAATTACTCATTTGGAAATATTGAGCAGCATGCAGACATACGCTGCCCTCGTGTTGAAATGCTGCCTGCACACAATGACTTTATTAATCCCCACGCCTGGCTGCCCTTGATGCCCCCCCCCCAAATGTCCCTATGGGCTGGAGGATTCTTGGGAGCATACATTGAGGGCAGTAGGGTGTGGGGAGAAATCAGGGGAAAGGGTTGCGTGCAGGCAACATTCAAACATAAGGGATTCTGCTCCCTGAGTTCTATTTAAATATATTCCTTTTGGGAGCCAGAGCCAGATTCATTGATCTGAAATGCTTGTGTTTGGTGGTATTTTCAGGTGAGATTTAATTGGGCCCTGAAGTGTTTCTTAGAATCCCTGGCTAAAATTTAACACCTGTTAAAACAAAAACTTAAACCATTGCTTTGCTTTCTCATTTTGCATTGAGGGGGGAATGATGAAAGATTTTCTTCGTAAAGGAGTTCAATAATCTTCCCATGGTATTTACAAGGAAAAGTTCACCATTGACACTAAGTAGTGCTTATACAACACCTGGAGGAAATCTTTTTACAAGTAATTAACTAATAGGGTTAGTCATCTCAAAAGATTCCATTGTGGGGATGCATAAATTCATTATTCAAGTCTGGTGTGTATGCATGTGTGTGTGTGCACACACGCGCACACTCATGTGCATGCATGCATCTGTGTGGGCAAATGAAACATGTCAGTAGTAAAACCAGAAATGGCTACACTTACTTTCTCTCCCAAGACTTCTCTTGCACAGAGGCACTCCGATCCGCAACTAGGTTTCCTGGGAGGCCACTGTGAGAAGCTAGTAAGGGGTGGTGGGCCAGCATTTTAACTCCCATCCTCTAAAGTTCTCTACTTGCACATTCCATTGCAACAGATGCCAGTTTTTCCACACTTGTTTTGGGGCCAGGACCAGGCAGCATGATATTGGATTAGTTTGGCTCAAGGAGCTCATTGCTGACCACTACTGTAAAGTGACAGACAAAAGCCCTTTTGGTATGTATTCTGTAAAATATTGTAGCCTCCTTGAAGATTCAGAATAGACTGTACAATAATCCATCTTTCATTTTATATCCTAGTGAAAGGTTTCTGATGCCCCAATGGGGTATCAATGACCTGTCAATCAATATGCCTTTATTAGTCTACAGACCATAATACAATAACCAATTAATACAATAACAAATATACAATTAGTGACATAAAAAATCCACCTCGGCCCCTTACAATTTATACTATTGGTATCAATGATTTACATTGAGTGATGACTTGCATGCATCAGGAGCCACTCAAGATGGCTCTTGGTAGAACATCTATATTCCTTAATGTTGTCTCAAACACAGTGACCAGGTTCAGATGTAACACGAAACCGGAGTTAAATGGAGCAGAGGTTGGAATTCCAGTACGTCCAAATTCGTGAAACCATGGTTTGGGGCTGAAAGTGACCTGTGGTTTGGCTTTTCAAACTCCAGTTTGAACCTTTGGTTTGCACAAAAGTTTACTGCCAAGTCCTCTGGTTTGGCCGCTAAAGTGTTATGTCCAAACCCGGACACCACCATAACGTCACTTTCATGCCAATTTTCAAACCACAATCATAGAGGCGGTGGCGCAGATGAACCCAGGATCACAGCTGCTCCATGCCTACGGTGCTTCTTGCTGGCCGCCTCTCTGAACAGCAGCCCCGCCCCTCCTGTCACCTTCCCAGCTATGGAGTCACCCGGCAACAGGGACGCCATCATGTCGCATCCCTGGCTCATCAGACTGTCAAGCGGCATAGTCATACAAGGGCATTTCCTCTTTGCGTTCTGTTCCTTGCTCCCTGCACCTGGCAAGCAGGAGGGAAAGTGGATGGGATGACTGGACAGGTCGGGATAGGAAAATGTGTGTGTGGGGAGGGGGAGCGGGTGGGTTTAAAAGGCAGCCAATTTTTGGTTTTTGTACAAAAAGGTTGGGGAAGGAGGGCCCAGGCCCTTCCCCTTGGGGATACCAAGTCCCTAGGCTTACTCATGAGCAGGGTGGATTTGATTTAAATCAAACTGATTTAAATCACGATTTAAATCACTAGCAGGGTGGATAAAAATTAAAAAAAAATCCGATTTAAATCAAAAAAATCGGATTTTTTTGATTTAAATCGGATTTTTGATTTAAATAGGATTTTTTTTATTTTTATCCACCCTGCTAGTGATTTAAATCGTGATTTAAATCAGTTTGATTTAAATCAAATCCACCCTGCTCATGAGAAGTCCCTTACTCATGAGTGCAGTCCCTAGGCTTACTCATTAGAAGGGCTGAGCAACAGGAACAGCCCTGCCAACGCTGAGGGGAGATTCCTCCTATGTGATAATGATGGATGCTGGCTGATCCTAAGCAGTTCGCTCACTCATGAGAGTGCAAGGCCATGAGTGTGAGGGTCACCCCCTCACAACTCATGAGAAGGACCATCAGAGGGGTGTGGAGAGACTTGCCAAGCAAATTCTGTAATGATGCCTGATGGCAGAACATCCCCTTCTCCCATGGACTACTCTCTCATGAGAGTGACAGGTCATTGGGGCTCTAAATCAAGCCACGGGGACAGCTACCCTGATGACTGCTCTCCTTTTCTTGGCGATTGCTGCCAAGTAGTTGTTAAAGTTTTCCTCTGCCATCCTTTCTGCCCATGTGGTTGTGGATATGTGCACCCTTGCTTGTGCCCCAAACTGGTGACCCCATTCTCCTGGGGTCACTGAAAATCAGGGCTCTGCTCTCCCATGAATCCCTGAGCCGGCAGATCTGCATACGGCACAACTTCGGACTGGACTTGGGAATTTTGGAAGGGCTTAAAGATCCTTCCACGCATCTGGTGTTTCCCTTCTGTCCATGCAAGTGGCTAGGCTCTGACACATGGAGCCTCAAGATCTCCTTTGAGTATGTGCAGGGCTTCACAGGAAGGTGGGAGTAGGTGGGTTGCAGCACATAAGTTCTATCTTCTACCATATATTGAACCATGTTGCTCTATGGAGGAAAGCCGCAGGGACGGGTACCCCGACAACTGTTCTCCCTGTCTTGGTGAATGCCACCAAGTAGCTGTCAAAGCATGCCCCCCACCACCAGCCTGTCCGCCCATGTGGATGTGTGCCCTTGCTTGCGCCCTGAAACAGCGACCCTTTCCGAGGGTGTCTTGGAAATCAGGGCTTCCCTCTCCTGTGATTGCCCGCACCAGCAGATCTGCATACTGTGCAACACCAGACTGAACATGGAGATTTTGAATGAGTTTAAAGGTCAATTTCAGAACCTGGTGTTTCCTCTGTCCACGCATGAGGCCAGGCTATGGCATGTGGAGCATCAAAATCTCCTTTGGGTACGTGCAAGGCTTCACAGGGAAGGGTGGTTTTTGTTTTTGTTTTGCAGAGATTCTGTTCTATCTTTTGCCATGGAGAGTTGGGGGCCCCACACAAGCAGGGCTCCCTTTGGTGGGTTAGCTCAACTCATGTGCATGCACCCTGTGGTCCTCCCCAGTAAATTGGCCCTCTCATGAGAGTGCAATCCCACCAGCAGCAAGGTCTGCATGGACTGCTATGGACTGCTTTGCCAGGATGATTTTTCACAAGAGCATCCTAGGTCATGGCGGGACAAACCTTCCAGGATCCTTTGCTCTCCCTCATCTACATATCCTCCTAGGAAGTCATCATCTTCCCTTCCCTTCCCTGAGTAATAGGGAAATGATGCCTCCTATCCCCTCCCCCCCAAAAAAATCGTGATTGGGACTATTTGGGTGTAGAACTCTTGGCGGGGGGTGCCATCACTCTCAGAAGAAGCACTGGCATGGCATGGCATGGTATTTAAAGGGATTTAAATACCCTTTCTATGTCTAGGATATGCAGACCACTCCAACAATGCAGTCATGTTCAGCACCCCCCTTGAAGTTCATGGCTAATCGCAGCCACTCTGCTGACGTGTTGACGCTTTGCCCACAATTTGGCCACGGAGCTTGCTGGGATAGCCTTTGTGGCCAGGCAGCAGGGAGGAGCTCCCCTCTCCTGGAACTCTCCTCTCCTGGTTGCTAGACCGCAGTTGGGGAACATCTGCAATGTGATTTACAGTTTAGAATTGAAACTGCAGGTTCCCTAACCTCCAGTTTTGTGTTATGTCTGAATCCAGCCATTGCTTTACAATGGAATCAATTACTACCCTTAGCTTTGAGTTATTTGAGTGATGAGAGATTGAGTAATGCACACATGCAAATGGGATTCAGACTTAAGTAGAACAAATAAAAACATTGAAAGGGAATGTTTTGATTTTTTTAAAAAACATGAAATCCATGCCTATTTGCAGTTCTTGATATGGTCATTGGGCACAGGTGGTCTCAGAAAGGGTCATTCCCAACTATTTGGTAGCACATGTAGTAGTGTGTGTCTGTCTAGCTGCACCTTTCAGTGTACACTTAATTAAACAGCTGCTGTGATGCAAAGTGTCAGCTCACACCGCTCGTTGCAAATCATGATTCCCAGAAAGCCCATGTTTCATGGACTGGTTTGAATTCACACCTCCCTTTCAGTATTGCGCCACCATTTAGATTGAAAACAAGAAAAGGAAACAGATGGTACTTGAGGAGGATTTGTGTATGTGACCCTACAAAGGGCACCACGAACCACATTGTTTTCTCTTTGTATAATATTCCTGCACTTCCTTTTGATGCTAAGTGTCAAGCCCTTATGATATCAAGGTAGGAGTGTGTGCAAGTCTCTTCTGGGGAAGGGGCAGCCTTTGGGGTGGGGCAACCATGCTGTTTCTGTAGATTTTCATTCCTTTTACTTTAGTTCTCCCAAAGAAGTAACGTTGACTAAGCTTTTAAAAAGTGTGTGTACACACACACACACATTGGGAATTGCCCTGCTGGAGAAAGAGAGCCTACAGTCTTTTAAAAAGGAAAAACATGCTCATGACATGGTAGGGTCATTGGTGTGGGTAGAGGCAGTAGCCCATGCTCTTGTTTGCTAGTTCCTATGGGGGGCTGTTATCTCTGACTTGGTTTTAATGGTGGTATAAAGGGAGTAGGTAGGTGTGTGTGTGTGTGTGTGTGTGTGTGTGTGTGTGTGTGTGTGTGTGTGTGAGAGAGAGAGAGAGAGAGAGAGAGAGAGAGAGAGAGAGAGAGAGAGAGAGAATATGTGTATGTATGCATAGAATGGGCATGAAGGAAGAATTATATCAGTCATCAGTTATGATGTTACAGCCCCTAGCCCATAGGTTCTGCTGATACTGATGCAACACTATTGATTAACGGTTGCACATTTATTGTGCAATAAAACAATCATCTGGAATAGTCCTGAGTTGGAGGCTTATTTACATGCAAAACCACCTATCTTCCAATTCAGCAAGCACCTCCAGAGCTTGTCATATTGTGATAATTTTAATAGCTGTGAACTTAGGACTGTCACAGAAAGCCTTGGTCTCTTGGGGAGGGGGGGTTGTACTAACAGGGGTTTTCCCGAACGTCTAATTAGAGGGAATTTAATTGGGCAGGCAATACTGTTTATATACTAACAGTTATACTTACTGATTTAACCTAGGCCTGCAATTTAGTTTCTTTGTTTTATCTTACTGTCTGTGGATGTGTTAATTGCTACTGGTTCTTGCTCTGACCTGATTGTTTTAATTGTGAGTAATTTCTTTGGATGTTCAAAGCCACATTTGAGAGACAAAAGAAAGACCTTTCCCCCGTTCTCTTTTTCCACAGACAGTACAGGTGCTGTTGCAGTTGAGTTTTGTTGGAGCTTTTCCTGAAGCTTTTAAGTAGTTTTGTTATCAACCTACATATCAAATGATGCTTTTGCCCTGATAGTACACTGCAGATATATTGTTGGAGCTACTGACAGATGTGTGGCCAGCTGTAGTTTTGTGCTGCTGCTTTTCTCTCTCTCCTGGGGTACTTGAAAGGGACTGTGGCCAGGATCCAAAGAGCTACTTAAGGACTACGTGCAAAGGGGTTGGTGCTAGCTCAGAGATATTTTTGCTTTTCTTTCTTTGAAGAGCTGGTTCCCATGGCACATCACAGATGATTTTTAAACTCCCTTAATGTTTAAATCAGTGTGCCATGGGGTATGGAGGAATGTTGTTTGAGGAGAAGCCTCTTCTTCATCTCTTTTTTCACAGTAAATAAGAGCTGAAGTCAGTTCTCACGCACTCCAAGTGAGAACAGAGCAACTTCCTTAAGACATCTTGATAGGAGATTTGAACTAAGGACTCTCTACTGAGTTGATCTTAACTAAAGACTTTCTGCTTCATAGCTCATGATCTTAGCTACACCAGCTCTCTGTGTACTTTTCATATTCAATTCTGCATGTATATAGTCCTAGGAATCTATTAATATTATTTCAGCAGTGCCTAGCACATTATTACTACTGAATAAATATTACATATTAAGTGTAGTTTTGGCAAGGAAGCAGAACTTGGAATCTCATCTGTGTTGGACAGTGTTACAAAGCCAAAACAATCAACACTTGAGAGTGACTTTATATATAGGAAAGAAATTGCTGGTAAACTAATCATTTTAGTTCTGTGAGGCTGAAAACAGCAGAATCATTGTATAATCGAGCATTTGATCAGCCTTTCCTAAAATGGGATAGGAACATAGGCAGCTGCCATATACCAAATCAGACCATTGACCCATCTAGCTCAGTATTGTCTACACAGACTGGCAGCAGCTTCTCCACGGTTGCAGGCAGGAATCTCTCTCAGCCCTAGCTTGGAGAAGCCAGGGAGGGAAATCGGAACCTTTTGCATGCAAGCATGCAGGTGCTCTTCCCAGAGCAGCCCCATTCCCTGAAGGGAATATCTTACAGTGCTCACATGTAGTCTCCCATTCAAATGCAACTGGGGTGGACCCTGCTTAGCAAAGGGGACAATGTATGCTTGCTACCACAAGACCAGCTCCCCTTCCCATAGGCAGTGCTCGTAAACACTGTCTCCAGAAGAGTATAATTCAGAGGCTGGAGAAGTCAAGACCCCTTTGATTCAAGGCCTTTGAATAATCTTGAGTCTATCCATCTCTCTCTCTCTCTCTCTGAAGTTCATGAATATATTTTACTATTCTATGGCCCTGACTGGATCACACATTTATATTCATTTTATATTGCAACTATCAGGGTTCCTTCTGCAAAACACACACACACACATGCACATCCTAGGAATTATAGTTTGGTAAGGTGATGAAAATTCTGTTAGGTTCCTAGTACCTTTTCCCTTGCAAAACTATAGTTCCCAAGATTCTCTGAAATGCATATGACCATTAAATCTGCTTCAGTCTTGTATAGATGTAAATATGTATAAAAAGCACAAAATCAGGTAGAACTCTACTTGTGAGAAACAAAGTACTCAAGTTTTTAATCTAACCTTGGCTCTTGAACAAAATATTTTTTATTACCTTCATTCCTCTGGGGGGAAAGTAAGTCCCAGTTTTATGCAAAATCCCTGCCAAGAATCACAGGAGTTATGAAATAAAATATGTTTTCCAGTCTCCAGCAGGGTATTAACAACATCTACAGAATTAATATACCGAACTGGTTTGATTTGCACTTAGAGATGCCAGTCATAAAGCAGTGTGTTTTTGTTTTGTAACAATACAGGTATCTTGACAACTGTTTAAATGTAACACCTTTTAAGGCTGCAGTAGGCAAAATGCAACAAGATAGTTATTAGTTCATTGAAATCAAGGGACAGAAAGACCTATTAAAAAGTCACTTGGAAAACAAATTTGCAGCTTGTCAGAATGTGGCTTGTGGTGTGTGCTCCCACTTAAACTGAGATGTCCCTCATACATCTTCTGAGGGTGTAAAGAAAGGGGCTTTTTTCATCATCTTTCATTTCTACCCTTACTGTTGTGAAAGCATATCTCCTTTATGCCCTGCTGGATATAATACCACATAATTTTCTGCATTTAAAATGAAGCAGCAATTGCAAAGGTGAACAATTTCAAGAGGTTTAGTTAAAAGGCAGCCAAAATATGTGATTAGATGTATCAAAGCCCTTCAAGAGAGGGATTAATTAAAGTATAATTAGAGCCAGACACTACAGATGAAAAAAGACACAAATGTCAAAAAATATTTTTGCAGCGGTTTCAAATCTGAACTGCATGACAGCCTGCTTTATAAGGTCTTGCGCAAATTTCTCTCCCGTGAGAGAGAGAGAAAGCTTGATCGATTATGAACTCTGATCAAATATACATCTACAATCAGGCAAGCCAAGAAGGAATTTGAATAGGAAGTTGCTGAATATATAACAACTAATAATTACTGCTTTTATCGGAAGTGGAAGGCCAGCCAGAGAGGCCATTAGATGACAATGGGAAAGAAGGTAGGGAAGTTACAGAGAAACAGAATTATTTGCAACCATCTTCACTGATGCATCTGAACCACATTTTTCTGGTAGCTCATAAAAACTATTTCAGAGGTGGTAAAGGATGAAAGTTTTGAAACAAATGAAAAAAATAAAATAATACAGTAGGATTGGATAATATTCACCCTTGGTTTCTTAACCCCTTTATTAAATTTGTTAATAAAATGCGTCTTCTTAAAGAGAACAGCAAAGTCTCAAATATACCATAGTTTATTTATTTTTTTAAAGGATTCAGCAAAGAAATATCAGATCTGACAACCTAATTGGATCTCATGTAAGTTGGTGAAAGGCAACAGTAGTTCAACATATAGAGGAATGTGCTTTGCTGAAAAGCTATTAGCAGGTTTCCCCCTCACTAATATTTTAGAATACTTTGTGACTAACATCAAGCATGCAGATATGTGATCCAGTAGACACTGTATAATTGGATTTTTAAAACATTCTTGACAAAGTCCCTCACCAAAGGCTGCTAAATTAGTCACAGTGAAGAGAAGAGGTTCCCTTTTCAATAGATGATTGATTAAAAGGCAAGATGCAGATGAATTGATAGATGAATGGACCAGTGAGGTCCTCCAAAGGTCTGTATTGGGACTGATAGTGTTTAGCTTATGCATAAGCTAATCTGGAATCATGGGTAGTTGCAAATGATACAAATTAATCAGGATGCTGAAATCCTAAGCAGACTGGACAAGTTCCAACAGTCTCTCTCCAGACTGGATGTCTGCTTTATGAACTAGAATGGCAGGTGAGACGATGCACGTTGGACAAAAAACCCCAAACACACCCTTAACTTCTCACATACCTTGGGGGTAAGTGAATAAATTGTAATTATTGAGAAATGATGTGTTTGAATTATAGACATTATTAAGAAAAATGGGAGGAACCGTTTAAAAAAAGAGGGGCATACAGAAGTTTATAAAACGATGAGGTGTGTGGTGAGAGTAAATAAAGAGATCATGTTATTTCTCTCTCTTACATGTGCACACACTGGACCCTAGAATTATCTACACAATTGATGGGAAGTGTTTCTAGCAGCAGAAAACAAAACCCTGTTTGGATTCAACAATATCAAGACATTAAAAAAAATCCTGATGCTATATACTAGTATTTCAATATAGTGCTAAAGCAGGATGGTTAAAAATTATCTGGACTTGGTTGTATATTATAAATCCAAATGAATACATCTATATACTCTAATAATATAGATAGAAAATGATCAATAAAAATTCATAAAGTTAGTCTCTGTATATCCAGCTGAAAAGGTAGAATCCAATAGTTCATGTCCAAAATATCATGTCCTCAATGAATGGGAGAAATGTTGACAGAAGTTCCAAAGTAGTCACAATGTTGCATTGTGATTGAGAGATAAAATGTCGAATCTTGGTTTTCCCAGTTTCTAATCAATCTTGCCAAATGCATTTCTACTAGAATGTCTTCATCAGTGGCAAAATTCTATTCATATAATGCCCTCCCACAGCACAGATGGCTTCACAAGGGATTGGACAAATTCATGGAGGATAGGACTGTCAGTGGCTGCTATCCACACTCGCTGAAAATGAAACCTCTGTTCAGGGTACCTCTGATGATCAGATGCTGGCACAACACAGCAGTTGCTGTCTCCATCAGGCCCTGCTGGTGAGCTTCCTGGGGTCATCTTCGGCCCTCCAGCTTTTATCGGACTACAACTCCCATCATATTCAGCCACAGTAGTCACTAGTGAGGGATGATAGGAGTTGTAGTCCAACCTGCAGGAGGTCTGAAGCCCTGGAATAGAGGGTCAGATATATGCATGTTCGGCCTGATTTGGAAAGGCACTTCTTATAATGTTGAATTAATTATTCTGTGGATATTAGCAATTTAAAGAAACGATTGCAGTTTGTGGATAAAGTCCTTACTGCATCACTCTGGCTGAAGCCTAGGGTAAGAGGATTACAGGGAGCTGTTAAGTGTACTGAGCCTTTGTCCTACTTTCAGAATGGCTTCCAAAGAGCTTTGAGAAGGATTCCCCACTCCAGCACTGCATTGTTTCAGGTCACTCATTCCTCCCACTTGAATAGGAAACCAGTTGTAGCAGGGGCAGGGACAAGCCAACTGTTCTCATATAAATGTAAGATCACACACACACACACACACACACACACACACACACACACACACACACACACATATATATATATATATATATCCCAGGAAGCAAAACGCCAACCAAGAGAGATGATCTCTCAAGATGCTTGTAAACTATATAAGCATGTCTAACTGGAAGCCCAGTGTATTTTGGCTGAGAAGGCCCCCTTCAGGGGCAGCTCTGTAGCAGACAGTAATATTACCAGTTAATACCACTTTATAAAAAGAAGTTTATAAAGGAACAACCAAAATAACACTTATAAAAACAACCTAAATGCACATCACATACAAAATAATCTTACAAAATAAGCATGCTTACATGTTACTTTAAGTTTAAAACCTTACAAAAGATCTCTTGAAAAAATACTTTTTAACCTTTTTTTTTAATGTACCTTTTAAAAGTGGTGGTTCTCTTTATTTAGCAGGGAGAGCAACTGGCCCTATCCATCCCCAGAACAGCATTCCTCCAGTGGCTATGCCACTTGTATCTATCATACGTTTGATGGATAGGCTGGCATCTATCTTAAGTTTCTTTTGTAGATTGTGCTCCCTTTGGGGCCAGGGAACCATTTTCATTATTATTTATTTATTTATTTTGATCTTTGTAAAACGCTTTGGGAACTTGTGTTGAAAAGTAGCATATAAATATCTGGCCAGTAATGAAGAATCGCAGCCCCTTGACATCGGCAAGGATATTGGGCCAGTGTGGGGTAACAGTTGAACTGCTGAATTAGGGTTTGGCAACGTGAGGGGAGAACCTGACTTCAAATCTGCAACTCAGCTACAAAGCTTTCTGAGTGACCTTTGGGTAATTGTTGGGCTGGTTTGGATGATACTCCAACTGACCCACCCTACCTTTTAAGAACACGTGCGTACTGTAAGAGCACATGTCCTTGCCACCTCCCAGTATGCTGGGGTGCCTTTCCGTGTGTGTTTGTGTGTGTGTGACTGACAGACAGCACACAGACATCCTTATTGTATGTGGTTGGCCCAGATGTATTGTCTGAAACAGCCTACTATTTCTCTGCAGTATTAATGTGCTTTGCTGTCTTGTGTTCCACCTGGCCTCGATCAATTCCATGCCAGAGGACAAAGTTACCTTCTAATTATGTCATGTAATTTGGACAATATTACCTTCAAACTATGTCACATCCTGTCATTGCCACAAATTCAGTGGGTTTGTTTACCCCTGCATTTGGGCAGAGCCCTTATATATGTAGTAAACAAAATGGTCTAGCTTTAAGTTGAGCATTCCGAGGTATTAGTGAAAGTATGTGTTTTTGTTTACAAAATCAGGCCAAGGATTTTTCCATTCTGTGGGTCTAGTAGATTTATGTTCTTGAATGTAAGCTTATAGCTGTGTCTGCTTGCAATAAATGACACTTATTTTCATTCTGTTACAGGAATGTTTACCCTTGCAGAAGTTGCATCTCTTAATGACATTCAACCAACTTATCGTATCCTGAAACCATGGTGGGACGTATTTATGGATTATCTAGCAGTTGTTATGCTAATGGTAGCTATTTTTGCTGGAACCATGCAGCTGACCAAAGATCAGGTGGTCTGTTTGCCCGTCTTGCAGTCCGCTGTAAAGCCCAGCTCTCCGGGAAGTGCCAAAGTTACAACTATTGTACCAGACTCTGAAACAACTGCTGTTCAAGACAAAGAAATGCCGCCGACCATTTCCTTTGAAAGGGCATCTGCTGTTACACCTGACATACCTCTGAGCAGGGCTAGCAATTCACCTCTGCACTCCACTGTCGCACGTCAAGAACTGAAGGAGGAGGAAAAAGATCCTCTGGGCCGAAAAACAAACTTGGATTATCAGCAATATGTTTTCATTAACCAGATGTGTTATCACTTGGCTCTTCCTTGGTATTCAAAGTACTTTCCTTACTTAGCTCTTATACATACTATTATTTTAATGGTCAGCAGCAATTTTTGGTTTAAATATCCCAAAACTTGCTCAAAGATTGAACACTTTGTTTCTATCTTAGGGAAGTGCTTTGAATCTCCTTGGACTACAAAAGCATTGTCTGAAACAGCATGTGAGGATTCTGAGGAGAACAAACAGAGACTGACTGGGGCCCAGTCTCTGCCAAAGCATGTCTCAACCAGTAGTGATGAAGGAAGCCCAAGTGCAAGTACCCCCATGATAAGCAAGTCCGGTTTCAAGTTTTCAGCAGAAAAACCGGTTGTTGAGGTCCCCAGCATGACCATTTTGGACAAAAAAGATGGAGAGCAAGCCAAAGCCTTGTTTGAAAAAGTAAGGAAATTCCGGGCTCACGTAGAGGACAGTGATCTGATTTATAAACTCTATGTCGTTCAGACTGTCATCAAAACTGTGAAATTCATATTTATTCTCTGCTATACAGCAAACTTTGTCAATGAAATTAGTTTTGAGCACAACTGCATGCCCAAAGTGGAGCATCTGACTGGCTACCAAAAGTTTGAATGCACACACAACATGGCATATATGCTAAAGAAGCTGCTCATCAGTTACATTTCTCTCATTTGTGTCTATGGTTTTGTCTGTCTGTACACGCTCTTCTGGTTGTTTCGGTTACCGCTGAAGGAATACTCTTTTGAAAAAGTTAGAGAGGAGAGCAGCTTCAGTGATATTCCAGATGTTAAGAATGATTTTGCGTTTCTCTTGCACATGGTTGACCAGTACGATCAGCTGTACTCCAAGCGGTTTGGCGTCTTCTTGTCAGAGGTGAGTGAGAATAAACTGCGGGAAATAAGCTTGAACCATGAGTGGACTTTTGAAAAGCTGCGGCAGCACGTTTCCCGCAATGCCCAGGATAAGCAAGAACTGCACCTGTTCATGCTGTCTGGGGTCCCAGATGCGGTGTTTGATCTGACGGACCTCGATGTGTTGAAACTTGAGCTGATCCCAGAAGCAAAAATCCCAGCTAAAATCTCCCAGATGACTAACCTTCAAGAGCTTCACCTCTACCACTGCCCTGCAAAGGTGGAACAAACGGCCTTCAGCTTTCTCCGTGACCACTTGAGGTGCCTGCATGTGAAGTTCACTGACGTTGCAGAAATCCCAGCCTGGGTGTACTTGCTCAAAAATCTTCGGGAGTTGTACCTGATAGGCAACTTGAACGCTGAAAATAATAAAATGATAGGACTTGAATCTCTTCGAGAATTAAGGCACCTTAAAGTTCTCTACGTGAAAAGCAATTTGACCAAAATTCCCTCTAACATCACGGATGTGGCACCGCATCTAACCAAGCTTGTCATTCATAACGATGGCAACAAGATCTTTGTACTGAATAGCCTTAAGAAAATGATGAATGTAGCAGAGCTAGAATTGCAGAACTGTGATCTGGAGAGAATTCCACATGCCATTTTCAGTCTCACTAACCTACAGGAAGTGGATTTGAAGTCAAATAGCATACGCACAATTGAAGAAGTCATTAGCTTCCAACATTTAAAAAGACTGACGTGTCTGAAGCTGTGGCATAATAAAATAGTCTGCATTCCTCCTTCTATTAGCTACGTGAAAAACCTGGAGTCACTTTACCTCTCCAACAATAAACTCGACTCCTTACCAGCGGCAGTGTTCAGTTTACAGAAACTCAGATGCTTAGATGTAAGCTACAACTCCATTGCGGTGATTCCTGTGGATATAGGTTTGCTCCAGAACCTGCAGCATTTGCATGTCACTGGAAACAAGGTGGATATTTTGCCAAAACAGTTGTTTAAATGCGCTAAATTGAGGACTTTGTGTCTGGGACAAAACTGCATCACTTCAATCCCAGAAAAAATTGGTCAGCTGTTGCAGCTAACTCACCTGGAGCTGAAGGGGAACTGTGTGGACCGTCTCCCTGCAACCCTGGGCCAGTGTCGGCTTCTCAGGAAAAGCGGACTCATTGTGGAAGATCACCTCTTTGACACGTTGCCTTCAGAAGTCAAAGAAGCATTAAACCAAGATACAAGCATTCCCTTTGCTAATGGGATTTAAACAGAAGTCGAATTCCAAGTGATTAATGTAGACCATACTAAAGTACGAGTTGTTATAAATCCTGTGTTAAGAATCTGGAACTCTTTTTGTAAGAAAGGACTGTTAGAAGGGTGGTAGAAGCAGTTTGGTGTTTGTAGTATTTTAAAACATCATTTCTGAAATTTTTGGAGGGGGGAGAGGAAAAGGCGGGGGGGGGGGTGAGAACCCCTTCAGTGAATCTTGATTCTCATTTCTTTTGAGATGTTTGTAACTTGGATGCTGCCGCTTTTGAATGTTTACAAATTGCTCGCCTGCTTAATGTACATGATTAAACTGGTGACCTTTTCTTACTATAAAGAACGTTAATGGCTCAGTTCATTTTAGAGTCCTTTTAGAGAATAATTTCATTCGATTTTTCTGAAAAATGAAGCACTGTTTGCACTGATACCGCAACAGATGTGTATGTGCATCCAATACTGAGTTAATACAGTCTCCATCTGCGCTGCATTGTATGAGTAGGGTTGCCAGCTAGGGACTTTTATAGAGGATATGTGACTATTTTGGAGACCCAATAAGTTTTTTTTACATATGTTATGGTCAGTCTTCCCTCTGATTTTTTAAATTAGTGAGTAGAAAGAATTTTTTGACCTGGGTGGCAGCATTGAGGCTGTGTGTGTGTGTGCGCGCACATGAGGGTGCGCTCGCACACACACAGACACACAGTAGTTTGTTGTTATTGTGCCTGGCAAAGCGTGATGTGCAAAACTTCTTACCTCCCCCCCCCCTCTAGGGATAGCCACCACCACCTCCCATCCTCCCCCCACCCCCCCAGCTCGTCTCCATCTGGGCTGCTGGTGGCAGGGGGCTGCTGCCACCACCTCCCATCCTCCTGCCTCCCATCCTCCCCTGGCTGCTCCAAGCCAGAACTGGAGGAGGAAGAGGCTGGGCGGTGGGGAAGGAGGAGGCGGTGGCGACCCGGCTGCAGAGTGGGGGAATGGGGTGGCGAGGCACAGCAGAGACTGCGTGCCCACCAGAAACTTTTCTGCGGGGGCCTGAACGTTGGCATGCACATGTGCACCTTAGAGGGAACAGTGCTTGTGGTGTCCAAAGTTCTGGGGAACAGCTGGAACATCTTGTTCGCTCAGAACACTTTGCTTTCATGAGCTGCTTCTGTCTCCTTCCCCTTCCTACTGACCATCCATCCAGTGGGGAAGCCAGAGGGGAGGTTCTGCTTCAGTGATGGCAAGTTGCATAGCCACATGATGCAGGAGCACAGATAGGTGGACCTGAGAGGTTCAACTTGCTTCCTTCGTGTGGTGGTGGCAGCAGCGGCAGTGAGAAGTTAGCAGTTAGTTAACTGACTTTGCTCAGCACTTACCCCTGCTAATTTGTACCCTCAGCACTTACCCCCTGCACTTACCCCTTTGCTCAGCACTTACCCCTGAGTAAAAAGGCACCTTTTAAAAAAGGCACCTATCATGGGGAAAAGCAACTGGCCCTATCTAGACCATGCACATACCGCTGTGCCAGCATGCAAAGAGGCTGGCTTGGTAGCTGGCCTTCTCGGTTGCTAGCTGGCTCACCTACCTCAAGCCAAGAGGTGAAGTTGCTGGCCTGGCTGTAGAAAACAGGTTGGGTGATCCCTGGGGGAGGAGGACTGTGTGTATGATAAACCTAACCAGGTGAGGAATTTACAGTTAAGAAGCGGAGCCTAGAAAGCACCTAGACAGCAGAATGAGCAGACATATAGCTCACCTGGTCATTAGCTTCACAGTGGTGAGCTGTATTTATTCTCAATTTATCAAATTTTTATCAAAATATGTGCGCGCGCACACACACACATATAAAATACCAATAAACATATGCAACTTTTCTGCAAAGTGGAGACTTCTTGGTAAAAAGCGTCCTCTATTTCTACTTTTTTGGTGATGGATTTTTCACCATCTGGACCTGGCAACCCTATGTGTGAATGAGAATATGGATTTCTATCAGTCTTGCAACCTGGATGGAAATGTACATGCCCACCTACTGCTGGAGGCCACTTATTTAATACATGTTGTGTATGATGCTACCTTCTGGATCAGGGCCAATGGCTCTACTGAAACGTCAAACAAAGGGATGTTTTGTTTGCTGGGCATGAGAGGAATTATTTTATTATTGAACCTTCACCATCAAGTCTTGACTTTTCCACGTGATTTCCCTCTCAGGTCATCTAGAGTAGCTGTATCTACATGGTAGAGTGCATGTTTTGCATGCAGAAGGCCTCAGAGCCCACCATTTCCAGTTAAAAGGATTAGGTAGCATCTGTCTAGAAAGAATTGTGCCTGAGCTGAGACCTTGGAGAGCTGCTGCCAGTCAAAGTAGAAAGTACTAGGCTAGGTGGACCAATGCTGTGACTCAATAAAAGGCAGCTTCATACACTCATATATTCAGAACATGCTGTGGAAAACTGGTTAATTTTTTGCATTTATTTATTTATTTATTTATTTATTTACACATTAATAAAACTTTGCAAAAATAAGAAAATACAATAAAAAGCATAAAAACTGGAAATCGTAACATGTTTTCTGCTTCATTACATACAATTCAACATAACATTCTATAATTTAGTCTGTAGAAGTATTTAGTCATCATGTGACAAAGATGAACCTACACCAGGGCTGCTCAACTTTGACCTTCCTGTAGACATTGGCCTACAATTCACATAATCCCTGGCTGTTGACCACAGTGCCTGGGTATTATGGGAGTTGTAGTTCAGAAACAGCTGGTGGGGGGGGCGGCCTAAACTGAGCAGGCCTGGCCTAGACTGACCTTCCTGTAAAGGGCTCACAAGTATAAAGGCCCCGTACCAGACCCTAAACAAACCTGTCTGTTGGTGGTAGCTGAAGAAGGGCTTTCCACTGGGGTATTAAAGGCAGGAGAATGGTCCATATAGGGAGAGGGACTCCCTTAGATATACCGGGCGTGAGCATTTTATGCCTTTATAACCATCACATTCAATCATGCCTGGAAGCTCAGATACATAAAGTACAGTTGAAAAATAGAACTCAAAAGGCTTTTTAAAAGCACCAGTAAAGCTTACAGCATTCCTTTCAGATTAATGGAGTAAGAAATATTGGCTCTATTCCACAGAACAACAACAACAAAAGATCTAATTTTCCCAGCTTCACATTTTTGGGTAGAATCTGGTATGGATGCCAGCCGCCCTCCAGGTCTGTACTTTAATCACTAGGCTATTGGTTGTACCAGTGATTTTAAGCACAGATGGGTTAATTGCAGGGACTAAAAGCACATGTCTAAAAACTGATAGCTAAAAAAATCTGGCTACAAGCTCTATACAGCCCTCTTAATAAAACCCTGCAACTGATTCTGTTTCCTCTCGGAAGGAATAGCTTCAGAGAGAGAGTACTTTTGGAGAGTAGAAAAACAATTACCCATATTGGGTCAGCACCTTCCAGTTACTTTGGCTCCCGGTCTGCCCTGCTCCTGTTCATTCCAGGAAGAGCACATCAGAGTTCAATGCAATGACAAATTCTTCATCCAAAATATCCTACTCCAGGTCAAACTACAGCAATGATGGAGAAGGGGAAAAGAGAATTTAACCCTTCCCGTGCCAACAGATCAGTTTCAGGAGATGAAAAATGTGTAGCTTTTAATTTTTAAATAACATTTTATTCCGCTTTTCCTTATAAAAACGTTCAAGTGGCTCTTAAACTCCTAGCAAAACACTGGAAAGACTAAAAGGCTACTAATCCACAGACGCACCTCACACAAAACTGCAAAGCCATTTTCTTACCACCACCAGTTGTGTTCAACCCAGACCATGGTATACTCCAGCTAGCAGTTTTGTTTATCTTACGGACTTTCCCAGGAAGTTTTTCACATCCGGCTTTTAGTTTGCATCTCCTCCGGAATGAAGGCGTGTGTTCACATATTGGCCAAATTTACCCTGAAGTCCCTGCAAGCTATTGGGCAGCACTTCACACACCATTCGGGTTTATCATTGAGCGTTAGAGTGTAGCCTGATTTATATCTGGGGTTTAAAAAAATCCATGTTTTGCATTGTTTTTGGGGGGCAACTTCAAACTTGCAGTAAAGCCTTGTAGTAAACCCACAGTAAAGCCTGCTGTCTAGGAAAGTTCCCGGTGATTGTTTCCCCCCTACATTATTTGTTTTCCCTTCATTAGTTGTGGATGGACCTAGTCATTGGTCTTAAAAATATCTCTTCTGTCACTGGCTTATTGCATCCAAGCACGAAAACCTCAACACTATTTAACTCAGAACATATTATTGACTCCCCCTCCATCTGTTTCCATTGCAGTTGCAGATGCTGTGTGCAATGTGGTTGAGAGAGTGCCACAGGCACCTATAAGACAGTGCCAGTAATGTCACACATACAGAATCATATGACTAATCTGCTTCCCATGAGTCCAGACTGAGAAGTTTCCAGCTTATTCACAGAGGAGTTGTGCTGAACAGCTTTTTCTGGGATTCTCTCTCTGACATTTTTATCACCTTGTGAGAATGGATCTGTGGCAACTGTTCCAACCTGAGCCATTTTGGAAGGGCGGTATATAAATCAAATAAATAAATAAATAAAACTGTTCTGGCCCACATGGTTTCTGCAAGTGCAAAGTGTGCTAAAGGATGGGAAACAAGAAAGGAAGGTTTTGATTTTTTAAAGTTCCAATTCATTGTTTTTCCTAAAAATGATATATCAAGATTTTCAGTAATGGAGATAAGTTTTTCAGTGTCACGAGCAGCACCCAACTCCCCAGCCAGGACACTGCCCGTGAGGGGGTCTGTACTAAAACTAGTGAGGTTTACACACTTATAACTACTTGGGCTACTGTTATGGCCCTATCTCTGTTACCCTAGTACTAGCTTTCACTGCCACCACGGACCGCTTCCTGGCTGTTTTTACCCTGAATTATCCCAGTAGAGTAGCTGAGGGTTTTGTGAGAAGAAAAGTACATTGCACTTGACACAAAATGAACTTTAAACTAAAAACAAAATCAAGTGTATTTGTGTAAAGGTAAAGTGTGCTGTCAAGTCGTTCTCGACTCCTGGCGCCCACAGAGCCCTGTGGTTTTCTTTGGTAGAATACAGGAGGGGTTTACCATTGCCGCCTCCTACACAGTATGAGATGATGCCTTTCAGCATCTTCCTATATCACTGCTGCCCGATATAGTAGCAGCAGGGATTCAAACCAGCAACCTTCTGCTTGTTAGTCAAGCATTTCCCTGCTGCACCACTTAAGGTGGCTTTGTACAACAAGCTTAATGACTTCCTTCTCTGCCAGGGCTTCAGGCCTTCACATTTGGAATGGTTTAACAAAAACAGCAAGGCTTGGCTAAATGTATATAACTAATGATAAAAGATTGTGACACCCAGACTTCAACCACTAGCAGAAGCTCTACACAGTGTATTTGGAGCAGATAGGCTAATAATATGACTGAGATAATCGCAGTTTGAAGTCTCACACTTATAGGCTCAGATCCTGCCCTACCCAGGCCCTCCCTGGAACTCCTCCAGTCCCAGTGCAGACCCAATCTGAACATCCGTTTTGACCATTTCCCCTTTTAAACAGCCCCTTTCCAATCCATTCCAAAGGCCCCTCCTTTTAGAATCCATCCTGGAGGGCGGTTCCTTGGGCTTCAAAAGATGATTGACAGCTCTGGTTCTGCTGCCAACCATCACATTCACAATCTGAAAATTCTAAGTAATAAATATTGACACTGCCCTTCATGGCTTTATAGCAGGCCTGCACAACATGCGGCCCGGGGGCCGGATGCGGCCCGCGAGGCCTTTTTTCCTGGCCCCTGGGGCTATTTCCCCTTCCTCCCCCTGCTGCTTACCCCCCCCCCAAATTCCAGCCACTGCGCGGCTGAGGAGATGGCTGCAGGGGTGTGGGTGTTCTTCCTTACCCTCCCTCATGGCAGCAGTGGCGCACAGCGGCAGAAACCAGAGCGACAGTCGGGTCTGCTATTTGGCCCAGTGTTGCTTCCCAACTGCAAGGTGCGCCTGCACAGTTAAGTCTCTTAAGTCTCTCTCTCTCTCTTTCTCACCCACCAAGACTGCTCCATTCTCTCTCTCTCTCTCTCTCTCTCTCCAAGCCTCCTGCTGCATCCTTTCCATCTTTCTTTCCCCTTCTCCCTTCTTTTCCAAAATTATGAGAAGAAGTTCTCTTCCATGTTTTGTGTGATGATTTGGCAGAGGTGGAAAGGAAGAACAATGCATTTTATTATGTATTTTGTACAGATTGTATAATATTTGTATTATTAGAATGAATTTTAATTCAACTTATTTCATATTAATTTAAATCAATCTTGGTCTGCCAGAAAATCAAAAGTTAAATATTGATTAAATTCATTTTTAATTCATTTTTAATTCATTTATCTTTAATTTGGTTGATTGATTGATATTAAGTGTTACTCTAATAATCAGCACCCTAGGAATTGACCTCGGCCCCCATGAACCAAGTCACGGTTGGTTTCGGCCCGCCAGGTCATTTGAGTTGTGCAGGCCTGCTTTATAGGAACAGAAAGGGAAACACTGCATCAGACACTCATTGCCGCTCCACACAATACGCACAACATGCATGACCTAGCTTTAGGATGGAGGGGAGAAAGAAGGCTAATGTATTCCCTCTGGCTAAACAACAATAGAGCCTTTGGAGTCAGGCAGTATATACATTAGTTCAATCAATCAATCAATCAGTCAATAATATGCACATCATATCATTACATTCAAAACTGAGCAAATACTCCACCCCTCCCCTTTAAAACAAAACATATAAAATATTGGATTAGCTTCCTTTTCTTTCATGGGTGTGAGTACTTATCACCCAAACTATGGTATTTCTTTGTGAAAGATTTGATGCTTAGGCTTACTTCTCACAGAGATGATAAACCTGTGTCTGGACAGATGGGAGCTCATACTAACTTTAATGTTCATAGAAAACCAGCATGTATAGGACGCTTCTTCTCCCTAGCATTCTAAATCAGCAATAGAAGTAAAGCCCTAAAATACTTCTAGCAGGACATTAGGCTTATGTACATGTCCCATCCATCACTCCCCTTAAAACAGATTAAATGTTGGCTTAACTTTCTTTTCGTTCATAGATATGAGTATTTGAAGGCATCCGTATCCCACTTCGTTTAAAAAATGAACACATTACAGTCATTCAAAGGTGGTGTGAAGGAGGCCTGTGCATACAAGAACTTAGCTTTCCAGCCTCGGTATCTCCAGGTTCCTCTTTAAAGTGTTTTTCACTCCACCAGCCTTTCTAGGCAGACTAGAACCTGAAAAATAAAAGCACCTTGAACTCCTGAAACAGCATTTCAAGTGTGTTAGCACGGGTTATCCAGATTATTCCCCAAATCTGAGAGTCTTTCAGTAGCAAAATGGCCAGGCAACGTGGGTAGGACCGTAGTATAGAACCCAGCACAGATCAGAGTTATAATGATCTAGGCTGAGTTATAATGATCTGTCCTGAGCCACTTTAGGAAGGGCACTATATAAATTGAATGAATGAATGAATGATAGAAACAAGTAAAAAGTTGAGTTTATTACAGTAAAATGAAAGGAACAGTTTATGGGTAATTAAAAATGAAAAGTTCAAAAGGCATAGAGCATTCATCCTGACTTGGATGTTAATAAGCCAGGAGGCTGACAATCAGTTGCAGAAGGATGGATTTTAGATTTTAAAGCTTCAGAACATGGTTACAGGCAGTCCTTTGTCCCAGCCAGGACAAAATAACTCTGTTCAGCCTCAGAAACTCTGGATCACATAAGTTGGACTCAAGAGAGAGCCATCAACAGCATCTGAGTATTTATTTTCCTTCCTTTTATAAGTAAACATCAAAACAGAAAAGCTATCTCCAGTTGTCTTTCATTGAGGACTCACACAGGGAAAACCTAAGGTAATTGGTGTTAAGGACTCTGAATAGCTCCAGTATTATTATTAATTATTATTATTTATTATTATTACATTTATATCCCGCTCCTCCTCCAAGGAGCCCAGAGCGGTGTACTACATACTTGAGTTTCTTTTTCACAACAACCCTGTGAAGTAGGTTAGGCTGAGAGAGAAGTGACTGGCCCAGAGTCACCCAGCTAGTTTCATGGCTGAATGGGGATTTGAACTCGGGTCTCCCCGGTCCTAGTCTGGCACTCTAACCACTACACCACACATGACTGCTGGCCGTGAGAACCCAGAAAATTTCGCTAATGTAGGGACTGCAAGTGCAGACACTTGACAGAGATGCTTAATCTAGGATTTGATCTACAGTGTTTGATCTCTATCACATGTTGAGTGTTTGCGTATGCAATCCCTACATCGATGGGAAAGAATCTGGATTATCATGGCCAGAAATTCCGGGTGTGCATGGCACGTTACTCTCAGGTTCTCCAGCTTGCTAACATTCTTCTGTTGTGAGAAGCTGCCCCAAAACATGCACATATGAACAATGTATCCACATGTACTGTATAATTTAATGGAAGTCAATTATTAAGGAAACAATGTGCATTCATCACCACCAACCAAGGATGCAAAGGATGCTCTTTGCATCCTTGGTTGGTGGTGATCATGGCCATGGTGTGTTTTATGTTTTATACTGTGTCCTTTGACACAATAGAAAATATAGAAAACACAATGGCTATGATGTAGCTGCTCTTTGCATCCGCCCTGCCTCCTTTGCCCACACAGCTTAACAAGCTTCCCTCTCTTGCCATAGGCAGCCCTCCTGCATGTGAGGTGGCTAGATGTGCTTAGTGGCCTGTGTAAGGGTCCACCAGCATCAAGTCCTGAATTTCTGTATCAGCAGAAACATTTTTGTGTGTTCTGATTATTCATCTCTTGTCTCTTTCATTCTGTTTCATCCTTGTTCTGTTCCGTAGTACTGTTTCTGTCCCGCTTAGTACTTTGTTTCAGGTGCAATCTTGTTTAGTTAAAATGAATGGAGTCTTACCATTGATTTCTATAGGACTGCTATCTGCTAAGTGCCCCAGCCCCAAACAGTAATAAGCCAAACAAATACACTCATTCTTCTCCTTGTCCAATAATCTGGTTTGCACCATTAAGTACTAGGGATTTGCATGAATTGATTTTTTCAATTTGATTTGTGCCTGAATCAAATCACCCCTGGTTTGTTTTGTGTCTGAATCTGCCCCCCCCAATCACCCCAGGTTCAATTTGGATTTGATTTGATTCAGATTAAGATCAATTCAGACCACTTATAAAGGTCCTAGGGGCACCAAATTTGGGTGGTGGCTAGGTCCCCATGGGTGCCACCTACCTTCCAGATTTCAAGGCAGTGGGAAACTAGGTTGATTTTTAATTATTTTATTTAGTTTTTACTGGTTTTGTATATTCCCACCAGAGTAAATAATGGGGATTTGAAGTTGCCCTATCCTAACCCTATATGGATCCCCAGCTTTAATTTTTTTTTTTTTTTTAAGCTAAGCTCTAGCCTTTGTAAAAATGGAGTTATGGAGCAAAATGTGTGGTTACTGGTTTTAAAGTGGTTGGATTCTTTGGTGTATAATAACATATCTTTGGAATGCTCTCTTGGTGTCTATCCACTCCTCAGTCTCCATCACAGTTTTTAGAAAGCATGTTAAATCTTGCCTTTTTACTCAAGCTTTTATATGATTGTTTCTACTGCTGCTTCTTTTATATTGTATTTTGTATAGTTATATTATGCTTGTATTTTAAATCTTTAGTCAGATTCATGTTTTTATATTTTAGCTTAATATTTTAATTGTGTATTTTTATAGTCTTTTTAAATTTTTCTGTGAACCGCCTTGGGATTGTTTTAATGAAAGGCGGCATATACATTTAACAATAAATAAACTTTTCCTCATAATGAATCCCTATGAGGGTTCATTGCACACCTTCATTTCTTCTGTCCATTTTGACTGTCATTGGACAGTTCCAACTGTCAACTGCCATGTGTCAACTACCTGCCCCTGCCCCCCCCCCACACTGGGTACTCAGTTTAATTTTTAGGAATTTTTGAAGTGTTTAGATTCTTTGGTGTCTTCATAACACACCTTCATTTATTCTGTTCATTTTGACGCCACTCCTTTGAGGGTGGAGAACTAGTGGCATCGTATGTGCCAACTACCCCCGCAACCCACAAGCCACTGGGTACTCAGTTTATATTTTAAGAATGTTTGTGGTGTTTAGACTCTTTGGTGTGTAATGAATGCTCATAGGGATTCATTATGAGGAAAGGGTTATTAGACACCAAAGAATCTAAACACTTGAAAAAATTCCTAGAACATAAGCTGCGTAGTACCCCACTGCCTTTCTGGTGGGGGTGATGTAGTTGGCACATGGCAGTTGACAGTTGACACTGTCCAAAGGCAGTCAAAATGAATAGAAGAAATGAAGGTGTGTAATGAATCCTTATAGGGATTCATTGAGGGAAGGTGATTATATCCCAAAGAATCCAAACACTTGAAAAATAGTGACCACACATTTTGCCCCATAGCTCCACTTCTACAAGGGCTAGAGATTAGCTTTCTTTTTTAAATGAAAGCTGGGAATCTGGGGAAATTGAGAAATATGAATCTCAAATCGATTCAAATCTGGCATGATTCAATTTGTACCTGAATCTAGCTAATGGACCACAGGGGTGATTTGTTCTGTCTTCAAATTACCTGAATCAGCTAGATTTGGGTACAAATCAATTTGTACCCGAATCAGTTTGCAAATCCTTATTAAGTACCTTAATAGGGACTTAATAGGCACATTCCTATTAAGTACCTATATCTGGGGTGGCAGAACTGTCTTAAACACACACACACAATTTGTAAGGGCCTAATTCAGCTGAATATAATTATAGCTTGATCTGTTAGGCGCTGTTGCAATACAAATAATAAAGTACAATCCATAAGAACATAATAACAGCCCGGCGGATCAGGCCCAAGGCCTATCTAGTCCAGCATCCTGTTTCACACAGTGGCCCACAAGATGTTTCTGAGAAGCCCACAGGCAAGAGGTAAGGGCACACCTTCTCTCCTACTGTTGCTCCCCTACAACTGCTATTCAGAGTCATCTTACCTCTGAAGCTGGAGGTTGCCTGTAGCCACCAAACTAGTAGCAATTGATGGAACTGTCCTCCATGAATTTGTCCAAGCCCCTTTTAAAGCCATCCAAGATAGTGGCCATCACCACACCCTGTGGCAGAGAATTCCATAGATTAATTATGTGCTGTGTGAGAAAGTACTTCCTTTTTGTTG
Organism: Hemicordylus capensis; assembly: GCF_027244095.1. Lineage (NCBI taxonomy): Eukaryota > Metazoa > Chordata > Lepidosauria > Squamata > Cordylidae > Hemicordylus > Hemicordylus capensis. The sequence continues at coordinate 122,774,917 of NC_069660.1, forward strand.
GTCCTGAACTTCCTGGCCATCAGTTTCATGGGATGATCACTGGTTCTAGTGTTGTGAGAGAGGGAGAAAATTTTCTCTCTGTCCACTCTCTCTACTCCATGCATAATTTTATACACTTCTTTCATGTCTCCCCATAGTCACCTCTTTCCCAAATGAAAAAGCCCCTGATGCTGTAGCCTTGCCCTCATAAGGAAGGTGTTCCAGGCCCCTGATCATCTTGGTTGTTCTCTGCTGAACCTTTTCCATTTCTACAATGTCCTCCTTAAAATATAGTGATCAGAACTGCATGTAGTACTCCAAATGGGGCCACACCATAGATTTGTATAAGGGCGTTATAATGTTAGCATTTTTATTTTCAATCCACTTCCTAATGATCCTTAGTATGGAATTTGTCTTTTTCACAGTTGCCACACACAGAGTTGACACTTTCAACAAGCTGTCCACCATGACCCCAAGATTTCTCTCCTGGTCTGTCACTGACAGCTCAGACCCCCGTCAGTGTATATATGAAGTTGGGTTTTTTGCCACAATCTGCATCACTTTACAGTTGCTAACACTGAAGCACATTTACCATTTTGTCACCCACTCCCTCAGTTTGGAGATCCTCTCAATCTGTTTTGGATTTCACTACCCTCAATAGGAACATAGGAAGCTGCCATATACTGAGTCAGACCATAGGTCCATCTCGCTCAGTATTGTCTACACAGACTGGCAGCAGCTTCTCCAAGGTTGCAGGCAGGAATCTCTATAGGCAAGTTTGGCCACTTCACTGTTTATTCCAACTTCTAGATCATTTATGAATAATTTAAGAGCACTGGTCCCAGTACAGACCCCACTTCTTACTTCCCTCCATTGTGAAAACTTTCCATTTAGTCCTACCCTCTCTCTCCTGTTCTTTAACCAATTACCAATCCATAATTGAACCTATCCCCTGACTGCTAATTGAGTGGGCAATATGTATGCTATTGTTGTTAATACTCTATTTCATACCACAGGCTGCTTTCCCAAGCAAAAGCTGATGCCATTCCAAAAAAGAAAGAAAGAAAGAAAGCCCAGATTTTTCCATCTTTCTTTATAGGGGAATTGCTCCAGCCCTCTGATCATTTTAGTCACCCTTCTCTGCCAAATATAGGTGTTTCCCATAGTCTGGGAAACATATCAGCGGGGATTCAAACCAGCAACCTCTGGCTCCCTATTTTATTTTATTTTATTTTATTTTATTTTATTTACTAGCCTACCCTCAGAGCATCTGTGCACTCTTGGGGGCCGGCTGTTCCCTCCTGCCCCACTCTCTCTTGCCCTCCCTTCCCCTCCCTTCTGCCCCACTCCCTCTGCACCACACTCTCTTGCCCTCCCTCCTGCCCCCTCCCTCTTGCTCCACACTTTCTTGCCCTCCTGCCCCTCCACTCTCTCTTGCCCCCTCCTGCCCCACACTCTCTTGCCCTCCCTCCCCCTGCTCCTCCCTCCCCCTGCCCCCTCCCTCCTGCTCCCCTCTCTCTTGCCCCTGCCCTCCCCTCCTGCCCTTCTCTCCCTTCCTCCTGCCTCTCTCCCCCTCCCTCCTGCTCCCCTCTTGCCCCCCTCCCACCCCACACTCTCTTGCCCTCCCTCCCCCTGCCCCCTCCCTCCTGCTCCCCTTTCTCTTGTCCTTCCTCCCCTTCCATTCATCTCCTTCCCCCCCCCCCCCGCACTGTGCATCTTACCTCAGCGGGTGGCAAACAGGGAACCTTCTCCCGAGCGGCTAAGTCCAACCTCCCATTTCCCTCCCACCCTGGCCTCCAACAGGAGCCCGGGGCTTCGCGCTGTTGCCTGTATCCTACTCACCCCTCTTGCCGGTGCCTCCTCCGGCCGTCCTGCCGCTGCCACCGCCGCCTCCTGCTCCCACTCCCAGCGGCCAGGCAGGCTGTGCCGCCGCCTTGTCCTTTCCCGGGATGGCGTGACTTGGCCAAGCCATCCCGGCGGCCAGCCGAGCCCGCCTCCTCAGGCTGTTTTGTGGCTCGCCAATACTGCCTGCTGCCATTTTTTCTTGCCCGCAACTCTTGCCCTTCGGTGGCGGAACTCTCACAACGTGTCGTGAGAATTATGCCGCCAAATCCAGGACACGCATGCCGGCTAAGAGAATTAAATATATAGATTTATTTAATACATTTCTATACGGCCCGAAACACAAGTTCTCTGGGCGGTTTACAAAGCAATAAAAACAGCCAATAAAAGATTAAAACATTTCAACAATGAAAATTAAAAAGTTAAAACTATTAAAACACAATTAAAACAGTATCTAATTAAAAGCCTGGATGAACAAATGTGTCTTGACTGCCCTTTTAAAAATTGTAAGAGATGAGGAGGCTCTTATTTCAGCAGGACGTGTGTTCCAAAGCCTCGGGGCAGGAGAAGGCCCGTCTCTGAGTAGCCACCAGACGAGCCGGTGGCAACTGCAGACGAACCTCTCCAGATGATCTCAATGGGCGGTGTGGTTCATAGTGAAGAAGGTGTTCTCTTAAATATCCAGGGCCCAAGCCATTTAGGTCTTTATAGGTTATAACCAAAACCTTGTACTCTGCCCGGAAACTTACTGGCAGCCAGTGTAGATGTTTTAAGATAGGAGTGATATGGTCTCTCTGAGATGACCCAGAGAGCAACCTGGCTGCCACATTCTGGACTAACTGCAGTTTCTGGACTATGTACAAAGGCAGCCCCACATAGAGTGCATTGCAGTAGTCAAGTCTGTAGGTGACCAGCAGATGTACTATTGTTCTGAGGTCATTTATCTCAAGAAATGGACGTAGCTGGCATATCAGCTGAAGCTGATAAAAGGCACCTCTGGCCACTGCCTCAGCCTGGGACACCAGGGGAAGTTTTGTGTCCAGAAGCACCCCCAGACTGCGTACCTGTTCCTTCTGGGGAAGTGTGACCGCATCCAGAACAGGCAGATCAACATCATCTCCCGAGTTCCAACCCCGCACAATAAGTACCTCTGTCGTATCTGGATTCAGTCTCAGCTTGTTACCTCTCATTCAGCCCATCACTGCCTCCAGGCAGGCATTTAGGGAGTTTATGCCTTCTCCTGATGACATTGACATGGAGAAATAGATTTGGGTGTCATCAGCATATTGATAACACCCTGCATCAAATCTCCTGATGATCTCTCCCAGTGGTTTCATGTAGATGTTAAACAACATCGGAGACAATATGGAGCCCTGAGGGACACCATACTGAAGTTCAGTTTTTGAAGAACAACAGTCCCTGAGAGACACCATCTGGAATCTGCCCGAGAGATAGGAGTGGAACCACCACAGAGCAGTGCCTCCCACCCCCAATCCCCTCAGACACTCCAGAAGGATACTATGGTCAATAGTAATGAAAGTCGCTGAGAAGTCCAAAAGGACCAACAGAGTCACACTTCCTCTGTCAGTTCTCAGTTTGAGATCATCCATCACGTCGACCAAGGCAGGTACCAAGGTAACTTCCCTAGGCAAGTTACTTCCCTGCTGCACCATTAGGTGGCTTACCACACTAAAAAAATTGGTGCCATCAGCATCAGCAAACCTGTCCACTTCACTGCTCACCCCTAATTTCAGATCATGCATGAACAATTTAAAATGCACCAGTCCCAGCTGTAGGACCCACTCTTGCATCACTCTGGGACCAGAGCTGGAGTCCATTTCTCACAATTACATGCCATACCTGCCTGAACTGGGGACAAACGAGACAAGGTAGTGGCAGCCGTGTGTGCTTTCAGCACTTTCTACCTCTCCCCCAGTGACGCAGAAAGAGTGGGGTAGGATGGGACTTGCTCCCAGGCAGGAACAAACAGGATTGCAGCCCAAAGTTTAGGACATCATCAGGCAGCAGGTCTGTTTGAAGTGTGCCTATAATAACAACATGCATGCATCAACTTTTTGATTCGTTTTGTTTAAATTGATTCAAACCAGCCAACTGTTCAAGACAAGATCTAAGGCACTGGACTTTGGAAGCATTTTAGATTCTCATCAACGAGTCTTTGTGGCCACAGTGGAATCTGTAAGCAAATGTCCCAACTTGTACCCTGTTTTTGATTTTTAGTAATAGGATACAACCATAAGGATGCCTGCCATTTCATTAAAGGTGACACTTCCTTGCACTTAAGCAGAGAACAATACTAATCACAAAGAAACCGGGGATGCAGTAGGAATCCTATTTTAAATGCCAAAGAGCTGAAAGGAGAAGAAGCCTTCTTCTTCTTGTGGCTTCCTAGCCTGCAGCCCCTCTCCAGAGGCACTTTTGTCTCAGCCAGATTCACTTCTGGAGGGGTTATGGGCAGAGAGCATCCTGTACTTCCTACCTGCATGCTTCTTTTGCTATTAAATTCATAAAACCATTGAACCAAAAGCTTTCATTCATGAGACTTCCAGAAAACCTCGTGCATACTCTAATGCCACTTTTCTGTTTCAAGTCTCAAAGCAAGTCTTTTTATTATAGTTGGTGAGGTATTACATGTGTTCTAGATAAAGCTCCTTGTAGATCTTTCTGCTTTTTGTTAAGCTAGTGGTGATCAACCTTTTAGACAGGTGCGCCATATGTGGTGGTCAGAGTATGAGATAGTACATTTATTTATTCCACCTCCACCCTGTTTTCCCTCAACATAGCTCAGGATCCATGATAATTTCTCACATTATCCCCGCAGCAGCTCTTGGGAAACAGGTTGGGCTGAGAATAACTGGGTCCAAGGTCACTTAGTCAGCTTCATGGATGAATGGGGATTGGAATGTGGAGGACGGAGCTGCAACACTGTTCCACACTGGCGCTCTCCAAGACAAAATATTCAATCTTAAAGCAGGTGTTTTTAAATCGAAATGACTCAGACAAAGGATTCAGACAAACTGAAACAGATGGAAATGCTGGGGGATTCAGGACAGACAAGAGGAAGTACTTCTTTACACAATGTGTAGTTCAACATGTCTGCTGCCGCCGGATGTGGTGATGGCCACCAGTCCAGATGATTTTAAAAGGGGATTGGACAAATTCATGGAGGATAGGACTGTGAACAGCTACTAGCCTTGGTAGCTATATACTTCCATCAGGATCAAAGATGGTGTGCCCCTGAACACCCAGTGCTAGGAAGCACCAAGGGACGGGGTAGTTGCTAGGGGGGTGCGTTTCGTTTCGGATACAAAACGTTTTGTGCCCAAAACAGGCCATTTCGGCTGTTTTGTAGCCGGAACAAAACACCCAATGCTCAAAACAGAAAATTTTGTAGCCTAAACAAAATGTCTCTGTTTCAGATACAAAACATGTTGTTGTTTCAGCTGTTTCAGAACTCCACTTTGGAATCGCGAAAAGTCTTTCTCCTTCAGTCTCCATTTTGAGTTTTGACATCTATTTGAATTTCCAGCCCTTCCAGCCTGCAGATTGGCCAGCGAAAGCATGGGCTGATCTGCTGGCAATTGCCTCCTTATTCCTCTTAAGTAAATTTAAGGGTAAAATTTACCCTCATTGGCCAGTGGGGCTGTGTGCATTTACCCTTATTGGCCAGTGGGGCAGTGTGCATTTCATTGTTGTTGTTTCACACTGTTGTGTGTAGATCAATTGCATTGCTGAGGGGGATGTGGATGTGCATGACCTTTGGAAATCTGCCTGGTTCTTTGCAAAGCTCTGCTGTTGTTGTTGATGTGTGATGATGTTACTTGGGGTGGATTTGGGGCAGAAAGAGGGATTTGGGGGCAGAAGAGTGGGTCAGGTGGTAGTGCCCCAATGGGTGCCTGCTGCCACCCAGATTCCAAAGGAATTGGGAAAAGGGCTGCTTTTTAAAGAATTTCTGAAGTATACTTGTCTTTGGGGCAGATTTGGGGCAGAAAGGGGCCTGAGGGGCAAAACAGTGGGTTGGGTGGCAGTGCCCCAAGGGGTGCCTGCCACAATCCAGATTCTGAAGGAACAGGACAAAGGGCTAATTTCTTAGGAATTGTTGAAGTTCCCTCGTCTTTAAGGTTTCCCCCTAGGGAATAATGGAGGTTTCAGCAGACCCATAATTCCACCTGGGGGGCACTGGGGTGGCCAGGAGTGAATGGTGGTATAGTGCATATAGGGTGCCAAACACCCACAAGGGTTGCTAACCCATGGGGTGCTGGGTTCTGTTGTTTCTGAGGTGTTCTGAGTGTAGATTCTCTGGTAGCATATGAGATTTTCAATGACAAACCATGAATCCACTCTCATATGCTACCAGAGAATCTACACTCAAAACACCTCAGAAACAACAGAACCCAGTACCCCATAGGTTAGCAACTCATGGGGGTGGTTGGCACCCTATGTGCTCTACACCACCACTCACTCTGGGCCACCCCAGTGCCCTCCAAGTGCAGTTATGGGGCTGCTGAAACCTCTTCCCTATGGGGAAGAACGTTAAAGATGTGTAAACTCCATTAAATCTTTAAAAACAGGCCCTCTGCCCAATTCCTTTGAAACAATTCTGGCATCTTCCTTGCCCCCACACCCTACTCTGCTCTGTGCCACCCCTTTCCCCCCGATGTGAAGCTATACTTTTACGGAAACCTCCATTATTTCCTATGAGAAAAATCTTAAACTTCAAAAATTCACCAAAAACCAGCCCTTTGCCCAATTCCTCTGAAATTTGGGCAGTAGCTTCCACCCATTGGGCACTACCACCCCCATCCACTAGTTTTGCCCCAGGGCCATTTTTAAAATCCAAAAAAGTTTGGGATTTGGATTTTGCAATTTCGAACAAAGAACAAAATTGGGGTGTTTTGGATTCGGGCCAAAAACAAAACAGGAAAAAAAAATCACAATGCACAACCTTAGTAGTTGCCCTCTTTCCCCCCACTTGTGGGCTTCCCGAGTGCACCTGGTTGGCTACTGGGTGATGCAGGATGCTGGACTGGATGGACCTTAGGCCCAAACCAGCAGGGCTTCTCTTATGTTCTTCTGTTTTTATCTCTTGCTGCTGATGCTTGTTTTTTAAAACAGCAGCACTAATCTGGAAACAAGCACCAAAGAAAATGTAAATAAAATGCCCCTGTAAATAAAAGGGGTTTTCACAACACCTCTAAATCTGAGCAATGAGGTGGCCCATTGAGGGTGTGTGTGTTCTGTAACTGAACAGGGTTTTTAAAATATGTATGCAGTCTTTGGATGCTGTCACTGTTTTACTAAATGTGTTAGCGTTTGATTGTTTTTCTGTTTTGCCTCCTTGGAGAAGCCACCCTGAAGGTGCAGGATATCTGAATCGATGCTTTAAAATCATTTTAAATTGTTATTATTAAAAATCTATCTTTTATAGAAACTAGTGTAACTTAATCTACATAAAGAGAGAGCCAGATTATGAACCATTTCATATGTTCTCCAGAGACCATTGTTTCCTCATTTATCACCATCAATCACTTTCCAGGAAAGGGGACAATCACACATATTATTTCCTTATTTAAGGGAAGGGCTGCAGCAGGAGTATCTGAGGGAGACTGGAGGCGGTGAGCTGTGGCATTTACGATCAAGCCTCTTCCGTTGGACAGCTGGGAGCCTTGGAACTGTGCCTCCCCACCCTTCGTTTGCTGGATGGATCAACTTAAGCCCAGCACAATCCTGCTGCCTCATTGGGATCCTCCCTTCCCTCAGGTGCCGGCGTTTACCACCTGCAGGCACTGACTGATCACATCAGCCTTACCCAGGGTCCTTTGTGAGAGGAAGGACTCTGGAGGCTATTTAAGGGAAGGGCTGTGGCTGGCGGTGTAGCCAGCGGCACGGCCAGCCTGCAGGTGACCGCTGAAGCCAGCCACCAAAGGGGGCCAACCTTTGGTGTCGGGCTGAGGGTTGGGCTGCACTCTATTCAGTTTGGCTGTTTAAGGAGTTGCAGCAGCAAGTGTGCCAGCTTTTGTTACTGAGATTGGGTAATGTGTTTGGGTCTGCCTGGAAATGGGGAGACAAGGGCCACCTTCATTGAATGTGGGGCAGCTATTCCTGTTCTGGTGGGGAACAGAAGAAGTAACGTTGGCAGGTCAGCAGACCATTACAGGGGAAAGGTAGTCAGAAATTTAATAGTTGTTTCCCCTTCCAGCTGTCCTGCCAGCTCTTTGACCTCGGGGAACATTGGCAATAACCCACATAGCCTTGCCTTGCTCCTCTGCAATGCCAGGTCGGTCCAAAATAAGCCAGAGCTCATCCAAGATTTGATTGTGGATGAAGGGGCCAACCTGGTATGTATTACTGACACTTGGTTGGGGGAAGCTAGTGGTCCAGTTTGGTCCCAGCTTCTCCCGCCAGGATATTCTGTAGAGGAGCAGGTGAGGGGATGTGGGCGATGAGGTGGAGTGGTTGTTGTCTACAAGGATGACATCTCCCTTACCAGGGTTCCTGTTAGGGTATCGGACCGTATTGAATGTGTGTACTTAATTTTGGGGACCAGGGGTAAATTGGGACTTCTATTGGTGTACCGATCACCCCCTGCCCAACTGAGTCCCTTACTGAGCTCATGGACTTGGTTGCGGGACTTGCGTTGGAGTCTCACAGACTTTTGGTGCTAGGGGACTTCAATGTTTGTTTTGGGACCAATTTGTCTGGGGCAGCTCAGGACTTCCTAGCGGCCATGACAACTATGGGCATATCCCAAGCGGTCTCTGGACCAACACACATTGCAGGTCACAAGCTTGATTTGGTCTTTTACTCTGATCAGGGTGGTGTTCTGTGGGTGGGGACTCCTGTGATCTCCCCATTGTCATGGACGGACCACTATCTGGTTAAGGTTGGGATTACAGCCATTTCCCACCTCCGCAGGGGCGAGAGGCCTATTAGAATGGTCTGTCCGAAGAGGTTATTGGATCCAGTAGGATTCCAAGAAGCCTTGGAAGGATTCAGTTTTGCCTTTGCCAGTGATCCTGTTGATGCCCTGGTTGAGAATTGGAACAACTTGCTCACCAGGGCAGTAGACACGATTGCTCCTAAGCGTCCGCTCTGACCTGCTTCAAAATTGGGCCCTTGGTATACGGAAGAGTTACGGGGGCTGAAGTGGCAAGGTAGGCGACTGGAACGCAAGTGGAGAAAGACTCGACTCGAATCTGACAGATTATGACATAGATCACATTTAAAGATCTACGCTCAGGCGATATGTCCGGCAAAGAAGCAATTCTTTTCTGCCCGTATTGCATGTGCGAGTTCACGTCTGGCGGAGTTGTCCAGGGTTGTGAGGGGACTAGTATACCCCCCTCCCTTGAACCAGAATTTGGAAGTATTAGTCACCTGCTGTGATGTGTTTAATGAATTTTTCGCAGACAAAATCTCTCGGATTCGGGCTGACCTAGATGGAGACTCCACAATTATTCTGATGTCTGAGCTGGAGGTGCCCAACAACTCCTCTTATGCAGTTCAGCTGGATCAATTTCAGTTTGTGACTCCTGAGGATGTGGACAAGCTGCTTGGATCGGTGAGGCCTACCACTTGTTTTCTTGACGCTTGTCCAACATGGCTAGTTCTATCTAGCAGGGAGGCTGTTGCAGGCAGCCTGGTAGAAATCATAAATGCTTCTCTGAGGGAGGGCAGGATGCCTCCTTGTCTTAAGGAGGCAATTATTAGACGTCTTCTAACGAAGCCTGCATTAGATCCCTCAGAGTTGAGCAATTATAGGCCAGTTTCCAATCTCCCATGGCTGGGCAAAGTAATTGAGAGGGTGGTGGCCTCTCAGATCCAGGCGGTCTTGGAGGAAACTTATTATCTAGGCCCATTTCAAACTGGTTTTCGGGCGGGCTATGGGGTGGAGAACGCCTTGGTCAGCCTAATGGATGATTTTCAGTTGGTAATTGACAGAGGAAGTGTGACTCTGTTGGTCCTTTTGGACCTCTCGGCGGCTTTCGATACTATCAACCATAGTATCCTTCTGGAACGTCTGAGGAGGTTGGGGGTGGGAGGCACTGTTTTACAGTGGTTCCACTCCTACCTCTCTGACAGGTTCCAGATGGTGTTGATTGGAGATTGTTGCTCTTCAAAATCTGAGCTTAAGTACGGTGTCCCTCAAGCCTCCATACTCTCTCCAATGCTTTTTAACATCTACATGAAAGCGCTGGGAGAGATCATCAGGAGATTTGGAGCTGGGTGTTACCAGTATGTTGATGACACCCAGATCTACTTCTCCATGTCAACTTCTTCAGGAGTTGGCATATCCTCCCTAAATACCTGCCTGGAAGCAGTAATGGGCTGGATGAGGGAGAATAAACTGAAGCTTAAGGTACTTACTGTGCGGGGTCAGAACTCCAGACACGATTTTGATCTACCTGTTCTGGAGGGGTCACACTTTCCCAAAAGGAACAAGTCCGCAGTCTGGGAGTACTCCTGGATCCATACCTCTCCTTGGTTTCTCAGGTTGAGGCGGTGGCCAGGGGGTGCTTTCTATCAGCTTCGGTCTGATAGAAACCAGCTTTTGGTCTGATAGAACTGGTCCGTCTCCAGTTACAGCCAACTCATTTGGTGGTCATACAGAGACGGGCCTTCTTGGTTGCTGCCCCGAGATTGTGGAATGCACTCCCTGCTGAGTTACAATCCTCCCCACCTCTGGCAATAAAAAAAAAAACATTTGAAAACACTGCACAGTGCAGTTTAAGCTTACTTGTCTGTAAACTGTTCCAGTGGCACACAGGGTAATATCCGACACAGGTGCAACATGCAGCAGCAGAAAGCACCTTCCCACTCCTTCCTTCCTACTGAGCCTACCTTGAGACCTGCAGAAGCAGTGACTGAGGGTTAGGGGATCTTCAGCAAGGGGGTGGGAGAGGGTTAGGGATGCAAGGAGAGGGGGAAGCCCAGAAGCAACATGGAGAACTGCTAGTGGAGGTGCCCGGAACTCCTCTCTCCCTCCCTCTGCAGCCACCCCTAGTCACTTTCCTGGCCATCGTGGAAGGTCCACCTAGCTTCGGCAATGGCCCATTGCCAATTGCCTCAGCTACTTATGGCATCCATGCTGCAGGTTTGCCGCTCATGGTTATTTAAGCAATAATTGGATGTTTGGTCAATGTGCATGACAGTATTTTCATGTATAGAACCTATTGTTTACTTTACATTTCCCATGAGGGGAGTTCAGGGGTCTAAGTCAGTGCAGGTTATACAGATATATTTTAACATTATTTTTCTGTGAGCGGGGGAACCAACCACCTGGCTGGCCATCCCAGTCCCCACAGCCTTCCCTCCTGGAGAATGTTGCCATGACCCTCTCCACTCACCTGCCCCCCTCCCCCACAACTTTCCTGTCCCAAGAGCTGATGCTTTTCCAACCCTTGCAAGTTCACTTGGAGCTGCCAGTCCCAACTTGTGCTGTCTCACCCCACTTGCCTGTGTGCCTCCCCTGCTCCAGTGCCTCAGTCCATAGCATCCATTCACACCTTTGCCTCTCAGTCTCTCTGCTGCCAGATTGGATCCCTCTCAGTGGGTTGGGGTCAGGAGGAAAGCCCTAGCAGGACAGGAATATTGTACTTCTGCATATATGCCTACAGGTAGTAATCATGTGTGTGGCAATATAAGTTTGTTTTTTTGTTTACATGATCTATGATCAGCTGTGAATTATGTTACTGGGGGGAGGTATAGTCATGGAAATATGGTAACGTTTATCACAAGGAAAGTGTGAGACTACATCATGGTTTGCTTCTGGTACCATATGAGCATGCCGATCCAATCCAACCATATGAGCAGAGCGGGTGAGGTGTCTGATGTAAATTAACCCTCCCTCCCTAAATCTGGGGCTCATGGTCAGTGTAGAATAAGTTAAAAGAAAGAAGAGCTAAGTTTCTATCATGACCATTTTTTTGTCAAAAGAGATAGTCGAATGTTTTAGAAAGGGATTCTCTGGTCAATTCTCTGTAGTCAGTCTTAATCTGCTACTGTGGTTTGTTGCATTTAGACAATCTGCTTAATTGAGAGTCTTAGCACCACTTATTTTAAAGGACAAACTAATTGCTAAATAGTTTGAAGCAGCACAATTAGCATCTGCTGTGAAAGCACACAGATCAACACCGCACACATTTTACAAATCAGGCCTGTGGAATTCAACCACAATAATGCATGCTATCCTTGGAAAATAAGGAAGACATAAACTTTTAAAAGGGAAGATCTTATCTGAATGAGAGGAGAGATGTATTGTTCTTCCTTTTGCAGTTTTTTAGCATGAAATTGGCTTTGGCCTGGCTTGGGGGACAAAGCACAGAGTTGTACAAGCTGGGTACAACTAGGAGTGTGGAGTTACAAGAATGGAAGAAGGAAGTGTTGCCACTTGAGTTCCAGAGAATGAAGACTGAATCCCACTGAAATAGGCATTCCAGTACTGCCTCTGCCTGGGTTTACTGATAACATTTGTTCAACACACTAAGGAGTCAAGGGTCTCACAGCTATTGACCCTTGTCCCTGCTTGCCTACTGTAATATTTAATCCAATAATGACCATGTTGAGTTGTGCTGGAAACACATTTACAACATAGAAAGGAACCTATTGCCCATCCCTCCCCCCAATTCCTTATTTCTCCTGGAGCTTCCCAGATTGGGCGGCTTTATGGTGGCAGGAAGTGCCTAAAGTTAAACCATTTTGAGTATTGCACCAAAGTGCTATTTTTTAAGGATGCATATCATCATCATCATCATTTTATTATTTATTTAATATATTTATATACCGCCCAAAACTTGTATCACTGGGTGGTTTGCAATTAAAATCATTTAAACATTAAAATCAATTAAAGTCATGTAAACATTAAAATCATTAGCATTAAAATAGTTTTAAACCTAACATTAAAAGTATTAAAACTATAAATCTAATTAAAAGCCTGGTTGAATAAATATGTCTTCAGTCCCTTTTTATTATTTATTTATTTATTTATTTATCTATGTGTCTATTTATTTATTTGTTTGTTTATTTATCATATTTTTACACCGCCCAAAACTTACGTCTCTGGGCGGTTTACAACAAGAATAAAAGTAAAACATTAATTAAAAACAAAAACAAAAAAATTAAAAGCAAGAAATTTAAAACACAATTTAAAATTTTAAAACAATATTCTAAAAACAACATTAAAACAATCAAAACAATATCAGTTAAAAGTCTGGGTGAAGAAATGCATCTTTAGAGACTTTTTAAAATTTGCCAGAGGTGGGGAGGCTCTTATTTCAGTAAGGAGTGCATACCAAAGTCCAGGGGCAGCAACAGAGAAGGCCTGTTCCCTAGTAGCCACCAAATTTAATTGGTGGCAATCGCAGACGACTCTCCCCAGATGATCTTAACAAGTGGTGGGGCTCATGGCAAAGAAGATGTTCTCTAAAACACTCAGGGCGTAAGCAGTTTGGGGCTTTATAGGTAATAAACAGCACCTTGTATTTTGCCCGGAAATTTATCTGCAGCCAGTGTAGGTCTTTCAAAACAGGAGTAATGTGGTCTCTCTGAGATGACCCAGAGACCAACCTGGCTGCCGCATTCTGGACCAACTACAGTTTCTGGACTACATACAAAGGCAGCCCCACATAGAGTGCATTGCAGTAATCCAGCCTATAGGTTACCAGCATAGGTACCACCGTTTTGAGGTTGTTCATTTCAAGAAATGACTGGCGTATCAGCAGAAGCTGATAAAAAGCACCTCTGGCCACTGCCTCAACCTGGGACACCAGGGAGAGGTTTGGATCCAAAAGCACCCCCAGACTGCATACCTGTTCCTTCCGGCAGAGCGTGACCCCATCCAGAACCTGTGGATCAAAATAGTCTCCCGAGTCCTGACCCCTGACAATACGTACCTCTGTCTTATCTGGATTCAGCCTCAGTTTGTTATCCTTCATCCAGCCCATTACTGCTTCCAGGCAGGCATTTAGGGAGGCTATGCCTTCTCCTGATGATGCTGACTTGGAGAAATAGATTTGGGAGTCATCCGCATATTGATAACACCCTGCAACAAATCTCCTGATGATCTCTCCCAGTGGTTTCATGTAGATGTTAAACACCTTGGAGACAATATGGAGCCCTGAGGGACACCATATGAATTTTGAACATATTTTGTTCAAATTTTGTTCACCACATATTTTGAAGAACAACAATCTCCATCTGGTCTGTGAGGTAGGAGTGGAACCACTGCAAAGCAGTGCCTCCCACCCCCAGTCCCCTCAGATGTTCAAGAGTGATACTGTGGTCAATAGTATCGAAGGCTGCTGAAAGATCCAAGAGGACCAACAGAGTCACACTCCCTCTGTCAATTTCCAATTGGAGAGCATCCATCAGGCCAACCAAGGCAGTCTCCACTCCATAGCCCACCCGAAAGCCAGTTTGAAATGGGTCTAGATAATCAGTTTCCTCCAAGACCACCTGGAGCTGGGAGGTCACCACCTTCTCAATCCCCTTGCCCAGCCATGGAAGGTTGGAGACAGGCCTGTAGTTGCTTAATTCTGAGGGATGCAAGGCAGATTTCTTCAGAAGTGGTCTAATGATTTTCTCCTTAAAACGAGGTATCCTGCCCTCCCTCAGAGAAGCATTTATAATCTCTACCAGGCCCTCTCCAGCAGCCTCCCTGCCAGATAATATAAGCCATGTTGGGCAAGGATCAAGAGGGCAGGTGGTAGACTGCACCATTCTGAACAACTTGTTCACATCCTCAGGAGACACAAACTGAAACTGATCCAGAGACATCACATAATAGGAGCTGCTGGACACCTCGGCATCAGATACTGTAACAATTGTGGAGTTTGAATCCATGTTGGCCCGAATACCAGAGATTTTGTCCACAAAAAACTCATTTAAAATGTCACAGTGATTAATTGTTGGTTCCAAGTACTTGTTCAAGGAGGAAGGGGCACACACAAGCCCCTTGAGGAGAGCTGGTCTTGTGGTAGCAAGCATGACTTGTTCCCTTAGCTAAGCAGGGTCTGCCCTGGTTGCATATGAATGGGAGACTTGATGTGTGAGCACTGCATGATATTATCCTCAGGGGATGGAGCCGCTCTGGGAAGAGCAGAAGGTTTCAAGATCCCTCCCTGGCTTCTCCAAGATAGGGCTGAGAGAGATTCCTGCCTGCAACCTTGGAGAAGCCACTGCTAGTCTGTGAAGACAATACTGAGCTAGGCAGACCAATGGTCTGACTCAGTATATGGCAGTTTCCCATGTTCCTATGTTCCCTTCACAACTCCACTGGACATGAAATTGCAAACCTGATACAGGCAGAGAAGAATCGCTTCTTTGCTACATGTATCGCCTGAGCATAGATCTTCATATGTGCTCTATGTAATAATCTGTCAGATTAGAGTAGAATCTGCACATTTAATGTGCAGTAACTGCAAACCATCAAAAGCAAAGCTGAATAATGCCACTGGCTGTATCAACGGCACCTTCTTTCACCATCCTGACATTACTGTAAATGGTTCCCTTGTATGGACTCCCTTGTCCCCGCCCCCCCGCCCCGCTGCCATCTAAGTGCAGCAACGCTGCATTCAATTGCCATTTGGAAAAGCTCCTGCTAGTGAGAGGTCTGAATAGCTCCAGCTCTCCCTCTCTGCATGCACATGGTGGGATACTCCAAGCTGTTTTATGCATGACACAGCAGCACATTACATCCAGATTTGGCCACAGGTGTGCTCTTAAAGGAAGCTGCAGCATGTTTGAACCTCTGATGAGTGTACCTATATTACACATGCTTTCAAACACCTATATGTCACATTGCACTGGGTCTCACGATCCGTGAGACCCAGTTTGGGGCGGTGAGCAGGAAGAATGGGCTAAGCCCGCTCTCCCTGCTCACGAGCGGGGAGGGAGCCTTGGGCGGCCGAATCGGCTGCCCACACGATTGCCGGCTCCATGACGGAGCCAGTGGGGGCTGGGTAGCTTGGGGGCCATGCAGCCCCCGCAAGCCCCAGTATGCCCTGCGAGTGCGCAGGGCATACTGGGGAGACCCCCGGAGCCAGGAGGCAGCTTTTCGCCTCCCCTCCGGGGGTCTACTCATGAGTAGCCGTGGCACAGAGCCGCAGAGCGGCTACTCACAACCAGATAGCCCAGTTTTGTGGAGCACTTGCTCCTCAAGTTCGGGCTAAGGGGAGGGGTACTTAGGTGGGTTACACGTCTAGGAACCACCGGGCTTGCAGCCGAGCCCAGTGCTTCACACGATGGGGCAAAATTGGGCTAGCCTCCGCTAGCCCGATTTTGCCCCATCGTGTGAATAGCCTCATTGATTCTTTACTTTTTCAGGAGCACCCTTTAAAAAAAAATGTAGGTGTATACTAGAGAGAATAAAACTTAGGAGCTCACCAAAATTGAGGCTACATTAAGCATATTATTGGCTCCTATGTGTTTGGGTTCCCCCTCCCTCTAAAGAGAAGCTGCAGGGCCCCTCCAATCTGGATTGGAACCATGGGATGGAGGGGATTTAACCCTTTATTTTCACTCAGGTCTTGAGGACTTTTAGGAGATCTGCCTGGAGAAAATGAGAGGTGGAATCTTGAATGTGCCATTGAGAGGAGGGATCCAGTTTGCCCTGGTGTATTCTGGTCTCGCTACCATCAGCAGCGCTTAATTGACAGGTGCCAGGGCTCCTACCAAGATGTCATGGAATACAACTTGATAGTTGTTCCTACTGTGAGAATCTGCTGGTTGCAATTATTCCAAGGCGGGGGAAAGAAAATCTGCATAATGTGAGAAGAGACCTTTACTTTTGTTTCTCCCAAGAATTAGGCCAGGTTGTGGGCTGTTTAGCATTTACCTGGCTGATCCAACACTGGCAAGTGAATATTACATAGGAAGCTGCCTTATACAGAGTCAGACCCTTGGTCCATCTAGCTCAGTATTGTCTACACAGACTGGCAGTGGCTTCTCCAAGGTTACAAGCAGGAGTCTCTCTCAGCCCTATCTTGGAGATGCCAGGGAGGGAACTTGCAACCTTCCCTGGTGCTCTTCCCAGAGCGGCCCCATCCCCCAAGGGGAATATCCCATTCAAATGTAAACCAGGGTGGACCTGCTTAGCAAAGGGGACAATTCATGCTTGATTCCAGAAGATCAGCTCTCCTCATTACAGACATGGATGCCATACAAAAGACATAGCAGACCCATGAGGTCACATCCTCTGCCCTTTTTTATTGCCATATTGAGTTCTGATTTGAGTATAGTCATTTTCACCTCCACATCCTCTCTGGTTCAAAATGCCCTGTATAAATAAACACCGGCAAACATGCATGTATGCTTGTGAACACACATGTGTGTATGTGCATGCACACATGCACACTCACACCCCTAAACACTTTTTCTGTCTTGTTGTTCATACATAAATCTAGACCTTTACATTTTTTCCATTATGAGGATGAATTTTGCACAACTGTGTAGGTTGGAAAAGTCTTATTTTTGCTCATTTCGGCTGCTTGTTCTTCACTGTGTATTTTGGAGATCATAGCAAAGTTATGCAAAGGGCAAGAAGAGAAACTCTGCCCAGAAATAAGAGAATATTTCCAAAACTAGCAACTAAGACTTGCTTTGGTTTTTTCCTTGTTGAAGATCACCATCAGGTATGTGACTTACAGCTGTTTTTAGTTAGGTGCTACCAGAGATGCTGAGCACACCCCTGGAAAACCCTGATCCTTGACCTTGACTTCCACTGTGGAGTTGTGGCGTCATATCCCCAACAAAAAGAAGACATTATCTTCAATTCATTCAAGTGGGCAGTTAGAAATGTCACTTGAGAAATGTCATCTGATTAGCTACAGATTACAATGGAAATAATTTAGCAATCTTTTTCTCAGAAATCTTGAACAGTGGGTGTACAACTGAGGAGAAGTTCAGTTTGAATATTACTGGAACAACAAAATATGACTGGAGCAATGGAATTGGTTTGGCAAGCAGTAGTTGTTGAGTGACTTAATGACTGGAAGCACGCAAAATAAACAATTTATGCAACCCTTATAATTCATTTCCAATCCACATGATGTACTTTTATTTTTAAAAATGTCTTTCCAGTATTGTTCAAGGTGTTGGACAACAACAGTACTCTTTTGTCTTCCTGGACTGTCAACCTGTACCCCTCTTCACCAGCCAGATGGCCGCAAAGGCCAAACCTCTCTCCTTCTCCTCCCCCTTCCCCAGCCAACTTTGTACTCCCAGCTTCATTTCTGCCCCTTCTTTGCAATATCTCTACAATTCTCCTCAACATTTATAGAAATGCCTAAAGCTGGGCTTCTCAGCATTGGATCCCCAGCAGTGTTCCCTTTAACAGGATTCCCAGATGTTGTTGACTATAACTCTCATAATCCCCAGCCAAAGGCCACTGCAACTGGGGATGCTGGGAGTTGCAGTCAACAACATCTGGGAATTTCTGTTACAGGGAACACTGGTCCCCAGGTGTTGTTGGACTACAACTCCCATCATCTCTAGCCAGAATGGCCACTGGTTGGGAACCCCTGCTCTATGATAACTATTTTGGCAAATGATTATTATAGTTCTGTGTGTTCATATGTATCAAAGGTAAATATTGTCCTTTTGAGAAATTGGCTGCAAACATCAGAACTGAGGGATTTGCCTGTATTCATGGTGTAGCTGTGGACAGTTCAACCTATGCATCTTTTGCTATCATTTTGTCACTGTGATGAGAGATGATGCACTTGTTGAACATCTCCCAGCTTTGTTGTGATAAAAGAGATGGGAGACCCTCTTTGATAGTATGTTGTTGGAGAATCCATCCATGAACCAAAAACCAATTTGTATGCACATACTATGTAGTCAGAACAATTGTAACTCTGTGTGTGTGTGTGTGTGTGTGTGTGTGTGTGTGTGTGTGTGTGTGTTTTATTGTAAACTACCCAGAGACCTAAGCTTTGGTTGGTATATAAATATGTTAAATAAATAACTAGGAGTAAAAATTTATGCAGAACATTTCATTAAATCCACCACTCATGCTTCAATTGCAGGCTCCAACCTTTTTCTTGATGGTTGATCAGTGGGATTTGACCATAAGCAAAGATTCTGGGACTTGGAACTCTTGAAGGGTCTATAGCCAGACAAGATATACTTATACATCAGTGCCCTCCTCCTTGCACAAATGAGGTTTCCAGGTTTTTTCCAAAGCTAACATTTGACTTTCAGAATGAAATTCTGATGGCTCCTCTTTCTAGCCAGAAGACCCACCCAAAACTGAAATGGGCAATACGCACTTGAAACCAGTATGAAAGTAGCCGTATTAAGACATTATGTTGTATACAGAAGTCTGTGCACTCATACTTGTGTTTGAGTAAATAACTGCACTTGAGTTCATTTTAAAAGTGAAATGGGTTCATTTGAAGAAACACCCTCAAATACATGGTACAGATAGTAAGTGTACTGTTGTACCTGTGTTCAACGTAACATGAGAATAACTGCACCTGTGTACAGATCTGTACTTGTGCACACTCAGAAAAATGTTGAATATAACATGTGAAAAGGGCTAATGTGCCATTTAAATCTGACAGTTCTTATTTATCACTATGTATCTGACAGTTCTTATTTATCCACAGTTCTTATTTATTACTATGACAAATAACTGCCATAATATCAAAATTGGTGAAAAGGAAAATATGAAGGGTGACCTTTTCTTCTGTCATGGAGTCATAGCTTTTGTTGTAAAAGGATTGTTCAGGTGGTCAGAATATGCCTTAACCACATTTTGGACCTTGCTAAATGGATTATTTAAAGGAGATAGTACAATATCAAGTTCAAATATACTAGAGAAGATAAGTAACCTTGCTGTAGCAGGAGTGGGTGAGGAGGAACTGCAGCTGCTTGTATAAGGGGAAAGGGGTGTGGGACAGGTGCCTTGTCAAGATGGGGCCACCTGGGAATGCGTGTGCCCCAGATCAGTTATTTACTGTCCCATTCCTCCACAAAGCCTGAGGGGTCGGGGCGGGAATGCATTGGTGATTAATGGCTTCAGAAACTGGAAGGGAATATTGGATTTCTTTAGAGAGTGTGGAAGATTGAGCCCTGTGGAGTTTGACCCCAGATCTTTTAAGTACCTAGCAATGCCCCTGGAGGGGATGACAACAATATGATCTTCAGTCCTGAAGAGGGAAAGCACATGCTATTATTTATTCTTAAACATAATAAATAATTGATTGCTGACTCAGTGATAGCCATCAAGTTTGCTAACAAATTCAACTGAGTTTGTTCCGAAGCAAAAATTTGTTTTGAGAGAATACTCTCCACCAATGAACTTTATATTCAAACGTGGTGATTCTCTTTATTTAGCAGGGGGAGAGTAACTGGCCACAGCACAGTACCTGCAGTGACTGTTGCTGGTGTCTATCTTATGTTTCTTTTTAGATTGTGAGCCCTTTGGGGACAGGGATCCATCTTTTTATTAATTATTTCTCTGTGTAAACCGCTTTGGAAACTTTTGTTGAAAAGCTGTATATAAATTGTTGTTGTTCATATACAGTAGATCAGGCCTGCTCAACTTCGGCCCTCCTGCAGATGTTGGCCTACAGTTCCCATAATCCTTGGCTATTGGCTGCTGTGGCTGAGAATTATGGGAGTTGTAGTCCAAAAACAGCTGGGGGGCCTAAGTTGAGCAGGCCTGATATAGATAGATAGATAGATAGATTCTGAAATTATGGGGCACTGCTACTTCCCTGGTAGAACAAGGAGTGCATCATGCCCATGTTTGTATTTTTTTAAATTGCTTTTAAATGGCCATTGAGAAAGTCCAAAGCAAATATTCTATACATCTAGCAAGGAATCATTATGACTGACACTTTTCTGGTCTTCAGTTTGTAAACCCGAAAAACTCTCCTGTCTTTGACCAGTGAAAATGAAATACTTACCAAGCCATTCTGGCCAGGCTCCCACCCATTAAAAGCAGCTCATTCATCCATGTGCAGATCAGATAACAGCTGTTGCTGGCATCTGAAGAGTGGGCAACAAACCAAACTGGAAACCTAAAAAGCATTTATTGTTAGGTATTTGTATGCTTGTGACTATTCTGTTGCTGCACAGAGACCTTTAATCTCTGGGAGCCCAAGACAATTCAGTCTTTATCCTGCAGTTAAGGCATAGGAGTCATGGCTACCTATTGGACAGTATCTGTGACAATGCCGCACAAGTCAGAGCAAGTCAAATATATTGTTTCATTTTTTCATTTGTTCACAATTGATAATTGCAAAAATTGGTCAGTGGGCTTCAAGTAATACCTAGCAGAAACATTATCTGAGCAACCAAAATATACTTATCTTGTGTGAATAGTAATCCCAAACTAAGATAATTCAGTTACAGAAAAATATATGTAAATATTTCTAAGGATGCAAACATTAAAACCAAGTTCGTGGAATACAGTTGTTGTTTTTGACTAGATAGAAGGCTTATATAAATTGAAAGAAGGCTTGGAATTCACCCCATAGGGATAAATGCACCAAATAAGAAATAGATGTTGATAACATCAGCTGACATCCTCACTAATGGTTCACACATGCAACCAAAAAAAGCTTGTGCACAGCACTAGTGGCCTTGCTTCTGAAGCATGGATGCTCATACAGGTGGGGGGAGTTTTCACTGATCCTCCTCCCCACAGAAGTGCTCAATGCAACCCAGAAGTAGGTATCCCTCAGGGTTTATGCGGCACTCAGAGACCTACATCTGGAAGCACAGAGTGCTTCCAGGGAGAGGGAGAATCAACGAAAATCACTTTTGAGCATCCGTGTTTCAGAAGTGCTGTGCTACACATGTGCTTTTTTTGGCTGCACATGTACATTGTTAGTGAGGATGTCAGTCATAGAAGTGCAGAAGGTCAAGAAAACTGACCTGCATTTGCTTGGGAATATTAATTTGTATTTGTAAACTGTGTTTGAAGCATGTTGTATACTTTAGCATATTTTTAACGTATATGTAGGATATATATTTATCTTAAATGAGATTTGTTTTTCCAGTTGGTGTTTCCCAAAAGTTTTGGCTACCCACAGATCTTAAAAGAAGGACACTTTAAAAAACCCAAATGGCTAATTATAGTTATGTTACTTTATTATAACAGTCATATTGTTAATGCCCAAGAGTGTTTTCCAGCTCTTGTAGCTGGAAATTGTCTTAATTTAGCTTAAGACAAGCTTAATAAGCAATACAGCCAGTCTTTCTGGCTCGGGAACTTATGGTGATATGCATATGCTATGTATTCTTTAATACATAGTTGTTTGAGTCCAAATTACTCTTTTGGATACTTTATGATTTAGAAATATGGGCATGCTTATGGAGGAATTTTAATTCCATCACTCCCCCAAGTTTTTAAAGATCTATTCTAGGCATTCCAAAGGGTAAAGCCATAGTACTATTATGTTCTGAAACAGCAATAATACCTATTGAAATGAAAGTTCATAGTGTATTAAGTTACTGGATTAAAATATGGTATTGTTCAAATAATAGATTACTAAAGATTTGCTTTAAAACCCAGTTAAAATGTTTCCATAAAACACATTTATTGGGTCCAAAAGGCAATCCAAATGATATATGTATATAGCTTTTCTCTAGATCAACAGATGTCATAAGCCTTAATAACGTATTGAGGCTATTCTCACGGTCATACAAAATCAGGCTAAGGGAGCCTAGCACGATTTTGTATGACTGTGAGAACCACCAGGCTCGCCGCCGAGCCCGGTCTCACTAAAACAGGTAACCCGCTGAAATGCCCCTCCCCTTAGCCAAGGTTAGCAGAGCGAGCACTCTGCTAACCCGGGCTTTTCGATCGCGTGTTGCCATGGCAACTCATGAGTAGACCCCTGACTGGGAGACTTAAAAGCAGCCTCCCAGCTCGGGGGGCATGCTGGAGCTTCCAGGGGCCATGTGGCCCCTGACCCCCCCAGCCCCCACCGGCTCTGTAACAGAGCCAGGAGTCATGTGGGTGGCCAATCCAGCCGCCCAGGGCTGCCTCCCTGCTTGTCTGCGGGGAGAGTGGGCTAAGCCCGCTCTCCCCGCTAACCTTCTTGAGGCGGGTCTCACTGATCATAAGACCCGCCTCATTATGTCCAACACTTGTATGAGTGTATAGCATACACAGGTACAGATCTGTACATAGATACAGTTATCCATACGTTGAACACAGGTACAACAGTACACTTCCTATCTGTGTCATGTGTTGAATCCAGAGGAAAGTGTTGTGGCACGCAAGGACAAGGCAGTGGAGTAGAATCAGGAATGTTAATGGTTTAATGGAATAGATATTATTTACAGAGAGTAGGGATGTGCAAGGCTCCGAACCGGTCCGGTCTGGCACGGTGTGTGTGTGTAGCTTTAAGGGCGGGGGTTGTAGCTTTAACTTACCCTGCCCCCCCGCCGCTCTTCCCCCTCTGGCGCTGTGTTTTTTGATAAAGATTCTGGGGCGGCAGCGTTCCGGGGGTGGCTTGTACCTCAGAAGTCAAACATGCTAAATCATTCAAAATTGCTTTCCATTGACCACTGTGAATGGTCTTAAGGATAATCTGGAGGCAAGAGTCATCACATGTAGCAGTCTCTATGTCCTGCAAAGAGAGCACTTTGGACTGTGTGGGAGAGAAGAAAATTGACATGTGCCTTTGCCTTGGTTGTAGTGATGTGATCAGAAGCTGTGCTGGAGATAGGATGTCTGGAAAAGTAGTCAACTGGATTATCTTTACCTGAATGATAGATGACCCTGTAGTCATATCCCTGCAATTTAAGCATCCAGCATTCAATATGCACTGGAGGTAGAAAGGATGGATTGTTGGACATAGGTTCCAAAGGCTTTTGATCAGTTATGACAGTGAAGAGACAGCCATAAATGTATAAGTGAAAATGAGAACATGCCCAGGCCTCCCACTCTGAGAATACCATCATTCTATGGGTGAAAGAATTTTGCTATCATAAGCTATGGTAGAAATATGGCCATGTTGATCTACTTGTGTGAGGACAGCACCCAGGCCAACAGGGCTAGCATCTACTAAAAGTTCAGTCTTTTACTTTGTTGGGGTCAACGTATGACATGACAATATAACTTGCAAGGGCATGCTTGAGCTTTGTGAAAGCAGTTTGATGTTCAGCCAACCATTCCCATGGTTAATTTTTTGGGGGGTAAGTTCCTCAAGAGGCTGGGAAATTGTGGCAAGCCATGGGATGAAACTGCCACAATAATTTGCAAAGCCCAAAAGGCTACGAACTTCAGCAGGAGTGGGGGGTACAGCAGCATTGTGTATTGCCATTACTTTTGTGGGGGTCAGCAAAGATACCATCTGGAAAAGATATAGTGAAAAACTCTAAGGTGGGTTTTTTGAATTTGCATTTGCTCTGGTTGAGTCAGATTGTCCTCCTGCAGATGCTGCAAGACTACAGCACGATGAGAGTCATGCTCCTCTTCTGTGGTGCCAAACACGAAAATATCATAACTGATATTGAGCATACCTGGGAGTCCAGTTAGCACTTCACGAATTATATTCTGAAATATTTCTGCAGCAGAAGAAATGCCAAAACTGAGGTGTTTGTAGCAGTGAAGGCCCACATGAGTTGAAAACATTGTGATATAGCTGGAATCAGGATGGAGTTCAAGTTTATGGTAACCAGCAGTAAAATCAAACTTAGAGAAAAATTCTGTCCCATTAGGATCAGCCGTGATGTCATCCACAGTGGGAATAATGTGTCTCTCCCACTTGATGGCTCAATTGAGGAGGCACATGTCCAAACATATCCTGATGTTGCCTGGCTGCTTGACAGCAACTACTATGGGGGAGACCCATGGGGTAGGGCCATCCACACGTTCAATGATGTCCTGTTCCTCCAAGAGGTGCTTCACATGACCCGTGTGAAGTGCCAGACGGGGTTTGGTGGGGAAAGTGGGCTTAGCCTGCTCTCCCTGCAGACGATCAAACCTTGAACCCTGGGCGGCCGGACTGGCTGCCTACACGACTACTGGCTCCGTCATGGAGCTGGTAAGGGCTGCAGAGATTGGGGACCGCCTGGCCCCCAGAAGTCCCAGGATGCCCCACGTGAGTGCACAGGGCATTCTGGAGAGACTCCCGAGGCCAGGAGGCTGCTTGTAGCCTCCAGATTGGAGGCCTACTTGTGTGTTGTTTGCAGCGGCACACAAGCAAAAAACCCAAGGTTAATGGAGCACTTGCTCTGCTAAGCTCATTTAAGGGGAGGGGGACTTAGGTGGGCTAGCCACCTTGGAATCACTGGGCTCGCCTGGTGGCTCTGATGATCACTAGGAAGCAGGCTAGGCTCCCTTAGCCCACTTTCTAGTGATCGTGGGAAATCTTCCAAGTGTTTCAACTCTTCTTCAACCAGCTTCCTAATATAGAAATGAATATTGGGCAACTGGTTGAACTGTTTCATCAATGTGAAGTTTTACTTGCTTCCTTTTCAACTTTCTGATGCCTTGAAATGTGCTCATACTGGTGGAGGTTTAAAGGAAGTGGATCAGGGAGCATGGTGATGAATCCCAAGGTGCTGGCCATGTCATCGTTGATCAAGATATCACCACTAGGTGCAACATACATGCAACTTATAACAGATGTGTCCTGGAAGGTAAAATATGCACGGAACATGCCACACAGAGGCAATGGAGTTGGAGTTGCATAGTGGTACACTTTCATGGTTGAGTGCAGCAGCAGTGGTTTCTGAGGAAGTACATCATAGTCACACTGGACCATCACATTTTTAGTTGCACTGGGATCAATTAAAACACGAACTTTGTATCCTCCTATGAAAACATAGCGATGAGGCAGACTCTTATGGTCAGGAGTAGTTGGGGCTGGAGAACAGACAGTGTAGATGTATGAGTTCTCATCCCCAGGAAGATCAGCCTGGAGAGCTTTTGCCTGCCCATGACCCTGCTGGCGATTACATGAGGTAATCTGTGAGGATCTGCAGACTCTTGCATGGCGGTTCTTTTCCCCACAGGCATGGCCAGTTGTGCCCCTGGCAGGGCAAACACCCTTGTGGGGATAAGATCCACCACAGTTGTAAGAAAATAATTGGGTCATCTGCTCAGGCACATATGTTGTGAACTGCCCAGAGATGTAAGTTTTGGGTGGTGTAAAAATATGATAAATAAATAAATAAATATGCTGCATGGTTGAAAATGGATGGATAGCTCGAGAAAGTGTTGGCTGCTTGCCACTGGGCTGTCTCTGAAGCTTTTGTACAGTTTCCATTATTGGGCATGGCTGCCTTGCTCAATCAATTGGGTATGTTGTTCAGACATTTCATTTGCTTGAGCCATGTCTAGTACTTTGTTGAGGGTCATCGGGGGGGGGAGAGGTCATCAGGGGTTTTGATGAGGCCACTGTCGGCTACTGTGTGAAACAGGATGCTGGACTAGATGGGCCTTGGGCCTGATCCAGTTGGGCTGCTCTTATGTTCTTATTGGGTTCATGTAGAATTTGTCACCGAAGCTTGGCTGAGGAACATACTTGTATTATCTGTGCCCTTATCTTACTGTCTGTATTTGTGAATGCACAGGATTGTGCAAGGTGGTGAAAACAGATGTGATATGCATCAGTACTTTCTCCTTCCTTTTGGTGTGCTTGCCGGAACATATGCTGCTCAAAGTCTGTGGTGGTTTTTTTTGCAGGGCTTAAAATTCTTGGTGTGTGCTAGCTTTGCCTTTTCATAATAGTCAATATTTTCAGTATCGGGAAATATTTTGAAAATCTGGTGGACCTCACTGCCTACAGAATGTAACAGCATTGCCTGCTTGGCAGTAGGGTCATTTTCCTTTATCTCAAGAAATAAAATTTTCCAGTCTTTCAAGCCAGAGGTCCCATGTAGGACCTAACGTTGAGTGGAAGTCATTAATAGCAAATTCAGTAAAAGCAGGAAGCATATTGATAACAACGAAGGCAGAAGCTCATAAAACTGGAAGAGGGACCAGTCAATGTTGGAAAAGTATGTTGTGCCACTGAATAAAAGAAGCCCTCAAAATGGCTGTCACTCCACTCGTTCAGGCAGAGCTTATACAGTAGATAAGATGGTTGCTGCACTCAAAAGCAGGCTACTACAAAAAGCTTGTGTTACACAGTATGTTATTTTGATGAATCAGAATTCCAAGTGAGGGAGAGACAGAAATACCTGGTTAGAAGAATGGTGTGTCTTTGTTTCTGCTCCTTGCCTTCATGTCTGTGTATTGTAGGCTTTTTCCTCTCTCTGTTGCTTTCTGCTATTCAGTTTTGTTTGTTGGTTGGAGTTTTGTTTGTTGGTTGGTTTATGGTTGGAGGGGTTCTTAGCCACTCTCGTTACCAGTCTAGAATCAAGGGGAAAGATGTGTCATCAAAAAATTAATGGTGTTTATGGTAACTGCGGCCAGGTTAGCTATAGCCAAGCACTGGAAAAATCAAACCATGTTGATGGATAACTGGTATAAGCATCTATGGCATATCGTAATATCAGAAAAGTTATCTCATACTATTCGGTCTCGTGCAAATCAGACCACAAATAATTCTTTTTATGTCATATGGTCAGATTTTATTCAATTACATCAATTGGGAGAATTATGGTTATCTTCTTACCCCAGGTACTATTAGAATGTGGATGGGTAGCTGAATTGGGGTTTGTTGCATGATGTTTTGCCATTTGTGTTTGGATTAATTTTGTTTTGCATTGTAAATTTTCTTCTAATAAAGTTTTTAAAAAATTTTTTTTAAAGAGGGAAGATTTGTGGCATGCAAGGATAAGGCAGTGGAGTAGAATCAAGAATATTAATGGTTTAATGAAATAGATATTATTTACAGAGAGACAAGTGCAGACTGCTTTTCAATGCTCTTGCTGCTGGGTGTTTTTTTTTTAGCCCCACCGTGGGGCTAAAAAAAACCCCCCCAGTCTACTCCAGGACTCTACTAAAAGTAACTAAAGCACCATTCAAAAGTTGGCCTGGATCAAGGAATGGATTAATCAAAAACAACAAACCATGCATTTGAAGGGGTTTGTAACCAGCTTAACTTTTAAAATGAATGCAGCTGCAGTCATTCATACAAAAACACGTATGAGTTTACAGATAATCTGTACACTCATACAACAAAATGTCTGAATAGTGCTATAAAATGGGATACTTCTAATTCGATCTGAAGATGTGAGACAGACATTTCTCAGAACAGGACAATAGCACATAAACACAGGCCATAATTTCAATGAATGAATAGTCTCAGCACTGTTCAGATCAATAGTTATAGTGCTCCAAAGTTCAAAATAAAGACAAGATTGTTTTATTCTGGACCAGAAAATTTACAGGGGAAGTGAAGAAATTCCAACTATTACTAGAAAAGACTAGGACTCCAGTGCAAAAGCAAAAGCAAAATTTGAACGAGGATTTTGCATTGAATCATTTCTGGTTGGGAATGGGATCCTTTTCCCTCCTGTCTAATACAACCCAGCACTGTTGTTTTCCTTTGTTTCTTTCCTTCATTCCCCACCTCCTTCTTTTCCTCTTTTGCCTTTCACTTTGTGAAGTCCTGCAGGGAGAAAAGAAGGACCCTTTGTTTTAAACAGATTCAAACCAGAAGAAACCTGCTGACAGTTCCGAAGGCTAAAATAATACCATTTTGCTGACCTGTTTGTCTCAGACCACACACTTCCTACGCCCTCTGTCTGTCTGTGGATCCAGTTTCTTCTCACTTCCTTTGCAAGTTTCTGCTTATCTCGGATAACAACACTTAATACCAAAGCCCACATATGTTCTTGCTATTCTGTGTGCTGGTTACTGTGGAGATGAAACTGCATCTTGTCCTGAACTATGCTGTGTATGTATTGCTTATTTTTGCAGCATGTTTTCTGTTTGTGAACCTTTAGATTATTTGCTAGTTATTCCACCACCTATTCCTAATGAGGCTCTCATTTCCTTATGTCAGTCTTGTCAGAAATGCCATCTCAACGGAAACAGACGCACATAACACTGATCTAATCATCACCTTTAGCTTTGTGCTTCATATCTGATACTTTTAAAATTGCTTTGTTTACATGTATGGAACTCAACTCATTGGAAAGAAGCCAGTGATAACAGGTCTTCCCACATACCTACCAACATGTCCCTATTTTCCCATCCAGGTGAATGGGAGGTATATTCCCAATGACTTTGTCAGAGCTCTGATTGGACCTTGCAGGTGAACATGCTGTTATACTTTTTGTTTGAAGGCTGACTCTCCTTCTTTCTCAGATGAATATTGATAAACCTGAAAGGATTTGACCAAGTATATAATTTGACAATGTACAGAGTTATGACATTGGAGATAATGAAATGCATATATTTATGCACTGCAGAGGAAGGAGAAAGTAGTCAAGGATAATCCTGAGAGACAGATAAGACTTCATTTTTTAAAATGTTCCTCTGCATTTCTATTATCTATTTTGATCACCAGTAGTAGTATGTCTACCAGTCTTTCTGGTATTAGCAAATTGTCTCTAGTGAGCATATCCAGGAGAATGCTGTATCGTTTCCCTCTTGATGCAAAACTGAGACTATCAGTAGAAAGATCTCTTCATATATTAACAATGCACACAGTCTTATCACACTAGAATTAGGGCAGAGGACATTAATCCTGACAATATTCCTTATTAAATGTATGCAGGTCGACTCCAATATTCTAAAAGTCACGAGAAAAACATTCTCAGTGGAATCCTAATGAAGTACAAGAGCAATGGGAGAAGCACCAGTATAGTTCCAGCTTCTGAAGAGTCCCAGACTAAT
Source organism: Hemicordylus capensis (assembly GCF_027244095.1). NCBI lineage: Eukaryota > Metazoa > Chordata > Lepidosauria > Squamata > Cordylidae > Hemicordylus > Hemicordylus capensis. Next base: position 122,804,513 of record NC_069660.1, read on the forward strand.
GCTGCACTAGTGCTAATGCTGCACCAGTGCGTGTATGCATGCATGTGTGAATTTAAGCAACCTTCCCTTTCTGCTAAAGCCCTCTATGTTATCCTAAAATATATACTTGAGGCCTGTGTGACCCTCTGGGGCATATTTTCAGAGAGCACTTCCTGGGGAAGGGGATGTCAACAAAATTTGCCCCCATTCCCAAGTCAGCAGTGTAGATGAGTTAGTTGAACCTTTCAGAAACACTGGTGCTTATCCAATTGCATTGGTGGTTCCTTAGAAATGTCAGCCAGCATCAACAATCAAAACATCAACATTGAAGGGCATACGCATAATTCCATAGAGAAGCCTTATTTCTTTATACTGAGGTGCTTTTTGGAAACTTGTTTTCATAGACTTGCTGAATGTAATTGGAGTCTACCTACTGAACTTAGAGTGTAATCACATACTCCACTGACTCTGGCTGGACGTGTAAGAGTTGCCAGATGTTATGCAATACTAGTAGAGCAGAACCATAGAAATGTCCTGCCTGCAACCTACTCTTTCTGTGGAGGATTGTGTGTTCTCTGTTAGCAGAATTGCCCCGGAGCACTGGCTAGACACTCCAACTATGCTTTTGACTTAAAGTGGGGAAATTAGCTTGCTTTGGGGAGCAGTTTGGTTCGTTTTAATAGAAGCAGGTCTTGGTGTATTGGAAATGAGGAGGTAGAAATACAGTTTAAAGCTTTATTAAGGACAAAATGGGGTACAGGAAGCAAAAATCAGGTTAGGTGAAATAGAGTCTGCTTGGAGGCTGATGCCTCTCTGTAAGAGAAAGGGGTGAGGTGTGTCCTATTCAGTCAGCTTGCAAGTTTGATCTGAGGCACATTGCCCCACACTTGCTCTTACAAGCAACCACTTGTGAATGCAATACTGCCTTTTTAGTTTAGGTAGGGTGAAAAGTTCCCTGTTCCCTGATCAAGAGCCCATGATGCAGTGCTGCTGAGACATCGAATAGAGGGGTGCTTTGCAGCACAAAATAGAGTGGTACTGGCAATATCTCCTTCTCCCCACCTTTTTAGTAAATAGAGTAGACATGCCCCTTTAGTAAATAGAATAGATATGGCACAGGCACTAGCCAATGAATACTTGGAGGAAAGGTGGGACAAAATTTTAATGAATAATAAACAAAATAATAAAGAATCTACATTATGAAGCAGCAGTGAAGTAAATAAAAAAACTATCATTCTATGAATGTTATCTGCATTGCAGCCTCGAAACCAGTCTAAAATGGCTCTTTTGGGGACAGTGCAGCCAGTTTCCAAAATGGCCATGAACAACAAAAGCAAAGAGAGGAAATGTGGACAAAAAGATAGATAGATAATTAGATAGATACTTTATTTACAGCCAATGGCCAAAACAAAACAACAACACAAACAATAAACATTATTCCAGCATTCAACGTTAACTTACTTATTAACGTTAGTATCAGTCAGTGAACTACGAATTCTAATTGCGATGAAACAAAATTTTGCTACACCATGAGAGATGCAGAGTGCATTATCTTCAAGTAAAAATGTCACCAGCAAATCATCCGATTGATGTTGAAACCTAGAAGGAAGCGGCAGAATCAAATGACATCTAATATTACTGTAAAATCTACAGCGTAGTAAAATGTGAGTGATTGATTCAGGTTCACCTGAACCACAAGGGCACAAGTGAGCCTCCGGGGGCAAGATGTTGAAACCGCCACATTAATATAGCTGAAGGAAAGGCATTAAAGCGTGCTCTTGAAAAAGCCCAGCAGAACTTCCTAACAGTTATGATGGACAAATATGAAGCCGGGGGAAAACCCCACCCTGGCCTTAAACTGACTGTAACATGCCGGCAGACAAGCCAACTCGTTCTGAAGCTCCATATCATTTAGATGTTGATGAACTAATTTTTTGGCATTCACTAGGTCAGTTTCTAATAAAAATTCAGGATCCAGGCCAATATGGGAAAGTTTATCCGTAATCATTACCAGCCAAATATAATGTACAACCTCAATGCGCTCATTTATCTGATTCAAAGCCTGGGTTATTGGCAATTAAAAATACATGACTGAAATTAAAAGGTGATTTGGTTAATGAGATTTTGTTTATCTTATCTGCAACTTAAGTAAATGTGTATATGGTTAATATATTTTTTCTTCCTTAAGATCCACTTCATGTGGAAGTTATGGGTAGGGATGTGCACAAACTGGCAGATGGCCAGTTTGGTGGCGGAGGAGTTACCTTTAAGGAGCAGGGGAGGTGCTCTTACTCCCCCACTGCGTTTTCCCCACTGGTGCTGTGCCCCAAATAGCTGGCATGGGGTGGCAGCAATTTTGGGCACAGCACTGGCGGGAGTACCCTCCCTGCTCCTTAAAGGTAACGCCACAGCCACACCTCCAAACCTACTCAGCGATCTGGAAAAGGACTGCCAAACTGTTTCATACACATCCCTAGTTATGGGCATTCAAAGAGCTGACAGGAAAGTCAAGACTATAGTTGCTCATGGGTTTTTAGATCTGGGCCTCCTTTTGGAGATATCAGAAATAAGAGGTAAAAGTAGGCAGGAGTGTTGTCAAAATAGGTCAACTGGTGTCAACCAGTGCCCCATCAGCACCCTGACTGTTCATTTACTCAGCTGAGCTGCGTAAAACACTGGATTTCAAACATTTGGCTAAAATCCATAAACTCTCATCCCAGCTGACCTATTTTGACAACACTCCTGCCTACTTTTACCTCTTTGATTTCTGAAAGGGAGACCCAGATCTAAAATCCCATGAGCAACTATAGTCTTGACTTTCCTGTCAGCTCTTTGAATGCCCATAACTAGGGATGTGCATGAACCAATTTGGCAGTCCTTTTCCAGATCGCCTCCTGAATAATGAAGCACCGGTGCTTCTGGATAGTTCAACTAATTCAGCTCCACTGCTGGCTTAGCAGTGGCTTTCGACAATCTCCCCTTCCCCAGGAAGCGCAGTGTACCACATAAAAAATATGTCTCTGACAGTCGTGCAGCCCTTAGGGCCATATTTTCAGCCTGGAGGCTTTACACACATGGCTTTTAATTCAAATCCACTCCAGATTGGAGTGTGCCAGTCCACATATTATTTGTATTTACCCAGACATGCACACACAAATACGCACCATGATAAATTCTCACCTGCTGCCGCTGCTTTTGCTATTCTAAATTAAACGTTTCCCCCCTCTCCCCCCCCTTCTTTTCTAAACCAAGCAGCACGTGATGCTTACTGAACCAGGCTCAGAAATAACAGTGATACCCATGATGCTGGTTGTCAAACTAAAAAAAAAAAGGAATATTGAAGGGAGGCGTCTTTTGCCTTCTCCTGGGATGTAATTGGTTGGAGGAAAAAGATTGAAACCAACAGTGGGAATACACATAGGAGAAAGATTGCAAGGAGTGCGGGAGGATCAGACAGCTATGTGGACTGTCAATTTTATCCCCCGAAGTAAACATCTTGTGAATCTGCTGCAAAGCAGACTCTTCAGAAACCCCGAGGCACAAAGCCTGGTGTGAAAAACCTCCTGGCGACACCGCTAAATTTATTTCTCGCATATTTTCAGGTGACTCACAGCTTCTGGGAGAAAGGGGACTTAGCTGAAATTTCCTCTCACACACTAGCACCAGTGTAGCAGGCTGGAACTATTTTGGAGCACAGGTGCGATACTGGTGCTTCTCCCATTGCACTGGTGTTTCGTTAGCCAGGATGTCAGCCACTGTGTTTGTGCCATAACCTTAACTGCAGGGGCGGGACAAGGGTAGATTGCTATCTATCAGTGAATTCCTGGTCAGTTTCTTGTGGATTGCCTAGTGGTAGAATTCTTGCAAACAATGCTGACTACCTGGATCTTGTTCTGGTTCAGCGAAGCACTTCTTATGTTCTTTAGCAAATAGTACATGCTCTTCTGGATCACTTAATACAGATTAATTATGCCATAACTGGTGACTGCTCTGAGATCCTGACTATGCCTTCTTGCCATGTACATTTAAAACACTTTAGTGGACTAAGGGGATTCAAGTTAGGTTTTTTTTTTTATTTTAAAGGCCCAGACTTCCAGTCCTTGATCTACAATACACGGTGTAAACGCCAAACCAGATGTTACGAGAAAAATATAATGTCCACAACTATATTTGTTCTTATAATATTGTGGAGGTGGGGTGGGATTTGCAGGGGAGAATCAATGGCGGTGGGAGGAGGGCGGGGGCTACCCTGCCCACTGATTATCCTATGCAAATGATTCCTGCGTCCTTTCAAAAGATCCTACCCTCCTTTTAAGAATTTCCAAAGGTAAGGAAAAAATAGCTTTAGAGTGGCATTTGCAGGGGACAATAAATAGACACAGGAGAAGTCAAGCACTTTCCCCCGCCCTCGAACTGATCCTCCTCTTCATTCCCTGCAAGCAGTGGGGTTAGTTCAATGTGACCACGTGTTTGTCGACCATTTCTAACTTGGTCCTGGCCTGGGAGTAGACAGTGGAGAGTGTGCTTTGTACAGTGGGACTGCGGTAAATATAATCCCACAAGCACGGCGGTCTTAAATTATAACATGTTATGATCTTGGCATCAAATTCCCCACTTCTGAAGTTATTTCCTGAAATGGAGGAAAGAAAGGACAGAAGTTTGAAGGCTTTGTGTTGGGTGCGGGCGACCGGACTTACAGCTCTTTGTCCTCTAGGTGGCGGTGGCGGTCAATAGAAGCTAGCTAGAAACTACGCCATTAAGTAACAGCAGCCGCAGACAAAAAAGGAGACAAGAAAGGCGCTACTGCCATGCGCGGAGCTGCTTCGAGGCGCTTCCTTTCGCCACAGGCTTGCAACGTCTCTATAGTCTCCGTGACGCTCAGCCGAGGCGGAGGACGCAGCCAATCAGCGAACCAGGAATCGTGCGGGCGGTCGCCGCCTGTCCTGCCGCGCTCCTCCCAGCCTGGTTGTGCACTGCGTGGAGGAAGCGGCGTCACTAAGGCAAGCGAGGAAGCAGCAGGCGCCGCCGTGAGTAGGCGACGACGACTCCCCCCCACCACCCCTCGATCCCACCCGCGCACGCACCCCCAGGGCCGTCGCCGCCATGGATTACGGGGAAGGTAAGTGCCCTCAGCTGCGGCCCGAGACTGCCGCGGAGATTCAGAGTGGCCGGGGATGGGCTCTGGTACAAAATGGCGGCGGGTGCTGCTGCGGAGGCGGGAAACGGGCGGCCAGCGCGGGCGCTCCTTGCGGGGCCTCCGCTGCCGAGGAGAGCCTGGCCGGGCGCGCCATGTTGGCTGCGGCGACCGTGGGGCTGGGCTCCTGGCAACCGCCTTCCTTCATATCGTCCGCCGCTCCTCTCCCGAGCGCCTCCCTCCTGGCGAGGGGGCTGGAGCGGGCCTCTCCTTGCGAGAGAGGCCTTCGTGCGGCCTGTCTGGCGAGAGGCGGCCCTCGGGCTGTCCGTCTGCCCCGACTCTGTGTCGGCTGTTCCCTCGGGCATCGATCGCAGCGGACGGGCTCCCAAGTCAGCTGAGCTGGCGGAGGGGCGAGCAGGGGGCCTGTTCCCACGCTGGGCGGAGCGCAGGGAGGCGCCCGCGTTCTGCTGCGGAAGGTTCTGGAATCACGCAGCGCTTCTGGGAGGCCCGCTGGGGAAGAGCGCACGAGGCCGAATGGCCTCCGCGGTCTTTGCTTGTTGTTTCCGCTGCATTGGCTTGTTCCGTCTCTTGTTCTAGAGCCAATGGCCAGGACGCTTCAAAACGATGTTTTAGACCTTGTGAAGCTGTAGGGCGACGCCCACCAACCAACTGGGGCGCGCAACAGCAGCAGCAGCTCCCCGCTGGATAGCGGAAGGTTACCTTTCCCTGCCTCATTTCATCCCGCCCCGACTGTATTGAGGAGCCTTGAATCCCAGGCATAACTTAATTGCATTGCTAGTGTCAAAAATGCTGCTACTTGTTTCTCACTATGTTGTCATAGACTTGCTTCATTGGGGAACGGAGGCGGAAGCAATAACTAGACCTGTTTGCAGTCAAATCAGAGGAACGTAGGAAGCTGCCACATACTGAGTCAGACCATTGGTCTATCTAGCTCAGTACTGGCTTCACAGACTGGCCGCGGCTTCTCCAATATTGCAGGCAGGAATCTCTCTCAGCCCTATCTTGGAGATGACAGGGAGGGAACTTGGAACCTTCTGCTCTTCCCTGAGCGGCTCCATCCCCTGAGGGGAAGATCTTACAGTACTCGCACATTTAGTCTCCCATTCAGATGCAACCAGGGTGGACCCTGCTTAGCTTAAGGGGACAAATCATGCTTGCTACCCACAAGACCAGGTCTCCTCTATCATTCACATGTTTACTTAGAAGTCAATCTTGGTGTGACTAATGGGGTTTACCTACTGTGCATAAGATTGCAGTTTTAGTTGCGTCTTGGGATCATTGCTACTTCATCAGATGGCACTTAATCCATAGTGAAAACTAGCTCATTCTAGATGGAGAAGAGTGACTCTCTTAAGCTTGACTTTATTAGCTCAGAATAATGTCTTTTTATTAATCATTTATTTAAGGCATTGTGTATTCTGCCTTTTTTTTTGAGGAGCTTGGGGTCTGGTTTTTCTCCTCCCCCCCCCCCAACAACAACCATGTGAAGCAGATTAGGCTGAGAGAGAGTGACTGGCCCAAGGCCACCTGGTGAGTGAGGATTTGAACCTGAGTCTCCCCAGCCTTAGTCTAACCACTACTCTGGCTCAGTTTAGAAAATAAGGGGTGGTTGTATTTCTATATCTATTATTCTCCTTGATGTCTTACTCCTCTGCAATTGGAAAACCTGTTTACTATTTAACCTCAAGGTGTCTTACTAGCCTTATCATCCCCTCTGTGAAGCAAGACTGGGATTGGAAATCCCAGTCATCAAAAGTAGTTGGTTTGTCTGTTTCTCATAAGTGAAGACCTTGGCCTTAAAATATCTTCTCCTGTAAAAGCTCATGTATATTAATAGTATCTGCAGCAATGCTGTATTATCCTAATGTGGTAACTCGTATTTCTTGTTTTTATTGCTAATCACTTTTGTGTGTGGTTATGGAAACAGGTGTGTTGAACCTGGCACAGGCAGATGGAGTTTTAATCCTCATGCTGATTTCCAGGGAAGGCATAGGGTTGCTTCCGCTCAGTCTCTTTTCCCTCATCCTTTCTATGTGAAAAAACTCCCTTTGCAGTAAAAGTGATATTACTTTTGTCCAGTAGGTGGCAATCCAGCACACACAACAGAATAGAAAATCTGCCTGTACTTTTATGTTTGGGATACTGTACCAGTTACTTGACCAGTAAAGAATTGGTGGCGCATGTCCTCGTACAGGCACAAGCCTCTTGTTTAGGAGCATTTGCTTACTATTACAGTGCCCTGCACAATTGCTGTTCTTCAGGAGAGCCTTAAAGACCCATCTTTTTAGCATGGCTTTTAATATTTTATTTAGTTTTAGTTGTAATTTTAATCAGCTTTTAATTAGTTTTTTATTGTAATTATGTATTTGTTTTCGTGTAAACTGTCCTGAGCCACATCTTTTTGTTTTGTTTTCTTGAGAAGATGCTGTTCTTTCCAAAAACAAGGATGGTGGTTTGGTGTACGCCTCTCCAAGCTAATTTTACTGGAAGACAGTCTCCTATCTTTAACATTTCAAAATGAACAGAAGGGGAATCAAATATGTGCTTCATTATTATTTTAGGAGGATAGTATTGGGTAGTAACCTAAGGTGCATACATAGATAGAATTCCTCTGCCCCGTCTTTCCCACTGCAGTCCCTGAAAATGTATTCCTGAAGTTTGGGAGATGCCTTGATGCAAAATGGCATGCTGCATGGGGGCTGCCAAGAAATTGGTGAATCGGTAAAAATCACACACACACACCGTCCCCACAAAATTCACATACAGGCACTTTGGGATACAATTAATTCAATATTCCCTTAGTCTGCTCCATGCCTATCACAGTCATACTGCTTTCTACAGTGGAAGTCAAAAGCTCCATTTGGAAGTTGTTTTCTACAAAAGCTATATGCAAGTACAGCTGTCCCAAAGGGCTCTGGAAGTCCTGCCTCATGTATCACTCACACTCTGTCCCACACTCTTGATGGGGCAGATTTTGTTTAAAAAGGCAAATACCCTAACCGTGGTGGCAGGCGTTTCTGGTTGGCAGGCTTGAGTCCTGCAGATCTATGCACCCAAGTGAATATTTAAAAAGAAAGAAAGTAAGATTTGGCAACAACAAAAATCAGACTGGCTTGAACATAAATCACCTGGCATCTTGTCCAAAAACATATAGGAAGTTGTGCTATGTGGGGGTCAAAATCTCAGCAGTGTCTTCCTATTGTATGCAGCCTTTTATTTAGTGCTGTGTTCAAACATCTCATTATTTCACTGACCCACTAGAGGAGAGATGTGGGGCTTTTAATAAAATCTAATTTCTTTCTTTCTCAGAAATGGACCGTGACTATGGGCATGGCGCCTATGGTGGTCCTAGAGCTATGGACTCCTATATAAACCAGTCATATGGAATGGAAAGTCATGGAGGCGGCGGTGGAGGTGGTGGTGGTAACAGGTAAAATACTGAATCAGTTGCCTTATGTATCAGACAAAACATAATTAAACTTATAGTATTTCCTTAGCTCATTTAAGTGTTCCTTGGATGTGCTGCATTGAGTCACAGAAAGTTACTGATTTTATTTTTAAAAATTGATTTCTTTTAATGTAGACAATATTGTCTCGAATATTCTGTTGCAGCTACTTTTTAAAATTTGTGTGAATTATAAAACCTTTTCCACTGAAAGACATCTTTAGCTCTAAACTCTGAACTCATAATGCTAAAGTGGACTCAGTTTCGATCAGCATTGTTTGCAAGGAATGCTTAAATTTCATTTGTTTAATGCTAATATGTTTTGCAAGAATGTTCCCTGATAGACGGATTGTCATGTCCACATTATTTTATTGGCAGGTACTAATTAAACTAAAATATGTGTGTTTGGGCTATTCTGCAAATTTTAGGTGCCGTGATATTACAGATTTATATTCTTAGCACTGTAGTGATATTTTTAACAAGCTTCTGGATTTGCACTGTGCCTGCAGTTCATGTCTTACTAACATCAGGTTGTAATTCTTATGCAAAATAGTCCCCCCCCCCCAGACTTGTGTATTTTAAACATATTAACTGGATGAAAAATTAAACCTGATGGTGTTCTCATTGGGTATTCCAATTCTTGCATGACAATATAAAACTGCAAGTTGGCAACTCTGAATCCATAAGTTATGTTGCGATAGTGATAACTAGGGAAGCAGAAAAATGTGTGTATAACTGCACAGTGTTGATCAACAATTGCTTTATATATTTAATGTTTTGGGGTATGCATAATTTTCAGCCCCAAGAATCAGAAATAACCTGTACTGTACCTACCATTTAATAATCTGCATATGATTGTTCACTGATCTCAATGAATTTATTAAAGTTCCTTGCTGCTGTATTTTGTGTATTGCATTATAATATGCAAGTCTTATGTGCCTAAAGTTTTTTTTAAAATGAAAAATAAAATTGCTTGTACTTTTGTGGGCAGAGGCAATACATATAGTCTTGTTAGCTTGTACTTCTGTCTAATTAAAGGCTTATATTTCCCATTTCTAAGTTACTGCATTCTAATACTTTGGGGAGTCAAATGATCTCCCCTCTTCAGTGCAGTTACACATGACAGTGATGTCCCCTTGCACTTTCCCTTTTTCTATTCCTCAGTGAATTAAGTAAAATGTTGTTGCATATGACTTCTTGGCAATAGGTATTGCCTGTAATGCACAGCCTTTCCCTCTTGCAAGGGTTAACTCCGTAGTACATTGATACTGAAGACGTATTGTCTCTTCAGTTCTATAATGGGGTACATGCCTTTATGACTCAGTATATGGCAGCTTCCTATGTTCCTTTTCGCTAACATGCTAAATGTAGTAATGATAGAAGATGGGGCAAGTTGGCAATTGTTACCCTTACTTTTGGAAAATTATGCCCTTCAGAAAGCAATAGATCTAAAATACAAATAAGATGTGAACATTTGAAGGTTTAAAAGAAAAAAAGTATCAAGCTGTAGTGATTGCTTTTCATTGTTGATTGTGTCACAACTTTCCCAGTTGAAGGCAAAGCCTTTTTAAATGTTGTTAAACTGTTGTTAGGCATGCTTTTAAAAAGAGAACCTTTTGTTAACTTGTAAAACTGTGCAGGTGCCTGCATCCGTAAGACTAGGTCTGGGCACAAATAATGAGGTTTAACTACTAATGAAAAACTAAATTTTAGCAAAGTTCAGGAATTCTGAACTTTAATGTTATGTTTACAGAAAAGTGGCTCAGATAGCTTTCTGTCTGGTCACCGCTTGGAATTGCCCAGCCCTAATCAGGACAAACCCTACCAAAGTAAAATATACATTGATTTTAGTTGATAAATGTCAACTGATAACTTGTCTTTTGAAATGTTTAACTTTAGTAAGCTTACTTTTTTTTTCCTCACTGCAACTTTTCCAGGTTTGGACCTTATGAGTCTTACGACTCCGGGTCTTCTCTGGGTGGGCGAGATCTGTACAGATCTGGCTATGGTTATAATGAACCCGAACAAAGCCGCTTCGGAGGTAGTTATGGTGGTCGATTTGACAGCAACTACCGGAATAGCCTTGACTCTTTCGGAGGTAGAAACCAGGGCGGGTCTAGCTGGGAAGCACCTTACTCACGCTCAAAGTTGAGGCCTGGGTTTATGGAGGACAGAGGAAGAGAGACTTACTCTTCCTACAGCAGTTTTTCTTCACCCCATATGAAGCCTGCACCTGTAGGCTCTCGGGGGAGAGGAACGCCTGCTTACCCTGACAGTGGATTTGGAAGCAGAAACTATGATGCTTTTGGAGGACCATCAACAGGCAGAGGCCGTGGCCGAGGAGTAAGTACAGAATCTTTTCAGATTCTTTTCACTAGTCACTCTTTTAAACCCTTTCAAGACCATAGCATTTAAAACAAATGATGCTGTACATCATTGCACTTTTGGCCAAACTGTTAGGGTTGATGACCTTCCAATCCCATTTGGTGTTTATCTAGAACACAGTACCCAGTCTCTTTTCATTTGCAAGTAAAAACACTAAGAGATTAGTTGCTAAGGTTGATCAAATCTCTCCTTTTGTTTGAAAGGTGAAGATGAAGGCAATGGGTTTGGTCTAAAAGGGGTTAAAAGGAATTGCATTTTTCCTTGTTAACACTAGCATCTTGGCTAGTGGGAGAAGTCTTGAATCACTGTAAAGGTTAATTAGAACCTTTCTTGGTTTTGAGTAGGTTAAAGGTGCAATGTATAAATAATAATTGATCTTTAGAGGGTGAATGCCATAAAGCAGATTTTGTCCAGGTAGGTAGGTAATCAGTTTTTCATACCCATTAACCAAACGTGAGATCACCAAGCTTACATAGGGGAGGGGTCTTAATAAGAAATAAGATGACTTAAAACCATGGTTAAAGGGATGCCATCAACTCAATAAAAATCTTCACGCATGTTTCAGTTTTGTCTGACAATTATAATTCCTTATGTGATGTTACATGCTGGATGTGATATTTCATGGCAGCTTCAAATATTGCAATTGACAGGTTGTGAATAAAGTCAGTAGGCTCAAATATTTAAAAAATTAATTGGCACAAAAGCTGCTATATTCATCATGCAAATAATCCCGGTTATAAGATGATGATGTCCCATTAATTTATATTTTATAATTTTGTACCTAGTTTTAGTATAAATAATTCAGTTAGTGAAACTTATCTTGATCTTATATATGTTATCTTAAAACTCATAAGCATAAGTCTATTTTTTCAAAAAGCTGGTCTTAAAGAAAACCAACGATCTTATTTATAACTTAGAGGGGGAAATTACTTATTAGGCTGTCTACTTGTCTAATCTGTTGTTTAAAAAATGGCTTTACCCCATGTGGCATTCTTAAGGGTACAATTGGCATGATTAGATTTGATCCAGCGACATGAGCAGAATAGGAGGCTTATTGTAGTTTGGTAATCAACTACTGTGCAGTTCAGCGTAGTTCTTGGTTGTCAGACTTCTTAAAAAAATAGTTTTGAGTTAAAAAGTTAATGCAAAAAAAGTAGGGAGTACTGACAAGCTTACTTTTTAAAGCTTAGTGTGCCTCTCTTGATCTCTGAATACCCTGAGGAATATGTAAGTTAATTACTGTATTTAAAATGCATTGCACCTTTAATAGATTATGGAAATATCTGCTCTTGCAAATGTAAATCGCCTAGAAAGTGTCCTTTTGATTTATGTACATGCAGTGTGGAGATATATTGCTAGATTGTTCTTTACTAGGGCCCAATTTGTAGACAAACTGAAATTTAGAAATTATGCATGGATTTCATTAGCATAATTATTATTTATTATTTCTAACATATTCTGGTCTAGTAGGGTTAAAGGTTTTAGTCAAAGTAGGGGGAAATTTAAGACTCTACTGCCTTTAATGTGTTTTCCTTTTAATATTATAGTTTGGATTTTATGGCAGTAAACATTTCTGCTTATATGATTTCACTCATTCAGTCAGATGAGCCTGCTAGCAGATACGACTTTCAGTTCAGTGTACCAGTGGGAAAGCGAGTTTGCATTTTGGCATTCTGCTGGTTCGTTCTCTTCAGTTTGCTCCAGTATTCAATGCTTTTAAATCCATGAAGTTAGCCACTTTGAGCTTTTGTGTCATTATGTAGATGTCTTAGGTAGGAGCAGGAAGAGAAATAGCCTTTTCAAACCTGTGGCTGGCATAGTTTGATTCTTATAAAGATTCTTCTGCTTCAGAGAGAACTTAATATAAGAAAGTCTTATGTTTTGCTGTGCTCACTGCCACAATCCTCCTGTCCTGAGATGAGAATTGGAAAGGAATATTCTAGTGGCTGGTGGTCTAATGTGGGTTATCAGTAAAGACATTGCTTTCAACATTGAATGTATGTAGTTCTTGTCTCAAGATCCATAAGCAGTATTGATTGTGTGTGGCTCTCAGCTGAGAGTCCTGTAGAAATGTGTGTGTTTAAAGGCATTATCTGGAGATTCTGAAAAGAGGGAACACAAAGTTCTAATAAGACTCATGAGCTGGACTAATGATTTTGAATAAGCAGAAATCAATTTGATATAAACACTTTGTGGTTGAGTAACTGAGAAAACTAATAAGCTTGCAGTTCTGATGTGTGTTAACTTACTAGTGTAATGTACAGGTTAAAATGTTTGGAAATATGTCCATGTAGTAATTAGGTTGTTTCAATCCAATCACATCACTTTCTAATACTTGCTCTTCACCCGTTTACAGTACATGGGAGACTTTGGAGGCATGCATAGACCTGGAATTGTGGTAGACTATCATAACAAACCCAGTTCTGCAGCAGTAGCTGCACGAGGAATAAAGAGAAAAATGATACAGCAGCCATATAATAAACCAGGTGGGACATTTATCAAGAAACCCAAACTGACAAAACCTAATGTGAAGATGAACCAAAACAAACCTAGTAAGTAATTGAATGAAAGGTGCGAATTATAGCGCTATGTACTTTTTTCCCCTGAGAGGACACATTTATGATGCTTTGCCATTCTTCATTTTCCAGCCTCAAAATCCCCTCTGGAACCAGCTCGTCATAATAGCAATTGATCTTGGCACAAATTAGACATTTTAATCTGGTACTTAGAAAGTGAAGCTACGGTATCAGCTTTGTGCCTATATACTATGCTCATGCGTCAAACACTTTGGAAAGTCAGTCATTTTTAGACATGAATTTATGCATATGTTTTGAAACCTTTTCTAGTTTCTTTTATTGTGAAGACTGCTTGCTAAATGAAATGCTATAGTAAGACTGTCAAGTACAGGATTAGTATTAACACCAAGAAAATAATTATTAGTAAGCTCAGATCTTAATGTCTGTTTATGGAAATCTGATATTGAGATCTGATGTATCCAGATGATGATGATAGGCAAATGTCTCATCCTCTTCCATTTCCTTCTGAAAACATTATATAGTATGCTATCACATAGGACCAACTACTAGCTCGCTCTGGTGTGGACTTTGCTTTTCATTAAACAACAAAAAAAAGTTCTTAGTGGTTTACACTGACTTCACTGTAGCAAATCTATTAGAAAGCTAAAAAGGTTATAATCTTCGAGGAGGATATTGCAGGTTATTTTACTGTTTTTGTACATTTGGAGTATCTAGGGTGGAACTATTCAGAAATGTCTGTTCCAGTTCAACTAGAGGGATTAAATCCTATAAGGGGTGGTCTATTTAACGCAGGCAAACTGTCCTCCCAACTGTTTGCTTTTGTTTAACATGGGGATGGTGGAGACCTAGTGTAAGATGAGTTGAAACAATGCCTGCAAACTATTGCTGTGACATTACTGTACTCACTACAGAAAAATGTAGTTATCTGAAAATTAAAATTGTGTATTTTAGAGAATCCTGAAAAGTTAAGTTTCCTCAGATGAAATAAGCCTTCAGATTCTCCTAACTTCTAAGATTGTTGATATGAAAAGTGTGTGTGTGTGTGTGTGTGTGTGTGTGTGTGTGTGTGTGTGTGTTTTTATATACTTTGCAATATGTTGCATGGCACCTCCTCATGGATCCCTTGTTATTGGAGGCTGAACCACCAACTATCTTGGTTGTTGAACAGCTTTTGCCACCCACTGTAATATCATCCTTGTAATATCAATGAATGGCTGCCATTTGAGAAAGTAAAGGGATACTGAGGTTGATGATATAGGAACTAAACTACCAAATTCAGCCACCACCTTCTTCTTTTTTAAGCATTTGGGTATTGCAGATAAGTTTGGTTTTCTGTTGTCCATGTGTGCTACACATCAGGGATAACTTAGTTATGGGTGGCCTGTATAATGGAGACATACAAAAGTATCAAATACAGAAACAAGAAAACTTCAGAAAATCGTATTTCCTCTTGTAGCATAGGGGTTTCCTTTTATAGGAGGCAGTGTTTGTTACGTCGTCCTATTTTCTTGATTTTAGCCCAATTTTTCCCTTTCTCAAATAACCCCTCCCCCCCCAAATTTCCTATGTTTTGTAACTGTGGTTTTAAAAAATGGTAATAAATTGTCAGCAAAACTCCCCTACTGAAAACATCTTCAAATTTTGGCTTAAATTTATCTCATTGCATTAGGAGCTAGTTGCCAAGCTTTGATCTTAGATTTTAAAATTGCCTTGAATTTGAATGCATTGTAACTTTTAAAATGGATTTTCTGCTACCACTACATATGGGCTTGTTTTCCTCATCGAATTGGCTAGCTAATTGAAATTCTTGTTCACAACCTGTTTTGTTACCTGTTCTTACTGGGCTTGGTGGGCTATTGAAATGCCTTTAATCGCTCAAGTATGCTATGTTACTGGGAGTCTGAGAGTAAACATGGAAAATTCCACTGATCTTCTCACATACAACAGCTTTAAGACAAAACTTGAGTGTAATATAAGCAACCTTGCGAGTTGAAATTAAAAGGTCCGAATGGAAAACCAATTACACAGTATGATGATATAATCCCACTTGTTTTACTGCATTTTCTTTAGTTTTATTGACTGCTTTTTGGGTATAATTCCAGTGCCTGTGAAAGAGAACTTGGCTAAATCAAATTATATGTATTTTTCTTTTAGTATTTGATACAATTTTCTGCATGCCAGTTTCTCTGATGTAGCTTCCAGTTTTCTATAACCAAACTTCCTGTTTTCCTGGTTTCCCAAGGATTTAACCGTGCTAGGTGGGATAAAACATTACATTACAGTTTGATTCTCTTTAAATTTCTTCCTCCTTTCATGCTAATAGACCCAAGGACACCAAGCAAGAAAACCACTACAGAGGTAAAAATCTCTAGATTTGCAAAATAAATTTAAAGCAAGCATTAGAGTACACCTTGTCTTGATTATTACAGTTGTAATCAACATACTTTATAATTGTGACCCAGAAGGCCCAGATTTAGAAGTGATCTCTGCATGCACGTTAGGGTTTTTTCACTCTCATTCACTTTTTCCAGCAGCACTGACCTAGAAGAACTTGCACAGTGGCTTTGGATACCGTAGGAAAATGCTGTTGGAAACAAGACTGAGAATATCTTGTATGGATCTGGGATTGCAGTCCAGAACAATTTAGTTAACACTTTATATATTTTAGTAGTCTTATTCCACTAAGAAATAAGCTTATGAAAATGTAGGATAGGAAACTGGTAGGCTTTTTTACATACATTGTATGTGTCTTTAGTTTTAAGGGATTTTTTAAAAGGCCATTGTTGATCTGTTTCCAAATTTTAGTCATGAAGAGTAATTCTCGATTGCTTAATGTAACTTCTAGTAAAACAGTCAAGGTGTTTAGGGAAATACTTTTGAGTTAGTAGTAGCTTACTAGAAAAGAACTACTAGCTGTAGTTCATTACAGCTGATTTTATCTAGATATTTTCAGTTTGTATACACAGAGGGTAGCATCCAGACCTCCAGTATAGTGTACTGCATTGACAGACGCTCCTTCTGCTTGCACAGAGACACTTTCCTCTCTTGTAAGAGGCTTCAGCTTACTGAGTGCCACTCTGCTAAAGGTCTGTATGTCACCCAGGATCTCTTAACAGTCAATTTGATTTAATTTTGCTGAATTGTCCATTTAAGTGAGCAGTCTAGATTACAGCTAGAATTTCAAGGTGTACCTCGTTGCCAAGGCACATTGAATTTGAAGTCATTCTAGATCGTGTGAATATACTATCTTAACATTTGATATCTGCATCAGGAACCCTGAAGTATTTCCCAGTTCTGTTTTGATGGTATGTCTGTGAAAAACCTTTTAGTTCAGATACACTCAAAAAAAGCCTCTAGGTGGCTGACAACTTTAAAATAGCAACACACAGGGTACTCATAACATAAAACTGCAACAACTAAAACCTAGCATAAAAGCATAATAATCAAAATGGCAGTTTGAACATGATACAACTTATTAGCCCTCCCCTACTCGAAGCCTGTTAGAATAAGGATGTTTTAATGAGTTTCCATTGAAGCTCTAGAGGAATGAGGCTTGTGCTCCAGGAGACAGACCCTACTTCCAATAGGATTCAAAACTTCCTTCAGATGATGAAGGGATTTGGAACAGGGCCTTATGTGAGATTACAGCATATTTATTTATTTTAGGAGATTTTTTTTACCCCGCCTTTCCTTTCAGAGAATGCTCAAAGTGGGGTATGTTAAAAGATAAACAATCAAGCAAAAAAAGAAAAAGCCAAGACAATAACAGTGGAGAGCCA
The DNA here is from genome assembly GCF_027244095.1 of Hemicordylus capensis. NCBI lineage: Eukaryota > Metazoa > Chordata > Lepidosauria > Squamata > Cordylidae > Hemicordylus > Hemicordylus capensis. Next base: position 122,821,793 of record NC_069660.1, read on the forward strand.
GCTCATAAAACTCTATTTAAAGTAGCCAGGTCTTCAATGAGCAACGGAAAGCAGGCAGACTGGGAGCTCAACATGACTCCCTGTGCAAGGTGCTCCACATATGGCAAGATGTCCTCTCTGATATACTTCTGAGACTGATACAGCAACAGCATTGAGGTGACCAGTCAGATGGAAAGAGTGAAGAATGTTAGATGGAAAAATAATGGAAGAAGGTTAGCAAAGCATATATGCATGGTGGTGAGATGAAAACAACTATCTGAAAAGACTGCAGAACAAAAATAGTAGCCACAAGTCAGACCTTGACTTCTGAGTGAGATACAAATGTTCTTGTATCTGCCCTGCTCAACTAACCAGAATATTTTTTCAAGTAATTATTCTTTTAGCTCATTCTCTTAATTGGGATGTGCATGAACCAGTCCAAAGGCCATGCAAGAGGCCTGCGAACTGGTTCATGCTGGTGCCGGTTCAAAGTTCGCTGGTGGGAGGTGTCTCCCTTTAAGGGCAGGGTGGGTGGGTTTGCACTTACTTCCCCTGCCGGTGCTCTGTTTTTTAAAAAATGTTTTGGGGGTCACAGTGTTCCTCCTCCCTGCCGCCCCTGCCCCCATTGTTGCTCGGAAATAAGGAAGTATGGGCTGCGCGTATGCTTGCCGCTGTGTGCACGTAGCACATTGCGTGCGCACATGGCATGCGTGACGTGTGCGGAAGTGGCGCACAAGCATGCAGCCCGTACATCCTGTATTTCCAGGCAACAACAGGGGCATGTATGGCAGTGAAGAACGCTGCTGCCACCCCCCCCTTTTAAAAAAACGGAGCGTCGGCGGAGGAAGAGCGGTGGGAGGGATAAGTGCAACCCTCCACCCTTAAAGAGAGACCCCCCAATGGTGTCTGTTCCGTGCACATCACTATCTTTTAAACACTCCAGATGTTTAGATTAGCTAATTAAATACAGCTTCCAATACAAGGTCATAGATAAAAAGCACAACATTTGAAGGTTTGACTGACTAATTCCATGTAAACTTCTCAGTTCAAGTTAATCACATGAGCTAACTGGAGTAAAATGAATATTTTCCTCCTTTACTGGAATTATTGTGGCTCATTTTGTCAGCTCTTCTGTTTACTTTGGATACTTGTGCATTTGACCTTTCATTAGGATAAAGAAGCTGAAGCAGGTGACCCAATTACGGATGAAGATTTTACAAAAGATGCCTATGATGGCGTCTATCAGGCCTTTGAAGGTAAGCCTGCTTATTTTATCAGGTAAAACTCAAAATTACAGTGCTACAGTTTCACCTGGTGAAATTTCTCTGGAAAAGCTCCACTTGGTTGTATGTTCTCTCCTGCAGTATATTGTGTGTGTCATTTTCAAAGCAGGTAACTTCTATATAGCAATGGCTATTAATTGTGAAAAATTTGTTTCATTTCTTTCTTGTGCTAACACATCCTTCTCTACATCCGGATCACGTGTATACTGCACTTAATTTTACTCTTTGTTTTCTTTAGCCCTAGTGCTTAGCATTGATCATCCTTACCTTGTAGTTACTGAATATTTAATTAGGTATTGATTTTAAAGTAGACCAATTATCAGCTGTTCTTTACCATAAATCTGTTGTGTTTTACATGCTGCTTATTAAAACAGGTAAACTATCTTTCTAGGAGACAGAAGTTTCAGTTGCTAAACTATATCTTCAAACCCACAAGCAAGGAAATTCAACATTGTGGCTGAAATTTTGTCCTAAACCTCTTTCCCTGATGTGCCTTGCTATTCTGTACGGTCTGTATGATTTGAGGAATGCTGGGAACGTGCTACAATTGTATGGAGTTCTCTTGTTTTGAAAAACTGTGGGCATATCTCATACTGTGTAATTGGCTTTCCATTAAACTACTGTGCACTGTTTTGTTTGTGCTGCTTTGATTATAAGGCCAAGTGGAATCTTTTTTGATCTCTAAATTGCACCAGGTTACAACTTGTCTGTTTTGAAATCCAGTGTAGCATTACATCCATGAATTCATCAATAATGGCACAATTTTTCCCCACTCAACTCTTCAAATCAAGCATCATGCTAAAAATTAGCAGTTTCAAGTTCTTACCTGGACTTGGGCTTCCACTCCCCTTGAGTGTTATAGGCTAGGGATGTAAAGGTGTCTGCTTATCTTGAAAGGCAAGATGCAGACTGTGTTTCTCTCCGGAACGCCATGTCAGATGGCTTATACAGCAATTAAACAAGGACTCACTTGCCTGTCCTTTGGGCTTTGGAGGTAAGGTGCCACACTCAAGTTTGTCCCTGTGGAATGGTTTGGAGGGGGCCGGTGTTCTTCCTTGTAGGATGGAGTAGAGTATGTATGGGGTGTGGGGGTGGGTGGTAAGGAATGAATGCTTTTCTGTAAAATAGGATAATACTACTTCATTGCTGCTCATTACTTCCAAAGGTAATTGTAGGCTGTTCTGATGTTTAGTTACATTGGATGCTATTTAGTCAGAAACTGACAGTTCACTGGGTACCTGTTTTTAATAAGGCAGATTTTTCTTTCAAAGTGACATGCAAAGGAGAGAACAGCTGTTTGGCTGCTTGAAAATCATGTCCAGATTGATATTTTAAAGCCCATTTAACACATGGATTGAAAGCCTGCCTCTCCGATAGATGGAGGGAATCCATAACATCATGTTTGGACCATAATTTGTTAAGGTTACTTTTTCTGCTATTTAGTCACAAGGTTTTTTTTTTTTTTAAAAGAATAAGGATAGCGAACATTCATGAATTCTGATATTTGTGTTCAGGCCCATCAGATTGTCAGTGATACAAGCTGAATAGGTAGCTGTTACTATTCATAATACTTGAGGATAAAAGTTGATCTCCTATTTATCAGGTTTTTTAAGATCTCTTGTAGGCTGTCTTCACAATAAAACCAGCAAGCATCTAACTTAAATATCTTTATAAACAATACATTTTAGGGTATAGAACTACTGTGATTTCCCTATTGCTTCTGCTTGTCCCTTTAAAAAATGTCATTTGTATTTAGGCACAATGAGGTTGGGTTGCCTTTAATTCTGGATCTGAGTTTTATAAGCATAATGCTTAATTACAAATCTACACCAAAATGTTTGTGATACTGTTTATTTTGACTTAAACAACACTCCTATAGAGGCATTTAGCATACATGGCTTGAATATATTACTCCTTATAAGACCGTAAATGATGGTTGAGAGGGAGTGATAGGGTAAGTTGAACTTCACATTTCCCCCTTGTTGGCTTTTAGAACTCTCAAGTAGTAATTTTAGCTCTTAATTATTTTTAGGTGTCAAGCCAGAAGTGAAAAATGAAGAGGAAGAAAAACGTCGGATTGAAGCAAGAAGAGAGAAGCAAAGGCGCAGGAGAGAGAAAAACAGTGAAAAGTATGGTGATGGTTACAGGTTTGTGGTGCAAATGTCATGAATTAGTTTTGTCCCCTGCCCTCATTCATAGGCATGCACCATTGCAATACTATCTCCCCAAGCTGCCTTTGCTTTGCCTCCCCACAATGTATGCTGAGAGCTGAAAAGTGACTGATTCAAATTTCATTTTGGCCATCATGAACTTGTTGCAACTTTAATAAAAGCTGCTAGTTTTCAATCTCTCAGCTGCAATATGGGAATAATAAAATGGTCCTACCTGATTGTAGGGATTAATGAGATGAACTAACACAGCATTTTGGATAATTTAATGTGATACTAAAATGTTTAGCATTTTACTCTGCTGAATGTTGGACAAGAAATTTTTTATTCAATACTGAAATGTTACCTGCCATTATATTTCATTCCACATAAGCTTGAATCATTCATCACAATCTGTGTGTTCTGTTGACAAGCTAAGCATACAAATAAGTGTTGTGTTTTTTTAAAAAACCCCTCAAACTTTAGCTGATTACATAACAAGATGCAAATGGATATTAAGTCAACTTGTAACACTAGTTGTTAGTTTCTACTGTATAGTGACCCTGTGCTTATGATGCATGATTAGGTGCAAATGCTTTTTACTCTGTACCTTTCTTGGGCTCAGAAGGGGGAACTGTATGTGTTGCAACAAAATCAGCAACTTGTGGCATCTTAATCTTAACAGATGTATTGTGGTATAAGTTTTTGTGGATTAGTGCCAACTAAGAAGATGCATTTGATGAAGTGTGGGATAGTCCATAAAAATATGCTACGATAAATTTTGTTTTTTAGGGTGCCACAGAATTTTCTTAACCTATATTTGTAGGGTTTTTTCCAAATTGTGAAAACTGCAGATAGTTCTTCTAAAGATGAAAAAAGCAGAAGAGTTCTTCTGAAGCTGAAAATCACACTTTATTTACTATGTAAAGGGTATTTTAATCCTTTACATAGTTGATCCTTTAGGTTTTTTAAAAAAGATTGTTTTGGGGAAAACCTCAAATTCTGGTGTGGTGTTATGTTTCCCCAGTGTGGAGGAAAACAAGTAGTGTTCATTGCCTGGAAAGACAAGGACCCCATGTTTTCCTACTGTTAATGCTTGCCTTTATTGTCAAGGTCGAAAAGATTTAAACTTTTTCCTCACCTTTAAAAAAAAATATTTATAAACATCCCAAGGTCCAAAGAACATATATCAAGTGGGATCTTTGTAATTTTTCATACAACAAACTCTATACCTTACCTAAGGCTGATTTTGAAACTCCTCTCGGCTTCCAAAGCAGTTTGCTGTGTGGTATGGTGGAGAAAGCCCCAGGAGTTCATGGAATTGTGTGTGGATGTCTTTGGAACCTAGTCCTACAGTGCAATTGTATGCATTTTTACTCAGAAATAAGTCCCACTGAGTTCTGTGGGATTTATTCCCAAGTAAGTGTGCTATGGATAACATCCTTGGAGTACAAAATATATTGTAAATCAGTTTGTACTATTTACATTATTTGTGCTAGAAACATGACATTTTAAAATATAGACTTTGATATGAATGAAACAAGTTTAAATATGACCTGATTCTAAGAAAACTTATGTATCTAAATAATATGCATATATCTTCTGCTAGAATGGCATTCACCTGCTCATTCTGTAAGTTTCGGACATTTGAAGAAAAAGATATTGAAGCTCATCTGGAAAGTGCTGTTCACCAGGACACCTTAGATCACATTCAGAAACAAACCAAATTTGACAAAGTTGTGATGGAGTTTCTGCATGTAAGTAGCTATCTTGTGTAAGACCTGTTAATGTGGCTGTAGATGAGTACACTGGTTCATTAAAAAAAACAAAAAGTTGCAATGGTCTTAGTCTTCAAACGGGGAAGTTAAACAAAGAGCAGCTTGATCGCTTTTAAAAAAAGTGATGCAGACAAATTTCTAAACATAAATGTGGATAGTGTCGAATATCTGCTGAATACATTTTTCATTGTGTTGCATGTATACCAAAATCATTTGACTAGGAATAATGATGGCTACCAGGATCCAGAGAGCAGCTTGTTTTTGTGCAGGGAGCTTGCGCATGCCCACTGGAATGTTTGAGTTTGCATAGCTGACCACTCTCCTATATTGCAAATGGCGTTTGAAACTCCTTGCAGTTTCAAAAGCAGTTGCAGTGCAGTTTGTATTGCTGACTTAGGGAAACGTCTGAACTTTCCTCGGGCTCAGCAAACTTAACTTCACAGTTTGGATCTTGGCCAGCAAATCTGATAGCTTCAAAGTATGGAAGGTGAATTTGGGATTAATGAAGATGACATCTGATTAGTTAAAACTGGTATGTTACTTGCATTTTAGGAATGTATGGTGAATAAATTCAAGAAGACAGCTATGCGTAAGCAGCAGACCACTAGCCAAATGGAAGCTGCCCAGATCACTGAGAAAGATGTAATGGAAGGCAAGTGTCAATTGCATGTCGTCAGAGCTGTTTGGTCATGCAAGTTCAGCCTGGAACTCTACATTACATGGCCTATCATGTTTCCAAACCGTGACTGTCATTTTGCTGCAAAGGGGGAAGGGGCAGTTCAGAGACGGCAGTGGGCAGCAGATGAGGTGCTTAATGCTTCCCAGATCCACTTCTTTTTTCCTGCACCTTCTCTTCCACCCATCTTTCCCCACACTTGATGTCCTGTCCAACTTACACTTCCAGCAGCTTAGCAACTGGCCAAAGCTTCCATGCTGAGCTGCTGCTACTACTACTTGTTGTTGTTGTTGTTTCAATTTCTATACCGCCCTTCCAACTTCTACCTCTCTTCTATCAAATTCCTTTCTCACATTAAGCAATAGTTTGATTGAACTTGGAAATATACACTTAAATGCCTTATCTTTGCCTCGCTGTTGGTCACATATATTTTGTTTTTATATCATCTTTATGGTTTACTCCATGGGTTTTTCCCTTGGCATGCTTGTTCATCCATACTGAAACATCTGTATTTGCCAGGTGTTACAGCCGATGACCATATGATGAAGGTTGAGACAGTTCTCTGCTCTGCATGCAGTGTGTATGTTCCAGCACTGCATAGCTCTGTACAGCAGCACTTAAAATCTCCTGAGCATGCAAAGGGAAAGCAGGTAAGATTTGGCTATCCAGTTAACTACTGAAGCTATAGGGGAATGGGTAGTATGCATTCTATGCAACACTAAGACCGCCACAAGAGAGGGAGAGTATTTCATAAGGTTGCATAACCGTTTTGATGTATTGAGTCCAGATGCAAACATAAGCAACCTGACTGGGGATGTGTGGGTGGCCACAGTAGAGATGTGCACAGAACCGGCGGGTGGAGGGGGGGGGGGATACCTTTAAGGGCAGGGGAGGCTGCTCTTACCCTTCCTGTTGGTTTTCCCCTGCTGGTGCTATACCTTAAAGGGGTCCGGTGGGTGCCGCCCTGTTGCCTCTTCGGACCTGCAGTACCCAGCGCACGTTGGGTGCATGTGACGTGCACATGCGTGCCGGGTACTTCCAGTCACTTTCGGTCCAACAGGGCGGCTGGGAGGTACACTGCCGCCCTGCCGAACCTTCTTAAAGTGCAGCGCCGGCAGGGAAAATGCGGCAGGAGAGGTAAGAGCACCCTCCCCCACCCTTAAAGGTATTCCTCCCCGCTTTCAAACTGGCTTAACCACCGTTCTTTCGAACCTGTTCAGAGGCCTGTAAAAGGGCCTCCGGGCAGGCTTGTGCACATCCTTAAGCCACAGTAGTGTGACTAACACAGTCCCAAAGCAGTTTGCAGTATTTCTTATATGAATAGACATTCACATAGATTGAGCAGTTTAACTGTGGCAGGGAAAGCCTCTATTCTTGGCCACACCACTTGTGTAGTGTTTAAATTGGGCCAGTTTCCTAATCACGAAGGGAAGGCTGGAAATCAGTAAAAAATATTCATTGAACACTAATGCCGGAATCGTGTTTAGCACTACTCCTTGATTACATCTTTGCTTTGTCACCTTACCTGATCCTGCTTTATATCTCCAAATATTTGAAAATCAAAGAGAGGTAAGAATTAATCTTAGCCTCTCTACCTTAACCTTAGGTGGAGAGAATTAATTAGACTTTGTTTATAAATAGTGATGGAAGTTAACCTAGAGTAGCCACACATGCAGCTGCATACACAGCCATGGATGCACTGCCTCTCTGCATGCTGAGGAAGAGAGGGATCTCATCCTCCCACTGTGTGTCTACCCCAATTCCAAGGGGTGATCATACAAGCCAGATGTCTGTTGATTGGGAGTAGCTCTAATAGCATCAGGAAATTATTTTATCCAAGAATCCTAATTCCTTGTTGAATAATTATTAAATTTGAGCTGCATTTTTGTACATATCAATTTTTGCATCAAAAGTTTACCATTTCTGAGGCAGATTGTCTTATTTTTACCCATGGCACAGAATGAGCATTTGGTGCATATATCTTTTAAGTTCACTGCATCAGGGCTGCAGAATGGCTTGTACTTGCTCGGGGATACTGTAATCCTGTTAGATGGTTGAGGGTGGCAAAAAGGTACTACTAATTTTAAAAAAACCCTTTAGGTGGGTGGGGTGGGTGGGATGGACCTATGCAAGTGGTTTTGGCTCTTTTCTAAAATGAGTTTGAGTGTTTGGTGTGTGGAAGTGCAGAGTGGGTCAGATGATGTGCCCCCACCATCATCGCCTATTTGAGATACTGTTAGATTAAAAGAGCTTTTTCCAGTTCCTTAGAATTTTAAAAAGGAAATTGCCCTGTAGTGTTTGGAAAACTAGAAGTCTTCAGTGGTATTGAAAATCCACCAGAAAAACAAGTTACATAGAGACCAAAGCAATAGCCTTGTGGTTGTACTAATGTTTAAATTCGTACATAGAACTGTCAGCAATGATTTAGCTTCTTCTGAACGTTCTTTTCCTTTTAAAAAATCTTCAGTAACAAATGCATCCGCCTAATACAGCATTTGTCACTACCTGTATTTGTCCCTTTGTAATATTTGCTTTACAATATAATCTTGTTCACAGACTTACAAAGAACAAATTAAAAGAGAGAGTGTACTAACTGCTACCAGCATCTTGAATAATCCAATTGTGAAGGCACGGTATGAGCGCTATGTCAAGGTAAGCTTGCAACATAGAATTTTTTAGCATCAGTCACTGATATGAAGCCATAAAATTGGCTCCTGTGTATTCTGTCAACTTTATTCTTTGTAAGATAAATAATCTTTACATCCTTTAGTTATAACAATTTGCTCCCAAGTGCTTCTAGGCACGGACAGAAACGTGAATTTCATCTAGAGTGCCAGTTCTCAACATCACTTGGTATCATTTAGCTTCAATCTTAATTTACTCTAAATTGAGTGAAATGACAGAGAACTAACAGTTTAAGCTAGGGCTCACAAGTTAAGCCCCCCAGCTGTTGGACTACAACTCCCATCATCCCCAGCCCCAGTGGCTGGTAGTTAGGGATGATGATAGTTCAGCTTGAAGGCTGAAGCTGTGTAAGCTCTAGCTTGGAAGAGAACTTAAAGTTTAAGCAAACGACCATCATCCCTGGCTGTTGGCCATTGTGGCTGGGGATGATGGCTGTTGTAGTCCAAGAGCCAAAGTTATGCAGCCCTGATTTAAGTCATTCAAATTTCAGATGTCTACAACAAAGCCAGACCTCATTAGACTAACTAGAAGGAATGAGTCTTGAGTTCAGTGTGGAGCAATAGCAGTAGAGTGGCAGAGCAATAAGGAGAGGTAGTCGGTTCTTGCTTCCCACAAGAAAGAACCATTAGTGTTGTCTGTAAAGCCTATGCTTTTAACATCTATATGAAGCTGCTGGGAGAGGTCATCAGGAGATTTGGAGTGAGGTGCCATCGGTATGCTGATGACACTCAGCTCTATATCTCTATTCCATCTCAACCAGGAGAGACGGTTGAGGTGCTTGACCATTGCCTGGAGGCGCTAATGGGCTGGCTGTGGACCAATAAATAAATAAGCTGAATCCAGATAAGTCGGAGGTGCTATGTGTCGGGGGCTCTCGAGTCCAGGAAGTGGGGAGATAGCCTATTCTTGAGGGGGTGGTAGTACCCCGGAAGGAACATGTGCATAGCTTGGGGGTACTCCTGGATTCATTGCTGTCGCTGGATGCCCAGGTGGCAGCAGTGGCTGGGAGTGCCTGTTTTCAATTCAGCCTTGTCCGTTAGCTATGGCCCTTTCTGGACAGAGATAGTGTGGCCACAGTGATCCATGCTCTGGTAACCTCCAGATTGGAGCGCTGTTGTAATGCGCTCTATGTGAGTCTGCCCCGAAGACGGTTCGGAGGCTGCAACTAGTGCAGAATGGAGTAGCAAGACTGCTGATGGGCACTTCTGGCCAGATGCACAACACGCCAGTCTTAAAGGAACTGTACTGGTTGGAAATTAGCCACCGAGCCCAATTCAAGGTTTTAACACTGACTTATAAAGCCCTGAACCTGGGCCCCAAATACCTGAAAGAACGCCTTCTCCCATATAGATCTGCCCGTCAGTTAAGATCTGTAGGAGAGTCCCTCTTGGTGGTGCCACCATTGTCAGCAGTTAAAGGGGTAGGGGCACGTGAGAGGACTTTCTCTGTGGTGGCCCCTAGGTTGTGGAATGCTCTCCCCTCTGAGGTGTGCCAAGCTCCAACATTGTGCACGTTAAGGAGAATGGTGAAGACACACCTCTTTACCTGGCCTTTGACTAGAGATGTCGTGGTTCTTCCCTTCTCAGGCACTGTATTTTTTTTTAACTGTATTTTTGATGTTATGATGTATTTTAATTATGTTTTATATTCGTTTTATTGTAACCTGCTCTGAGACCTTTGGGTATGGGGTGGGCTAGAAAAGCAAATAATAAATAAAATAATTAAAGCCCCTGGAGCACTGCCAGTCCATAACAGTGCTGCCTTGTTGAACTGATCCAGGACTAGGCATAGCAGAACCACATGAGGCACAACTTTGTGTCTACTGTGCACTACTACTGTGGTGCATCAAATGTTTAATTGATGTAGCATCATGCAACGGCTATTATGCTGTTTTCAGTATTGATGCAAGAACGCTCTTGCACAACAGCATGGGCATTACTGTAGACACCCACAGCAGCACACGTGGTTAGTACTGCCCATGTTAGTCTGCAATGAATATCAGCCACTGATTGCTGCATGCATACCATTTAATTGTAGCTATAAATTGCTGGATGGCTTGGTGTCTATATAGAGTTTTATGAAGTATGATTTTATTAGATTTAAATACAAAATATATGTTACAGAGTAGAATTTGTGCTTGTCCCTGCTTGTAAACTTTACATGCAGCCTACCATGTTATTATGATTAAGAAATATTTAAATAAACTTCAAAGCGGTCTCCATAGAAAAGTTAGCAAGATGGGTTCCCTGTTCAAAAGGGCTGACCATCTAAAAACAAACAAATGAGGTAGCCACTGCAGGGATGCTGTGCTGGGGTTGAATAGGGACAGTTGCTCTCCCTCTACCTCTAAAGAGCCACCACTTTAAAAAGTGCCACTTTACCCAGTTAACATGCTTTCTCTAAGATTGTTTTTAAAATGTATTTTTAGGGTGAAAATCCATTTGAAATTACTGATCAGAATCCAGAGCAGCAAGCAGAAGAAGACAAGGCGGATGAACCTGTGGAGGAGGAGGAAGAGGAGGAGGCAGCAGAGGAGGAGGAAGAGGCAGAAGCTGAAGAACAAACTGACTTCACTCTTGACCAAACAGAAGATAATTGAATACAACAAATTAATACAAGTAGAGGAAAATGTATTGTTTTGTTAAGGTGGCTAAGTGTAACATTTTTAATAGTTAAAAAATAAGAGGCTTATGTTCTCCCCACCCTGTGCATGCATTCCATTAAAATTGAAGAATGTGTTTATGTAATTTGTTTTTCAGCTTTGCTTATAATGAAGGTAAAACAGTTTTTAGTTTAGGTTTTTATAGTAACCCAGCTGTTAGAACTGATAAAGTACTGTGTATGTTTTTAAGCATTGAGCTTCCCTTCTTGATGTTGAGAATTGGATATTAATAAAGTGCAAGTAGAAAGTTCAATCATTTCAACACAGAGGTAGTTCAAGTAAATGCTGTGTTACTACTATGGCATACTTAGTTCTAGAATGCGTAAACTTTAAACAAATTATGCTGTGAGTGTGGCTGTCTTCTGGACTGCATCACTCATTGTAAAGTACGTTGATATACCTTGTAGCTTTTTTTGTGATAACAATGTACATGTTTGTAGCAATAAAATCTTTTAGAAATCTTAGTGTCATGTCATTTTTAAGCTAAGGTCCAACAGAATTTGTTAGATTTTCCTTGACTGAAGATTATGGTTTTTGGCATATTTGATTTTAAACAGAATGATGCAATGAGTGTTTGCACACCAACAGTATGTGTACTGTCAAGGTAGTTGCACTACTTTTCTGACTCTGCCATTTAAATGGTGTCATAGCCAGAGGAGGAGTGGGGAATGCACTGGGGTGAATCCTTGACTGTGAAGGAATCACAGTAGGTTGTCACCATCCACTTTATTTTAATGTGAGACAAACTACTTCGTCCATATAAGATTTCTAGGGGTGGGGGGTAAAGTGGCAAAACCCTCCCTAGAAGAGCTGAGCAGTCCTAGTCCTCCAAAGGCATATGACTAAGGCAGATGCAAAATAAAGAGTGGCACACTTCATCAATGATTTATTACCACCTTTAAAAGAAAAAGGTATGCAATAAGAACAATTCTTTACATAGAGCAGATTGTAAGAGAAAAGTGTTCACTAATCAGGCAACTCAGATTCAAGCAACACAATAAGGATGTACACAAATTGATTTTTTCATTTTGATTTGTATCCGAATTGAATCGCCCTTGATTAGTTTTGGGTCCGAATCTGCCCCTCTGAATCTCCTCAGATTTGATTTGTACCTGGATTTTCCAAATCAATTCGGGGCAAAGGGGTCCCGGGGGCAAAAGAGTGGGGTGGGTGGTAGTGCTCAATGAGTGGAAGCTACCACCCAAATTTCAAAGAAACTAGGCAAAGGGGTGGAGTTGGTGCATCTTTAAGCTCTCTGCCCAATTTTTTTTGAAATTTAGGTGGTAGCTTCCTCCCATTGGGCACTACTACCCAGCCCAGCCACAAAATGGAGGTCAGAATCTCAAGTTTTTAGGTCCGAATTTGGGGTGATTTGTTTTGTCTATGAATCACCCAAATCGGCCTGATTTGGGTACAAATTGTTTTGTACCTGTATCGTTTCACGCATCACTAGCAATAGCAATAGCACTTACATTTATATACCACTCTATAGCTGGAAGCTCTCTAAGCGGTTTACAATGATTTAGCATATTGCCCCCCAACATTCTGGGTACTCATTTTACCGACCTCGGAAGGATGGAAGGCTGAGTCAACCTTGAGCCCTTGGTCAGGATCAAACTTGCAACCTTCTGGTTACAGGGCAGCAGTTTTACCACTGCGCCACCAGGGGCTCCTACAAAACATTAAAGGAAAGTGACTTCCCTTGCATGTGTAACTGGACTGATCCCTATCTTATTACTCCCAGGCAAGGGCCTTTCTATTGTCTCCAGGCTGTGGTCTCCCAATTTCCCAGCAGTTTCTCAGCCAGCAGATTCCTCGGCACTTTTGGAACAGAACAAAGCTTTCTCTTCTGCTGGTGGCTGTGAGTGTAGTTCCCACCCAGTCCTCTGGATTGGTCCTTCTGTTCTGATTTTCCTGGGCTTTCCCCCTTATTAGCAAACGCCCACCCACCCAGCATTTGCTCTGAGGTCTAGTCCTCCCTCAGTCCTTTCCATCGCTGCAAATGGGTATTGGCGTTTTTGTGCTAAACTAGTCCAATGGCACAAACTTGTTAATGGCAGCCCTCATAGGTGGAGGTGTTGAGTGCTATTTGCATATGGTTCTCGCTCAACTCGGAATATTCTACTGCTAAGATCAGTATTTCCATATAGCCTGTGGATTTAAGTCACTTGCTGTGGCTGGTGGTTCTAACTGGTAGTACTAGTGCATTGTTACCAATCTCTGCTAACTTGCCCTGCCTCTGTTTGATTTGCAGTCACATGATTGATTGCCCTGCAGTCAACTTTAAATTGCTCCTGTATCACATTGTCCTCTTAGCACCTCTATTAAATTACGATTCTGCACAGGTTGCATGGATTATTTCACATGTGAGCAGTATTGTAACGTGTGCAACCTGCCCCAGGAGTTCTGTCAGGTTCCTGTACTGCTGTTTGTACTGCTTTGTGGGAAACACTACAGGAGTGAGATGTTAGTGAAGTCTTAGAGCACCACTTGATTAAGGTGTATAACCATTCTAGTGCAGGTGCAGATAATTCCAGAAGCTGCTTCTAAGGGGGTCCAGGCTATATAAACAGCTCTTACTATAAAAAGTACAATTTCAGACTGGGTATTGTTGACTAAATAGTTTAATTCTTCCCAGCCCCACATCCCTATACTATTTGCACTTAAAAGTGATACCAGGGAGATGGGCCAAGCTGTATCCAGGCATTCAGCTGCATTTAGTTCTGTGTTCAAGGAGCATTTTTATCTGAGTTTTTGGTCATGTGACTTGCGGCTTGCCATCGGAAAGGGCACACTCTAGAAACTGCTTTGCTGCCAGATAACGTTTGTCTAGATTAGGGTTAAATGTGTTTAGGGTACAGCTGTTAGTCTTTACTGGAATAACTGCTGTTGCTGTAATTGGGATGCACTTGAAACTTCATCTTTAAACAACTGTCTTAAAAAAGCATTTCTTCTCTAAACTTTAGCAACTATGTAAAATGCCTGCTTGTTGTATGTGTTGACTTTCATTCAAATCATCACTTCTCTCTCTGTCATGCTAAATGCAGTGTGTTGCTTTTGAAACTTCTGGAAACCTTTTGTGTGCTAAGGCTCTTGTCCTACTATCCACTAAGGGGTTAATTTGTTTCCACCCCTGGGGGTTTGGATTGTCTGTCTGTGCTGAGGTCATTGACACTCTTAAATGACAGATGTCTTCCTGAAAATCCCTTGCATCTTCTCTTGTGATGTAAAGTTCAGCAACTGCAATAACAGGGTGGTGTTCTCTAATAACTGTTAAATTTATTCTTTAGAGATTTGGCAAAAATGTTCTATTGCTCCTAGAGGACTCCCTTGGTACCAGACTCTGCATTTTCTTTTTGCATAATGCCTGTAGATTTAGAGTCACTGTACTCCCAGTTGTACAGCTTCTGTAGCCTTGGTTCAATGCTGCTGAAATGCTCATAAATCTCTTTTCTTCTAGCAGCTCTGTGCAGCAGCTGGGGTATGACAATAAGGTCCCTGATCTGTAATTCCAGACAGCCCCTGTGGGGTGGATAGAATGACCAATCGTGAGACTCTGTGTCACTTTAAATGATGAAGCTCAGAGAAGTAGGCAATCCCCAAGATGTAATTATCTAATGCTTCCTGTTTGTATTCTCCAGAAAACCCCTTTCCATACTGGAGTGATAGTTGCTTGGAGTACCATCGTGACTGTGGTATACATTCGTATTAGAGGAGCCAGGTTTCTGCATAAACTATGCTTCAGTTAATGTGCCACATACAGACTAGTTCGTCATCACTAAGCACTATTGAAATCCGTTGTCTCAAATCACTATGGAGACAAGTTAGTCATGACGAAAGCCCCACGAATTTCAGTGGAACTTGTGCATGATGAAGCTGTTTCTGTTAGTTACAGCCCCCAACCTAAGCAGCAGTACACTTCAAAAATGGCAGAGAGTTTATCTTTACTAACACTATATAATGTTCTTATTTATTACTTACATTTATATACCACCCCATCCAAAGGCTCTGGACGGTGCACAGCTAATGTATTTAAAGATACTTTGCAAACAGAGCGGTTCTCCTGAACTGCTGTAGAATGTCGTATTTTAACTGCCTTTCATGCACCAAAAAGTGTCCACCAGGGCCAAAGCTAGAAGAGGGTGCATAGGTTCTAAGGACCTGTGCCATCCTGCCTTTGGGGCCACTTTGCTTGCCTTTCATCACCTGCAGGCCAGCCACTCCTGGGGCTGTTTTGCTCTGCTGTCAGACTCCTCCTCCTATACACTACGCATCCCCAGCGGTACACCATATGGCTGGTAGGGCACATCGTCGTGGGGGTCTGTGGGGAAACTGCTGCCACCGCAGGAAGAGGGGATGTGTCACTATCAGGGTAGGGAGCGTGCTGTTGCTGCTGCTTCTAGGGGGCTGCCCACAAGAGCATGGGCCACCAATGCCCTCCCTATGCCACTGGTGGCCACTGCTACTCCTTTTAAAAGCACCTTGAAATGGTGCTTCATTTTCTTGATAAGGGAAAGGATGAAGACTGCCTCCAGTGCAAGCTGTGGTATTAGACTGAGTACCACTGAATATAGGGTTGAAGCCGACAGCGCTACTCGTGTTGGCAATCTGTTCATTTTGGCATCATGTTCTAAAACCATACATGCAACTTTGATAGCTGAATATAGGTCTGCAGATCTGTGCATGCATTATGCACCAGAAATAGTCCACAAGCCAGACCTACAATTTTTGGGCATCGGTACCACCTCGGGATGAATGCTCATAAAGATTTTTTGGCAAACCCTAGAGATGAAAAATAGGCGATAGCATTGTTGCACTCATAGACAGCTGTGTTATTGCCTCTTATTTATCCCTATCCCCCAAACGATCAGGGTAAAACTGCAGTTATTTCTGCACAGCGGAAAGGGTTAGAGTTAGGGTAACAAACCAATGGTTATACTCTCCATGGAGTA
Source organism: Hemicordylus capensis (assembly GCF_027244095.1). Lineage (NCBI taxonomy): Eukaryota > Metazoa > Chordata > Lepidosauria > Squamata > Cordylidae > Hemicordylus > Hemicordylus capensis. The sequence continues at coordinate 122,837,955 of NC_069660.1, forward strand.
ATCGTTGGAGCATATTGCTGCTGATTTTTATTTCAATTCCCCTGACATCGATAAAATTCTACAGTAGTTTTTTGTGTTAAAACTTCTAAAAGCTTTTAAAAGACCACTACAAATTTGACCCAAGCCACCTAATGGTGCAGTGGGGAAGTAACGTGCCTAGGGAACAAGAGGTTGCTGGTTCGAATCCCCGCTGGTATGTTCCCAGACTATGGGATACACCTATATCGGGCAGTAGTCATATAGGAATTATTTTTATTTTGCTCCCAAGTTTTCCTGATTGTACTATGTTCTTCCTGGAGAAATATTTGAAATGCTTAAACATGGATGTCTCTTTCTTACTGTGAGGGTAGCCAGACTGTATACTTGGAAGGGTATTCTCTTCCCATTCAGAGAAGTACTATGAAAAATTGGCTTCAGAGTTTAGGACACTGCTTAAACCTGTAGTCCATGAATAATGCTGTTAATTTCTTTCATCTTGCTGCCTCAAAGACACAAGACATAATATTCCAAGTTAAGCAATTTGGAGGGCAGCTTTTTCATAATTTCTCTATGGATCCCTTAATTTCTCCTTCACTGAAGGGCTTGGAATGTGTATGTTGTGAAAATGGGGCTTCCTTTTTAGAGTCAGTCTCTCCTCTCCTTGCCTCTCTCTGGTATGGTTTTTCAACAAAAGAATTGTATGTAAAAAGTGTTTACCATCAAAGAAAGCACCACCTACTCATTTTACACCTTTTAAGTTGTAATTTCTGGGCAATATTCTTCTATTCTTTCCCCTTGAATTAGTAGTGGTTATTTAATTTACCTTCAAGAAAGTAACTGTGCATTCTTTCATGGTTGATTTCTTTCCCCTTTCTATTCGCTTGTCTTTTCTTGCAGGCTGCTAGCATAAACAACTTACCAACTAAGTTAATATTTTCCAAACATAATGAATGCTTGCCTGAGGGTGGTGCATAAAGAACATTTGCTGATTAAATAATTCCAGATTAGTGTTAATAGGATTTCATTTCAATAGCACGAACTTATTATTAGTTGTATAATGAAAAAAATGGGGCGTGTGTGTGTGGGGGGGGCACAGATCATCCAGCATGATGAAATATGAGCCAGCATGGTGTAGTGGTTAGAGTGCTGGACTAGGACTGGGGAGACCCGAGTTCAAATCCCCATTCAGCCATGCAACTAGCTGGGTGACTTCGGACCAGTCACTTCTCTCAACCTAACCTGCTTCACAGGGTTGTTGTGAGGAGAAATTCAAGTATGTAGTACACCGCTTTAGGCTCCTTGGAGGAAGAGCAGGATATAAATGTATGTATGTATAAATAAATAAATAAATAAATAAATAAAATGCCCCCAGTGAGGCACTACCTTGGCATGGGGCTTGTGTGCTCTGAGGAAGGTGAGCGCTATGCCAGAGGTCCAACCATACTGGACAGGTCTCACCAGAGGAGCCAGACAAAGAGTGCCTCTCCCATCAACAATATAGTGAGACATAACTTTAATAAATCTATACTGGATCGGTCGTCGCCCGGGTCAACAAGGACCGTGCCAGGTGCTATAGTCCCTGGACATCTGGTGGCAAGTGGGCAACAGGACTCAGGATCTTCAGTTGAGCAACCAGGGATGAAGACAGCAAAGTTACTGGAAGAAACGTCGCTTAACCAAAAAAAATATACGAAAAATGCCAACAAGGAAATAATGATCTGCTATTACAAGTCTAGTCCAACTAGAAGAGTTTATTTAAAAAGAATGTACCAAATTTGGAAAGAGAAGCATCCAGATACAGAGATAACAGAACAAAGGCTAGCAGACCAGAGAAGATTCATAATAAGAAATAAAGTATTCACAGGAGTTGAGCTGGAAGAACTGCAAAGAGCAACACAGGCTCAAGATATGGAAGAAGAATTACCACCAATGGAAGAAGTTGCTCAGGCGCAGGTGGAGGAGGTGTTGGAAATCGAGGATGCCACTGTTGCTGAACAGTTTCAAAATCAAAACCAGGCAACCGCACCTTTGCCTTCACCTCAAAAACCCGAATGCCGTTTAACAGAAAAGCAACAAGAACTAAAGCAAAAAATAACTGAGCACATGAACCAAACAACCACCAGGGTTCGACTTCCAGCTCTAAAGTTGCCAAAAAACAACTTGCTCAGGCATTAAAAGATGTCAATGCTGCACTTGCAGAAATAACAACCAATAATTTGCAAGAAACAAACCAACTAACGTACAGTGCAGCAACAATAACAGCACAAGAGCTCAGATATAAGATCAGTGGACCTGTAAAAAAAAAAGCAGTACATCACCTAAATGGAAGATTCGATTAGAAAATAAAATCTCCAGGCTTAGATCAGATGCTAGTAAATTGAAAGATATGAAAGACAAGAAGCTGAAGAATGAAAACACCAAACAATATCTGATCCAAAAATACCACCTAGATTCAAGGAAAATTAGAGAAGTCCTGGAAATAATAAAGCAGCAAATAACAGCAGTGTCAAAGAAGATTAGCAGATATGAAGCCAGAACTACACAACACAGGCAGAATCTCCAATTCCAGTCAAATCAGAGACGTTTCTACCAAAGCATAGAAGGAGAAACTGCAAGAAACCTAGAAACACCAAATAAAGAAGAAACAGTGCAATTCTGGGGGAAATTATGGGACAATCCAATAGATTATAATAAAAAAGCAGGCTGGATGAAAGAGGTCAAAAAATGTAACCAACAAATGCAAGATCTAATAATAACACCAGAATTAATAAGTGAAAGAGCAAAGAAAATTAAAAATTGGACTGCGCCAGGCGACAATAAATTGCATGGCTTTTGGCTTAAACACCTAACAAGCCTTCATAAACAACTATCAAAACAGTTCAATCACATTTTGCAAGGAGGTGATATTGAACAATGGCTAACAACTGGGAAAACTCATCTCATCATGAAAGACCCAGCAAAAGGTGCAGTTCCAAGTAATTATAGACCGATAACCTGCCTGCCAACCATGTTCAAATTATTAACTGGAATAATAGCAGATGAAGTGATGCAAGACTTATTAACTAACAAACAGCTTCCAGTTGAACAGAAAGGAAATTGTCCGAACACCAGAGGCACAAAAGACCAGCTGCTGATTGACAAAATGATTTTAGAAAACTGCAAGAGAAGAAAAACAAATCTAAGTGTTGCATGGATTGACTACAAGAAAGCCTTCGATTCATTGCCTCACACATGGATACTAAAATGTTTAGAAACAATTGGTGTCAGCAAAAACATTCAGATATTTATAAAAAAGCAATGAGCATGTGGAGTACACAGTTAACAATCAATGGCGAGACATTTGGACAGGTTAGCATGAGAAGAGGCATTTTCCAAGGGAAATTTTCCATTTTCCACTATCCCCTCTGTTGTTTGTAATCGCCATGACCCCACTTTCACAAATACTAAACAAAACAGGCCTCGGATACCAAACATCTAAAACATCAAGTCAAATAAACCATCTGCTGTACATGGACAATCTGAAGTTGTATGGAAAGTCCCAGTAAGAAATTGAATCACTGCTAAACACTGTCCGTATATTCAGTAGCGATATAGCAATGGAGTTTGGACTAGACAAGTGTGCTGCATTAATAATGAACAGAGGGAAAATAACAAAAACAGAAGGAATAGAACTGCCCAATGGAAGCAAGATCAAGAACCTGGAAGAGAAAGAACATTACAAATATTTGGGCATTCTCCAGGCTGATAACATCGCACACACTGAAGTTATAAGAAAAATGGCATGAGAATACATCAGGAGAGTTAGAAAAACCCTGAAGTCCAAACTCAATGGCGGGAACACCATACAAGCCATAAAGACCTGGGCTATACCTGTTATCAGATACACTGCAGGAATAATAGACTGGACCCAGGCAAAGCTAGAGACGCTGGATTGTAAGACCAGGAAAATAATGACCATCAATCATGCTCTGCACCCCCGCAGTGATGTAGATAGGCTGTACCTCCCTCGCAGCTCAGGTGGAAGAGGAATGCTGCAAGTCCATCAAACAGCAGAGGAGGAGAAAAGAGGCCTTGAAGAATAAATCAAGGACAGTGAAGAAGATGCACTTCAAATGGTCAATGATGCGAAACTATTCAACACCAATGAAACAAAACAGGCCTACAAGAAAGAACAAGTCAAGAACCGAGCAGAAAAATGGAAAAAGAAGCCCCTGCATGGTCAATATTTGCACAATATAACTGGAAAATCAGACATCACCAAGACCTGGCAATGGCTTAAAAATGGCAACTTGAAGAAAGAAACAGAGGGTTTAATACCGGCTGCGCAAGAACAGGCACTAAGAACAAATGCAATAAGAGCAAAAGTAGAAAAGTCAACAACGAACAGCAAGTGCCGCCTTTGTAAAGAAGCAGATGAAACCGTGGACCACCTAATCAGCTGTTGTCAAAAGATCACACAGACTGACTACAAACAAAGGCATGACAAGGTGGCAGGGATGATACACTGGAACATCTGCAAAAAATACAAGCTACCTGTAGCCAAAAATTGGTGGGACCATAAAATTGAAAAAGTTGAAGAAAATGAAGATGTAAAAATATTATGGGACTTCCGACTACAAACAGACAAACATCTGCCACACAATACACCAGATATAACTGTAGTTGAGAAGAAAGAAAAACAAGTGAAAATAATCGACATAGCAATACCAGGGGATAGCAGAATAGAAGAAAAAGAAATAGAAAAAATTACCAAATACAAAGATCTACAAATTGAAATGGAAAGGCTGTGGCAGAAAAAGACCCAAATAATCCCAGTGGTAATTGGCGCCCTGGGTGCAGTTCCAAAAGACCTTGAAGAGCACCTCAACACCATAGGGGTCACAGAAATCACCATCAGCCAATTACAAAAAGCAGCTTTACTGGGAACAGCCTATGTTCTGTGACGATATCTATAACAATTGACAATAAAATTCAGCCATCCCAGGTCCTTGGGAAGTACTCGATGTCTGGATAAAACAAACCAGTCAATAACACCTGTCTGACTGTGTAAACAAGAAATAATAATATGAATCTCTGTGCAGAACTGTTTCAAGTTTACTTCTCACAGTTCTGTGGCTGTTAGACAACTGAAAATTGATATTAACTCTTCCCTGCCCTGGGCACCCAATAACCTGCTCAGTTTGTGGAATGCTTTTAGGGAAGTGGGCAAAAATGGCTAAAGATGATGCCTGTTTTCTGAATATGTGAATAAGATGCTAGTTTGATCTGTATGAAGGATGGCAAAAACTTTTGAGAGTTTTGTATGAAGCTAGACTTCTCTATAGGGCAGTGTTTCCCAATTTGGGGGCCTCCAAATGTTGCCAAACTACAACTCCCATCATTCCCAGCCACAAACTGTAGCTGGGGCTGATGGAGTTGTTCAACATTTGGAGGCCCCCAGGTTGGGAACCACTGGTATAGGACTCATCTAGTTCTTCGTGATCTCTGTGCATCACACTTGGGTTTCACCTTCCAGCCTATTCTAAAGCTTTGCCTATAAGGAAAAAAGATTGGGGAGAAAGCTCCCTCTATCTGACATCTTACTTCATTCCCTCAGTCTTTTGCCATTTACCACCATAGCTGCACCTCAGTGACTTTCTCTTGCTTGACAAGACCCTTCTCATTCATTTCTTTACTCTTATCAGTTATGCATCTTGATCTCTTTTTTGTCCCTCCCCCCCCAGGCCACCTTTCCCCAGGACCTCTTATGGCCACAAGAATTTTGTTTAAATGTTGTGCCCAGTGCCTGGCAAAGATCCCCACCCCTGCATACAGTCATTCCCTGCCCCTCTCTTGCTTAGGGGAATCACACTGTCCTGACTCCTGCTCTATCTGCTGGAGATTCACCAAGCAGGCCCGTCATAATTGGGCAGTGTGCTTCTACGCTCTTTTGTGGGAGAGGGCTCTGTTAGCGAGCTCTTCTGTTGCCAGCACGCCCAATTTAAACACTCCTCATCCTGGGGCTGATATGCAGTCTGCAGGTTATGCCCAATCGGGCCCCACAGCACTCCCACCTCAAGCCTCGGCAAGTATGCTGATAGCTTGTGCCACACCCTCAATTCTGAAGCAGCAGCCAATGCTGGAATCATCGGGTTCTAATGCTTCACCGCAGCTGATCCCTAACATGGCTGTGCTTGTTCATCCTACCCTGAGTTGGTGGGGGGGCAGAGCCATCCTCCCCTATTAGGGATCCCTCAAAGCCTAAGAGGAGGGTGGGGCCCCTGGTTGTGGAAGCTAAACCAACAAAGATCACTGTTGCCATGGCACCAGAGCTATTGACGGTACCGGTGACTTCAGTACCGAAACAGAAAAAGAAACCGAAAGCACCAGAACAGCCTGCCCCTGCTGAGTCACAACATAAAAAGAAAAAGCAGCAGCATGTGGAGCCAGTAGTCCCCGAGGCACCTTTTCTTCAAGCACCAGCTCCAGTTTTGTCCCAGCACCCTGAGGGGAACTTATCTGAGGACCCATACATGCCCTCTGACTCAGTTACTTTAGGTGCTGACCCACTGAACTCTCCCAAAAACATACAATCTTTCTCGTTCAACTCATGAAACAGAAGCCTCAGCCAATCACCCAGACCAGACAAACTGGGGTACAAGAAATGCAGACATTCACGAGACGGCTCCTACTCCCTAAGGGAAAGGCACACTTCTCTTCACTCAAGATACTCTTCCTCTCCTGAGGATGGCTATTCTTCCCATGATCATGAGGGCTAAGAGCATCTAGACATCATTTTGCCCCTTATTATGATATCTACCAACTGGAACCACACTAGTCCATGTGGTATCTATCACATTATGCTTTTGTGGACAGAGGATGTTGTGACAATACCACAACAGGGAGACACACTGTTCCTCTCATAATAAGTACAGGTCTCGGCGTAGGTCGATGTCTAGGACCCGCTCTAGATCCCTATCTCGGTCTCGATCAAAAACAGATCTCTGAATCCACATGGGCCCAGACTCCCACATGCAATGAACAACCTCCACCAGCACTCCATTCAACTCCAGTTGCGCTTCATGTGGTACCACAACAGCCTCCAATTGTATCTGTGGCTAACCATCCTGTTCCTAAATCATTGCCAGAGGTCTCAGGTTCTATCTCTGATGTGGATTCAGATACTTTGACATCCAAGGACATAGAAGACCAGTCACCAGAAGAGTCCAAGCATTATTCAGAACAGTTAATGCCCATGGCCTCTTCCTTGTGCCTTGAGATTCATCAGCAGATACCTCTTCTGGAGGACAAAATTTTTGATCTTATCCAGGCTGACACCCATGTTTCAGTGGCATTACCCCTGATACCTGTACTGGCTCAAAGAGTAGCTTGGGGAAAGCCTGCATCTATCTCAGCCACCTCCAAGAAATTGAAAAAAAAACCCATGTATAAAGTGCAGCAGAGAGATACTGGTTTCCTGACAAAACATCCTGTGCCTAACTCTGTGGTCATTGAGTCTGCCCAGACTCGAAACAGGCAATGACTATTATCTACCCCCTGTGAAAAGGAAGGGAAGAAACTAGACAAGTTGGGCAAAAAGTTTTATTCAGCGGCTAGGCTTCTTGAATGTCTTGCAAACCATCAAGCCTGCAGGGCATGCTATCAGTACTTCATCCAAAGAAATTGGCACCATTTCTCAATCAACTCCAACAAGACCAGAAGGATGCTGCCCTGTTTTTTTCTGAATGAAGGCCTCTGTGTGGCTAAGCAGCAATTACATGCCTCTAGACATTGTGCAGATCACAGATCTCGCTCTATGTCTACAGCAATCTCTTTTGAGGAGGCATGCCTGGTTGAGGTCTTCTCTGTCTCAAGAGGCCAGGGCACACATTGAGGACTTACCCTTTGATGGCGAGGCACTGTTCAGGCCGACCAAGGCTCCCTGGATGTGCAGAGGGCATTGGCCTTTTAGTTAAATAGAATGAAGACCTTTCTCAAATTGCAGTCCTTGTTTATCTCTAATCGGAACCAATCTTGGCACAGAGGATTGCCGCTTGGGTCAAGGCAACTATATCACTGTCCTACCAGCTAAGCTTGCCTTGGAACCCTGGCCTATGCTTATCCAAGCTATGGCAATCTCCATGGCATTCTACAAGGGTGTGTGTGTGACATTTGCAAGGCAGCCACATGGTCCTGTCCGGCCACGTTTATTCTCCACTACGCTCTGGATCTTCATTCGAGATCTCAGGCTTCCTTTGATGCTTCTGTCCTGGGTTTTACTCTCCACTAAGTCTGCACCCACCATCCAGGTAAATATGCTCGCTGTTATCCCCAATGTGATGCACAGAGACCACAAAGAAGAAAGGCAGGTTTCTTGCCTGTAACCGTAGTTCTTTGAGTGGACTTCTGTGGTCGTCTTCACAAACCACCCGGGCTCCCCACTGTAGGCAGATATCAATATTCTTTGGTCCTTCAGGAATGTGGTGGTTGCTTAGACAGGGAATTACTGTAGGTAAACTTTCAGATGGGGGAGCTTTTCCTGCTCTTTTTTTCCTTATATGGCAAAGCTTTAGAATGGTCCAGAAGATGGCTCTCGCAGGCACAGACCCAAGTGTGAATGCACACGGGGGCATAGCAAGGTTGGACTGGGCCCAGAGATGAGATTTTAAAATGCCCCCCTCCTCACTGAAGCTCAGCTCATGAGGTAAAGAAATCTTTAATGAGGCTGAATAGTGGTAACAAAAAGCATAGTTAAATAATAGGTGTGTGTGTGTGTGTGTGTGTGTGTGTGTGTGTGAGAGAGAGAGAGAGAGAGAGAGAGAGAGACCTACGTGCCACAATAGAACATCATCCTAAATTATTTTTTAAAAGGTTTTGTAAATTGTGGACGATGTAAGTCATTGACTGGTACTAGAGAAAGACAAGTATTTATCCCTGTTAGATTTGAATTGGTGTTTTGTGTAAATGAAGTATTCTTTAAAAGGATGATTTCTATAGTCAGCATGTGTAGTACATAAATGTATAGAAAGCAGAGATTACCACAGAAAAAGAAACATGTTAGCCCTCTGTAATATTTCAGATAAAGCCTGTCCCTTTTAGAATTATAAATATTATTGGAAATTAAATATGAACTCATTAAGGTGAGAGAGAAGGGAATGGGAAGATACAATAAATGCCAACTAATAGCAATAGCAATAGCAATAGCACTTACATTTATATACTGCCCTATAGCCGGAGCTCTCTAAGCGGTTTACAATGATTTAGCATATTGCCCCCAACATTCTGGGTACTCATTTTACCGACCTCGGAAGGATTGAAGGCTGAGTCAACCTTGAGCCCCTGGTCAGGATCGAACTTCTAACCTGCTGGTTACAGGGCGGCAGTTTTACCACTGCGCCACCAGGGGCTCTTTGATCTGAGTTAGAAATGTAATGAAGTCTAAACCATTGATCTGAGTTAGAAATGTAATGAAGTCTTTGCCATTACTTTTTACCAACCTAACTCGGGGGAGGCGGAGGGGGTGGGGAAATATATCATCAAAAATAACCCGGAAGTTCTGTCAGGAGACAAAAGAATAGGTCCTATATTACTTTTAAAAGTCCATGAGCCACAGCCTCTGTTAAAATGCAGAGAACAGCCATACACAGACCATGTTGTTGCCTCCCTGCCCACCCCCTCTTACAAATTATCTGCTTACTTATTAGGACGAAATGCAAATAAACTGGAGGCTCTCTTGCATGCAGTAATGGCTTTTGTTAAAGCACAGTTCTGGGCGTTCCTTTTGGCTGCGGCAGCAGCACAAGCCCCCTCAACTCTCCCACGCCCCGAGAAAAAGCAGGAAGGAGCCCATCAGAGCCAGTGCTCACCTGAGGAGACAGGCTGCATGTCTTTCCTCCTCCTCAGCACACAAACACACAGCAGCCACCCTCCCTACAAAACAGTGGCCAGACGTACGCTTAAACCAGAAAGAGAGGAATCATCCAAGAGCAAGGAAAGGCACAGATGCCCAGGGAGAGCAAGCAAGCAAGTGCGGGAGGGAGGGAGGCGGGGTAGGGTTGCTGCGGCCGCCACCATGCTGCTACCTCTGTAAAAACGCTGAGAGTGGCCATACACAGACCATATTGTTGCCTCTCCCCCGCCGCCCCCCCCCCACAAATTATCCGTGTGTTTATTAGGAAGAAATGCAAAAAACTGGAGGCTCTCTAACATGCAGTAATGGCTTTTGTTAAAGCACAGTTCCAGGTGTTCCTTTTGGCTGTGGCAGCAGCACAAGCCCCTCAATTCTCCCACTGCCCCAAGAAAATGGAGAAAGGAGCCCGTCGGACCCAGCGCTCACCTGAGGAGTCAGGCTCCATGTCTGTCTGTCCTCCTCAGCACACAAACACACAGCAGCCAGCCACCCTCCCTGCCTACAAACGAAGCAGTGGCCAGACGCTTAAACCAGCAGCACGGCGGGAATGTGGGAATAGTGGCCTCGATAAACGTGGAGTGGGAATCCCTCATACACAGCAATCTCTCTTGCTTGCTTTTTCTGCATCCACGTGCAGAGGGCTCTGACACATCCACTCGCCAGCCAATGGGAGCCCTGACCGACGCCAGAGAAGGCAGGCTGGACGGGGCCAGGATGGGGTCGGGAAGGAGGAGAAAAAGAGAGATGGGGAAAGGAGGGAGGGGACTCGAGAGAGACAGAGAGCAAAGGAATACCTCCGAAACACCGAAGGAAGCGTGGGCGCTGCGGAGCCCAGATGATGATCATGTGACTTGCCTCTGGGCCGCCCCTCAAGGCAGCAGGCCTGGAGACAAATGTCTCCCCTTGCCCAATGGTAGTTACACCCCTGAATGCACAGAAGGTGACTCAAAGAACTACAGTTAAAGGCAAGAAACCTGCCTTTCCCAACTCTTATAAAAACAGTTGGGAGAAATGAATATGAAAAGCTGCCCTGTGACCAACACACACACACACATATAACGTAGACCTGAAATATTATCATTGTTTTTATTTCTGCTCTTGAATAGTTATGCCTAATGCAAATCTAGTTCAGATATTTAATCTTTAACAGACTCATGCTATTGCACTCGCACTGGGTGTGGCTACTTTGGTTAGCAGCAGCAACAACAAATATTTATATACCACTTTTCAACAAAAGTTTCCAAAGCAGTTTACATAGAGCAATAATAAATAAGATGGATCTCTGTCCCCAAAGGGCTCACAATCTAAAATGAAATGTAAGATAGACACCAGCAACAGTCACTGGAGGTACTGTGCTGGGGGTGGGTGGGGGCAGGGCCAGTTACTCTCCCCCTGCTAAAGATGGATTATCTTCATTGTACTACAAAATGTTTCAGGACAAATTAATTGGACCTTTAACAGAAGTAATGAATGCGATATTATCTCATTACACTTTACCGGTTTCTCGGCAAGAAGCATTCATTTAATTAATTCATAAAGAAGGGAAAGACCTAACAGAACCAGAATCATACAGACCTATATCCCTTTTAAATATGGATTACAAAATTTTTACTTCAATCTTGGTGGCAAGATTAAGAAATTTCTTGTCTGAAATAGTCCATACTGACCAATCTGGTTTTATCCTGAAAAGACTTATGAAAGATAATATAAGGTATGTATTGAATGCAATTGAACTGTGGCCCTCACTTTTTATCCTGGATTCGTAGTATATATCAACAGCAATCAGCAAAAATTATTGTCAATGGATCCTTGTCTTCAAAATGTATCATCAATAAAGGTACTAGACAAGGATGTCCGCTTTCTCCATTGCTGTTTATACTTGCTCTTGAACCTTTGGCAGCTAAAATTAGACAAGAACAGCAGATTCAAGGTATCAAAATAGGTGATTGTGAACATAAAATAAAACTATATGCTGATGATGTATTGACTCAGAAAATCTCAGAAACAACAAAACCCATCACCCCATGGGTTAGCAACCCATGGGGTTGGTTGGCACCCTCACTCTGGGCCACCCCAGCACCCCCCCCAAGTGCAGTTATGGGGCTGCTGAAACCTCCATTCTTCCCTATGGATAAAAACCTTAAAGCCACTTGTGGGGTGCTGGGGTGGCCCAGAGTGAGTGGTGGTGTAGTGCACAGAGGGTGCCAACCACCCCCATGGTTTGCTAACCCTTGGGGTACTGGGTTTTGTTGTTTCTGAAGTGTTCTGAGTGTAGATTATGAGATTATGAGGTAGCATATGAGATTTTCAATGACAAACCATGAATCCACTCTCATCTGCTAACCTTAAAGACACATAAACTTCAAAAATCACTTAAAAATCAGCCCGTTTCACAATTCCTTTTAAATAATTCTGATAGCTTCCTTGCCCCCCTTGGGCACTACCACCCACCACACTCTGCTGTAGGTAACCCCTTTGCCCCCGACGTGAAGCTATACATTTGCTGTCACCTCCATGCTTCTTTATAGAAAAAAATCTTAAAGATGCATAAACTTCAAAAATCACTTTAAAATCAGCCTTTTGCCCAATTCCTTTCAAATAATTCTGATAGCTTCCTTGCCCCCCTTGGGCACTACCACCCACCACAATCCACTCTAGGACACCCCATTTGCCCCCGATGTGAAGCTATACATTTGCTGCAATCTTCATTATTCCCTATGAGAAATTCAAAAATACTTTTAAAATTCACCAATAATTGGAGGAGTGTCCGATTGCCTTGGGGTTTTGTCGGTGGTAGGCATCCCTGGGTACTTGCCACCCACCCCACTTTTGTGCCCCTAGGTGCTCCACAATAGGGTATAATGGGCTGGTTTGAGTCCCATTATACCCTATGAGAAAAATAATTAAAAATATTTCAAATATTCATAAAAAATTGTATGAGTGAATGATTGCTTCGGGGTTTGGGTGGTTGTTGGCAGCCATGGGTGCTCCACAATAGGGAATAATGAGCTGGTTTGAGTCCCATTATACGCTATGAGAGAAAAATAAAAATACATTTCAAAAATTCATAAAAAATTGTACGAGTGTCCGATTGCTTTGGGGTTTGGGTGGTAGGTACCCATGTGTGCCAGCTACCATCCCACACATTTTGGAGGTTCCAACTGGTTCAAACAAGTTCAAATCAAACCACCCCCAGTTTGGTTCAAATTTGAACCTGCAGCTCAAACCTGATGGCTGGTTTGGTTCAAATTCGAACCGGTTTGAGTTCGAACCGGTTTGCACATCCCTAATCTGGATAGATGGAAGAGGCTGACTCTATCTTGACTTGGAAGAATCTCTGCAGTAAAAATGAACATATTACCTAAGATCAACTTTCTTTTTCAAATGATCCTTATAAAGATAGATGACAAGATATTGAATAATTGGCAGAGTCAGATCAATTCATTCATCTGGAATTATAAAAAACCCAGGATCCAATTTAAGGTGATGCAAGATTCCAAAGAAAGAGGTGTTCCTACCTTGAAACTTTATTATCACGGTAGTAGCTTGACTTGGATCTCGAAATGGATTTTATCCCCTTACGGAAGTTTTACTCGTATGGAGGAATTTGGTCTTACTAGAGGATTGCATAATTACTTATAGATTTCTGGTTCGAGGAAAGAGTTGGAGATACAACAACATAGTATCCGACATAGTCTTTTTAATGTCTGGTATAAATATCAGAAAAGAATAGGTGCTAGGTTATCACCCTTGGCCTCAATACTGAATGTTTACTTCCATGAAGAAGAATTTTCTTCCAAGTATAATTTTTGGAGAGGCGGTCTATACTCCTTACAAAGTTTGGCCCAGTATTTAGCTCTGGACAAACCAGTTTCCTCTGGGCAAACAATTCAACAATCATCCTGGTTCCAACAAGCTCGGATCAGCTCAATAGTTCAGAAAGAGTTACAGTTACAGGGTGGGAAACTTAGATATCTAACTGACTTTTAATAATTAATCACATGAAACACTGATCATTTATTAGGCAGAATTTGCAAGCTATTACTGAAGTATGAAATGGAGAATGAGCAGATAAAAGAATGTATGATAAAATGGATGCAGAACTTTAATAAATCGATCAATCTCTCTGATTGGGAATACCAATGGAAAAAGAATGTGAAATTTACTTTGTGTACCAATCTAAGGGAAAACTGGTATAAGATGTTCTTCAGATGGTATATAACTCCTTTGACTATTAATAAAATAGATGATTCTTTTTCTAAGAAATGTAGGAAATGTAACTCACATTCAGGCTCATTCTACCATCTGTGGTGAAGTTGCGGTAAAGCTCAACAGTTTTGGAAACAAATTCATATGAAAATTGAACAAATCTTAGAAGTTAAGATTCCCTTTCTTCCAGGAATTTTTCTTTAAAGTATGATAAAACCTTATATTCCTGGCAAATTAAACGAATTGTGTTTATATAGGATTACAGTGGCTAGGATTATATATGCTTCTAATTGGTGTACTTTGGAAATCCCTTCCTTAAATGATTGGTTTTTGAAAGTGTGGGACTATGCTTCAGTTCCGAAAGCCTCGGCTTATCTACATGGTATATCTACTGAATCATTCATGTCTGTTTGGGAACCCTTTATAAATTATAATATCTGTTATGGTCAAACTTTGTTCCCATTTTCTGGATTTTACTTATAGTGTTCTTGATATGTAACTTTCAAGAAGCTGATCAGATTTTACAACTTTAAGAGTCTGAATTTCTTTTGCTTTATCTTGTTCTAGATATCTTTTCTTTACTGATGTAATTAATTAGAAAAATGAGGTTTTTCATTATGAAAAATGATTGGTTTTATATTGTCTTTATGGTGATTTGTCTCTGTCTCCTTTGGTTTACGTCTTAATAAAAATTCTTATTAAAAAATAAATAAAATAAAAGAAGGAATGACTTTCAGGCAAGTCCAAGAATGAAGAGGGCTTCCCAGTCAAAGAATGAAATAAATAGAACCAAAGGTCATTCAACCCTCTCCTCACCCCTCTCTCCAGGAATCAAATGATGATGTGATTAGGGAAACTTGATTCTGTTCTGTAAAAGTGAGACTTAATTCTCTAAACACAATTACTAGGCTGCAAGTCCCATTGAAACTTGCATAGAATTGCACGGCAAGCCTCACATCTGTGAAATCTAGTTTGTTTTTAGGCATACAAGTCTAATTTGTCTGGAGGTTAAAAAGCTAACTAGTCTCAATAACTTGACAACTCCCTTCCCTACACAGATCAGCCTCTCTCTGCAAGTTAGAGATAAAAATTGTAGCAGAAACTGGCCTTCAGGATGACATGCAGAGCAGAGGGTGCCAGATTTACATTACAAGGCATGGAAAAAAGTAAATCCCAGAGCATTTGCTAACCAGTCAGTCCTGTGCAAATTCCTTCCTATCTGCTGAAAACTGAGCCAAATCAATAGCAGCCAAATACCTCATGGAGACTGTATTGTGTGCAACTTCTGTAGTGCTGGCAGTTGTTGATGCCCTAGAGAACGGTAGTGGAGTTATCAAAAAGTGAACTTCTCTTGAAGCATTGGATACCAGTCATAAATATGTCCCCTTATTCACGTTTTAAGCTAGGAAAATCAATGAGAAGAGCATGATAGGGATGCTCGAACTGAGTTTCGTGCACTGCTTCGGCACTGCGGGGAGTGGGATCTTTAAATGAAAGGAGAGCTGGCCCTTATTTGCTCTCCACTGCTGCATGCAGCTTCCTGCTGCAGTAGTGCTTGTCCCAAGAACCTTCACATAGTGCCAGCATGCACATGGCATCCGTGTGTGCATGGGCACCATTTGTGTGGTCAACATGGTGGTCATGGTCATGCATGCAAGGATGCCATGTGTGTGCTGGCACCGTGTACAGATTCTTGAGACAAGCACCACCCACCGCAGCAGGAAGCTGCACGCAGCAGCGAGCTGGTAAGGACCTGCTCTCCTTTTAGTTAAAGATCTCCCTCCCCTCCCCACAGCGCCGAACCAATGCACGAATCTCAGTTCGAAAGCCTGAGAGAAATAACAATGTCTGTTGGTTTGCAGTGGTACAGTGTGCCATTACATCTTCCTCTTGAAGAATGCCTTCTCTGAATACTAATTATAGGCACAGTGTTGTTACCAGCCATGCTTTTTCTACCCAGTTTCCAGGAGCGTCCCTGTTGGCACTTGCGTCTCCAGGCTTGGAGATTGCACTTTGGATATGCTCAGGAGCTGCACCGCAATGTGAGCGGTGGGGGGGGGGAATCACTTAGTTGGTAGTGGGTTAGTCACCCCTAGATTTGGATATAAACAATGCAAATTGGAATGGGTATTAGATCCACCCTTCCCCGCCTAGGCAGGGGGTTCTAGCTAAGTAGACTCCAGAGTTAACTATAGCAAGAGACCAGATGAGTGCTGTGGGCTCCTTCTGCTGTTACCTGCCTGCTCCTACTTCCCCTGTGGGGCTGCTGCCTGCTGCCTCTGTGTAACATCTGTGGGGAGTGTGTGCAGGGTTGGGACCAGCTCCTGAGTGACTCATCAGTTCCTCTGGTCATCTGCTCAGCTTTGGGCTTTATAGGAACAATGCCTGTGGTGGGGGACCTGCCACCGGCAGGGTCGCTACTGAAGGGGCGACACCAAAGGAGGTCGCCCCTTTGGGGGAGCCACTTTGGGGGATAATGAGGGTGAGGGCCAGGCTGTTTGGCTCAAGATCCCTCATGGGTGTGTAAAGGAGGGCGAGTATTATAATTGGGCTTCTCTTTGAAATCTTGGGTGAGCTGAGTTTTAATGTGCCTGGGTCTGTCTGGGGATGGGGAGACAGGGGGTGTATCCACTGATTATGGGGCAGCTATTCCAGTGGTGCTGGGGAATAGAAGAAGTAATGTTGGCAGGTCAGCAGGCCGTGGCAGGGGAAGGGAAATCAGAAATTTAACTGCTGTCTCCCCTTCTGGCTGTCCTGCCAGGTCTTTGACCTTGGAAAGCAATGCTAACCACCCACAAAATCTCATCTTGCTCCTTTGTAATGCCAGGTCAGTCCAGAATAAACCTGAAACCATCCATGATTTGATTCTGGATGAAGGGGCCAATCTGATATGTATGACGGAGACTTGGTTGGGGGAGGCTGGTGGCCCAGTCTGGTCCTGGCTTCTTCCTCCAGAGTACTCGGTTGAGGAGCAGGGGAGGGGAAGTGGTTGGGGAGGTGGAGTGGCTGTAGTCTACAAGAGCAATATGTCCCTTGCCAGCACCCCTGTCGAAGTGTCTGACCATACTGAATGTGTGTACCTAAGTTTGGGGACCAGGGATAGACTGGGACTTCTGTTGGTGTACCGATAGCCCCGCTGCCCAATGGTGTCCTTAACTGAGTTGACGGACTTGGACTTGGCGTGGGAGTCTCATTGAAGTGCCAGGGGACTTCAATGTTTACTTTGGGACCAATTTGTCTCGGGCGCCTCAGGAGTTCATAGAAGCCATGATGACTATGGGCCTATCCCAGGTGGTCTCTGGACCGATGCATATTGCTGGTCACATGCTTGATCTGGTCTTTCTCTGAACAGGGTGGTGTTCTGTGGGTGGGGACTCCTGTGATTTCCCCCTTGTCATAGATGGACCACCACCTGGTTAAGGTTGGACTCACGACCACTTCCCACCTCCGCAGGGGCGGGGGCCCCATTAGGATGGTCTGCCTGAGAAGGTTACTGGATCCAATAGGGTTCCAAGAAGCCTTGGAGGGATTTAGTGTTGGCTCTGCTGGTGACTTTGTCAACAGTCTAGTGGAGAATTGGAATAATCAACTCACCAGGGCAGGGGACACGATTGCTCCTAAATGTCCTCTCCGACTCACTTCAAAATGGGCCCCTTGGTATATGGAAGAACTACAAGGGCTGAAGCGGTGAGGTAGATAACTAGAGTGCAGGTGGAGGAAGACTTGACTCAAATCCGACAGATTATTACATAGAGAGCATTTGAAGATCTATGCTCAGGCAATACCTGTGACAAAGAAGTTATTCTTTTCCTCCTGTATCGCCTCCGCAAGTTAAGTCCAGCAGAGTTGTTCAGGGTCGTTAAGGAACTAATGTGCACCCCTTCCCTATTGAATCAACACTTAGAACCAACAATTACTCACTGTGACACTTTTAAAGAATTATTTGTGGACAAAATCTCTCGTATTCAGGCCAACTTGGATTCAAACTCCACAATTGTTACAGAGTATAATGCCGAGGTGTCTAGCAGCTCCTCTTATGTGATGACCCTGGATCAGTTTCAGTTTGTGACTCCTGAGGATGTGGACAAGTTGCTTGGAATGGTGCAGCCTACCACCTGCCCTCTTGATCCTTGTCCAACATGGCTTAAACTATCTGGCAGGGAGGCTGTTGTAGAGAGCCTGGTATAGATTATAAATGCTTCTCTGAGGTAGGGCAGGATGCCTCCTTGTCTTAAGGAGGCAATCATTAGACTGCTTCTGAAGAAGCCTGCCTTGGATCCCTCCGAGTTAAATAATACAAGCCTGTCTCCAACCTTCCATGGTTGGACAAGGTAATTGAGAAGGCGGTGGCCTCCCAGCTCCAGGTGGTCTTGGAGGAAATGAATTATCTAGATCCATTTCAAACTGGCTTTTGGGTGGGCTATGAGGTGGAGACTGCCTTGGTCAGCCTGATGGATGATCTCCAATTGGGAATTGACAGGAGTGTGACTCTGTTGGTCCTCTTGGATCTCTCGGCAGCTTTCAGTACTATTGACCATAGTATCCTTCTGGAATGTCTGAGGGGATCGGGGTTGGGAGGCACTGCTTTGCAGTGGTTCCACTCCTACCGCACTGGCAGATTCCAGATGGTGTCTCTTGGAGACTGTTGTTCTTCAAAATCTGAACTTTCATATGGTGTCTCTCAGGGCTCTGTATTGTCTCCGATGTTGTTTAACATCTAGGAACATAGGAAGCTGCCATATACTGAGTGAGACCATTGGTCTATCTAGCTCAGTATTGTCTTCACAGACTGGCAGTGGCTTCTCCAAGGTTGCAGGCAGGAATCTCTCTCAGCCCTATCTTGGAGAAGCCAGGGAAGGAACTTGAAACCTTCTGCTCTTCCCAAAGCGGCTCCAACCCCTGAGGGGAATATTTTGCAGTGCTCACACATCAAGTCTCCCATTCAAATGCAGCAGGGTGGACCCTGCTTAGCTATGGGAACAAGTCATGCTTGCTACCACAAGACCAGCCCTCCTCCTACATGAAACCGCTGGGAGAGATCATGAGGGGATTTGGTGCAGGGTGTTACAATATGCTGATGACACCCAAATCTATTTCTCCATGTCAACATCATCAGGAGAAGGCACAACCTCCCTAAATGGCTGCCTGGAGGCAGTAATGGTCTGGATGAGGGATAACAAACTGAGGCTGAATCCAGATACGATGGAGGTACTTATTGTGTGGGGTTGAAACTCGGGAGATGATTTTGATCTGTTGGTTCTGGATGGGGTCACGCTCCCCCAGAAGGAACAGGCACACAGTCTGGGGATGCTCCTGGATCCGAACCTCTCCCTGGTGTCCCGGGTTGAGGCAGTGGCCAGAAGTGCTTTTTGTCAGGTTCGGCTGATAACGCCAGCTGCGTCCATTTCTTGAGATGAACAACCTCAAAACCGTGGTACATCTGCTGGTAACATCTAGGCCGGATTACTGCAATGTGCTCTATGTGGGGCTGCCTTTGTACATAGTCCAGAAACTGCTGTTGGTTCAGAACGCGGCAGCCAAGTTGGTCTCTGGGTCATTCGGAGAGACCACATTACTCCTGTTTTGAAAGACCTACACTGGCTGCAGATAAGTTTCCGGGCAAAATACAAGGTGCTGTTTATTATCTATAAAACCCCAAACTGCTTAGGCCCTGAGTATTTAAGAGAACATCTTTTTTGCCATGAGTCCCACCACTCCCCCTGCTAAAAAAAAAAAAGAGCATCAGCACGTTAAAAATATCATGTAAATTATTTTACCAAATTTGCATATTATGGAATCTATGCTGCAAATAATTTTTATATTATGCAGATTGACTGATGCACTGTCCAGCTGACTTGTGTCTGCTCTGGACATCTACCACCAACAGGGAAGCATTTTTCTACCTGACCATTTCAAGCAGCATCAAACACTCAGACTTTATATTCCAGCATTTCCCAATATGTCAGTTCAGTTTTTAATCTTGTGTAAGTGGCGTAGCGGGGAAATGCTTGACTAACAAGCAGAAGGTTGCTGGTTCGAATCCCCACTGGTACTATATCGGGCGGCAGTGATATGGGAAGATGCTGAAAGGCATCATCTCATTTTGCACGGGAGGAAGCAATGGTAAACCCCTCCTGTATTCTACCAAAGAAAACCACAGGGCACTGTGGGTGCCAGGAGTTGAAATCAACTTGACAGCACACTTTACCTTTAATTACCATAGCTGTGAGCAGTAGTGTCGTGGAGTTCTCACCAGCTACAGACGTCACCCCACTCCATTTTCCAATACCTAAATATGCTATTTATTAGGGAAGATATTCAATCAAAGCTTATGCTGAGGAGCAGGGCTGTTTCAGTGCATCTTCACCACCACTACAGCCTATGCTTGCCTCTACAAAACTGACACTAGGGATCAAAGCTTTCAGTATGCTTAAGCCTTTACATCCCAAGATCAACACACAAAATGTAACACCAAAATGACTCATTTTGATTTAGAATACTTTAATGTAGCCCACCCATTGCAAAACTCTGAAAACTGTAAAAATTGAGCACCCATTTAAGCACTCTTGAAAAGGGTGCTTAATACTGTCTCTTTTATGCTGAAGGAAATGCAGCCTATTAGCAAATTCCCTGTCCTTTCCCTTGTCCTGCACGAAGGCTGGGAAACGATGGTGGGGAGGGAGAATTAATGGAGTCTCTCTCTCTCTCTCTCTCTCTCTCTCTCTCTCTCTCTCTCTCTCTCTCTCTCTCTCACACACACACACACACACACACACACACACCCACACCACACCACACCACACCACACCCCAACCTACCTACCTACCTACCTACCTGTGGAAAACACATAAAGACTACACTAAGTCTGACATATTAACAGCAGCAACAGAACCCTCCCCCCAAAATGCACTGAGTTTTCCAATTAAGGTTGCAATTCTATACACACTTAAAAGGTAAAGTGTGCCGTCAAGTCAATTTCGACTCCTGGCGCCCACAGTGCCCTGTGGGTGTCTTTGGTAGAATACAGGAGGGGTTTGCCATTGCCTCCTCCCGCGCAGTATGAAATGATGCCTTTCAGCATCTTCCTATATTGCTGCTGCCCAATAGAGGTGTTACCAGCAGGGATTCAAACCGGCAACCTTCTGCTTGTTAGTCAAGCATTTCCCCCCTGGGAGAACGTCTCATTGAAACCAATGGAGTAGGCATGTATAGGATTATACTGCTGGAAGGTAGGCAGTTGTGGGGAAAGCCTAACCAACTGCATTGCAGGTACTTGGCACTTGCTTTGTCCTTTTGATGTACATTAAGAGCAGCCTGCCTCCAGGCATCTCCTGCTGGAAAAAACAAAAACAGGAGACAACAGTTGCTTACACTTGTCTCAGCCAACTTTGTCAAAAAAGAGTGACTGCATGTTTTGCTCCCTAATTGTTCCTCTGGAAGGGCTAGAGCTTAGCTTTCTTTTTAAAAATGAAAGCTGGGAATCTGGGCTAGGGAACCGGCTGAACGGGCACCAAGTGACACACCTAAATTCTGCGAAATACCCGGCTATTCTGGGGGTTGTGGCAGCAACCCTATGTCTTACCCAATGCAAGGCTGGAATGGCCCACTTGGTGGCTCCACTTCCTCATCCTCCTTCTTGCTCTTTGCAAATCTGAGTGCCTGAGAGGAGGACGTCTGGCCTTTCATCTGCTGGCTGCTGCATATGATGGAAGGTCCAGAGTTGATGCCCCAGTGAAGCAATGCAGTAAGAGGGCGGGGACAGGCATGAGGGAGACATTGCAGTGCTACTGAGCATCAGTGGTTTGATACAGCTGGTCTCAGGGGAAGAGAAAATAATTTTTACTGGACCCACCCAGTGTTCCCTCTAACAGGCATTCCCAGATGTCCTTGACTAGAACTCCCAGCAACCCTAGCTGCAATAGCCTTTGCTTGGGGATTATGGGAGTTGTAGTCAACATCTGGGAATCCCTGTTAGAGGGAATACTGGACCACCTCTGTGGGCCCACATTTGTTTTTATGCAGAACTGTTTATTGAGCAGAACAAGAATTTGCTCATCTTTGACTGCACATTTTTTAAAAAAAGTTTATTTTGCCTTTCCTCCAAGGAGCTTCAAGCAGTGTGCATGGTTTGCTCCCTCTTAGTACTTTCTACTCCTACAACTCCTACTCCTACAACCCTGTGAAGTAGGTTAGGCTGGGATAAAGTAACTGGCCCACAATCACCTCGCAAGCCTTGTGGCCAAGTGGGAATTTGAAGCTGGGATTCCTGGCCTTAATTTGGCATTTTAACTGCCTGGTTTGCTGCAGTCTTCTTACCAATCACATCTGATACATATAAGGTATGGATGAAATAGTCGCTTGACATGTTAAGTTATTGATCATTTTATTTGTTTGAATTGGCAGTGGGGGGTGGGATGTCCTGTGAGACTTGAAAACTTGCATCTTGCAGCCAGGATTGTCACCACTGATGCTGGACATTGCACATTCAGCCTGAAGATGCAATATAGGAAGAAGGTTCACACTGCATTCTTCCACTGTGGTGAAAGCCCATGTACACAACTAACCTACTCGGGGAGTGTAGTAGCAAGTCAAACCCTGGTTTGAGCTCTTCAGCCATGCCACTCCATGCTCAGCTGACCTGCTCTTGCCACTTCTTCTATCTGAAGACAGTTAGCAAAGTACTCCATAGCCAGGTGACGAAGATATAAGTGGCACAACTTCATCTCTCCTTGGGGAACCTTTAACTTTGCCCAGCTAGTGGAAGGAGAGGAGGACGTGGGAGTAGTGATGGAGGAAGTGGGTAAGGCTGACTAAGGCCAAGCGGTGTGAACCAGTATTTGATTCGCTGGTCTGTTCACTTGACAGGCCAGTGTTGAAGGGGACCTCATAGCACTGTGAACATACTGTGGGCCCTCATCTTATATTATGTCTGTCTTCACCTTAAAACCCACTGTGAGTGTGGCAGAAAGGCACTGATGGCTCCTCCTCCTGCCGTTTTCTTCAGTGGTTCTGTCATCTGACCGCTTTCCTAGGCTGCTGTACATCACACCTAGAGACTTGGCGCAACAGGTGAGGGAGGGGACACCCATGGGATTGTAGAGGGCAAGGCAGGAGGATCCACAGCTGCCTTTTCTTCCAGGTTAGCTGGAGATTAAAAAGGCCAGTGGCCAAAGTTCAGTCTATGATACCGCAACCTTACTTCCTCCACCAACAGAAAGTTGTTGCTCCAGTACATTTGTCCTTATCCGTTTTGTATTTCTTAACATGGTAGGCAGAGGGCAGCAAAGCCCCATTTAAAAACACATCTCCCGCTGTTTAATCGAGAATAGGACTTTATTCTTAACTACACAAAGCTGCGTCACATTGGCTAGTAGCACTTAATTTACCAATTGAAAAATTAACCAACTAAAAGCTTTAGCCAAGATCATGCTTAAATATTTCAAATATGGATGCTACAAGGGTGCCATTTAGCAAAATCCTTTTCCAAAGCCAGATAGTATTAGCCATTCGATACATCAGTGAAGAAAAACTGGTATGTTGCAAAGTGTAAATAAAAACCCAGTTATATATAAGGGCTGTACTGACTGATGCAGAACAGAAACGGTGGGGGCAATCTTTGGTTCCCTGCTGCTGAGTAACCTGCATGCATTTCAGTGGGGCTGGCATATAGGCTATACGCTGTGCAACAGGCCTCATCAAAATGAACAGGCATTGTACCACAGCAGTGCTTGGTGAATTGCCCACCATTCCGCAAAACGATTCTGGACGTATTTCTATCTCCTGCATCCTTTAAAATAAAAGGACAAAGTCTTGCCTCCGGCATAGGATTGATTTTTGGATATCTTCTTGTTACTTCTCCAGCAGTGTGAAATTATTCATATTATTCAGTGGCCAAACTCTCTATTCCCATGCACCTTAAGTGCTTTCTGAAATAAAAGAGCCTGGCTTCAAAACAAAACACTATTCCACAATCAGTGTCTGAACAGTAAACATTCCACAGAAGGACCTGACAAATGGTTAAAGGGGAAAAGAGAAAAAAAGATTTAAGTGGAGGCTAATTTTTATGATTTCTTCCAAAAGGGAATATCCTTTACAGTACTATAGCCATTAATAATGAATGTTAGTCATTAGAGAGTAGAATTTGCTTCATTAAATACAAGAGATAGTGCAGTTATTTTACTAACCAAGCAGTTATAATACTGTTATTTAAGCAACTCTGTCTGCTTGCACTTTTGCATTGCAAAGGAAATGGGAGTTTAGTGGAGAAGAAGTGGGGTGTGTGTTTTCTTTTATTGAACTTCAGGATTGTAATGTGGTTTTGAATTGTGGGATTAAATTTTATCAGTACTAGCCCATTTCAGACACAGAGATGCAGCTAGGTAATTTTTAACCCTAGACCTAATGAACTTATGCCCCCCCACCCCGCAAAATAAGCATTCTTTACACACACACACACACACACACACACACACACATTTCACCACAAACCCACAGATTTAGGCCAGAGTGCATTTGCCAAAAGAAAAAAGAGTATGCAAGCCCCAATGGATTCACATCGCTTCTTGACCATTCATGAACTAACTGGGACACAACACGTGTCCCTTGCTCCACAGTTCAAGCATAAAACCAACCGGGACATATAATGCATTCATAAGGAGAGAGAGAAATTAAAACCACAACACATGCCCCTTGATTCACAGTTCTCATGAAGAATGTTTGGATCACAAACCAACTTGTGCATAGTGCATTTGTTTGTATTTTTAAAAAATGTTTGTTTATTCTGATGTAACAGTTCCACTCTTACTACATGTGAAGTACTCCATGGTTAGGGAGAGCTCTTTTTGGCAGTAGGAGAAAAATCATTAAAAATCACAGGATGGACCAATTTCCTTGAAATAAAGATACACAGAGTCCTGCCTCTACCTGGGCTTGCACAACCCTATCCAGGTAGGGCTGGTCATGGGGAGTACTGGGATCCCGGTGCTCTGCAGTGGGGTAGCCTGGGTTTTGTACCCAGGCTAACAGTGAGGTTGCATGGTGCAAGCACACCCTTCTAACTCACTCCCTAGTGTGTGAATGCTTGGGCTACCTGCAGCCCAGGTGTCCACAGAGCTGGGCAGCAAGGGCACCTGCCCGTGGGGAAATCCCCCAATGCACTGTAGTCCTGGCGTGGTGCATTGTGGGATGATGGAGGGCTTCAGCTCACCATGGATGCAGCTCATGTGCAATGCGAGTGGCAGAGCATTCAGAAGTAGGAGTCTGTCTCCCTGCCCATCCTCCTTAAGTTGGCTGACCTTCATGTGTGTGACCTTCATGTGTGCCCAGTTTCAGAACTCTAAGCAGCCATTCTGGAAATGTAAAGGATTGGGTAAAAGGGCAGATTCCTTCACATAAGGTCCAGGAGTGTGTGTGTGTGTGTGTGTGTGTGTCTGTGTCTGTGTCTGTGTCTGGCTGGCTTCAGTTTTTGTAATTTCCAGCCCTTAAACAAGCCACTTATAGGACTTTGACTTTTTTGAAGTTTTTAAAAAATCAATAAATAATTAAAAACCAACCAATAGAGCCATCTGCTTCAAAATCAAAACACAGTCCTGATAGCCTGTCCTATATCTGTACCAAATTTCAGAACTCTAAGCCAAGCCATCCCAGAAATATAAAAGGGATCCTATTTTCCCTTGTGGAAAATCCTGGGGCCTTCTAGGAGAATAGGTATGTGGACCTGGGCCTCTAGGTCCATGCCTAATGGCGCTCCCATCCAGACATTATGCTATGCAAGTGAACTGATGTCTGTATACCTGTATATGTGTTTGTGTGAATGTCTGTACCTATGTTCATTTTAAAAGTGAACCTGAATACAGGCCCTTCAAATGCACGGTGCAGCTAGGAAGTATACAGATGTACCTGCATTTAACATAACATGTGAATAACTGTACCTGGGTACAGGTATAAATCTATACAGATCTGTACCTGGGTACGCTCGTACGAAGCCCCATTCACACATTATGTTCAACACTCATATGAGTGTGCATTGTACCCAGGTACAGATCTATACACAGATACAGTTATTCACGCATTATGTTGAACACAGGTACAGCAGTACACTTCCTACTTGCACCATGCATTTGAGGGGCCTGTACCCAGTTTTAAAATGAATGCATTTATGTCATTCACACAAACAAATGTACAGGTGTCCAGACATATTTGTACAGCGTAATGTCTGGATTGGGCTCAAATGTTGAGCATAACATGTGAATGGGCTTATAGTCACACCAAGAAATAGAATTCAGGGCAGAGATATGCAGATGAAGGGGTTGTGCTTATACACAAAGGGGTTGGTTTAGTTCTTGGTCGCTTCTATGGGGTTGTATGTGTCAAAGGAGGCAAGCTAGACTCTGAGGTCACCAGCAGTAGGTTGAACTCCTACCCCAATGGGGGTAGGAGCTCAATGTGCACATTTTACTCTCTACCACATAAAAAAATAAATGGCTGTGGTCCTCATATGTGAGGACACTACAGGAGGGACAAAACTTGCTTGCCCCAACAATGATGTCCTAATAGGGGACTCTATATAGTGGGTATGATTTCATTCATTCATTCATTCATTCATTCATTCATTTATTAATTACATTTATAAACCACCCCATCCAGAGGCTCTGGGCAGTGTACAACAGCTTTTAAAAGACATTAAAACACACAATTGAAAACATAGTGCTAAAAACAATATAAAAACAATTCAAAAACAATTTAAACAATTTAAAAACATTTAAAATACTTTTAGAAAACAACAACACTTTCCAAGCCTTGGATGGCCAGGCCAAACAAATAAGTTTTTAGGGCTCTCTTAAAGGCCGGCAGTGAGCCTAAACTGCAGATATCTGCCGGGAGTGCATTCCATAGACCAGGAGAAGCTACAGAAAAGGCCTGGTTCCGAGTTCCAGACGTACCGGTGGTAACTGGAGACAGAACTCTCCAGATGACCTCAACGAGTGACTGGGATCATACTGAAGAAGGCGCTCTCTAAGGTAACCCAGACCCAAGCCATTCAGAGCTTTAAAGGTAATAACCAGCACTTTGTATTTCGCCCAGAAACAAATTGGCGGCCAGTGCAGTTGTTTTAAGACAGGCATAATATAGTTTCTCTGGGTTACTCCAGAGACCAATCTGGCTGCCGCATTTTGAACTAACTGCAGTTTCTGAACTACGTACAAAGGCAGCCCCACGTAGAGCACATTGCAGTAGTTGAGCCTGGTGGTTACCAGCTGATGCACCACTGTTTTGAGATTGTTCTCTTCAAGGAATGGGCACAGCTGTCGAATCAGCCTAGGCTGATAGAAAGTGCTCCTGGCCATGGTCTCCACCTGAGATACCAGGGTGAGGCCTGGGTGCAGGAGTACTCCCAAGCTGTGTACCTGTTCCTTCTGGGGGAGGAACTGTAAACCATATATAATTATTATGTGAGTAACTTGTGCAATGTGATAAATGAATAAAGTGATAGGGAATAAAATAAGTGAATAATCAACTTTTAAAACAGATGATTGAGTGAGCATGAAAAATGAGTCAGCAAGTTAGTTAAGCTGGGAAAATGAGTATATGAATCCAGAAAGCAAGAAAAGTATGGCAATTGGCTAAACAGGGGGAGCAAGTAAAATAAAGTAGAGCAAAACTATATGTTATGCAAATGTGTTATTAAGAGGTGTGCTTATAAATGCGTTAAGAGGTACACTTATTCCAGGAGTTCTGGAAATGACTCTTTTTAGCCTATTTTCCTTAAGGAAAGTAAACTTATGAGATCAGCCATCTGTGTGTGTGTGTGTGTGTGTGTCCGTGTCCCAGTCCATCTGCGTATGTGTCCCTCTATCAACTTCACAATGCCTGGACTAATATGAACCATATTGGGTACAGTTGTAGTGAGGGACACATAGGGACACCTCAGTGGTGTAGTTTGTAATGATGTCATCTGCCCCAATTCAAGATGGCAGATGTGTAAACGTTTGAAGCACAAGAGGGCTAACTTGTGAACTGACTAACAGATTTGAACCAAATTTGCTACAGCTGTAGAGATGCCTCAATGGCTTAGTTTGCGATGTTGTCATCAAAATCAGGATGGCAGACATGTGAATGTTTGAGGCTCAAGTAGGAACAGATTTGGACCAAATTTGGTACAGTTGCAGCAAATAGATACTTTAGAGCAGGTGGGAAATAGGTCAGGGGAAAAGGTTAATCCCTCACCCTACATGCAACAGTTTTGATCCAGACTGGGCCCTCTGTGACTTCATTTTGTTAAATAAGAAACGTTTCCTGATTTAAGCCCGCCTCTTAACAATGCATTTAGCAAAACATGTCATTTGGTCTTCAGCAAATAAATCAGCAACCAAATAAAACAAGTGAGCAAATTGCATTAGGCGGGAAGTGTGTGAGTTCAGAAATAAAATAGTACAGTAAAAGTAAACTCAAGAACATCCGAAGAATCCCACAGCTTGCATCTGTGGGAGGAACATAGGGCTCAGATCTGCTTTTATGTTGGGGGAAAAACCGTTAAAACATGGCATGAATCCACCATATTGTAGCTGATGTGGTGGACCAAGGGATTAAAGCTTATGCATCCTTAAATGGAAATAAGCCTGTTTAGCCCAATGGGGCCTACTTGCTAACAAACAGGCATAGGATTGTGCAGCATGAGAAAAACCTCTGGATTTTAGCTGAGTGCAGGATCCACTGGCTCACATACACAACGAGACCAATGGGAGAAGAGAGGAAGGACAAGATATTCTTGATGCTGCTGCAGCCGCTCACCTTCTGAAAAGGTGCTGCCAAGGACTACATTGCAGGTGATTGCTGGGGGAAGGGGAGAGCCCAGAAACAAAGTGGAACTCTGCGAGGTGAGCCTACAGCCACTGGCTGGGGCTCCCCCCCATCTCAGTAACACTTTCCCAATCTTAGGAGGCTGCAGCTATGCTGAGAGTTGCTTGCACTAGCACTGATCTTCTGCTGGTGTTGCCGTGTAGGTGGGACACTGGGAACATGTTCACAGATGTACCCCTTTGAAATGAATTGAGGAAGATTGTTTTGCTTATCTATCTTTGAATCCTATTGGTTTTTGGTTTTTTTTAA
The DNA here is from genome assembly GCF_027244095.1 of Hemicordylus capensis. Taxonomy (NCBI): domain Eukaryota; kingdom Metazoa; phylum Chordata; class Lepidosauria; order Squamata; family Cordylidae; genus Hemicordylus; species Hemicordylus capensis. The sequence goes on from NC_069660.1 coordinate 122,867,140, forward strand.
AATTCTGTGTGATTTCTGAGTCAATTTGTAAATGTTAAAAGAACCATACTTAGATCCCACCCACTACCCCTGAAATGTTGGGCGACAGCTAGACTAGCCTGCGGTCAGCACAAGGGTTCTGCCATGGTCTGCCTGTTTTCTTGGCATTCTCCTGCAGGCACCCGTATCACATCTCACATTGCTATGAAAGATCCCTTGACTCTTGGGAACAGCTTTTGCAGCCACTCTGCAGGCTTCAGTAAGAAAGTGGGGTGGAGAAGATAGCTTTCGCCTGTACAAGAGCCACTTTGGATTATTGACATATGAAGCAAAAATATGACATTATTGACATATGAAGCAAAAACAGGGTGCTTTTCATTTGCTGGCCATATATATGATTTCCCGTGGCTTGTATCCTACAGTTAAGAGGTAGTTTTCAATGGACTGAATCCCATTTGGCCTAAGATCTGTGCCATTGGCTTTCATGGTTGTCAACAGGAATCCCTTGTGAACACAAATAGCAATCAGAATGCAGACTCTACATATTTTACTAATATTTCTGAGTATTTGTAAATGTTTCATTTACTCCTGAGACATTAATGGCTCTTGGGTAAATACATATGATATTTTGAAAATAAAATTTCTCAATTGCCAAGAATATGGAGCTGCCCAGTCCCACTTCTATCTCTGTCCCAACAGGCAAAACCAACGAACAATACCTGTATAATGAACCCTCCCCACTTTTTTACCCAAGTGATATTGTTCTCTTGTCTTTTGAATGAACGTGTATATAGGCTGGGTAATGATGCCAGAGATTTCTTTAACTCATTATCAATATCAGTGTAGGTACTGATATGAATGGAAAGAACAGTATGAATTAATAGTTCATCAAATTCAAATGTGCTCTCAAGATACAGTTCTGATCTTTGTAGAACACCAGCATGCACATGTTTAGATTTCTATTAATTTAATTTGGGAAATTTGTATTTAGGACACTAAATTGCCATTTTAAAAAGCTATTGGTGATGCAAAAACATTTTTACACAGTTATACTAAGTAAGTTTTTCAATGGAAATGTGTGCATTAGATTGCAGCCTTGGTTCTTTTGTTTCAGTTCAAATATAATGCCTTGCATTTCTGGAAAAATATCAGAGACAAGGGGACCATACTGCAACATTACCATTTTAAAAGGTTGTTTTATAGGGGTGAAAATTTCAGTTTGATCCAATGTGTTTCATTTTTTGGATTTTTTTTTTTTTTGAGGGAGAGGAATTTGAAGTTGTATTTCAAAAAGCTTCTATATGGACACTGGAACAGTTGCTTAAGGTCTGATGTCTTGCAGCAGCTGGCTTGGGAAAAAGCATCTCAGATCATGTTATACACTGTAATGCTTAAAAATGTAAGTGGAATAGAACCATTTGCCAGTGATGCAATGCCTCTGAAGCATGGCTGCCATAATGTGCAAAATATTGCATTTTTCATTGGCCAGCCAAGTCTATAGTGCCGCCAGTGAATAACAGATTGACGTTTGGTCATTATTTCTTATCAAGGGTGTTTTACGTGTAATGCTATTTGACAGCTATATTCTAGGTCTGACAGCACTGAACCAGCTTAATTCCCACTGAACTGCTCTAAATACGTGGTATTGCAATCAGTTTAACAACCCCTGGAGGCAATGAAATCTCTCCTTTGAACACACTCAAGGGGAAGAAATCTAAGATTTATAAAGGGCAGCAAGTATTCAAGAAAGGGGCAAAGTTTATGTGTGAGTCTATAATTGATGTTTGCTTTGTTGGAAAAGAAAGCTTGAGTATGCTTTAAGAATTAATCTTTAACAAGTTCTAATGTGCACTAACAAGATCAGTTCAAGATAACTGAGAAATATGTGATACTCAGAGTTTTGTCAGTTTTAGTATACTAAGGTAGTGGAGTTCAGGCACTCAGCTGAGATAAGGGAAGAGGAAACTTCACATTTAGACAGGAAATCTGCTGCATCTTATTACTTGCAGTTACAGAAAGAAGCCTCTTTCTGGACTTTCTGTTGGGTGTGTGTGTTGAGTGTTTTCATCCAAGTGTGCTTTTGTAAGCTAGCAAAGCAATGAAATCATACAGGACATATCAGGATTAAGTCACTATCACAATTGGTGAAAGGAAAGCATATTTTTTAACTCTTTTGCATTAAAAATCAATCTCATATGATAGATGTGGTGTATAATGCAGAAAACAGTCATTTTTCATTGAGCTGTGGTTTTAAGGGTTATGTATTTGTTGATCACACTTTTGCCTTTCTCTTCCCAAGAAGTATCTTGTCCAGGAACTAGATCAGGTAGGCTGATAGCCGATTCCCTTTGATGATGTAGCAGTACCACGGAGTGCTCAGTCTAATCTCTAAGGAATGACTGAAGATGTTTATGTAACTATTCCTAAGTAGATGTTCATTTGACTATTCCTAAGATAAATTAATACATAGATAAATAGATTCATTTAAAATGTGTATAACAACCAACTAATTTTTTTTAAAAAATTGTGCCATAGAGAAAACAGTTGCTGGGTAGGGCTATGCGAACCATCTCGAGGTACAGCCAGTTCACCATTGAACTGGTCCAGTTCAAGGGCTCACCCTTGAGTCGAGCACAGTTCAGCTTGACCTCAAGATGAGCCCCCCCCCCTTGGCCAGCTCAGGGCTGGTTCAGGGGTTCTAACATTAGGATTTTGTTTTTTTAAGAATCACTCACTGGCAGATCCAATGGGGTGCGGGTGCAGCCATAGGGGAGTGTCTCTGCAGTCTCCCTCTCCCCCTTCCAACCTCTCCCTGGTCCTCTAAGAGCTATTTTGGGCCATTCTGGCCCTTTCCCCAGCGGTGGCAGACATTTTGGAGACTATCATGAACCAGGCCACGCAAATTGCCTGGGCGCATGCAGGGCAGCCTCCAAAATGGCCACCGCCACTGGGTAAAGGGCTGGAATGACCCCAAATGGCCCTTAGAGGACTGGGAAAGGGCAGAGGGGGAGAGGGAGACTGCAGAAACCCCCCCACCATGGCTGCTGAATGGCCGGTGAATGATTCTATTTTTTTTTTAGTTAGAACCCCTGGACTGGCTCAAATTCGAGCCAAGCCAGGGGGTTTGTTCAGTGGCACAAAACCGAACATGCCCAGTTCTGTTCAAGTCCACTTTGGACTCAAATCAAATCAGGCAAACCAGTTTTGTGCATACCCCTATTGCTGGCACTTACCACAAGGACTAGAAAGAGTGGAGGATAATTAAAAGTGTGAACATATTAAAAGGTGAACAGGTACAAGATGGATGGACCAGTTCTGGTTCTTAATCATCACAGAGATTAAGGTAACTCAAAAGCTGATCTACTATTCACCTGTTGTCATTGTTAAAGTTGTACTGTGCTTGGTCAGGTGCATGGTTGGCATCAAGCCCTGTGGCTATGCTTTGATCTAATTGGAGGGAGTTCTGTAACCAATTGTCTTGTTTTGATAGGGCAGCAGAACCCAGAGAGGACTAACATATAGTCAGGGATTGTATTCAGCTGGGTGGCTGATTATAAATAGTGTATGAGTCCCAGATGGTCCTGATGGCAGCTCTGAATTCGAAACTGTGTTATGGGCTCCTACATTTTATTTATTTATTTATTTATTTATTTATTTGTTAAATTTATATACCGCCTTTCATTAAAACAATCCCATGGCAGTTTACACAAAAATTAAAAACAAGACTATAAAAAATGACACAATTAAAATATTAAGCTAAAATATAAAACAAATCTGACTAAAACGATTTAAAATACAAACATAAAAACTGTACAAAATACAAAGAAGCAGCAGTAGAGAAAATCATATAAAGCCTGGGTAAAAAGGCAAGATTTAACATGCTTTCTAAAAACTTTGATGGAGACCGAAGAGCAAATAGCCACCGGGAGAGCATTCCAGAGTTTGGGGGCAGCAACAGAGAAGGCCCTGTCCCGTGTGCACAACAACTGAGACTCCCTCATTGTTGGCCTCTGGAGCAGAGCCCCCTCAGATGACCTTGTCAAGCGGGCAGCAACCCTTGGGAGCTGGTGGTCCCTCAGGTATCCTGGGCCCAAACTGTTAAGGGCTTTAAAGTAAAAACCAGCACCTTGAATTGGACCCGGAAACAAACTGGTAGCCAGTGCAGCTCTTTCAAAATGGGTGTGATGTGATCCCACTGGGCAGCTCCAGATAAAACCCTAGCTGCTGCATTTTGCACAAGCTGCAGTTTCCGGATATTCTTCAAGGGCAGCCCCATGTAGAGTGTGTTAAAGTAATCCAGCCATGATGTGACTAAGGCATGGGTAACCATGGCCAGACCTGCCTTCTCGAGAAAGGGATGCAGCTGGTGCACTAGCTGAAGCCGTGCAAAGGCATCCTTGGCCACCGCCTCCACCTGAGCTTCCAAAAGCAGAGCCAGGTCCAGTAATACCCACACGCTGCGTACTTGCTCTTTCAAGGGGAGTGCAACCCCATCCAGAACCGGTAAAATCTCCTCATCCCGATTGGCTCTCCTACTGATCAACATTACCTGCATCTTGGTTCAGTTTCAGTTTATTAGCCTACATTCAACCCATTATGGTCTCCAGCCCCCAATTCAGGACATCCACTGCCTCCCTAGGATCAGATGACAAGGAGAGATAGAGCTGAGTGTCATCTGCATATTGCTGACAACTCTGTCCAAGTCCCCGGATGACCTCTCCCAGCGGTTTCATGTAGATGTTAAACAGCATGGGGGACAAGACCGAACCCTGCAGGACCCCACAGGCCAATGGCCATGCAGCCGAACAATCATCCCCCAGCAGCACCTTCTGGACCCTCCCCCCAAGAAAGGACCGGAACCACTCCAACACAGTACCTCCAATTCCCATACTCAAGAGGCAGTCCAGAAGGATACCATGGTCGATGGTATCGAATGCTGCTGAGAAGTCCAGCAGAACCAACAGGGATGCACTCCCCCTGTCTAGTTCCTGGAGTAGGTCATCCACTAGAGCGACCAAGGCAGTTTCAGTCCCATATCCAGGGCAGAAGCCAGACTGAGAAGGGTCCAGATAATCCATATCATCCAAGACCCTCTGCAGCTGGGATGCCACCACACACTCTATCACCTTGCCCAAAAAGGAAAGGTTAGAGACAGGTCTATAGTTGTCCAGGTTGGAGGGATCAAGGGAGGGCTTTTTAAATAATGGTCTTAGCATCACCTCCTTTGTGGCATCCTGCCCTCCCTTAATGAAGCATTAATAATAAGCTCCAACCATCTGCCTGTACTCTCCCTGGCAGCTTTTATTAGCCATGAAGGGCAAGGGTCAAGAGTGCATGATATCGCCCGCACACTGCCCAGGATCTTGTCCACATCCTCAGGCTGCACCAACTGAAAAGAATCCAACACAATAGGACCAGATGGTACCAGAGACATATCTGCCAGAACTGCCAAAACTCCAAGTCCAAATCAGCACAGATGCGAGCAACTTTATCTGCAAAGTGACACGCAAACTGATCACAACGGGCTGTAGATGATTCTTCCCCCATTACCTGGGGGGATGTGTGGAGCAATGTCTTTGCTATGTCTCTCCGATCATGCATAATGTCCCCTTTGTCTGAACTCAGGGGAGATTAGCTGGGCCTACCTGAACATTCTGGGGAGTGGTTTATAGGGGAGAGAGTCAGCTGGGGTGTCAGATAGAAAGCTCTAGAGGAAGAAGAGCCTAAGAGAGAAAGAGCAGAAGGAACAAGGCAGCCCAGGGAGAAGAGCAGAAAGGCAGACAGTGAAGAGCTGGTCACTGGGAAGCTCAAGGAGGAGCAGGAAGATTGGCTTTGCCTGTGATACCTGCAGAAGAGCTGAGTGTCTGCCTTGAGCCTCTCTTAGTGTCTTAGCCTCGAGTGTCTGCCTTGAGCTTAGCCACTGCTTCTTCAGAAATCCTAGCAACTGAAGGACAGCTGACTAGCAGGAACCTTCAGGAAGCTTAGCAGCTGAAGGAATGCTGACCAGTGAAGATGCCTCAACTTCAAGGAGCCTGGTAGTTAAGTGGTTAGCTGGCCAGCAACAGTGGAGGACCAGATCAAAGACTTTGTGCTTGAGACAACTGGCAAGGCAAGGACTCATGTCAACAGCTAGACAGTTATAATGGACCTCTTGGGGCACCAAGGGATAAAAGGTTCCTCTTATTTTGAGACTTGTGTCACCAAGGTGCCTCAGTGAGTGGTGCAGAATCCCTGCTAACTGAGCAGAGACCCCTTTTCAAGTGGTGATTCCCTTATATTTAGCAGGGGGAGAGCAACTGGCCCTATCCAACCCTAGCACAGCATCCCTCCCCTGACTGTTGCTGGCATCTGTCATATGTTTCTTTTTAGGCTATGAGCCCGTTGGGGACAGGGGACCATCTTATTTATTTTTCTATATAAACTGCTTTGAGAACTTTGGTTGAAGAGCAGTATATAACTATTCATTGTAGTAGTTGTAGAAATGGAATGTGGACCAGGTCCTCATAGGGATTTATTTATTTTTTAAATATATAATTTTAAATAATTAAAATTATATATATTATATATTATAATAATATAATATAATATAATTTTGAATCACTTAGCTTAATAATTTTTTAAGACTTCCCTACTTTATTTAAGTTTAATATTATTTTATTACATTAGCTGTTCTCAATCTCTTTGTATGGTAGCACACCTACACCAAACATCACCTTCCACAAGGGAGAAAATCCATAAGGGTGATTAGGTATCTGAGGTATCTGAGGGGCTACTCAGATTAGCAGCAATGGGAGATTGTAGAGTGTCCCACTGGGTATTGGTGGGGCATGTCTTCCCATGAATGTTCACTCAGTGTGATGGCAAGAAGCATTGCCCTCACTCCAGTTTGATATTGTGACATCATGATGTAGCCAAATTGATTTGTTGCATGTTGACCTCATTATGCTGCTTAAGTTATCTCCAATTTACAGTAGCACCTGAAACGTTTCCTCTTATTTTAACAGTTTAGTTATACTATAAAACAATAAACTAAAAATCTGTTCATGGTCATTACATATCACTACTGGGAAATTGAGCAGGCCTTTCCCTTATAATAATCTTTTGTTTTGTGTGTTTCAAGAGAGTGCTCACTCACTTCATAGAGCTCCTGTATATTCTGTTATTCTTCATCAGCATCAGTTAGAGAAAATGTTTCTTAAAACAGCATCTCTTTATTGAAACTGGATCACAACCCATACAAGTCAATGCAGATATGAGAACACAGGAAAAACATGTTAACTCACCTACTGCCCACATGAAACTGCAACTAACTACACCCACTGAGTAGCAAGAGGGTAACAGCAGGCCAATCTTCTTAAAAGGTACACAAGACATAACTCACATCCCTTATCTCACCTACAAGAACACAGTGAAGAAAGGTTACTGTTCCTAGTGAAACATGTCTTCCTTAGACTAGCATCTAGCCTGGAAGATTGGATTAGGTCTTATGCCTTATATAACAGGAATGGCAGAGCTGGTGATGGCTACTTTATGTTGTCTACTTTCCCTGACTTGCAGCTTCTTATTTGACCCCTGGTCCTAATAGTAAAATGGCAGAGCATACAACTACAAGTGGAAGGAGGGATTGCACTTACTGTGTGTGTGTGTGTGTGTGTGTGTGTGAGTGTGTGTGAGAGAGAGAGTTCCTGTAACAAAGCATGCAATGACATTGTAAATCTGAGTGTGAGCTACTCTCAGTATCCTCATTAGTTGCTGCTATCAAAGAGATTTCACAATGTGCAAGTACTTTGATTTGTCACAGTGGTACTTTGCTTTGGCTTATGACAGAGGTTCAGTATTCAGTTATATACAACACAGTGAATTACTTAGCAGTTTCTCTCTCTCCTTTATTTGGGCTCTGCAGGGTTTTCCCCTCAATGACACCCACATTATTACAGCTGCAGTGTTTAGCTGATTAATGAACTTAACTAGATGAAAAAATCATGATCAGCTAAAATGGTGGTCTGATTAAATCAGGTAGCAGAATTTTACATTTTAAGAATAATTTTTAATACGAGTGCTTATAAAAATGGAAGAAGGCAAGGGTCAGCTTAAAAGAAGCATTATCTTAACAGAAGTACTGTGTAGGAAATGGAAAGGAATATGTCTATGAAAAGGTCTTCTACAATCTGTGGGTACATAATCGAAACACAAAATAGGTAAGCTTCCCGCCCCACTCCAAGAACAATTGTTGTATTTTCTAATGTGCAAATGAAAGCAGATTTAATTAATTGTGAGCTGTATCCCAAGTTGTTCTGTTTGTGTTTGTGGGGTGTCTGCTCTTCAACAATCCCCCTTCCTGCTGCAGTTCCACCCCACAAGAGCTGCATGGTGTCCTGATCTGGAGGAACCCCAGCTCCCAGAGGCCAGTTTTCAGGCTGCAGGGAGAAAGGGAATCAGCCCAAACTGCCCCAACTCTTGCACGAATGGAAAGGCCTTCAGTTCATGGAAGGACAACCTGGAAAACCATGGAACCAATAAGGTTCCATGGGCCAGGTTCTCACAATTGCTGAAATCCCAGTTAAATGCTGATTACTGACTGAAAAGATTGTGAGAACCCATGCCAAGGCAGAAATCCTGGAGTGCCCATTGTGCACAACCCTGCATCAGTCATCTTCGACTTGATTGTGGCTGGAGGAAGGTAGGGCACTCCAGCCCACATCTGCTGAGCATGAGAACCACACCCCTGACCAATCCCAGTTACCTGCATGCACCACACCCTCAGTGTCCTGTGCATCAGCTAGGGACACCTGTGGCTATAGCAGCTGCCAGCAACTGACACACTAACCTTCCAACCTCACTCCATAGCCCCACAGCCAGAACATCTTCATCCCCACTCTGCCTGGCAACAGCACACATCACACTCACCTGAATGCCCCACCCACAACAGCCATGTCACTCAAATCCCCTCCTTTAAAAGCTACAGCCAAACATGCAATGTATGGGCAGAAGACACACACTCTACTGACAAATGCCAGCAGGAGGACCTGGCTGCCCATTTGATAGTGGCCAGGTGTAGAATTATGCTAGCTTTGTGATAGTAGTGATGCATAAAGTACTTGGCTAACTCACAAGTTATAAAGATGCAGAAACAAGAAACAATATATTAATGTGTAATATTGAAATAACTGGCTGAACCGCAAGCTTTCAATAATCTGGAAGATAAGAAACAATATATCAATTTGTACTAGCTCATTTCTGTAACCCAATGAGCCATGTGATCTTGACAAATTAGGATGCTTAGGTAGTGCTTACAAACGGTATGTATGGAGGAACGCATGAGTGAGCAACATCAAGTGTGCCCCTAGCCCCACTCCCTCTCTAACACAGACAATGTTTGGAAAGACGCCAAGGGCCTGAAGAATCGGTGAAATCCAGGGAAGACTGCCAGAGACATTGTGAAGGAGAAAGAACTGGGAAAGACAGGATAAGTACGTCTTGTAATCACAGAGATGAAAGTGGACTGCAAATGTACCAACCGGAGTGGAAACTTCCCTTTATAAGTCAGGCAGGAAACCAGAAGACCCCTGAGAAGCACCACCACCCCAAGTGAGGCCTCTATGCTTCTTCCAATACCCCTTTCAAAGACTTTGGAGTGGGGCTAGGTGAGTGTGTGTGTGTGTGTGTGTGTGTGTGTATGAATTAGAAGCTAGCTTGCTGTTTAACTGACTATAATAAACATGAATTATTGATTGACTAAAACCAGCTGGTGTCTGTCCGTTTCCTGGGGCTACCTTGTTGTTGGGCCATGCAGTGCTAAAGGACTTAGAGTGAATAGAGGTCCTACATATTTGGTGGAGAAATGAGGGCACTCTAATCTGTCCTTGTGCGACTGCGCTGACCAGGCAAGTGTAGCAGGGCTTACGGAGCAGACTTGACTTTGGGTACCCATGATGTCTTTCTTCAAGAAGAAAGAGGACACGCCATCACTTTCTTTGCGGGAGTCCTATCCTGCTCCCAGAGATAAAGCGGATGGCCATAAAATGCTTGGTAACTTGACCTTATCGTTGGAGAAGGAGCTTCTTGTGAAGTGTGAGACGAAAGAAACAAGAGACGCTGTTTGTAAGGGTATAAAAGATGAATTAGAGACCCTGCAGCGTACTTTGGATGCCTGGAGCTTGGATGTGGCTCAACAGGCTGTGGATTCCCGTATCTATGAGAGGTACAGGGAAATGGTTATAGGACATAACCTTGAGACTGTGTCACAGCAGAAGTCTGTTTTGATAGCCTTAATGCATTCTACTTTAAAAGATGTGATGGAAATTTTGGGAAGCTTGGTGGAGAAGAATGCAGGATATGTGAAAATTGTACAACAGATAGAACAGGAAAACTTACTGATGAGACAGGATTTGATTGAGAAAGGGGACAAACTGGCGGGATTACGAGAACAAATGGTTGGTTTTGGTTGCAAGCAACAGCAAATAGAGGCTCAGACTAAACAAATTCAGACGCTTACAGAGCAAATTACAGCCTTAAAAGATATATGTACAAAGCCACGATCATCACAGGGTTCACCCTGATTGAGTTGTGTTATTGATGATCCTTGCCAAGGCTTTGATTTTTCTTGTTGTGGTGATGCATGTAGAGATGATCCGTGCTGTAACCCAGTAGGGAGCATGTCTGTTAAAATGGTTAGAGAATTGAGTACTTGATATCCAGGAAGTGGGGGTATCACATATACAGAAACACAGAGGCACCTCAGTACAGGTGAAATTAGAGACATAAAGGGGAAACTGGGACCCATAAAAGATCCTTTGGAATATTGCATATCCCTGTTAGAGGTCCAATGTGAACATCAGTTAGATAACGAAGAGATGAAGCGTCTATTCTTATCCATTCCCGGACTTGCAGAGGCAGTCGCATATGATGTCAACCTGAATGGCCCTTTAGAGGCGCTCAGGGAGTGGCTTAAAAGGAAAGGTTCCAAGTCTAAATTACGTGCTCAAGCTCTTGCAATGTTACAAAAGGAAGGAGAGGAGCCAGAACGATTTTGCAAAAGGATGTATGCTGGACTTTATTTGACTGGTCCTTTAAGGGGTCTCCATGCCATACCTGCGACCATTGATGAACTAACCGTTACGATAAATTCCCCTGATTTACTGAAGGTTCCTCTTGATGGGTTACTTCCTCAATGGAGAAATGCAGTAGGGGTGGTGGGTCCAAATTTCCCAGCATCTTGGGAACAGTTGAGAAACCAATTAGATATGATTAGGACTCAACTGGGGGTATCTAGTGATGTTGGCCGAGTAAAAGCTGTACACCCCACAGCACCGCCAGTGTCTCTTGCCCCGCAAAATCGATCCAGGGGTGATATTACGTACTCTAATCAGAGCGGCTGGCGTCCCAACAATCGGGACACTTTTCAGAAAAATGCACCCACTAGAAGAAAGATTTGGGAAATGTTGAGGCAGGAGGGAGCTGATCTTAGGAACCTTGATGGGAAACCTGATATGGTTTTAGTAGAAGAATTGGGGTGCTTGTTGAAGCAGAAGAAGGTGGAGTCAGGAGAAAAAGGAGGAAGTAAAGGCTCTGTTTCACGGGTCTACCCTGAAAACCAGGACTCTGTGAGCTCTCCCTCTCAGAATCAGGGTTATGAGCATTTGTGGTCAGAAATTCAGAAGCTCAAGACCCAAACAGAAGGTCCAGATAAATAGAGAAACCCCGCTGTCAGACCTGGACCCTGCTTCAGAGTTTCCCAAGGACGGCTGAGAGCATTTGGGGCTGCTGCAGCCACTCAGTCTGCCTTCAGGGCAAATGGCTGTGGGGCTGGTGATGCAATGAAGACTTGCCCTTGTAAGGGCAGAGCAGGGGCTGCTGGGATGGCATCTGGGTCCTCAGAAGCCACCCCGGGGAGGGCCCTGTGGCTGGCCTGCAGAACTGTCATCGATCCCAAGAACACAATTATGTGCAGGATACACCTATGAGACTTAGCAAGGATTGCACTTGTGTGCTGAGAGGAGGAGTGCCCAGTCTCTGCAGACATCCTGCTACCCTCCTAATTATTGTGAGAGCCAGCTGATGATTTCTTAATAGCACTTACATTTATATACCGCTCTATAGCTGGAAGCTCTCTAAGCGGTTTTACAATGATTTAGCATATTGCCCCCCAACATTCTGGGTACTCATTTTACCGACCTCGGAAGGCTGAGTCAACCTTGAGCCCCTGGTCAGGATTGAACTTGCAACCTTCTGGTTACAGGGCAGCAGTTTTACCACTGCGCCACCAGGGGCTCATTTACCACTGCGCCACCAGGGGCTTCTTAAAACAATGATAGCAGATAAATCCTGTTGTGCATCTGATAGAAGGTATGTCGTGATGCTCATCAGTACCCTCCATGATGAAATCCATGGAACTGTTTTGGAATAAACACACCGACGCCTCAAGAATCTAAGGCTAAAATCCTGTGCATGTGTAGTTGAAAGGAAGTCCTGTTTAACTTAGAAGGGTCTTCTTTAGCATAGGAAGTGCCCAAGGGGAGGCAAGTATTCTCAAAAGAGGTAGCTTGCCTCACTGGTTGCCCCTCAATTACTGGACCCCTTTGGTAATTTGAAGGAAAGACACTTTTTACATACTCAGTATGCTTTGCTCTATAATCATTAATCAGTGTTATATATTTTCATATTCCCATGGGCTCACTTCTGTTTATTTAGGGTGGAAGCATTAATGTGAATTATTTTTCTTTCAGAACTCTAACATGTTAGATCTGCTAAGGACCTGCTCACTGAGTAAAGAGGAAGCTTTTAAAGTTGTGGTTTTCTTATATTTAGCAAGAGGAGAGCAACTGTCCCTTTTCAACACCAGCACAGTTGTTGCTGGTGTCTACCTTGTGCTTCTCTTGGGATTGTTCCCTGAAATGAAGGTTGACCCTTCTGTGCCTGCCCGATGCTTCCACTCTTTCTGAACAACCACAAATTAGGCCCAGACTTTAAACTAGTTATGGGTTTTGAAATATTAAGGGGAAAAAAAATTAAACTAGTGTATTCCTCCTTCATTCATTTGCATCCATAACGTGGTTCACATACCATACAGCGAGCTGCCTGTCTAAGTGGCAGACGTGCTCCCTGCTTCTGTGGCACTTTAAACCCCACTGGCACAGCTTACAAAGCTAGGGAGGCTCCATGCCTACTAAGGAGTGTTCTCTGACACTCTGGCTGTTATGCCTGTTATTTCCAATGGGTGTAGCAGTGGGACTGCAAAGAGGCACTCCTTAGAAGACATGGAGCCTCCCTGTCTTCTGAAGCCTCACCAGCAGGGTTTAAAATAACAAGCTCACCTGCCACTTAGACAGATAGCTCACTACACGTGGTATGTGACGTAGTAAAGTTATGGAGGTCTACTCTGAGCTCACAAACAGAGACTCCAGTCACTCCAGTCCGGAAATCTGCCCTGAATCCAGCTCAGGTAGTGAGTCCAGTAAAGGGCTCCTGATTAGATGACTCTCAGGATGTTTCTGATTGGTCCTTGCCCCTTTAAATCTGTAGTCCCTGCCACATCTCCGTAAGTCTGTGCAGTCGCAATGCAAGCTACTTTGATACTTACATGTTTAGGCTTTGCAGCCGGGGTTTGTCCCAGCTTGTTTCAAAACCAGTCTGGAAATCTCAGTAGCACTTTTACAGCAGTGCAGATATTACCCCAGATTGTCTTCTTAGAAGAGTCACTTCAGTTCTAAGGATTTTCTACTAGGGTTGCCAACAGAGCATTTTTTTTACTGGTACAGTATATACTGTAACCAGTGAAACTGTGTTCATTCAGTTAAGTAGCTAATTTTGAGATCTGAAAAGACAACCAGCTTCAGATTTTGCCCATGACCTGTGAGATCACAGCCTGGATCCACCTTTAGCCCATTAATTCCTTGGTTCTGAACCTAGTCTGACCTGGCTCCACCTGCCTTTCATCTATCCTAGCCCTACCCATGGTACTGACATTTGTGAAATCAAAAGTTGGCAACCCTACTCTGAAGAATGTAGATGATAATCCTGTGGTATATCTTAATCTGTACCATGGCATGGCAAGAAATAGGGGTAGCTACTGATCCTATTAGTTGGTATCATATAACCTAATAAAGTACACATACAGCTAATACAAATGTACTTATCAGCTGGCCATAGAATGTTCAACTCTGTGGATCACTTTATATTACTAATCTCAGCCAGGTAAGCAAGATCGACTATAAATTGGATTAATTACTGTAGCTCAAGATTTAGCTCAACAGCTCTTAATTTCAACTTCCAAAGGCTACACAAACCAATTTTGTACTCTTAGATTATAATGAGGAGTCTTTATTCTTTAATCAGTTCATCCAGTATCTAGCTGTCTAATGTAACATTCTTTTGAAGTCTAGAAAGATCTAACATAATTGAGGAAATGTCGAACTACTTGACTCTCTCCCCTTTTTAAAAAAATAGAAAGGAATTAAACATTAATCAGACGTGTGCATCTCAATTAAACCAATTAAAATTATCACAGAATGAACTGCACACAGCAATAGGTAGCTTTAACGTTTGAATACATTATCAACTTTTACCTAATTTCATTTAAGATGTTTGTTATCCAGAAAAGAATGAGGGACTTTCATAACCATCAAATCAAACCATTCTGGTTTGTAACAGATGAAAAAAAAAATCATTTCACTGGTGCAATAGAGATTTCTTGCATAGATGCTCGGATAGGTTAGGAACAGGCTCATTGTAGTACAGAGACTACTTGAATTTTTTCAGCTTCAGAATCATTTTCTTTTTGGATGGGGTAGGTGAGTGCAGCACATGAGTTGTTTCAGTAATACAAATACTGCAATCAGAATTTTGAATTCACAGCTATCAAAGGCAGGCACAGTTTAGTCTTGTAGGCTGATGCATCTATACAAAGTCCATATAATTACTAATAATTTGTAACAAGTGTTAATTGATAAACAGCTCCCTCTGGTAGCTTAATTAATGTGGTAGGATATCTAGGCAATTTACGACTGGGATTGATCTCAATTAGTCAACAAAAATCTGTGTAGTCTGTTCAAAGTAAAGGGAGGGAATTTAGCCCTGTGAGACTTTGGGGATTTTTGACTTCACAGTTCCCTTTTCTGAAACCAAGAACAAGAAAATCACAAGTCTACTAATGCTGTCTGCAGTTATCTATCTGTCATACACTCTTCCTTTACCATTTGTTATTCCATTGTTTTGTTCACTGTCAGGATACAGAACAGTACAATATGATTTTTCTTTTTTAAAAAAAGACAACAAAAACAATATTTGAGATTAACATTTTCAAATAATGTCCCTAAAGACAATGAGTTGGAGAACAGAAAAGATTTTAAATATGTTTTTAAAAAATCTTTATCTGCTATGCATGTAGTGTTTATAAAGGGAGTGTGAAGCCTTAATTAAAAGCCTTAATTAATTAAATATATATGGCATTAGGAGAACAACTTGATAAGATGTGGAAACAGAGCCAACTTTATAATGCCAGCTCTACTGCAGCAGGATTTGCTGTTCTTTTATCATTTGGACGGATGGTAGGAAACCAAATAGAAGACTACTTGAAATGGTCCCTGTGGAATATTGCTAAAAAGAGTCATCTGTGTTAAAAAGCAAAATCACAGACTAGTTGCAAACAGCTGCCAAAACATTAATTACCGGCTTTGTTTGCAAATAAAGCAAGGGTACATACTAGCTGGAATTCCTGATAAATGCAAGCATGAATATGGATCTTTGGGTTCTCTGCTTTAGGAGAAAGCAGTACCTTATAGATCAGTACACCTATCAAAGGTCAAGCAGTGGAGCACCTACTATTTCCAGAAGCCACAATCATCTTCATTAATATTGTCCTGAAGACATTTTGATGCCGCCAAATGCAAATGCCTTTCCAATCAAATCGAAAAAACAACATCAACATGCATGCCTTTTGAATTTTAAGCACACTGAGCCTCATTTGAGAAAGGAATGTGTTAATGAAAGAGGATAGTTTGATGGATGCAAATTGCTGTAGGTTTAGCAATTCTGCCCTTTAAAATGCAAGAGATCCCAGCTGCCATTGTCCCAAAGGAGAGGAGATACAAAGTAGTTGACATACTAGGCCTGTGCAAATTCAGATTCGAAAATTTGGATTTTATCCAAAATTGCCCCAAACTGGTGAAAATTGGTAAAATCCATTTAAAAAAAAAAAAAAAACCAGATTGGTAAAGTTGGAATGAATTCCAAAATATAAAAATTAATTTCAGAAATGCTTTGGAATTTCAGAACTGGCGAAATGGAATAGGATTTTCTCAATAGAGGTGAATGGGTTGCTCAAAAATAATCATTAAAAATCACAGGTTGGCCTTAGAGCCATGGAATGCACTACACTTGTGGGGAAGGAGGTCAGGGCACCTTGAAGTGTATATAGTAAGAGTATTAGACAGTCCTCTGATTTTTGGTAAATTTTTGAAATTTCTGAAACTGAAGATCCTTCTTCCACCATAATTCTACCAGCATGTAGAGGAATCTGCCCTTTGCCTTCATGAAATGGGGTAACAGCATGCCCCCTTCCCCCCTCCCCTTTTATATCTCCCAAATGGATGGGCATACAGTTATGAAATCTGGCACACATAAAGTCCACGTTGGCAGGATTCTGTGTGCCCCCCCGCAAGGCTATGGGGTCACTCCTATGATTTTTTGGGATTTTTTTGCAGGGGGGGACTAAAAACAGGGAAAAGGGGTAGAACTGGCTTGTTTCAAGCCAGAGCCTTACAAAATGTTCTGGATCTTAAGCCCTTTCTAGAACCATTAGAACCTTTCTAGAACCTCCTATGTGGAGGAGCAAGGACATTCTTTTGATTTTATATTGATTTTTGTCTTCCACATTGCAGAAGCACACAGACAGTAAAAGTGAAGTAGTTAGATGTTTCTGTTTTTGTGGTAAGAAAGGATTTCTCACTTTCTCTTCTAGCCATTAAGGGGTTAAAAGGTGTGAAGTTCTTTTGATCTCTTTTGAAAGGTCTGCCTGTTTCTGCAATGGTAAAGAAAAAAATAATATAAAATCAAAGGAATGTCCTTTCCCCTCCATTTGGGGGTGGGATGATGGTAGAAAATGGGTTTCAAATCAATATTTTTTTTTGCCAGATTTCACCATTCATAGCCATTTTAAAAGATTTTTTTTTTTAAAAAAACACAATAATTTCATGCTGTTACCCCTTTTCATGAAGGCAAATGACAGATTCCTCCACATGCTGGTGGAATAATTGAAGGAGGGTCTTCAGTTTCATGTTTTTGAAAAGTTCTGGCTTGAAACAAGCCAGATTTCATAATTTTTAGCCATCCCCTCATTGTTTTTTAAATAACTAAAAACCAGGGTATTGACCAGTTCTTTTAAAATATACTACAGCAGGCCTGGACCTCCTTTCCCACATCTCTAGTAAGTTTCAAGGCCTAAAACCAACCAGTGATTTTTGGTGATTTTTTAAAATTTCCCCATTGACCACTAAGTTGGAATTTGGATTCCAATTCCAAACCCCATCCAATATTGCCAGAGCCCATAGGATCCAATATTGTCAAATTCAGATAGGGTCGAATCTGAATTTTCTGAATGTGTACACAGGCCTATAAAATACTACCTTTTATCAGACCAGTTTGTAGTAAGGTAGGGCAGCCTTGCAAATATGTCTACAAATGATTTTACTAGCTGGTCTACTAGCCCACACCTATCCTAGGCTTGTGCATTTCGATTTGAGTACAAAACATTTTGTGCCCGAAAATGGCAATTTTTGAGGTTTTGTAACCAAAACAAAATCAAGTATTAAAAAACAGAGATTTTTGTTTCCGAATCGAAATGATTGTGTTTCGGACAGAATACTTTGTTCTTTGAAAAAGCATTGCAATTCAAATTGACTTCTCTCTCCACTCCAGCTGAGGCACTGAGTGATTAACAGAAGATAAGATATGCAAAAAGCTGTTGAATGGTTTCGTTAAGTATGTGTTGTATTCAGTGTGATTGAAATGCAAACTGACCTTTCAAAGGGATTTGGAAGACAGCATTTTGGGACAGAAATACCCAAATATCTTTGGGAGCTCAATGCAATTCCAAAGCTCTTGCTAAAAGCCATGGCATAAATTGTGTGGAGAAGCTTTTTGAGAAGCTGGTTAGGAAAGTTCTGAAATTACACAGGTTTTTCTTTCCAAAGGTTTAGAAAGAATCTCTTGACTTGTTCAGGGGTCTTTTGAAGAGCTATTTGTTTTTCTTCTGATTTTTATGAGTTATAGTGGTGTCTATGTTTTGTTGCCCAAGTTGAGCAGTCTAATGTAATTTAGGCCACAATGTAATTTGGAGGGACATGATGTCTAAGCCAGTGGTTCATAACTTTTGCCGTTGCAGGAACAGGTCATCCACATGGGACTACAGAAGACAAAAGGAGGGGGGTGGGGAATACTCCTGTCAATCTATTGACATCTCCAGGAATCTTAGTTGCTTCTCTCTTTCTTGTAACCACGATCCATGGTTTTGTACTTTCTTAAATGCAGTGATGATAAATCTCAACAATTCTGAACAGTAGGCTGATTTGTTTGGGCTACAGCTCACTCCACTTCAGTTAAAAACATTTGAAGCTGTTCCATAGTACCAAGGCAGTTCATTGATCTATCTTGCTATCTCAAATGACCTGTGGTCACTGTTCCATGGGGAGGGAATGTTTTTATTGAAAGATTGCTTGAATCCACAAATGGGTTGTGCTGCTGTGCTAGTGCCACAGGGACAGGCTCACGCCTGCTGCAAAATTCTCAAATAACTGTGCCAAAAAATTAGGTGTCGTTGTTGTTCATCATTCTCTTCACTCTTTCAACTTGTTTATGTGGGGTTTCAGGGGCAAAACAGTGGGTTGGGTGGCAGTGCCCCAAGGGTGGTGCACCCAGATAGGGCAAAGGGCTGGTTTCTTAGGATTTTTTGAGGTTTACGCATCTTTAAAATTTCCCTCCATAGGGAATAATGGAGGTTTCAGCAGCCCCATAACTCCAACTGGGGGGCACTGGGATGGCCCAAAGCGAGTGGTGGTGTAATGCACAGAGGGTGCCAACCACGTCCCTGGATTGCTAACCCATTGGGGTACTGGGCTTTGTTGTTTCTGAGGTGTTGAGTTTAGATTCTCTGGTAGCAAATGAGATTTTTAATGAAAAACCATGAATCCACTCTCATATGTTACTAGAGAATCTACTCTCAGAACACCTCTAGAACAACAAAACCCTGTACTTCATGGTTTGGCAACCCATGTGGGTGGTTGGCACCCTACGTGCACTACACCGCCACTTGCTCTGGGCCACCCCAGTGACCCTCAAGTGGAGTTATGGGACTGCAGGAACCTCCATTATACCCTACGAGGAAAATCTGAAAGATGCGTAACTTCATTAATTCTTTAAAAACCAGCCCTTTGCCAAATTCCTCTGAAAAAATTGTGGTAGCTTCCTTGTACCAACTGGGCACCACCACCAACCACACTACACTCTGAGCCACCCCTCCCCCCCGGCGTGAAGCTATACTTTTCCTGAAATCTCCATCATACCCTATGGGGAAAATATGAAAGACGTGCAAGAATTCACCAAAAATCAGCAGTTTGCCCAATTCCTTTGAAATTTTTGTAGTAGCTTCCACTCATTAGGCACTATAACCCCCACCCACTCTTTTGACCATGTGACCCATTTTAAAATCTGAATTAATTCGGATTCTGATTAATTTGGATACAAAACAAAACTGGGGTGATTCCGAAGGCTTAATTTCAGACAAAATACAAAATGGGGTTGATTCAGATTTGGTACAAGTCAAAACAAAAAAAAATACAAAATGCGCAACCCTATCTTCTGCAGCACACTGTTAGCCTGAAGAAGACGAAAATATACTCTTCCACATTTGCGAAGAGAGGGGAGAATCGCCTGCCTGCCTGTAAGGAGTAAGGAATGGAAGCACTACTGACTTGCCATGGTGAATGGCTATGTACAAGCCTGGTGTAAGAGTCTGCAGCTTTTGAGTTTTACAGAATGTTTCATCAGGCACAATGCCATAGTGGCACATTTTTAGGTAGCTATACCGAAAGAGCAAGGGTAGGTTACAATTAGTCGAAAACTTGGACTGTGTCCTGAGTAAAGAAAGTTTAATTGATCAATCTCATCACTTTCAATGAATTAATTGATCTGCATAGATCTGCATATGGGAGAAGCACAATGTCTTTGTTTTTAGATGGTACATGTACCTTGCACAGCAGGAACTATCTTAGACAAAGCATTCCCTCCTGAAGGAGAATGAAGGGGGAAGAAGGGGGAATGCTGCAGTATTTATATGTAAAGGTAAAGTGTGCCGTCAAGTCAATTTCGACTCCTGGCACCCACAGAGCCCTGTGGTTTTCTTTGGTAGAATACAGGAGGGGTGTACCATTGTAAGGCTTTAACGGGTAGCACCCAGAGCTTGCATGAGCACAGGCCATTTCCCCAGCCCCTTCCTTCTTGCAACTTTCTGAACTCTGAAAGTCCCTGGTAAGAGTATGAAATGTGGTTCAGGCAGCTACAGGAAGAGGGAGGACTCCTCACAAATCAGACAGAGACACCTTATGTGAGTGGAGTGAAGATGTGTCTGTCCAGTTTCTAGACATTCCTCTCCCCCTTCAACCATGCATCTCTATCCCACACTGAAGGCCATTTGACCCTAGGAAATAGCTTTTTAGTAGGCTCAGGGGGATGCAAGGAGGAGGCTGGAAAAATGTTTGAGTACTAGACTCCATAGAGTTACTCTGAAGGACCACTACATTTCAGTAGAACTTCCTCTAGTACATTTAGTCAGGATGTCACCAGTGTAAAAGTGTACTATGGGATGAACATTTGGTATTGCACAAGTTGTGCTTCTTGGTGATGGTAGTGCCATCCCAGTATTGTTAGCTGTGACAGTTTATCATGGGATGTAGAGTCTATGCACCTGCATTGTAAGCAGCCACCCGAAAGGGTCATTACATGCATGAAGTGGAGCTTAAGTAGCTTCATTCAATGTGGAACAAGAAAGTTTGTAACTTGGAAGAAATGAATAATGGAGAGTGCCCATGGCATATTCTTAGAGTAGCTATAGAGCTTCAGTCAGTAATGAAATGGCAAATCATTTAATAACCACAGGCCCCACCTTCTGTCTAGTGCAGGGCTGCTCAACGTAGGCCCTCCAGCAGATGTTGCCCTACAACTCCCATAATCCATGGCTATTGGCTACTGTGGCTGGGAGTTATGGGAGTTATCATCCAAAAAACAGCTGGAGGGCCATAGTTGAGCAGGCCTGGTCTAGGACAAGGTGACAGGAGATTCACCATGAATCTCAACTTCAGTTGCTTATGGTCAAGCAATCATGCATCTCAGGTGCTTTAAAATGTAACTATTTGTCTTTTGTGGCAGGTTCTGTCTGTGATTGTTCTCTTTAAACACACACACACACACACACACACACACACACACACACACACACACACCCAAGTCATCCAGAGGAATGCTACAGATCCATAATCCTACACTGATGGACCATAGAGTGAGCTAACAGATGTCCGTGCAGTGCTGCAAGTTCCAGTAAATGTCCCCATGCTCTTCTCTTCATATCAGTCCCCCAAGCCCCTCCAAAAGCCACCCCTGATGGTTGGGAGACCCTCAGAAGTGGGGTAGGATGGAGTGCTGGGAGCTTTAGAGGGAGGGGAGATTCCTTAAACTGGGCCCAAGCACCTTCCTTGAACTCACCCTTTGCACAAGTATAACTTGGGATACAATCTAGTCTCTGTTGGTTGATATACTCTGATAAGTCATTTGTCACTACTGACCATTCTAAATCTAGTAGCAAGTTGGAATGCTGTATTTTTTATTTTACCAAACTTCTAAAAAAGTGCAGGGCTGAATGCATCTTAAGTGTCCCTTATTGTCAGGAATGTCTCTAGGTCTAATTAAAATTTTAGTAACATAGGAAGTTGCCTTATCCTGAGTCAGACTATTGGTCCATCTAGCTCAGGATTGTTTACTCTGACTGGCAGTGACTCTCCAAGGTTTCAGGCAGGAGACTTTCCTAGCTGTACCTGGAGATGCTAGGGAGAGGTGTGCAGAACCGGTTCAAATTGAACTGGGTTCGATTCAAACCAGACAGATTTGACCAGTTTGAACATGAACTGAAGCAGCCTCAAAAAAAGGCGGCTAGTCTGCATTTGAACTGAACTGGGCCTGGTCCTTTACAGACCAGTTAAACCCGGTTTGATGGTTTGAGGGGCAATTCTTGAAAAGGGGAATTTGGTGAGGATTTCCATTTATAAGCAATGGGGAATCCTGCCTTTAAAAGGTTTCTCAGCGCAACTGGGGCAGGGTGGTGAGAGGACAGCTTACTGGTAGCGCTGGCAGCAGCTCCTCTAAACCCCAGCAGCATGGCCCCACGCAGTAGCAGTGAGGTTCCGGCCTCCACATGTCTGCGGAATTCAAACCAAGCTGCACAGAACAGTTTCGTGCACACCCCTAATGCCAGGGATTGAACCTGGGACCTTTGGCATGCAAAGCAAATGCTCCACCTCTGAGCTACAGCCCCAACCCATATGGTCCCATTTTAAACCCATATGGGCCATTATTCTTAAGTTATTTTCCACCACATTTTCCTTTTTGCTTAACTCCCACTCACATTCCATAAAGCAGATCTTCTAAGCTCTATGAAAAGAGCAAAAACACAGAAGCTCAGCTCATCCCAAGACAAATCCCATCGTACACAATGAGAAATGGAGTTCTATAAACCATTTTAAAGTTCTTTTAATAGAAGGTTGGATGCCACATGTTTCAATGTGCTTTTCCTGTCCCTTAATTGCAAAGTCCAGGGTTTGAGAGACTGCAGTGCAGTGAGTCTCCGGTTGATGACAAAACACGCATGCACGCACGCACACAACTTTGGGACATGTTGGATGGTACAACTTAGAAGTATACATATATTAATTATATTAAATTAGTGATGGAGATCATGCCAGAATTATTCTCAGGGTGAGGGCTCCCTGAACAAAGTTGGCATACAAGTTCTTATCCTGTTCTGACTATAACATGGATTCTAGCCTTCTAAGTAGAGTAGAAAGCAATGTTTGATCTGTGGTAGTCATTAAAAATGGAAAGCTGAACATTGCAGCAGGCAGAAATAAATGGTCCGATCAGGGACATGCCCATTTTCATACTTAACACTTTACAGTATCTATATTGTGGAAAAGGCAGTTTAAAGAAACCTAGAATTATCAAAGCTGAGCAAAGATATCAAATACATGTTTAGGATTCTATGGTCCTGTAGGACCCATTTTGTTTTCATTTACATTCTTAGGAAAATATTTTGTCAAATTGCTCTAATACTGAGATCATAAAGCTCTTTTAGATTGACCGAAACACTACAATGAACCCCTTCTGGTTAACAAGATGGTGTAGTTAAGGTACAGCAAGTCGCGTGGTTGACAGAGTCATGTTGAGGTCAAGTTTGATGGTGAGAGAGGGAGAGAGACAGAGACAGAGAGAGATCAAGCTGTTGGGGTTAGTGCAGCAGTAGTAATGAGGACAGGCTGCTCCTGCATGCAAGCTCCATTCTTACTGCTGCCTTTGCCAACCTACAACATCAAGCAGTGGCTGTGCCATGCCAAGAAGGTGAGGTCAGCTCAGTAAGAGAAAAGGGGGACAGCACCTGTGTCAGTGATGGGGCCAGCAGGCGAGGGGAGGGGATGCACAGGAAAGTGGTGGTGGTGGTGAGGAGGAGGCAGTGAGGCGGCAGCAGAGCGGTTGTCTTGTGGCAGTTTGCCACCCGAGGTTGTGTCTCTTCTTGCCTCATGGGACAGCCACCCTGAGCCTGTGACACAAAGAAACCTGAACTCTTGCAGACAGTTTTCCACACAGAGAGGTTGTGCTTGGTTCCTTCTGTCCATGCTTTTTGCTCAGCAAGTTTTATCATCTCCAGGAACTTTGACACTGCTATTTCGGAGACTCCTTACGTTCTTGGGACCAAATGACAAGCCACATTAAACTTGACATAAAAGAGACTGGCACACCACAGCCAGTAAACTGGCTGTGTTTCTTTTTATGTAAAAAAGCAGTGGTAGGCTCCCTCTATACAAATCAGGACTTTGGCACATGGTGACTTTGGCACATGGTGGGGTGGGAGTAATCCTTTCCCTGTGCCCTCTTTTCCTCTCAAAAAGGTACTTTGCTGCAAATAGCCAGTTTAGGGGCACACAGTTACTTGGAAAGAGTGAGGTGAGGCAATGGTGCAGGGGAAAGGAGATTTACCCCCCCACACACATACACCATAGTTCCAAATCTGTATTCCCGCCCCCCAGATGCACGTGCAGCTGTCCTCCCCCCACCCCACAGAGACACTTCTGGTTTATTTCCTGTATTAAGCCTGGCTGTTGATGATGGGCGTAATATAACATATATTTCGATCCTTACAGAGGTTACCTTTTAATAATGGCAGGATTTTTAAAAAAGTGGCTTCAAACCATAATAGATAGATAGAGAAATAATCCTACTGAATTTTGTCAGCTGAAACAACTGTTTCTGTACTTTTCACAGCTGAAGCCTCTCTATGCCGGTGGTGCTATCCGTCAGAGTCTTCCCCTGTAGTAGATTCCTGCCACATATACAATTGAGTTCTTTCATCATCATCTTGCTCTCTGTAGGTATTCCTTTAAAGCAGAGGTTGGCTCATCTTTGACTAAAATAATACCTTCTTGGAATTGCTTCCCTCCCTTGCAGTCTTTGGATTGCTGTTGGCTTCAGTTATTTTAAGCAGAGTTCCGTTGAACTGGCAGGGAAATAATAAATTAAAAGGCATTTGCGATTCAATATGCACAAGTGCAATTCTTTGAGGAAGTTATTGTGATACTTGTCTTTCAACTTGGCCTTCAAATGATCCTTGTTTTCCAGCTGCCTCTTCTAACACAGCTTGTAGATGCGTTCTTTTTCTCTTGGCGAATGCATCCTATTTTCATCTGCTGTCTGACTGAGGTTCAGCAAGTCACCCACTTTTTCCTGGGTAGTATAGGACAACTGGCCCAGCTTCATGAACCAGGGCTTTCTTTACATTTCCAGAGAGATCCCCAGGAGGAGGAGGAGGAGGAGGAGGAGGAGGAGGAGGAGGAGGAGGAATTCCAGCTGCTGCAGGGAGCCTCCTTGCTGTACCACTCCAAGAATGTCAGTGGTCACATGCAAGGAGATGATGATGATTAGCACCATCTGTCTACTCAACACTTTGCAAGTAATGAGAAGGCAAGTCCCTATCCCAATGGTCCACAATCTAAAAAGCGGTCATTGTGGCTATTTTTCACACCAGTGTCATTCTTTTCAAAGGCTGAGACAATGCTGGCACAAGGAGGAGCAGCTTGTGTGGGCCTGGAACATTCAGAGATGTAGAAATGTGGTGGGGAGGAGTCCTACTGTAGCAGCCCTGCACTCCTAAGGTAATGCCAGAAGGTCCTTTTTGGGCCCCTTATGCTCCATTCCATCCCCTAAGCAGGGGTAGGCAACAGACGGCTCTCCAGATGTTGCTGAACTCCCAGGGCCACAAATTGTTATAACTGGGGATGCTGAGAGTTGTCCTCTAGCAACATTTGGAGAGCCGCACGTTGCCTGCTGGGGTGTGGGCTTCATTTTGGATACAAAACGTTTTGTGCCCAGAACAGGCCATTTCAGCTGTTTTGTAGCCGAAACAAAACACCCAACAGAAAATTGTGTATCCAAAACAAAACGTCCCTGTTTTGGATACAAAACATTTTGTTGTTTCGGCTGTTTCGGAACTCCATTTTGCAACCACGAAAAGTCTTTCTCCTTCAGTCTCCATTTAGAGTTTTGACATCTGTTTGAATTTCCGGCCCATCCAGCCTGCAGATTGGCCAGCGAAAGCATGGGCTGATCTGCTGGCAATTGCCTCCTTATTCCTCTTAAGTAAATTTAAGGGTAAAATTTACCCTCACTGGCCAGTGGAGCAGTGTGCATTTGTGCATTTACCCTCATTGGCCAGTGGGGCTGTGTGCACACTGCATGGGGCAGTGTGCATTTCATTGTGGTTGTTTCACACTGAGTGTAGATCAATTGCATTTTGGGGTGGTGGTGGATGTGCATGACCTTTGGAAATCTGCCTGGTTCTTTGCAAAGTTCTGCTGGTTGTGGATGTGTGATGATGTTATTTGGGGTGGATTTGGGGCAGAAAGAGGGATTTGGAGGCAGAAGAGTGGGTCAGGTGGTAGTGCCTCAATGGGTGCCTACTGCCACCCAG
Organism: Hemicordylus capensis; assembly: GCF_027244095.1. Classification (NCBI taxonomy): domain Eukaryota; kingdom Metazoa; phylum Chordata; class Lepidosauria; order Squamata; family Cordylidae; genus Hemicordylus; species Hemicordylus capensis. Next base: position 122,893,397 of record NC_069660.1, read on the forward strand.
ATTCCAAAGGAATTGGGAAAAGGGCTGCTTTTTACAGAATTTCTGAAGTTTACATGTCTTCGGAGCAAATTCAGGGCAGAAATGGGGCCTGAGGGGCGAAACAGTGGGTTGGGTGTCAGTGCCCCAAGGGATGCCTGCCACAACCCAGATTCCAAAGGAATATGGCAAAGGGCTGATTTCTTAGGAATTGTTGAAGTTTACGCATCTTTAAGGTTCCCCCATAGGGAATAATGGAGGTTTCAGCAGACCCATAACTGCACCTGGGGGGCACTGGGGTGGCTGGGAGTGAGTGGTGGTGTAGTGCACATAGGGTGCCAACCACTCGCATGGGTTGCTAACCGATGGGGTGCTGGGTTCTGTTGTTTCTGAGGTGTTCTGAGTGTAGATTCTCTGGTAGCATATGAGATTTTCAATGACAAACCATGAATCCACTCTCATATGCTACCAGAGAATCTACACTCAAAACACCTCAGAAACAACAGAACCCAGTACCCCATGGGTTAGCAACCCATGGGGGTGGTTGGCACCCTATGTGCTCTACACCACCACTTGCTCTGGGCCACCCCAGTGCCCCCCAAGAGCAGTTATGGGGCTGCTGAAACCTCAATCATTTCCTATGGGGAAGAACTTTAAAGATGCGTAAGCTCCATTAAATCTTTAAAAAATCAGCCCTCTGCCCAATTCTTTTATTTCCTATGGGAAAAATCCATTATTTCCTTTGGGAAAAATCTTAAACTTCAAAAATTCACCAAAAACCAGCCCTTTGCCCAATTCCTTTGAAATTTTGGTGGTAGTTTCCACCCATTGGGAACTACCACCCACATCCACTAGTTTTGCCCCAGGGCCATTTTTTAATGGTGGGAGAGGGAGAGGAAGAGAGGGGGGAGAGAGAGAGGGAGAGAGAGACAGAGACAGAGAGAGATCAAGCTGTTGGGGTTAGTGCAGAAGTAGTAATGAGGACAGGCTGCTCCTGCATGCAAGCTCTGTTCTTACTGCTGCCTTTGCCAACCTACAACTGGTTTTGTCCCAGGGCCAGCACAACTTCAGATTGGTGACTTACAGTGTGCAACGATTAGCTGGCAATTCCCCCCTGGTTCCAGATTGGCTCATTTCCACCCACCAACCTCCCTTAGTTCCCAAATCAAGGGTCATGCCAAGCCACACAGAGGCCCATTGTGCAGGCGCAGTGGCCTCCAAAATGGAAACTGAAAACTAAGCTGAAGAATGGCCTAATGGCCAATTTTGGAACTAAGGGAGGCCTTTGTGGGGGAGGGGGATCATCTTCGGACCCCCACCACTACCTCGGGTAACTCCCCTGGAAGGGGGTAAGTTTGGAAAAAGAAGTAATTTTTTAAAAAGCTCACGGACCCCCCTCCCCAACTGAACCAAACCAGGGAGGGTTTCGAGGGGGTGCTGGACCAAACTGGCCTGGTCTGGGTCCAGTTTGGACTTGAACAGAACCAGACCAGCTGGTTTTGTGAACACCCCTAATAATGGGTAGATTATAGTCCTCCTTTATCACCACTACTGCAGCTGTGGGTAGTAGCACAAAAGGGTATTTGCATTCACTGCTGCCACTGCTTCTCACCATCACTCATTAAGCCCAGCAAATATTGGGCAATAATGGGCAGCAGTGACAGTAGAAGACATCACATCATCTTCCCCTTCTCCTGCTGTCTGTGCCATTTTACAATTCCCAATATACCCTGACACTGTGTTGGGGTGTGTGTATGTGGAGGGGACATGAGGAATTGTAAGAAGTTGCCAATGGGAGGCAGAGGTGCATGCCCGCTGCTGATGGTGTTCCCCACTACTATCTGGTAAGCCTTCCCGCTGGCCTCTTGGGTGCTGGTGGGGAGAAATGGACGCTTAAGGCTTTCATGGGTCAACTGAGCAGGTGTGTGGACCTTTTTATGGGCATGGGCTCTCTGTCTGTGCCCAACCTGACTGACCAACTCCTGATGCCACCCATGAGCCCATCCTTTCCCCTCTTCTTCTCATGAGGGCAGCATTCAAATATAAAATTCCTGGCTTGCCATCTTAAGTGGCATCATTCTGAAACACTTCACAGCATGATTAGGTATTTGTCTGGACTGGGCTTCAGGCTCAGCCTCACTGCTTCTCAGGCCCATGAAGCATTGTCAGCCCATTCAATGGTGCAAATATTGGACTAGATAAACCAATGGTCTGACTTAGTGTAAGGCAGCTTCATATGCTCATTCTGGGAAGAGAGTAACTACTTGACCCAGAGAAGTCATTTTTTGGTAGCAGCCCCTTGCTGAGCATCTTGCATCATTTTCGCCTGAATCTCTTAAAGGTTGAATGAGACTTTAAAAAAAAAAGGGGGGGGGGGGGTATTTAGCATTTGATGGTCATGAATAGATTAGTATCAGTTTTTGTATTTCTGATTGTTTTTTTGCACATGGTTACCTGCCCCAAGCTTTGGGGTGGGGTAGGCTACAAGGCAAGTAAATACATACAGACATTCATAATGAATTAATAAATATAATATTGCTCCTGGGGCATGGAGGACTACTTAGAACCTGAACTCAGCTCTCCCTCTGGGCTTGGCAGTAGACAGTTCATTGTAATTGTAAATGTGTCCTTTTCATCTAATTCTGTATAAAGAGCAACTTTTGCCCCGAGGGCAACCTTGTAAAGGAAAAATACTTATCCAAAAAGCTGTTTACTTGGCTTGTGATTTTTCCTCTAATCCCTTTGTTATTATTTAAAGTAGAGGGATAAGAACAGCCCTCCCATCAGCTCCACCCCTACCCCTTTTTTGTATTTGATTGTGGAAATGGAACCAAATGGAAATGGAAGAGGGTGGGTTGGGTTTTTTTAAAAACTTTTACAAAATTGTCAGTTACATAGCCTGTTACAATTGGCTTGGCTTTCAGATGTACTGATTTCAGGATGATGTAATGTTCCCACAGAAAGGAAGATGGCATCCAAAATCATTCAGATGAACCCCTTTATTGGCCCGAGGCGACAATTCTATGCAAACTTGCTTGGGATTAGGTCCTACTGATGTTAGCATGATTTGCAAGTCAACATGGATAAGACTGGAAAGTCATTGCATTAGTTGAGTAGGAGATCAACATGGCTATTAGCAGAAGTGGCTTGTAAACTCATTTTAATGAATTCCTGAGAATAGGTTTCTCAGTTGTTGAAGCCCTAGTAGCCCAAAAGCCAACATTCATTTCTCAAGAGATCTCTCTCTCCCTCTTTGGGGCATTATGATGGCTAGCAAAAGTTACACAGTGATTAGTGTCCCATGCAGGGGATGGAGGGGGAGTAGTAGTAGTGTTTTAAGGAAGTGAAACATCCATCCTTAGTGAGCAACACTGATCAGTATGTGGCCCATTGTTTCTGGCTGACATTCTCACAATGTTCTGGACTATATCTGACTTCCTTGGCTGATTTATTTATTTATTTATTTATTTGCCGTCTGATGAAATTTGTTTTTATGTTTATATATTGTGGTTTTTATATATTCTTTTAGTAAGCTGCCTTAAATTTTATGAAAGAAAGGCTGTGCAATGTTATGAACAAAATAAAGAGCTCTGTATTATCTTATCAGTTAATTAGTGGCTAGGTATAGTCTTGATTGCACTTGGGTGCCTTCAGCTACTGTGGCTGGGGATCATGGGAGCTGTAGTCCAACAACTTCTGGGGCCCCAAGGCTGAGAATCCCTGTTTTAGATGTTCAGATGTCTAGCTGGGCCCATTTCCATGGAGAGATTGCTAGGGAAGATGGGATCCAACTCCCAGGCCTCTTTGTTTCAAGCTATCTACCTTGGTCAACAAGATGGCTAGAGAGAGGGACAACATAAGGCTGCTCTGGCAACAAGAGGCTGCATGTCACTGACAACCACCACCTTGGAGATTAACAAAGCTCCCTGCAGATACAAAATCCCAGAGAGAAGAAGCCTTTTCCCTGACAGTTTTCTATTTTTGGTTTTTATTTTTTGTCTGGAGAAACATTAAACATGCAAATTCCCCTGTCTTGTAGTCTGAAGTGGCACAGTCTAGGAATAGTTCTATCTATCTATCTATCTATCTATCTATCTATCTATCTATCTATCTACATCACGAACTCATGATCTAGGGTGTGCACAAAACCGGCTTAGCCTGTTTGATTCAAATTCAAACCCAATTCGAACCATGGTGGGTGGGTTCATGGTGGGCTGCTCGAACCCCACCCTTGGTTCGGTTCGAATTTGAATCCAACTCAAACCAGTTCTAAAAGGTTCTACAAAGGTTATATATAATGGGGACTCAAACAGGTCCATTATTCCCTATGCAGAGCACCTGGGGGCACAAAACTGGGGGTGGTGGTGGTAGGCACCCATGGGTGCCAACAACCACAAAAACCCCTAAGAAATTTTAAATGAATTTTTGAAGATTTTTACATTTTTTGCATTTTCCCAACAGAGAATAAAGGGGATTTGAGAATGCCCCATGTGCCCCCTTAAGGGGTGCCTGAGCCACGTAGAGCCCCATTGTGCAGGTGTGGTGGCATCCAAAATGGCCACCACGCTGGGGGAAAAGCCCCGAACGGGCCAAAGAACGACCAAACAGGCTGGTTTGGGAAGTGAGAGAAGCTGGTGGGGGAAGGGAGAACCTCCACGTTCCCACCCGCCACCACCTTGGACACCCCCCCAGAGGGGGTAAGTTTAATTTTAAAACTCTTAAAAACCAAACTTGTGAACCCCCTGAATAGGCTGGCGGGATTCAGACTGAACAGGGCATGGTTTGGTTCGACCTTAATCTGTCAAACTGAATCGGTTTGACGTCGAACCTGTTCGCACATCCCTAATGCTATGAACTGAATCTTGGTCTTGCTTGTCAATAGGGTTGCCAACTAGGGTCCTTTCTAGAGGACATGCGACGATCTTGGGGACCAAACAACTCCCCACCCCCATATGTTGTGGTGTCTGATGTTCTGGGGAGCAGCTGAAACATTATGTTCACTTAGAACACTTTGCCCTCATCAGCAGCGTTTCTTCGTCTGTCTCTTCTCCCTTCTTCCTGACCATCCATCCAATGGGGAACTCAAAGGGGAGCTTCTGCTTCAGTGGCAGGTTGCAGAGCCACATGATGCAGGAGCATGGATAGTGGTGATGTGTGAGCTGGCTCACTTCAAGCCAGGCTTGACATCGAGCTGGCCTGGTTTGAGAGGTCTGAATTTGAACTGGACTGGCCCCCCGTAATAAGAACCAGTTCGCGGACTGGCTCAGGTATACTTGTAAAGGGGAATCTTTGAGTATTCCCTTTAACAAGTAAAGGGGGCATCCCTAATATTAATGGCAAAGGTGCTGGTGGGGTGGGTAGCGAGAAAAAGTGGCCTCCGTCTGCCTCTGTAGTTTTAGAAGAAGGCATGGCAAAGATGGTGAAGGCTGGTGGAGAAGCTTTAGAGGCAGTGGGGGGCTGACAGCCTGGGAAGGCTAGGGCATGGTTTGGGCCTCTGTGTACGTGCAGAGGCCATTTTTGTGACCTCTGTGCATGTGGAACATAGGAACATAGGAAACTGCCATATACTGAGTCAGACCATTGGTCTATCTAGCTCAGTATTGTCTTCACAGACTGGCAGCGGCTTCTCCAAGGTTGCAGGCAGGAATCTCTCTCAGCCCTATCTTGGAGAAGCCAGGGAGGGAACTTGAAACCTTCTGCTCTTCCCAGAGCGGCTTCATCCCCTGAGGGGAATAACTTGCAGTGCTCACACATCAAGTCTCCCATTCAGATGCAACCAGGGCAGACCCTGCTTAGCTATGGGGATGAGTCATGCTTGCTACCACAGTGGTGAATCTCTTCTATTTATCATTCACGAGGTGAGCAAATGGCCCTACCCAACCCCAGCACAGCACTCCTTTAGTGGATGGTCGTGTCACCTTGCATTTCTTTTTAGATTGTGAGCCCTTCGGGGACAGGGGGAGTATCTTATTATTTATTTTTCTTTGAAAACCACTGTGAAACCTTCTGTTGAAAAGTCGTATATAAATGTTCGTAGTTGTAGAGAACAGCAAGCAAGTGGGAGATGGTGCATACACCACTGCTCCAGCACATGAAGAGGCTGGCTCTGCAGCTAGCTGGCTGCTTTGCCTCAAGCCAAGAGGGGAAGTTGCTGGCCTGGCAGGGGAGAGTAGGCTGGCTGACCTGTGGGGGAGAAGGACACAGGACTAGCTCTGCGTGGTAAACCTAACCAGGCGAGGAATTTACAGTTCAGAAGCAGGAGCCTTGAGAACTCAGCACCCAAACAGCAGACTGAGCAGACATACTGTATAGCTCACCTGGTCATCAGCTTCACAGTGGTGAGCTGTATTTATTCTCAAATTATCCAATTTTTATCAAAATATGCATGCGCGCGCACACACACACACACACACACACACACACACACACACACACATATATATAACCAACAAACATATGCAAATTTTATGCAAAGTGGAGACTTCTTGGAGATTTTTTGGGGGGGGTCGGGGGTAAAAAGCATCCTCTGTTTCCACTTTTTTGGTGATGGATATTGACAACCTTTTTCATCATTTGGGATCTGGAAGTTTTTCACACCTGGCTTTTAGTTCACATCTTCTCTGGAATGGAGGGTGTGTGTTCACATACCAGCCTAATTTACCCCAAAGTCCCTGCGAGCTAAAAGGAAGTACTTGACACAAAATTTGGGTTTTTCATTGCATGTTATTATGTAACCTGATTTATATTGAGGATTAAAAAAAATCAACTTTTTCATTGGTTTTTTGGGACAACTTCAAACTTTCAGTAAAGCCTCGCAGTAAAGCCGCAGTAATACTTGCTGTCTGGGAAAGCTCCTGGCAACCCTACTTGTCAAGCATGTGCCCTAGTACTGCGCTGTGGCCCCTCTCAAAGCCCACAGGAGACTGGAGAGTGAGATGAGATTCTCAAGAGGAGGTAGTTGAATTATGGTGACATGCTAGGTGCTGGCATCCAATAGGATGATTCTGCTATCACTCACCGGCACCTGTCTAAACTCTTATTTTCACAACATATGTAATAGATTGGCTATGTTTAAATTTGCATGTTATACTGAAGTCCAAGTGCGTTGGATATGCACTATTAACAGACTTTGTTTTGCTGTGGGCCAACTAGTTATGCACGCAATAGATATTTGTGTGATGAGGAACGAGACTATTTTTTTAAAACAAAAATTTAATCACATTATTATTGTTGTCATGGAGGCAGAAACATACAGGAGGCTGTTTAAGGGCAAAACCAAAGGCTGCTCATAAATTACAACAGAAACAACAAAGGATACTGCTGAAGCAAAACTAATTTCTGTTCCCTTAAAACATTCCAGCCAGCACAGTGGAACAGTGAAGGACACCACAAATCCATTCATTTATTTCAAAATTTGCAAAACAAATCCCTTCTTACACATAGTATTTGTACAACATGAAATTATTATTCAATAAGTTGACATTTTAAACCTATTACTGCCTAAACCCATCTATTACGAAGCTGTTCAGAGCACTAAGTTAACATTTACCGGAACATACATCCACACATCATGGGGAGATCAGGCTCAAATCCTTTATTTCATATTCAGATCTTGTTGGGTCAGGATTGAAAACTGCTACCTTTCTGATACTTTACGGAAAAGCCACTGTGAAATCCACAAAAGAATTATTATCAAGTAACTGCAGTTATTCAGCTAGATGTTGACTTTGATATGTCAACTCTCTGATCTTTAATAGAAAATTGATGGTCTTGCCCCGAGGGTCAGTCATATGTACGACCGGGCTGGGGCAAGGTTTGCATTACATTACAGTGAGCTTCGCAGTCTCATTCTTTGGCAAAGTCAAACAAAGCCAAATGGATCCCTTGTTAGTTTTGTTTTCTTCATTTTGTGTTGGCATATGGATTTAATTCCATAATGGGGGACCGCTGGGCACAATCTGATTTATTGATTTTCTGGGGAGAGCTTTTTTACCCTAGGACACCCAGAAGTGTAGTAAAACAAAAGCAAACTGGTGCAACATTCTTCACTTTCTACCCTTGCTTTTAATTATGACAGGCTAGATTTGTCCCAAGAAAGCATACAGCCCTATTCAATTTAGATCTCCAATTAATTTGTCCCCTGCAAAGTTTGTTGCTCACCAGAGATGCCTAAAATTACCAAGACATTTTTTTTACACTTGTTGGTGTGTATATTGTACTTTTATAAAGGCTGCAATCCTATCCATACTTACTTGGGAGTAAATCCCATTGAATGCAGGGCACTTTCCAGATTACACCCTAAAACAGCAGTAAGATGCTTTGGCTTGGCAGGATCATATTGAAAACAATCCCCAGAATCTCAAACTCCTACAACGGGAAAATACAGCTATTTTTCTGCAACGGACTTGCAACCTTGTAGCACTAAATTGCAAAGATAAAATCCGAAGTAAGGCATCAGAAATGTGAACGGCCCCTTGCTGTCAGCGCAAGGACTGCGGTGTCACAACACAGGAAGTATGGAAACACACTTTGCAGATCTGTAATGACACTGTGGTGAGGGTTAATCTGGAAAGCGCCCAGGGAAGAACTAAACAGTAAAGAACAATGGGACTGCTGCCCCATCATGTGTACTACAACTCACTGAGATGGTTCTCACAAGCAGCCAAGACTGGGCTAAGGCAGCCAAGCCCAGGCTTGGCTCCTCGTGAGAATGACAGGAATCCGCATGGATCCCGGCGGCAACTCAGCAGCAAACCTGCCAAAGACGCCCACCAGTGAGCAAAGGTTAAGGGCACGAGTGCACCCCTAACCTGGGCTAACTGCTCGTGTGTGAGCGCCGGATACTCCCAGCTGGTGCTGGGACAGGAGCAGGCATGGGGGAATCCCCACAATGTGCCACACACTCATGTGGGATGATGCATTTCTGCCCCAATGCCTTGGGACAACACGTCCCTGCCTGGAACAATGCGTCCCTGCCCCTGTGCCCCCACACTCCCTGGGGCAGCGGCGGACTGTCTGGACGCATGATCCGCATGCCAAGATGGTCCTCAGAGATCGTGTGCCACACCGCCCAGACGTGAGAATGACCTTACCTTGTGTCCTGATGTCATTTGACTATGCATTTTCCTGCCTCTTCTTCACGTGCTGGAGGACATGAGGAAATGCTCAGAATAATGACATGGGGTCAAGGAAGAAGTTGTATTATCAATTCAATTCAATTCAATTCAACATATTTCTATACTGCCCCAAACCTCTGTATTGTGTGTTTTGGAGGGTAGCACAGAGAAGAACATGAATGCTGTCTTGGCAGCAGCCTGTGTTTTTCAGAACCAGTTGATCCATGCTTAGTGGGACATACCTCCACCATGCACAGGATCTGGCTGCAATTCATAGGAAGCTGTTCATATAGCTTAGTCTTGTCTGCACTGACTGCCAGTGGTTCTCCAAGGTTTCGAGGGGTGGGGGAGAGTCTTTCCCAGTCCTACCTATAGATGCCAGGAACTGAACCGGAGACCTTCTTCATGCAAAGCAGATGCTCTTCCCCAGAGCTACAGCCCCATCATGTGTTCTCTCTCTCTCTCTCCATGTTAACTTTCTACAAAGTTGCATTTTAACTTCTCTTTGGTAGGTGTGCTGTGTGGAAAAACTAGGACACCCATGTTTTGGGACTGCAGTCAGGATCCAGCTTCTAAGTGTCAGCAGAAGCCGCTGGGGGTTGGGTGAGGGGTACTACTCTATGCATAATTTCTTTGATGGCTACAGATAGATATGTGGTGTGGCAGGAGCTAAAGGAAATGGGAGGGAGGGAAATATGCTTTAAAGGGGGAAACCCCCCCTTCATCTTCTTCAACTTCTGTTTCCTACAACAGATATTACATAAACATCGCATCAAATGCGCCCAGGGAGCCTTAGATGGTATAAAGACTCCTTTGCTCTCATTCATAGCTTCCCACCAGGTACTTGTATTTATGGGTTTAATTTGTACTGTTCCTAATAAAAAGAGGAGAGGGGGGTTAAAATAGCTCCCCCCCCAAAAAAAAAATATCAAGAGGCTCTTTCATGGCAAGCCATCTTAGGAAACCATGGACTCTTTTTCCCCAACATATGCTTCTGTGGATCATTGTTCTAAAGTGAAAACTGATCCTGCTTGGAAAATCCCTTAGTGAGATCTCTGTCAAATCCCTGTCTGTTTTGCGCTGCTATATGAAGTAAATGCACTGCAATAACAAGAGAATATATTTTAAACACTAATTGCTACTGAAATGGAGAAATATGTGCAGTTTGAGGGTGATGTGAGTAACCTTTACGTGGTTTATAGAACACACTGATGTTGTTCTCTGGGCCATCCATGGTATGTTTGTAACATACTTCTCCATACTATACAGTTATCTTTAGTGCTTGACTTTAATAAACAACTCAGAATATCTATTCTGGCTATTAGTTGTGCTTTTTCATGCTGGCATATAAATGCATCTGTTGGATGGGCTCAGATGGAAATTGGAAAGCCTGGCTATAGCTGACCTGGACCCTTTGGCTTGTCTGACAAGATAAAGGCTGCACTGCCATGAAAACCTAGGTTGTCACAAAAGGGTTACCTTTTAGTTGCCCTCTCCAACACAACATTTGGATGACCACCATGGGGACAAATTGTGATAGAGTATTTCCTTGTCTGCTCTCTAGTGACCTGTCTGCTTCTGTGTTGATGTGAACAAGAGTGTGATTTGTTGTTGGATGTGAGACAATAGAATGCCAATAGAATGACTACAGAACTGATCAACCAAAGCTCATAGTTAGCATTCATCCCTGTGGTCAATACTAATCTCTATGATAATTTTCACCTGAGAGCTTGCTTTGGAAGTTCAAAAGAAGTAGCAGAAGAGCAGAAGGTTTCACGTTGCCTCCCTGGCTTCTCCAAGATAGGGCTGAGAGAGACTCCTGCCTGCAACCTTGGAGAAGCCGCTGCCAATCTGTGAAGACAATACTGAGCTAGATAGCCCAATGTTCTGACTCAGTACATGGCAGGTTCCTATGTTCCTATTGTAAATGGAATGTGTAAAAGATAGCACACTCCCTGAGGGCCCTCCACATTGCACCAGCTTTAATGGTGCTGACATTATAGCCTAGGAGGCCTCATTCCTTTTGGTAATTTCCCCCCTATCTTAAAACGAGCTAGACAAAATGGTGAACTGTTTCCAGTTCAAGCATTTCTTGGCCATAGATTTATAATGCCAGGCGCCTTCTTTCCACATGACCACCCTGTCAGATCTTGGGGCAGGAGAGAATAACAGTGGAAATCTGCGGGATGGTCTGGATTTTCCATAAGCACTTGCCTTAAATTTATTCATAAGCTCTGTCCTTAGCATGTTTTACTGCCATCTAGAAAACCTCCCAAACATAGTTTGGAAGTAGAATGGCAATTTCATCATGTTCTCCGATGCAAAGAAAAAAGCATAATGATATAAACAAATGTTTCCCCCATTTGATTTTAATCCAAACTGGGCAGTAACTTAAGCCTTGACTGCATTCTATCCCCACTTCCAAGCCTCCTCTTTCCCTGCTTATCTTCCACATGGCTCCAGCAACAGCAGGAGAATGGAAAGACATTTTGGCCACCTTTGCACATAACGACAAGCCGCGGGTCCAACAGACCTGCAGTTTGCCCCCATTCCCCCCACTGCACTCCCTGACAATCTGCAGTCTGGGAGACTGCAAGGGGGAGGAATTGGCTGCACAGGCTCCCTCCTTTGCATGAAGGAAAGCCATGGCAGCCAATCCAGGGGAGAGAGGGAGGAGCTTCCTACCTTCAACTCCAGTTTATGCAGCTTACACAAACCAGAGGACATAGCAGCAGAGTTCGGATGACATGATGCCACTTCTGGACCCAAGGTTTCAGCAGTGAAACTCAAGTGCAACCAAAGTTCAAATTCAGGTTTGGAGTCAAAAACTGATCCATGGTTCAGTAATGAAACTGCAGGTTCATTCATTCAGACAACCACAAACGTGAACCTTTAGCATGGTTGCCTCCAGTCTGGCAATATGTCCGAATGTGGCCATGGTCTCTAGCCTTCCCAGTGCCTAGTCTATAGTCATCACAGTTTTCCAGATGCAAGGAGCACTGGAAATAGTAGTCTTCCCAGCACTACTGACCCATGGCAGAGATCTGGAGAGACTACAATTCCCAGCACACTTTGCATTTGGCCATTGTGATGACTATGTACATCAGGGAGGGAAGTGGGGGAGTGAATTGTGTCTTCCCATTCTCCTGCTGCTACAGCAATACAGGTAAGAAGGAGAAGGGGTTGGAGGGATAAGGAAGGGAAAGGGGGCAGGCTGTGGGAAGAATTCTGAACTAGGGCTGAAACCAACAAATTGCTATTCAATTCAGGGAGGAGAATAGTTCATCCTCCCCGCCCCCATCTCACTGATCAACCTGACTGGATCACTTGTACTGTATTTATCAATATCCCCGACACTTCTACAATGTTCAAATTCTTCAAAATAAGAGGAGGAATGAGCCTATAGTCATGGGCAGATCACTCTTTATAAATCTAATTTCAGATTCAGGCTGACTGCAAGTTTGTTTTTTTTAAAGCCATGAAAGTTTGTACTTTGGATGTTTCAGCGGATTGGGGCCTAGACGGGGCTGTTGTTATTGTATCCGAGAACCAGTTTGGATGCTACACAGAAGAGGAGATGGTGAAAGCACAAATTACGCATGCTTCTGTATTCTTAATAGTTGTATAAGATCTAGGGTGGGGAGACATAGATCGAGACAAATGTTTCACTTACAGCACTGAATGTCTTTCCCATATAGGCAATTCATCTTGTGTGAAATGGCCCTCACAGTACCCTGAGATTTGAATTTGTAGATGCTGAGAAATACAGCGCTGGAATAGAGGACATCTGAAAAGTGCAGAGTCCAAAAGCAACGACTTCATGACACATCTCTTTGCTCAGTAGGTCACAGAAACTCCCTATTCTGTTCAAAGCAGAAGGGACAGTTGGGAATGTGTATTGCCTTTCAGGGCTGGTTCATTAATTGCCCTCTTGAAATGGGCATTTTGCCATGGGCGGGGGGAAAAGAATCAAAGGGTTCCAATATTAATAATTAACGAGATTTTCTTGTTATAGAGGGTGTTTCCCCTATCCATCTCAGAGCACTTGCTAGGTTAAAAAGAGATTGCTTGTCCCCTTCTCTCTTCTTGGCATTTAACTAGTAGGTTTGTTTTGTTTTGATTCATGAATGCCTTCTGGAACTACAGTCTAGGCAGGTGACGACACTTGCATGGCCCTCCAGAATTCTGAGCGTCTGGAAATGGTGAGACAGAGCGCAACAATTCTAATGTTGGTTCACGCTTAAATGTACATCACTTGAGCCCTATTTGCATATTGTGTTCAACACTTGTATAGCAAGTGTACAGTGACACTGATACAGATCTGTACACAAGTACAATTTATTCAACACAATGGAGCCATTTACACGACCTACCGGGTGGGCAGGGGGAATGCTTCGCAAACCTTGCCTTTCAGCCAGAGAATCATCCCACACAGTTCACACTGCTCCATGCAGCACAGAGTAGGCGATATCGCTTTGAGGCCAGGACCCATTGTCCTGGCCTCCGGGTATCCCACAGAGCATCATGCACCAATCACCCCTGGGATTATTCCCCCAGGGGATGGGCACTCAAGGCCCCGTCTTGATCCCAGCATCGGCTTGCACCCTTAACCTGGGCTAAGAGCCAGGCTTCAGTGCTGGGTTTGGCACTGCCAGGATCCACATGGAATCCTGGTGGTCCTCATGGGCAGGCAAGCCCAGGCTTGGCAGCTTGTGAGAACAGCCTCATTATGTTGAATAAAGGTACAGCAGGGCACTTCCTATCTATGCTATGCATCTGAAGGGCCTGTACCCAGCTACCCTTTTAAAATGGATGCAGATCCAAGGCCCATTCACATGTTATGTTCAACACTCATACAATGAGTGCACATTGTACACAGTACAGATCTGTACACAGATACAGTCATTCACATGTTATACTGAATGCAGGTACAGAAGTACACTTCCTATCTGTACCATGCATTTGAAGGGCCTGCATCCAGGTTCCCTTTTAAAATAAACACAGATTCCGTCACTCACACAAACCTATGTACAAGTGTACAGACATCTGTACACTTGTACAGCTTAATGTCTGAATTGGGCTACAGTCATTCACACAAAAATATGTACCTCTGTATGGACATATGAAATCAGGGTCAACATAATGTCTGAATAAGGCTTTGATCTCTTAGCACTCAGAATATTATAGGTGACCTGGATGCATGTCAGCTGGGTGTGTGAAGTGCCTCAGTTAAAAAATTTTGTTTGAGGTGATATGAAATATTTGCCTGCGATATTTGATCTGAGATGACGTTCGCACACATGCAAGTCTTCACACATTGCAGTCATCAAACAATAAGAATGTATGCATGGAACACTACTCTAGCATACCATAAAACTGGATTGTAATTTCAGAGCCAGTCTGTACATTCAGAAAAATCATAAGGTATAGTCCTCCTGGGACTGTACTAATTTGTAGACCAGGTGGGGAGATTCTGTTTTGAATACTCCCCTCATGTAAACCACTTCTCCTATCTGTGGTAAGCTAGCAAGCCATGGAGAAGTATTTGACTAGCCTAGTTTTCTTCCTGATGCTCCGGATTCCCATGTGGATGATTGTGATGTGCGAGATTTTTTACATCGAGTAGAATTCAAAGATGTGATTCTTCCTGCCTGCATCTGAAGTGGCTTGGCCCTTGGAAGACAATGCTGTGAGCTGGGGTCAGCATGGCTCAGCTCCAGAACGTTGAAATTTGACACCAACCTTGAAATTTGCTTTCAATCCTAGGTCTCAGCCCTGAAACATATGTAGCACTCATAAAGAAAAGAGTGCCTCTGAGCATGTACACTCTCGCCACTGAATAATCACTATTCATCCCCCCCAAAAATGGCAAATGGGGACCGTCCTCTCAGATCAAAGGGTATTACTTTCTCTTAGGCCAGAGCCTTGGCACATTTCCTTTAAAAAAGAGAGCACTGCATACAATGTAGTATATCTAGACTCCTCCAATTTGGATTCTTCCCTATTGCTGGCATGCCCCTTCTCTCAGAAGTGCTGAATTCTTCTGTTTCAAACACTCCTTCCTGAAAGTGCTCCCAATTGAAAGAGAGGAGAAGGGGGCATTGGATTACTCTGATTCTACTTACAGAAGGTTTACAATTTGTCCCTTGAGAAAGAGGGAAATATTGCATTCAGCCTCAAAAAAGAAAGAAGGCAAAAAAAGGGGGGGGGGAGAAAGAAAAAGAAAGAAAAAACCACAAACCCTCCTTGCTGAATACTTTGCCCACATTTTCTATGTAATTAGGAAATGACATTCATCTGACAATGTAAACTCATTAAATCCTCTCAATGGAAGCCACGGGCATTGTCGAAAAGCCTAGTGTCAACATAAACTGCTTAAAATATTTTCCTCCGTTTCCTCCTGATTGCAGGCTGGCTCCTTCATAGCCAATCAGTGTGTGTTAATGGAATGGGAGTGCTAAATGCTTTTTCTGTATGTGGAAGGCGTCACACTCTCTCTTAGTGCAAGTTCTGCCTCACAGCCAGATCTGGCCCCATCTTCACCCTGGCCCTTTCATCTCCCTTTGTTCCGCATCTACGCTGAGGCAGAGACTTTCCCACCTC
This sequence comes from Hemicordylus capensis, assembly GCF_027244095.1. Taxonomy (NCBI): domain Eukaryota; kingdom Metazoa; phylum Chordata; class Lepidosauria; order Squamata; family Cordylidae; genus Hemicordylus; species Hemicordylus capensis. The sequence goes on from NC_069660.1 coordinate 122,909,092, forward strand.
TCTCTGTCTTACTGTGGCTCTGAAAGATGATTGCCTTCTGGTGAAGCCCTTTCCCCTTCTTCTGTACCCAAGCTCCATGTTCAATGAACATCAAAAAGCCTTCTCATACCCTGATGGTTTAAATCTTTAAACAGAGAGTAACAGCCTGAGTACATCCAGACCCCTCACATCCCATACTCTTGTCACTATATGTTCCCGCAACAATTACCAGGAGAGGGAGGCTGCCGAGCGAAATCAAGTAGTGTGTGTTGTCTCCCTGGACTCCATGCTGGTGCTCTGATCAGGACTTCAGCAAAATTCTGTTTGAAATGAGAATAGACTAATTTTCATCAGCCTCTTCTCAGAAGGGTCCCATGTGGGCCAGCATGCCAAGGGTCATCATTAGAAAACCGCCTTCAAAAGAACGAGGGAAGGGGGGCGGTTCCTGTGGCAAAGCTTTCCCTCTCCCTTTGTTAAATTTATAAGCATTTATGTAAAATGTATACATTAATTGTTACATTTCTCTGTGTTTCTTTGGAAAGCCTGAAAAGCAATGCCCTGGAAAATGCACTCGGAGGGAAACAGACTCAAAAAAATAGCCCACGTAAGGCCGAAAAGAGAGAGAGAGAGAGAGAGAGAGAGCGCCTTTGAGTGAAAAATTCACAAGAATTCTATGATCAAAGGATGCTCCAACTCCCAGCTGTTCAAAGGGACTTATATTTTTTTTAAAAAAAATCAGATGTGACCAAGAATAGAAAAGATCTCATTAAGAGCTTAACAAGATGATGACAGGTGAAGCCATTGGTTGCTTAAATGCCGTAACATTTTTTCCTAAGCAGTTACTCATTTGTTTTCTTGGAATCAATTGAGATTTCCTCAGAATCATTACAGGATCAAGTCAGGTTTGTCCACTACGGATAATAAACATGCAGGCAAAGTACTGAACTACAGAGTAATTAAGACATCAGACTGCTCTCTTCCCACCCACCCCCAGCCCCACCCGCAGTTAGATAATTGTCAAGCATGTTAGAGGAATTAGTAAATTTTATTTTCCATTTATCAATTTCTCTCTGAAGTCCGTCTGCTTCTTAAAAGGCAAACGAAGGGCGTTGCGGAGTGTGTAAGCAACAGAAATGGATCTCCAGAAGTTTAACTCTAAGCCTTGAGACATAAGGAAGAGGTTAGTTTTCTGTGTCTTTGGAGACTCACTAGGAACCGAGGGCTGGCCGGATATGACTCTTGCTTCATTTTTATAGCCATTGTTTAGCTGCTACAGTGTTTGTAAAGCACAGGGAAAAAAATCTTTATAATTCTCTTAAGCACCTTAAATCCCTTTTCACTTTCCCCAGGCAGAGTCTTGATTCTCTTGCATGTTTGTGGGCTCTGACCTTCACAATGCACATCTCCCAGCAGTAGTAGCCAGTTTCTTATTCTTTAAGTGCTGGAGGAGTCATGAAAAATTCAGACACCGGGTTTCCCTGAGACCAATCTGGTGGCTTTGTCTTTGTGCTAACTGCTGCTTTCTATACATCATTCAGAAGGTACATACTGTTGTCGGCCCCTGAACTGCTACTTGGTGTTAAACATGAATATTTGTAGCTTAGCAAGGGACCAAATTTAAAAAAATTAATATTTGACAACCTTTGAGAGGCAGCCCTGGCACAGAACTCTGCATATGAAAGATGAGATTTGTGAAAAGTCAGAACTTTCCCCCCCTGCTTTCCCCTCAACCTTCCCCCCTTCACTAAGGCAATTTGAAATGCAGTGCGAGAGTCACTTTGAAATTGTTCTGATTACCAGTCTGTCATCTGGATAAACACATTATGAATGTACCACCGAAAACAGTCTGCCGTGGTGGTGGATTTGGCTTGTTTCTGTTCTTCGCCTCTAGACTGCAGGGAAAATTCATTCTGTGCATGGACCACTAATCCTATCTGACCCAGGCAGTGGGGCACGTTGATATACAGCTTATTCTGGTTAACCATCAGAGATATATCCAGTGGCAAAATTGCCTTTTCCCACATTTCTTAATTAGAATTGGAATCAGCTTAGAACTAATAGATTCTCTTATTAGTAACAAGAAGCATTGCTAGCTCTCTAGTTCAAGTGGCATATCTGTATAACTTATAGCCTTAAGAGCTTAGCCAGTCACACTCCTGGCGGAATGCCTTTGACTCTCCCATATTAATGAGTTGTTCTAAATTTAGTCTACTGTGACAAACTAATATTAATACAGTATTTTATGGCCCAGGGCTTTGCTAATGCATAGGAATGAAACACGGAATCAAAGGAAAGGGGAGGAAGAAGCTGGCTTACTTGGTGTGTGATTGTCAAGATAGAAGATAATCCAAGTATGTAGATATTAAGACTTAAAATGTAATACACTGCTTATGGATTTCTATTACGTGAAACATTTTCTATTATTTTAAATCCTCGTCGTCTTAGTTTCCTATTTTCAGGGGTTTATAACTTGGCCATAAAGATTCGCTCTGGGCTGTCACTTGGCATACAGGGCCTTAACCTGGGAGCAATTGTTTTTAGAAAGTTAATTTTCAAACAAATCTGTGTTGTCATTTTTTTCCTTTAAAAAAAGCACAGATGCCAGCAGAAGACTCCAGCTGCATATGACTAAATTCTACCATGTCTGAAAACTGAACAAAATCCAGGATGTGATTTGTTTGTCTTGGCAGCTAATTAATATCTTTTGCATCCTACACAAGCATGCTATCATTATCTGAAAAGTGCCTACTTTTCAGAAATTAGCCCACTGAAGGCAATAGGAGTTGGTCACTGTGTGCAGGATTAGGTCCTCTGAGTTGGAAGCAATTTTTTTAATTTATGGGTTTCCATTTATATTTGTCCTACCTATGTCCCAAAGTGAGAAAGCAGTCACTAATATAGAAGAATGTAAATCCTGAAAATATAAAGTGCACAGTGTCATAAATATGCTTAGTCTTTGGACACTGAATACAAGCTAAAATGAAAAGGCTTCTGGAAGATGTTCAAATTCAAGAAATGGCAAATGTCCATAATGGTAATGCTGCTGCTCAGAATACATCTTGGGGCAACTTCACATGTTAGCTCAGAAGGTCCTACAATAAAAGTGGAAGTGACTTTCATTGCTTCCTATGCAAAACCCTGTGTGTGTGTGTGTGTGTGTGTGTGTGTGTGTGTGTGTGTGTGTGCGTGCATGTGCATGCACCACACACTTATTTCCAGGGAGATGCATGGACATCTCCTTCAGATGTTATGCAGGAGCAGTTTCTTGTGTGTCTGTCGTTGCCATTTCTGTATAACTTATAAAGCCACTACCAATGGTGGATGGTGCTCAACCTCAGTGACAGAACACATGCTTTGTATGCAGAAGGCCCTGGTGCAGTCTAGGAACACAGGAAGCTGCCTTCTACCGAGTCAGACCATTGCTCCATGTAGCTCAGTATTGTCTACACAGACTGGCAATGGTTTCTCCAAGGTTGCAGAAGGGAGTCTCTCCCAACCGTATCTTTGAGATCCAGGGAGGTGTTTTATACTGAGTGTTTTTGTAACTTTAGGGTTGAAATGATCATAAGGCTTGAAGAGCACCTTCATAAGGGTTAGCATCCCCTTCCAAGTTGGCAGGAAAGGGCAAATGATTATATATTCCTTGGCCTTCAGGGCCTAGGCAGTGAAGCAATATAGCCTTCTGCTTTATAAAATCAGAGGTCTGTATAATGAGGAGGTACGTAATTGCAGAAATAGGACCTCCATTGTTTTCAGGGAAGAGTAGGTTATCCTGGAGTGGACAAGAAAAAGAGTGGAGTTGGGATATGAGCCATCTGCAGTGGGCATCCAGTGAACAACAGAGTCCAGGAATCAAGAAGGAAAAAGTACTTTCAGGGGTTGTGCAGGTCAGTAATCTGGGGAAACAATCAGCAGCAGTGATAGTAGAAAGGAGTTCAGGAATGTAGGCCCAGTAATGCAATGAAATGAGGTTTTTATTTATTTATTGTTAAATTTATACCCTGCCTTTCATTAAGAAAATCACAAGGTTTCGGGAACATTCACAAGCTTTTCAGGCTCACTCATTTAGCTGGTTCAAAATCCTGTCGCCAAATGTTTTATAGCTGCTTCCCTCACAAACACAAAGTAATCTTATGTAGATTTAACTAACAATTTATTCAGAAACAACTCCATTTTCTCCTTCTCCTCCCTTTTCCTTTTTGACTTCAACCCCCCCCCCCACATGATCCCCACTGGGACAAACTTCTAAACAACAAAACATAAAAGATTACTGGATAGAATACACCAGGAGGGAACTTGGAACCTTTGATTCCAAGCATGAAGATGCTCTTCCCAGAGTGGCCCCATCCCCTAAGGGGAATATCTGACAGTGCTCACATGTAGTTCTCCCATCCAAATGCAAACCAAGACAAACCATGTCTAGCAAACAATTCATGCTTGCTACCAAGACCAGCTCTCTGCCCACTCTCAGTCACTGCCATGTCCAGATACAGGTGGAGAAGGCCCAGGGGCGTAGCTAGGGGAGCAGGGGCCCGTGTTCATCCCTCTCTCTGGCGGCCCCCCAGAGTGAGGGAGATAATGAAGAAAATAGGGAGGGATGGAGCTGGAGGGCCCTCAGGAGCTGGGGGCCCGTGTTCTTTGAACCCTTTCATTCAATTACAGCTACGCCCCTGAGAAGGCCCTTCTCTGACACCTTGGAGAGCTGTTTCTAGCCAATTCTGAGCTAGATCAACCAATGTTAATATAATGTCAATATAAGGCAGCTTTGGATGTTTAAAGCAACTTTCCATGCTTCGTCTTCTGAGGTTGGGCTGATGACTAGTAGCAAGAGCAAGAACACTCAGAGGCACACTTAGCCACGGACCTTGGGGATTTGGTCCGTGACTGAGGACCAAATTGATTTGCTCCAAATGACTGAGGGGCCTCTGGAGCCCTACCTCTGCCCTGCACTCGCTGCTGCCCTGCTGCCCTGATATTTGCCATCTTCACCACCATTTGTGTGGCTGGGGGGTGGGCCAAGCGGAGCAGGCCTCCCCCCATGGTGATGGTGGCGGCGGGTATGGTGGCCGCGCCATACTCACACTGCGCAGGCACACCCGCCAGACAGGCCCACCAGCTGTTGTGCCCGCTGATGCCACCACAGGGGGAGACCTGCTTCGCTCAGCTCACTCCCACTCCCTCGCTGTGCAAATGGTGGTGATGATGGTAAATATTGGCATGGCGGGGCAACGGCAGGCGTGGGGTCGGTGCGGGGCAGTGGCAGGGCTCTGGAGGCCTCCTAGATCATTTGTAGGGCCCCCCCGGACTTTGTAGGCCCAGACTTTGTAGGCCCTTTGTAGGCCCGGACTTTGTAGGCCCCCCCCGAGCCTCCTAGATCATTTGTAGGCCCCCCACCGGACTCAGGAGCATCAACGGGGAGGCGGTAGGTATCTTAAAAATTCTTTTAAGGGGGGGCCTTGCAGCAGGGGGTGGGCTCTGAAGCCCTTCAGGTCCAGGATGATTTTGGATCTAGGTGCGCCACTGAGCATATTCATTAAATCTCCTGCTTAGAGAGGCCTAATAAGCCAACTTGCTCTCAGCTTTAAGGACTGGCTGATTTTCTTCTGGATGGTGTTTGAGGGAATTGGCTAAATAAAGGTTTTGTTGCAGCTGATGTTTTATCTTGGAATTTACTGTTGTTAGTGTTAATTGGTTTCATTGTTACTGTTTTAGGAGAGCTTTTTTTAATGATTGTATTGTAATTTTACATATGGGCCACCTAGAGGCTGTGGAATACATGAACAAATACTCTTTTTTTAAAAAGGGAATGAATGCATACATAAAAGAATTGTTTGAATGAAATGGACTTTGTGAAGCAAATGCTATTGGTCAATCTTCGACACGAAAATGGTCTGTAAGGCCAGGTTCAGATGTAGCACATTAGACCCATGGCTCTGCCCCCCTCCCGCCTGTCTCTCTCTGCAGTCAGCTAGACTGAAGAGAGGCAGGGGACCTGGCTGTGTGGGATTCCTTCTTCACAGGACAGCCCACACAGCCAATCCCTTAGAGAGGAGAGCTGGTCATGTGGTAGCAAGCATGACTTGTCCCCATAGCTAAGCAGGGTCTGCCCTGGTTGCATATGAATGGGAGACCTGATGTGTGAGCACTGCAAGATATTCCCCTCAGGGGGTGAAGCCGCTCTGGGAAGAGCAGAAGGTTTCAAGTTCCCTCCCTGGCTTCTCCAAGCTAGGGCTGAGAGAGATTCCTGCCTGCAACCTTGGAGAAGCCGCTGCCAGTCTGTGAAGACAATACTGAGCTAGATAGTGCAATGGTCTGACTCAGTATATGGCAGTTTCCTATGTTCCTAACTCCAGCGTTCAAATGTAACACTGGCATCGCAAAACTGGAGTTAGGGGCAGCAAACTTCCACTCTGAATGAGGGGAACCACCGGTCTCTTTTTGCCCTTACCTCTGGTTTGTAGAGTTTGGAAGTGTGGCTTCAGAAACCGGAGGTGAAGGGACTTTCGGTTTCCTATTTCATCTGAACTCAGCCTATGAGACTCTTTCATGTGCTTGCCATTTCTCAGCCATGCCTTTCTTGCTTTGTTGCAAGGGTGGCTTTTGCTGGTACCATGCGATGAGCTGTATATTTGTCAATAAGTACTATCGGGAGGCAGGAGCTGCTCCCCTGGAGTTTTCGTTTTAGTACGTTAGTAGTGCCTCAACATTTCTGAAGGGAAAAAGGGCCTGTACAAAAGCTCAGTTGAGGCAATCTCCCCCCCCCCCCAATAAGGACATGTTTATAATAATTCAGCACAGAAGGAGCCTTTGCTAGTGGATGGATTTTTGAACCCACTAAATAAATAAATAAATACATAAATAAATAACTCTGTTCAAACAAAATTGTCTGTGGGTACAGCCAATGCATGAGAGGTACAGCAGAATTCCAACTCCCATGCCTCCAAGCATCAATGGACTGAATGTTTGTTTGTGAAGGGCAGCATTGAAAATGGGGAGGGTTCCTCTCCATCTTATAGAACCCTTTGCGGACAGCTGATGAGTGCCTAGGTGTGTAACCATCTGGCATGTTGGCATGAGGGCCATGGCTAGTGGGAGTGATCTCACTACATCCCTCATGCATGAGTTGTACCTGGGTCATCAAAATAAAATCCAAGCTAGACTGTCAAGGGGGCCAGCCCTGACATCCTGGCTCATGCAAACCAGACCCAGATGGTTTTTTAAATAAGCACACACACACACACACTCACTCACTCACTCACTCACACTGACTCTTGCTTCAATACAATGAGACAGTGACGGACATTCTGACTAGTGCTGCACCCACATAGAAAAGTAAAGTGTGCAGCTGTTCTGTTCTCAACTAAGAAGTATTGATGCTTGTGTGGGGATGATTTTTTTTTTGCCAGTCTCACCTTCCCCCAGAATTACACTGTGCCACCCACAAATATGTCCCTGTACAATCCTCAGGGACATATTTGTGGGTGGCACAGGGTAATTCTGGGGGAAGGGAAGATCAGCAAAACAAACAAACACAAAAAACCCCTATCCCACATAACCACCTGTGCTTCTTTAGAACAGAAAAGCTGCACAGGTGCAGTGTTACTCAGATAACACTGTGCCTGTGCAGATACCATATGGGTAGGTCCTCAGTGTATAAACTGACTAGGGACATTACATGTGTCTCTAGGGTCCCTGGCACAGTCTGTTTTCTATCACCTGCCATCCAATCTGATTTTTAACTAGAGATGTCAAGTATGGAACCTGGCACTTTATACACTGAAAGGATGCACTTTCCCACTGAGCTAAGGCTCCTCCCAGATTGCAAAGTGTAGAATCCAGAGAATGAAGAGTCGTAACACAAACAGATCGGGCAGTGGACTACAATTAACAAGAATCTAAAGAAGAAAACCTTTAGTACAGCAAAGCAATGCAGACTGCTTTCCTGCTCTCCAGCTTCTACTCTATCTGCCTGGTCCCCAGACCAGGTCTGGACTGGGCTGTAACTAATCTGTAGCATTATTCAAGAGGTGACTTGGATTAGAGAATGGATTCATTAGAAACACCATGAAAAGAAATTTGGACCTGCTGTTCACAAACCCATAAGAAGCATCGGTATCTTCTGCTGGGATGTTACTGGTGATGCCCAGCAACATCCTTGCACACAGTGAAAAACCATGGCACTGATTTGGAACTCTTGGCATTCATAACGCCCTCAGTCTAAAAATTATGCTGGCCATTTCAAACCTTGGTATCGTGCTACTTTTCCTTTGTAGTCTATGGTCTTCAGAGGCAGAGTCACCATTGCATGGTGGTGGGTGGTGGTTCCAAAGAACCTGGGCTGCTGTGCTCAGAGGCTATGCCTGGCACCCCAGCCACACCCCCTGTGTTTGATGTCAGATGCAGGGGGCATGGCCATGTTAGCAAATGGGGCCACATGCCCCATTTGCGAGTAAACTTTGTCCAGTGCCATGTTTGCAGCTTGGCCCAGAGCGCCTCTCACTCCTTGCATAAGCAGAGAGACACATTCTGGCCAGGCTGGGAACCCAGCGCTGGTTGAAGCTTTTAAAAGACGGAGCCACATGGTGTCCTCTCGCCACTACTGATGGTTTTTCACTCCATGGCAGTGATGACTTTTAGAAGATATGGTTTCCCTGGTTTCATTGGTCAATCTTCGACAAGAAAATGGTCTGTAAGGCCAGGTCCAGATGTAGCACATTAGACCCCGTGGTTCTGCGCTCCACCCGCCACCTGTCTCTCTCTGCAGTCAGCTGGACTGCAGAGAGCCAGGGGAACTGGCTGTGTGGGATTCCTTCTTCACAGGACAGCCCGCAAAGCCAATCAGGCCAGAGTGAGGGAAGAGCTTCCTCCCTCAACTCTGGTCCCGTTGGGCCCAAACTGCAGTGCCAGCGTTCAAATGTAACACTGGCATCGCAAAACCAGAGTTAGGGGCAGCAAAATTCCACTCTGACCGAGGGGAACCACCGGTCCCTTTTTGCCCTTACCTCTGGTTTAACCCTAACTTCAGCAAGCCCACGTTGTGTCAGTGTCGGAACTCCCAGGCGTCGGAACTCCGAAGAGTGTCGGAACTCCCAGGCGTCCTTTGCGCCCAAAGCGCCAGTTTGGGCTGAGGCTTTGCAGAGAGAGGAGCTCTGTTTGCGAGCTCCTCTCTCCTTCTCCAATTGTGGGTCCCTGATCGGCCCGACTGACGCGGGCCGAAGAAGGTGGTGAGGACTTGGGCAGCTGGAAGGGCGGGCGGGCGGGCGGCGGCCACGGCAGCAGTAGCTTGGGCCGATTCGGCCCCTAATCCGGGCGCGTGGGCGGTCGGCAGTGGCGGCAGTAGCTTGGGCCGATTCGGCCCCTAATCCGGGGGGATTATTTTAGTATACCGGTACTATTTGATTCAGAATATTTTTTTCTTGTTTTCCTGCTCTAAAAACTGGGTGCGTCTTATGGTCAGGTGCATCTTATGGTCCGAAAAATACGGTACCCAACATTTTGTTCAAACTGTATTCTACATAGTACACATTTCTAATAGAGCTGGGTTTTCGGTTTGCCTTTTGCTTCTTTTGAATACACCCCTGAGCCATTTTTGGAAGGGCGGTATAGAAATCAAATACATAAATAAATAAATATACTGAATTTGGCACATTCAGCCTCGATTCAAGTTTTCTTCAGCCAACTCCTCTATTATTGTTTTCCTGTATTGTTTCCTTCTTCCACTTCCAGGTTGTTGATGGAGGGTGGTTGGTTTTTTTGGCAGCTTTGAAACATCTGTTTGTTGTCATCATTTGACACATCAGCCTGCCCAACCTGAGGCCCTCCTTTGGGTCCCCCACTATCTGGTTAGGTGAGCTGGAAGAAAGTGAGCGGGAAGAAGGCCTTTCTGGTTGAGGTATGCTATGTATGCCTTTGCCAGAGAAACTTACCTAGTCCCAACTTTGATGTCCTTTTGGTGCGAGGCAAAGACTTAAAAAAAAAAAATTGCCCAGGCATCCCAGCATGCTTTGTAACTGGTTTTAATATTATCTGTTCAGCTGGATTTTATTCTGTTATGTGGCTATTGCATTCTGCTCTTTTAATATGTTTGAGGTTTTGTTTTTTTAAAAACTGTAATTTGTATGTGGCTCTAGAAGTCTACATTGAAGAGTGGTTTAAAAATCTTCAAACTAAATAATGAACAAATCATTTATCTCTCAGAGCCAGCTGAAATGCCTCTTGCTGGTTTTATCTGATCACCACCATGAACAGTTAATGGGTCAGTGCCATGTAGTCTACTCATATAACTAAAACTAGTCTAACCTTTCCTAGTCTAACCTTTCCTTTCGTGCTATTCCCCCCCCCCAAAATGTGGCTGACATCCAGACTAACTCTGTGCTAGTGCAACAAACAAATATGGACACATGCAAGAAGGTTGCATATCTGAGCGGATGCTCAGAGTTATGCACCAAGGAGAGTGGATAGCTTTGCACCATTCCCTGCAACATATATGGGAAGAAGTTTCCTAGCAGGAGGTGCACTGAAGAAAGACTAGACTGGAATGCAAGCTCCCAACTTAGCAGAACTTGCTAGCACAACATCCTTGCAGAGTGAGACATGCTAGCACTAGTGCAGCATTAGCCTGGATATTAGCCAATGAAATAAATTAGTGCAGAAGATTAATAACCCACTTTTCTATCCACTGATTCTCCAGAAGCTTTTTCAGATGGTAACTTTAGCACGATTCTACTTTGGGAGGGGGTGTCTGTGTTCACATATTGGCCAGATTTACCCCCGAAGTCTTTGCAATATTTCAGAGATTCGGAGATTCCCCTCCGTATTGGAACCTAGCCGATTTATGTCTGGGGTTAAAAAATTCTCTTTTTGTGTCAAGAGTATCTGTTATACCCCAAACTCGCAGTAAAGCCTTGCGGTAAACCCACTGTAAAGCCTGCTGACTGAAAAGCCTCCGGGTGAGGATTGATTGATTGATTGATTGATTGATTATTTATTTGTTTGTTTGTAGGGAGTTTTTGAGGTAGGAGAGCATTCAACCACACCCTGCATTCTCAATTGGTATAGCTCTGGGAGGGCTGTACCATGCATTCCTTCTGAATGTGTTGATCCATCCTCAGATGCAGCATCCATCTAGCCTTCCAAAGACCAACCTGACAAATCTGGCACCAATACTGATATGACCAGCTGTCCGGTCACCATTGCTTTGATGTCAGGGAACATACAGTTGCCCACATTCTGAAGTGGCAGAACCCCAGTTTAAAGGAGTCACAATTTTTCTGAAGGTATAGTTCAACTCTGTGGAAAGAAGAGCTAAGAAAAGACTCCTTCACTGTTAGTTGGGCTGTCACCATAATGGTTTTTAACAGTTATTAGAGGTGCCTCACTATGTGGATACTACCTCCAATCCCATGGAAAATTTTCGTGCTAGTGCAGAGCATTCCTGGTTGCCATCAGCACTGGTGTGGAAACGCTCACTCCATGCAACCAGAGGCATCCGTGTGTGGAACCATTTTCAAATGCAGAGTGCTGTTGTGTTTTACATCAGTGCTCTTCACTGGGGCCATAGTTTTTAAATCAGCCCAAAGTTGTGGAGGACCCAAGAATACATAGAGAGAACCAGACTTTCCAAAGGAATAAGGTTCAGGAAGTCAGCTTAAAACATTAGGATAACTTCAGTGACATCCACAACAATGGAGAACATTTAGGAGAGATCAATGAAGTTCCATTGATGATACACAGTCAAATGCAATTTTCTAGTGTAAAATTATGTGAAAAACAATAAGCGTGCTGAAAATGGTGAGATAAGCCCTCATGACAGCACAGTACTTTCAAGAGTTATGCAACTTCAGATCTACAGGAACAAGTGCAGAAATTGAGAACCATAGCAGTCTTAGCAGAAATTCAGAACCTTCTGAAATGGATAGCTTGCATGTTTCTGGAAAGTAATTTTCAGTTGATTTTTAAAATGTTTATCTTCATCCCTAGTGCATGGGCAACACTTCATTGATCACTTTTCCAGATAATAGGACTGTTGTACTGGGCCTTATTTTTTTCAGTGTTTTGAAGCCACTCCATGTTCATCTCTCTTAATTTCCTAGTCAGGGTCTGCTTGCCAAAATTGGCATATACACACCATTCAGTAAGCACAGACGTATTTAGAATCTCATTCCTCTTCCAAGGCTTCATTGAACAGTAACCATGAAATGTATGGAAATTGTTATCTCTGGAGCAAAAAGGGATTACCTTTTTCTTTCTTTCTGAAATGCTCCAGCTTATTAGCAAATTTGAATTTCTATAATCAATTTGATGTAATGTTCTAATATTCTTTTAATTAGATTTGTTGTTTTAATAGTTTTTAATGTTGGGTTTTAAATGATTTTAATGTTAATCATTTTCATTTTGTTTAATCTGTATTGTTGTACACTGCCCAGAGACGCAGGTTTTGGGCATATATACATATGTTAAATAAATAAATAAATAAATAAATAACAGAACAAAGAAGCATCATCATGCGTGAGTCTCAGGTTGTGTAACAGGAGTGTACAGCTATTGAGGAGTGGTTACAGTTCAGTGATGGAGCACATGCTTTATGCACAGAAAAGTCCAGGTTTAATCTCTGGCATCTCCAGGCAGAATTGGGAAAGACCCTTGTTTGAAAATCTGCAGAACTGCTGCCAGTCAGTATAGCTAAACCAAACTAGAAGAACTAATGTCTCAGTATATGGCAGCTCCGATTCAATATAAAGCAACTTTATCTGTTCCAATATGTTTATTTCGGGAGCAGCCAAAGCAGGAGGCTTAGCAAGCCACTTGTGGGCTGCCATACACTGCTGTTGTGCTCAGCTAGTTGAGTCACACATTATGCAGACCTGTCCTAGGAAGTGTGGTTGCATGGACTCTCATTGGTGGCTTCCCATTCAGCTCCATGCATGCCTTTGGATGTAGGCGGCTTGTGGAATCAGCTGTCAATAACTGGGTTGAATTCCTTTGGGTGAGCTTTATAAACAAGGTGTTCTCCTGCTTTGGGAGAGCCTAGGCACAGTGGAAATGCCTCATTTCTGTCTTTAGGCAAGGCAGTGGTCCAGTTCAGAGGCTTACTTGGCCCACTTGGATGACCCTCCTTCAAAAAGCAGAATGGAGTGGGGAAGATATCATGTGAATTGGTCATTGTTTATATGGGCCTCTACATGAAGTGGCTACGTCACACCATATTTATTGTAAATGAATGACTGAAGGAAGGGGTGGGCCCATTCCTCCACCACACCAGTTGGAGCACCAGTCCAGTAAGTGTGTGTGTGTGTGTGTGTGTGTGTGTGTATATAGTAAACATGAAGCTTCATTATATACTTCATCAGATCATTGTTTACTCCAGGGATAGCAGCAATCTAGGACTTAGTCAAAGATATCTCCCTCTGCTCTGCTATTTTAGCTTCTTCTAGCTGGTTTTACTAGTGACTGAACCTAGGACCATATGTCTTTTAGACAGAACATGTACTCTGCTACTGAACTGTGACCTCTCCCCAAAGTACAGCCATCTTGTCTCTGTGGCAGAGCTTGTTTGGGATTGTGAACTTTTTGCTTTAGTGATTTTGGTGCTCAAGTGTGTGATTGTATTTTTAATTAATTCTTTGTATGACACAAGAGTGTCCTGTGACTCTACAATTCAAAAGGCCTATAAAAAAGAAAATAATAGCTGGAAAGACAGACTGCTGTTAGTGCATTACTGTGCCATGACTTACCAGAAAAAGACATACTGTTCTGTTAGCTGATTTTTTGCGAGGGGGGTGGTGGGCGGGCGGAATTGGAAGCAACTTTGGTTTTATTTAATTATTTATTTATTTGTCGTATTTATAAATAATAAATTGTGTATCTCCAGGCAGTGTACACCATTTAAAACACAACAAATATAAAACAGAGTTAAAACAATGAACACACTTTCACAGAATAAAAACAGCTAAAACAATTTCATGGAATAAAAACAATTAAACAGTTTTAAAATTGATTTCAGTTAAAAGCCTGAGGAAACAGGTGTGTCTTGAGGGTCTTTAATTTAAAAGCGATCAGAGATGGAGATGCTCTTATTTGGACAGGGAGCACATTCCAAAGCCTTGGGGCAGCCACACAGAAGGCCCGGTCCTGAGTCACCGTCAAATGAGCCGGTGCCAGCTGTAACCAGGACCACCCCAGATGATCTTACATAAGAACAGCCCTGCTGGATCAGGCCCAAGGCCCATCTAGTCCAGCATCCCATTTTGCACAGTGGCCCACCAGATACTGCTGGAAGCCACAGGTAGGAGTTGAGGGCATGCCCTCTCTCCTGCTGTTACTCCCCCGCAACTGGTACCCAGAGGCACCCTGCCCCCGAGGCTGGAGGTGGCCTACAGCCCTCCGACTAGTAGCCGTCAATAGACCTCTCATCCATGAAATTATCCAAACCCCTCTTAAAGCCATCTAGGTTGTTGGCTGTCACCACATCTCGTGGCAGAGAATTCCACAAGTGGATTATGCATTGTGTGAAAAAGTACTTCTGTTTGTTGGTCCTAAATTTCCTGGCAATCAGTTTCATGGGATGACCCCTGGTTCTAGTGTTATGGGAGAGGGAGAAGAATTTCTCTCTATCCACTTTCTCCACCTCATGCATGATTTTATAGACCTCTATATCATGTCTCCCCACAGTCGTCTTTTTTCTAAACCAAATAGCCCCAGGTGTTGTAGCCTAGTCTCATAAGAAAGGTGCTCTAGGCCCTTGATCATCTTGGTTGCCCTCTTCTGCACCTTTTTCAGTTCTACAATGTCCTTTTTTAGATGTGGTGACTAGAATTGTATGCAGTACTCCAGGTGTGGCTGCACCATCATTTTGTATACGGGCATTATAATACTAGCCGTTTTATTTTCAATCCCCTTCCTAATGATCCCTAGCATAGAATTGACCTTTTTAAGAGCTGCCGCACATTGAGTCGACACCTTCAACGAGCTGTTCACCACGACCCCAAGATCCCTCTCCTGGTCAGTCATCGACAGCTCAGATCCCATCAGCATGTACTTGAAATTGGGGTTCTTCGTCCCAATGTGCATCACTTTACACTTGCCAACACTGAACCGCATTTGCCACTTTGTCGCCCACTCACCCAGTTTGGAGAGATCCTTTTGGAGCTCTTCACAATCAGTTATGGATTTCACTACCCGAAAGAGTTTGGTATCATCTGCAAATCTGGCCACCTTGCTGCTTACCCCTACTTCTAGATCATTTATGAATAAATTAAAAAGCACCGGTCCCAGTACAGATCCCTGGGGGACCCCACTTCTTACTTCCCTCCATTGTGAAAACTCTCCATTTATACCTACCCTCTGTTTCCTGTCTTTCAACCTGTTAGCAATCCACACATGTACTTGTCTCCTTATCCCATGAATGCTAAGTTTCCTCAGGAGTCATTGATGAGGAACTTTGTCAAAAGCTTTTTGGAAGTCCAGGTATACAATGTCAACTGGATCACCTTGTATCCACATACTTGTTGACACTCTCAAAGAACTCCAAAAGGTTGGTTAGGCAAGATTTACCTTTGCGGAAGCCATGCTGGTTCACTCCCAGCAGGGCCTGTTCTTCTATGTGCTTTACAATTTTATCCTTGAGGATGCTTTCCATCAATTTCCCTGGAACAGATGTTAAGCTAACCGGCCTGTAATTTCCTGGATCACCCCTGGATCCCTTTTTGAAAATCGTTGTTACATTTGCTGCTCTCCAGTCCTCTGGTACAGAACCTGATTGCAGGGATAAGTTATATATTTTAGCAAGGAGGTCTGCAATTTCACATTTGAGTTCTTTGAGGACTTTGGATGGATGCCATCCGGCCCTGGTGATTTGTTAGTTTTCAGTTTTTCCAGACAGTTTAGAACATCATCTCTCATTACTTCTATCTGGCTCAGTTTTTTAGCCGCCATCCCTGAAAAGCCTGTTTCAGGAACAGGTATATGCTCAGTATCTTCTGCCGTGAAGACAGATGCAAAGAACTCATTTAGCTTCTCTGCAACCTTCATATCCTCCTTAATAATCTCTTTCACTCCCTCATTGTCTAATGGTCCAGCTGCCTCCCTGGCAGGTTTCTTGCTTCTGATCAGGGGCGTAACTATAATAGGGCAAGGGGAGACAGTCGTCTGGGGGCCCACTGCCTTGGGGGGGGGTCCCCAGAGGCAAGTCACATGACTGACTCCCCCAGCTGCGCACCTGCCTGGGCTTCCTTCAGTTGTATTCATCCTCCGAAATTGATGTGAGTGTTAAGACCTGGAGCTACCAGAACTGCATGTCATTCTCTCGAGTACCATTAAATGACTTTTTCATCGTCCACAATTTACAAAACCTTTAAAAAATAATTTAGGATGATGTTCTATTGTGGAGAGAGAGAGAGAGAGAGAGAGAGAGAGAGAGAGAGAGAGAGAGAGAGAGATTTTACTCTGCTACCACTATTCAGCCTCATTTAAGATTTCTTTACTTCATGAGCTGAGCTTCAGTGAGGGGGGGCATTTTAAAATCTTGTCTCTGGGCCCACTCCAACCTTGCTACGCCCCTGCTTCTGATGTATTTAAAGAAGTTTTTGTTATTCCCCTTGATGCTTTTAGCTAAATGTTCCTCAAACTCTCTTTTCGCCTCCCTTATTGTTGCCTTGCATTTCTTTTGCCATACACAGAGATCCATGAAGCATATAAAAAGGGATGTGTACATCCCCCTATTTCAAGTAGTTTTATTTCTTTTTAGTATCTTGTCTTTGAGGCTGGAGGTAGCATAATGCCACCAGACTAGTAGCCATTGGTGGCCTATGGCCACTAGAGCAGTAGCCACCTGTCTTCCATGAATTTGTCTAAGGCCCTTGTAACTGAGCAAAGAGACTCTCTTTTAAAGTGGTGATTTTCTTGACTGAGCAGGGGGAGAGCAACGGGCTCTATCCCACCCCAGCACAGCATCCCTGCAGCAGCTGTTGCTAGTGTCTATCTTATATTTCTTTTTAGATTGTGAGCCCCTGGGGACATGGATCCATCTTTATTTATGTTACCTAAAGGCCTTTTGAGGGGCCCCCCTCCCCTGCAAATTAAGCATCATCATGCTCAGCTGGGTGACCACACCTCCCAGGACAGACTAAAGAGGATTTGGGGGCCCCCTGGGGCTGCAGAGGCCCTGGACTTGGGCCCCAATGTCCAGCGGTAAGCGCACCTCTGCCTGTGTGGACTTGCTTTCAGGTGCCAGTTTTAACTCTTATATGAGTCCATTTATATGGCTGTATGATAGATACCTATTTGATATTTGACTGCGTTGCACACTGGAATCTGGCAATCTGAGGCTAACTGAGCCTTTTTTGCTGTGGTAATCTTACCTGTAAAAGGGATTTCAATTTAGAGGTGTTTGGTCATCATCCTACAGTATAGAACTATTGTATTTATTTAGGTTTCTTACCCCACTCTCTGTCCAAAGGTTCAGGATGAGTGACACAACGTTAAACACAATAAAATACCTAAGTCAATAAACACAATTTCAAATGGAAGCCTTTCTTATCCTCAGCCAACAAATGCTTGCTCATGCAGAAAGAATGCAGTATTCAGACAGTGCTGGTTCTCTGGGGTAAGCAACTTTCAGTGACTTTGGAGTTGCCCTCAAGAATAACTTCCTGCATGCCATCTAGTTTGCCAGTGGAATCCATCTTTAGGAGACTAGTTTCATTACCTATGGTGTTTTTGGTTAACCTATTCCTTGATCCAGGCCAGCTTTTGAATGGTTTTTTAGTTACTTTTAGTCCAGTGCTCCAGCCCTGGAGTAGAGGCAGGGCTAACAAACAACCAGCAGTAAGAGCACTGAAAGCAGTCTGCACTCGCCTCTCTGTAAATAATATCTATTTCATTAAACCATTAATATTCCTGATTCTACTCCACTGCCTTGTCTTTGCATGCTGCAACTCTTTCCTCTGGATTCTACGTCTATCTATTAGACATTGCAGTGGGACAGTGATGAAGGCCTATCAGGGCTTTACAGTGAAAACTAGAAGTATGCCCAAGAAGGCTGTTTACAAGCTGGACCACTAGTACAACGCACACCTGGCAACCCGCCACTATCAGGATGTAGACCATTGGGTTCTGCATCAACCAGAGCTTCTAAGCATGCTTTAAGGGAGCTTCACATAGAGTCCATGACAGTAGTTACATTTCAGGGTTTGGGGCATATAGATTAGTTACGTCACACCTTTCTCCCATTATGGACATCAAGGTGGTGCACATGGTGTTCCCAGACAATCACTTGTCCAGGCAGACCTGCTTAGTTTCAGCAAGGTGGCAATATCATCATGTTCGCTGGGGCCATGATTCCCTGGGATTGGGTAGAACGTCATGTGCCAACCATGTATTGTGGCCTGTCAGGAACTTAACTACTTTCTTCTTGCCAGCAAAAATGAGATTTATTGGTGGGCTGCCATACACATCCGATGAACAGTGTTTGGCTTGATAAGGCAAAAGTTATGCAGGCTTGGGATAGAGCTTATCCCTTTTGTCTATGAAAATGTTCACATTTTGTCTGTGATGACTTCTTATCTTTATTGCCTTTACATCCCTGTCTACCTGTTATCTCTGTGCAGCTGTGCGGTAGGTGATGCCGTCCCCTGTAAAATGTTTCCCATAATAATAATAAAATGTGCGGATGCATCCCAAGTCAATCTCTCTCTCTCTCTCTCTCTCTCTCTCTCTCTCTCTCATAGCTTCATTTGCTATTGGGATGCTCCTTGTAGTATTATCATTTGGGTTAACTTGGTGCAAGTGTTTGATATTACCTTTTGCAAGAAGTCAATCAAGATGCATAATAGCAATGTGTCCCTAAGAGGGTAAAAACACACAACTGAAATAATAGTGAAGGCAACAGCACACAACCCTTTTGTAGATTTATAGAAATGAGCAAGACACTAGCAGTGTATAGGCTTCAAATCATCATAATCAATCACCAGAATTTTATCCTTTTGGTTTGAATGTATTAGGAAATATAGTAGCAACAAGGGTGATACAAAAAAGCAAATGCAGGAATTATTTTAGTTGGTTTGTTTTTATGGTACTGATTTCTGCTTTCCTCTGACGGTCTCCCCCTGGCATCTACTTTTATTATTTTTATTAAAATCTTTCATTTAATCCTCAGGGTAGCTATGCTCAATGATACCATGCATTGAAAAGGTCTTTGGTCACTAGAGGGCAGCATTTGATTAAATGTATGAAATAAAAGGTTTCGGGTCCCCCCACCATGACTGAAAATGCAAAAAGGAAAAAAAAGAGGGGGGGGGGGAAGCATTTTAATCATGGTTTTTAGCAATTGGTTTCTAAATTCTGTTTGTTGGGCTGGGATACAATTTAGTCTGATAAGCCTTCGGGAAGGAATGTTAATACTTTATCCAACTAATAAATATAAATGGTATTTATTTATTTATTTTAGGTTTGTGGAAATCAGGTTTTAGATTATAGCCTTCATCTCATAGTCTTAGCCTATTAAATGCACACAAATTAGTATCTCAAATCCTTTTTATCACTGTAGCACAACAGAATGTAAATGGATTCCATGGTTTCTTTAACTGCCCTGCTGATAGCATCTGCTTTTCTGCTAATCCTGAGTGAACGGCTATCTTATTTCCTCCTCTTCCCTCTAAAGTTTGATTACAGAAGAGGACATGTCTTCTGCATTTGACCCTGTGTAGCATTCACCCAGTCTTGTTTTTAAGGACCACACCAACCTTTCTGCTGCTGTTGGCCTCAGTGATGGGATGGTAACTGCATTCAACACCTGATTGTAACCCATCATCCCCATGTCCCTACTTTCACTTGAACAATGTGCTAAAGACTCCACTGTGCTTTACTGAGACCAATATTATACAGTGAGAGGGTTCACAGAGGCTAAGCAAGGGGATGAAGACCAACTGTGGACAAGAGCTCTTAAAATGAAGCACACTTTTGTCTTCCTGGTTTGATCAGATATTTTCTCTCATTCTCCACCACGGGCAAGCTAATTTCTTTTTTGCTTGGTGGCTCATGCTCTTGAATGATACCCTTGAATGTTGACAAAGTTTGCAAGGAAAACCAGCAAACATGCTGCAATAGCCATACTTGAAATTGTGTGTGTGGGGGGGGAGTGTATGGTGGGGAGTGAGGGGAGGGAGATAATCCAGCTAAGGGTACAGGGAAGTAGGTACAATGAAACAAATTTCTTTGGTATGTCCCAAACCAACTGTTTGCAGGGAGGTTTTAGTTACTCCCTTTCCCATTCCATTTCCTTGCCAAACAGTTGATAGGCACAATTGCCTTTCCATTGATTTTTCAGACAGGGGGTATGCATATGCACAGTTGGATTGAGCCATTGTTTATTTAATGTATGTCCAGAACAATATAAAGATCCTTTATCTGGGAAAATTAAAACTGGAAGCTGGGCAACTGAATACCAGTTTCTACTTGGGTAAACACTTCACCCAACTGTGATTCTGTCTAAAGGTATTAGGATCATTTTAGTACATTTCAGGGTTTCCTTCACCCTAAGCTTCAGAGTTGAGTGCATGTAGATTAAGTCTATATTTGTCTCTGGTTTACTTTAAATCAATTTAGTTTCTCTCTGGCCGCATTCAGACATAATGCCAAATCAGAGGTAAAAGTGCCAGAGGTTAGAGTTAGTGATCATCCGAATGCGTGAAGCCATGGTTTCATCACCCAACCACAGTTCCATTTTTGCTTCCAAACATGAATTTGAACCTTTGGTTGGCAGTGAGTTTTGCTGCTAAAACCTGCGGTTTGAAGGAACCATTGTGTCTTCCAAATTCTGCTGCCACTATAACCTGGGTTTTGTGCACAAGATCCTCCTGCAACCATAGAGCAGCTAGCTTGGAGCTGCCCAGAAATGTGTCAGTTCTAGGACAGTTGCATTTCTTGCTGTTCACCTCTCAGAGCTGGTGCTCTGCCC
Source organism: Hemicordylus capensis (assembly GCF_027244095.1). NCBI lineage: Eukaryota > Metazoa > Chordata > Lepidosauria > Squamata > Cordylidae > Hemicordylus > Hemicordylus capensis. The sequence goes on from NC_069660.1 coordinate 122,930,024, forward strand.
TCTGCCATTTCCTTACTCCTCCTGCCTCTGCTTGGCAACAGGGATGCCATGTTCCTAGAGTTCATGCATTTAATGGGACAGTATCACATTGGAGAAAGCCTGCTTTCCCCTGCATGTTTTTCACCTCACATGTTCCTCAGCAAAAAAAGAAAAGAAAAGAAAAGAAAAAGAATGGGAGGACAAGATGGAGACAGCAGAAGAGGTATCCAACAATTCATCACTGCAGTGCTTTGTGCACAAACAAATTAAGACTTAGGAACACAAATAACTGAATGCATTTCTGACCACAAGCATCACAATCGCCCTCAGTTCCATCAGAAAAATGAGGGCTTCTGTGCAGCTTTAATTTCATGTGGGAGGTTTCTGTCCACACATATGTTCCACCTATATTCCACGCCACTTGTGTTACGCATTGTAGGAGTGACTTCACCAATGTGCCACTGTGCCAATGTGCCAGTGCACCAAGGTGTTGATGTGCTATCAAACCATAGTCCAAGGGGGTAACTCTGATGTGCAGTTTACCCCTGGGTTCTCAAAACCAGGGAGGGCTTGGCCAGTGGATGTGTGAATCAGACCAGGGATGTCTTTAATAGGTTTTCTTTAGGAAATAGGTTTCAAAAATTACAATGAATGTTGAGTCCTGGTAAGCAAAGACTATCCCTTGTAACCTATCCACAAAGCAAGTCTATCTAGCAAGGGAGAGTTGAGAATGGAAGAGGGGAAAGGGGAAGAGGGGGTTGAACATTTTGATATATAAGCATCAGCTGGCAAATAACCATTGGTTTCCTTTCCTGGCCCTTTGGCCATCAGGTCTCAATGCTTCAAAGTGGTGATTTAAGAAGGTTAGGGGAGAGGGGTGGTGTCTCAACCAGGCTATTTCCAGACACAGGTCACATATGCCAGGCCTTTGGAGGAGTAATACAACAGCATGCATTGGAAATAACAGTTTTGCAGATTTGTTCTCATTCTTCCCAAGATTATGGCCCTAATACATTAAAGTAACTGAATGTAGGACTCAGGATTCTAGTAATCTAGCTTTCAGAGCCACTGTTACAATTGGCAAGGCCATTCATGAATCTTTCAGAATGTTCGCTATTCTTGTCCTTGATGAGAATTCCTTCTTCACAGCTGCTGGTACAAAGAATGCTTGTATTCTTCATAATTTACTTATTATACTAAAGTAAGTTAGTAAATTTAAAATTCTACTGCCACTGCACACTGAAAAGCAGATTTAATTGGCATCTCCATAATGAGCCCAGATAATTGACTAATTACTTTTTCCTGAATCTGAGCCATCTAATTTGGGATAAAAACAGTACTGCCCACCCTGTGTTGGCAGAGAGGAGTCAGAGCAGCACCAGAGAAGTGTGGGCAGTAAGAGCAGCCTTCTCAAAATACACCTGGGAGCATCTTCAACCATCCCAATGGCAAGGCAGACAAGAGCACACCAGTTTTAAAGCAAAAGAAACTTGGCTACTGCCCCCTGTGCACAGCCAAACTTCCATCAAAGTTACATTAGGAATACACCTTCAGTTGCCCTGCCACAAGTGACCACCTTCTTGTTCAGTAAATTAAAGAGATAATATTCCTCCATAGAAATGTAATGTCTGTCTCTTCAATTGAACCTGTTCATTAACAGCGGGCCTTGTGTGCTGGCATTTGATGGGAGGCTAGGAAGTCAGGTGTTCTGTGGTACTCCTCCTGTGCTGCAATTCGAAAGACAAGGGTTCTCAGGTGTTTTGATGGGCCAAGCATGACTTGCTCAGAAGAAGAGGGTGGTTTGTTTGTTGTGCACTTAGTGCCAAAAGGAATTGTTGCTTGGACTGGGTGAGTAACCTGCAATCCATCCTTTGGTGCATTGCCTGGCATGCAGGATTTCCACTTAGAATTGCTATTGGAAATGTTGTGACAGCTTCCAGTTAAAGAAGGGGAAGAGGTACATGTGCAAGGAACCCTTTCAGTGACCTAACACTACATTTAACAGAGCTGCTCAGGAAGCCATTTTGGTAAAGGCATTGCATATGTTGTCTGATTGGGCGGCGCTACATGAGGTGCCTTGCATAGCTGAACATTATCTGTATTTTTAAAGCGGACGTGGACAGCAGTGTTCCCTATCATTCTTAGCATCTGTATGCAGAATGAATGTTGTTCTGTGCACCCATGCATTCAGAGTGTGGCCATCCTGATTCAACCTCTGCAAGATCTAAAATTTACTGTGCACACATTAAAAAGCTAGTGGGTATGACACATACCCACACCTGAGAGGGAACACTGGGGGGGGGGGGGCAGGTAACAATGTGGCAAGCAGATTCCCCCTAGGGAATGTCCACCTGCTGGTTGTAGGCTCCCATCCAATGACAAGGTAGGGGTTAGCACTACAATCACTACTGAGGGGGCAGCCCTTTTAAATGCAGTGATCAAATACATACCGAAATCCCCCCTTCTCTTTAATGCATAAGATGCAGGTCACTCAACCTGACCAAAGATGGAGGTCATATGGCTTCACCAGGCAGTGGGCACCGCCTTTCTGGACAGGTAACAGTTCCCAGAAACACCAGCTGCAATTAATTTGCATGACATCTGCCCTAAGCTATGGGAACAGCTGCACGGAAATGACATGGCATCACTTTCCCCCTTAGACTATCCCTTCTGCCACCCAACCCTCCTGCTCTGATAGGCTATCCACTTAAAAAGAAAGTTTTTGTTCTTTCTTTTTGCAGTCAAACTTAAACCTGGATGATAAGTTTCTGCAAACCAGCATGCCTTCCAAACAGTGTGTTGAATCCCTACATACTTTTTGTGTGAATGTAAGGCTATTTCATTTGTATAAGGAGGAGGGGGCGACATTTGCTGTCCCTCTATGGTCCAGAAAATCTGCTCCTGAGGATTGGAACATCCTGGAACAAGATGACATGAGACATGGCAGGGGAGGGGAGGGAAAACTGACCACCCTTGGGCTCTCTGTTTGCAGGAGGAATACTTAGACTTGCCCCCGTGTCCAACAGTACAGTGCTGGACAAATTTCACATAGGAATCAATGGCAGCTATGGGAGTAAGCAAAAGGACACAATCAGGAACATCATTAAAAAGGGAACTAAACCTCTTCCCAGCCCCTGGTGGTGACCTTTGAAAATCTAGCCTAAATCTAGAAAAACAGCCCCATCTTGTCACTTGTGTAGCCCCCATGTTCATTCTAAAGTATTTATTTATTATTTTATTTTTATTTATTTTTACATTTTATATCCCGCTCTTCCTCCAAGGAGCCCAGAGTGGTGTACTACCTCACAACAACCCTGTGAAGTAGGTCAGAGAAATGACTGGCCCAGAGTCACCCAGCTAGTATCATGGCTGAATGGGGATTTGAACTCGGGTCTCCCCGGTCCTAGTCCAGCACTCTAGCCACTACACCACGCTGGCTCCAAGTATGACAGAACATTGGCAACTGGTTCTTTTAGATAGGTCACATTACAAGAAATATCAGTGTGTTGGTTATCAAAGCATTTCAGTGTGTTTGTTATCAAAGCATGGTCTTGGTAGGCAAATGCAGGAGTACTATTTTTGGATAGCAATGGGCTTAAAAAACTGGTCATAACTTTCAAAAGCATTCAGGTGGACCTAGCTCAAAATTTCAAATCCCTGATGAATTTTAAATCCCTGATGTGCACACATGGAACTGGATATCATCTTCCCTAGCCCTAACAGTATGGGGAACCACATGCAAAAATTGGTGCTGCACCCTCGGTTCACCTCACTGATCCAGCAGCTGGAGCTATGGATCCAGAACTCTTTCCAAAAGCTGTTTCAGTCAAGGAAAATATTTACCGCACATCATGCTTCAATAATTTCTATATTTCAGGCCAGTGTATGCTTAAACTAAATTGTGAGTTGGCATTGTTTACACTGCCACTTAATCTGACCCCCCCATTTTTAAATTAATGTTTGCTAATTACATATGTATAATAAATAATTCAGAATATGACAAACAGGAAAAAATGTAGTTGATATAATCTAGAAAGCATTCCTGTAATCTCTGTTTAAGATAAATTTATGAATAACAACACATCTTGTTGAGTATGGCTCTCCCAGGATTCAAGGAAAATATAACAGATGTATAGTATAGTATAGTATAGTATAGTATAGTATAGTATAGTATAGTATAGTATAGTATAGTATAGTATCATAGACTTCTTACTATGTGATATGTAGATTGCACGAACAGAGGCTCATGCACTGGTTCGGCGCCAGGGGCTTAGGGACCATGGAGCAAGGGGGGCCGATCATTCCCCAGACACCAAGGTTTGCCCCCCAGGGTCCCCCTTGCCAGGATGCCCCTTTGCCCCCTCCTGCACCCAGTTGGTGAATGAAGCGCTTGCTGACTGGGAGTGTGAAACACACACCCCCTCCTCCCCAGCCAGTGTTTCACTGAAACGCTGGATGTGCTGGGGGGGAAAGCCCAGCCAACCAGCATTTCAATGAAATGCTTACTGGGGAGGGATGGGAGAGGATCAAAATGGACCCACGCCCAGGCACTGGCTACGCCTCTGCATCTGATGTCAGACGTAAGGCAGCAGGGCCACTGCCAAAGACGGCCCGGCAGACTTCCCTTCTCAGTCAGTGGTTCATAGAATCTCTGACAGGAAGCAACACCATGCTGACCACACAAATGGAATCTGCACATGTGTGGAGGCCATGTGTGTGCCAGTGCTGCGCATGGCTGTTGGGAGGAGCACCATCACAGCAAGAAGCTGATGCGGAGAGCAGACAAGGACCTGCTGTACCCCACTCCCCCTTGGTGGCGCCTTGGTTTGACCCTTGCCCAAACTGGTTTGGCACTGAAACTGTGCATAAGACCTCAGTTCGTGTACACGCCTAGTGACAATAGTGATATCATATTGCAGCTCTAATGTTTGTTTCCTGTCATCAGATAACAGAGTGAAGTACATATTTCCTCACTTAGGGGTTGGTTCACACGTACTCATCACATTATTATTCTTTATTATTACCATCAGAATATCAATGTGCGTGTTTACAAAGGAAACATAGAGCTTCCTGCTCCTAAAGTGCTTACAGTCTTAAACAGACAGAAAGAATATTATGGAGGGAGGGATAGTTAGACCAGGATAGGGGAAGGATGTAAGTGCAATGTGTGTAAAGCTTGATTACAACTGGGAATGAGGATTGAGGTGATAAACTACATGGAATAGGTAGCTTTTGAGGAGGGATTGGAGAGAGGTGGCTCCCAGGAAGAGTCCTTGTGAGTCACAGTCCTACACAAACAGGGCAGCAAGGGAGAATGGGCAAAATTGCTCAGGGGAGCAGGAGGGTCAGCATCAAGCAGTGAGGTAGGGGTGTGTCTGAGTCATCAGAGATCAAACACCATAGTTAGAACTCAATCACCCTAAACACAATGGACTTGTTCACACATGCATGCACATCATTTGTTTCCTTACCACTTGATTATTTGGCACTTGACAAGGGGCAGTTGTGTGTGTGAACTGATTCTATTGAAAGGAATTGTAAGTGTGGTTTCAGGTTTCAGATGGACCATTCACACATGCAAGCCATCTCTTTATTCTGCGGTCATCAAAGTTTGAGCATGTGTGTGTGAACCACATGGATGCTTTTCAGTGGAGCCAGTTCACACCAGCTGGGACATGCACAGATGGGCTTTTAGCTCACTTCTACTACTACTACTACTACTACTACTACTACTACTACTACTACGGATATTTCTCTCTCTCTCTTCAACCAAAGTTCTCAAAGCAGTTTACATAGAAAAATAAATAATGCATAAATAAGATGGTCTTCGGTCTCTAAAGGGCTCACAATCTAAAAAGAAACATAAGGCAGATACCAGCAACAGCCACTGGAGGGATGTTGTGCTGGGGTTAGATAAGGCCAGGGTTGGATAGTGCCAGCTTCTCCACCGGAATGGAGGGTGTGCATTCGCACATTGGCCAGATTTGTGCCAAAGTCCATGCAAGACATTGCGGAGCCCTTCACACACACTTCAGGTTTTTCATTGTGCGTTAGTGCCTAGCCCAATTTATGTCTGGGGTAAAAAAAATTCGCTGTTTGTGTTATTTTGGGGGGCAAATTCGAACTCACAGTAAAGCCTCACAGTAAACCCTCCATAAAGCCTGCTGCCTGGGAAAGCTCCAGGAGTAAGCTGTGAGTCACCTCAAACCAAGTGCTGAAATATCAAGTGCATATTTAAATATTAATATGCATGAGCAATCTGTCTCTAAAAATTGTTGGGAAAGGTATGTACAAAGTGGGAGAAAGTAGCAAATGTTTCCTAACTTCCTAAGTTGCCCTGGGGAATTGTGTTTGAGGGGCAGAGCATATATTAATTTAATAAACAAACAATTACAACTTCTCCTGTTTTTTTCAAGTGAAAATATCAGTTGAAGATATTAAAATATTTTAAAATTAAGCTACAACCGTATGCAATGTTTTAAAGAGTAAATGAGAAGTAACTGCAACTACAACTGCAGAGCACACACTGTGCCCAAAACCGGAGATCAACTGCTTACTATAATGAAGAGTTATTGCCTTAGGCAATTGTCTTCAACCTTTTTAGACTGGGACTACCTTTTACTTTAACTTGCTACATTGGACCCTCTTTTCATTCTTTGCTATATGTGCCCATCTTTCTGTTTCTCTTCTTTCCTTCCCTCAGTCTCTTCCCATGTTCCTGATATACTTTATTTGTTTGACACACTCTTTGTCAGCTTAAAAAAAAAAGCCATCCCATCACCACATCATGGAACTTGACCTGGTACACCTTCTGTTGGCCTGTGACCCAGTATTTGGTTTCAACCCACCAGTCGAAGAATAATGGCCTAAGGCACCTGTGTGCACCTAAAGCAATATTTAATTGCATATTGAATCTTGGGGGGAAATGCAGTACCCAATATTTTAGCCTCTTTTGGAGTTTTCCAAAGTTAGAATTTGGAATTTGACTTAGCTTGCTGGTTGGGAACCGCTTTGATTCCACCACCTCTCCCCACCCCTTAGCAAATGATTGTATGTATAGACACTGATGTTTCTATCTGCTCACTTCAAAATATTCAGTCCTGAGTCAGATTAATGAGACTTCTGGGCAGATGGGTTAATGTGCCAATGTTTGTCAACAGATGTGATCTCTTGTAATGAAGCATGTGTTCTTAATTTGGCGCTGCTTGACACCAGGAGGGAGCTTCTTGCAAATAAAGTGTCATTTCATGCATTCGGAAAGCTTCCCTTCTCAACCTATCTTTGGTTGGTGTCCATGCGCTGCTTGAAACTGGCACAGTACCTTTGCAAATGGGCACTGTGCCACCTTAACAGATGGGCATGTGTTTAGACCAGCAACCAGTGAACCATTGCATTTGGATAGGTTGACTGTTAAGGGCCAAAAAATCTATCCACAAATGTGAGGACAGATAGCTTTCTTTGCAGCTGGTTTGGAAGTATTTAGGCTGTCACTACCTGGACTCCTTGAGAAAAGAACTATTAAATTTTGAAAGCAGCTGTGGCAGTTTTGTGAGACAAGCCTTTGGCTCAGGAATTCCTGCTGGTGTTTTGGAGGAAAGCATAAGATGCAAAATGGAGAAGGGCAGAATAAGGACTATTCCTTTGCTGCAATTCAGTGTGTGATGCTAACCAGATGTTCTTATTGAAAAGAAAACAAGGTGATGGGAATAAATAATGATAATGATGATGATGGCAATGATAAATACTTTATTTGTAGAGTACATTAGAATGTTCAAAACAATTCATGTATCTTAGTAATATTTACAACAAGAATGGCTAGAATTTTTTTAAAAACCAACTTGTTCCATTTGCCGAAGAGGGCTCTGGGCTTGTATTTTTCAAACAGCAGCCACTCATGCCATGTGGCAAATTGCATTGGAAATGGAAGAGATTTCAAAATGTGTCGGTTAAAAATAAATAAATCACAGAGAATGCCCAAGTCCTTAGGCCTACCTCAAGTAGCTCTATATATGTTGATTCCTGTGAGGTAAAAATCAGTCACCCACATACAGCACAGTGCAGGGGCATAAGTAGGTACTTAAAAGATCCAGGCTCCAGGCTGGGGGAAAACCTCTAACATTATAATGCAGCACCTATGAAGGTGGAATCAGCAAGCTAGGAGCAACCTCCCTCTGCGCAGGTGCCTCCACTGCTGCACTTCCTTTCTGGAAAAGGCCATGTGGGAGGGAGGTGGCTGATGAGATTTGGGCTCTGAACAATTCATTGGGGGCCCATGTCCACCCCATAATGCTTGCACAGTGAAACACGGGCAGTTGAGCACTTCTTGCACCACTGCATGTGATTAAACCCCACCTGTGCTGTGGTGGAACTGCCCTGTCCCACTCCAACATAAAGTTGTGCAAGTGCAGTAGCACAACACAAAGTCCTTTAGTTTCAGCTGGATTTAGACAAAGATAGCAGAGTGGGGGGTGCTCAACCAACCATGTTTCTCTGGACTGTAAGTGGGTTGCAATTATTATTTATCCCTACAATCAGGCTCTGTACCAGAGGACTGGAAAGTAGCCAATGCAACACTGATTTTTTAAAAAAGGATCCAGGGGCGATCCGGGAAATTACAGGCTGGTTAGCTTAACGTCTGTTGTTAGCTTAACGCAAATTGATGGAAAGCATCCTCAAGGATAAAATTGTTAAGCACACAGAAGAACAGGCCCTGCTGGGGGAGAACCAGCATGGCTTCTGCAAAAATCTTGCCTCCCTTTTGGAGTTCTTTGAGAGTGTCAACAGGTGTGTGGATAATGGTGATCCAGTTGACATAGTATACCTGGACTTCCAAAAGGCTTTCAACAAAATTCCTCATCAAAGACTCCTGAGGAAACTTAGTGGTCATGGGATAAGGAGACAAGTACATGTGTGGATTGCTAACCGGTTGAAGGACAGGAAACAGAGGATAGGTAGAAATGAAGAGTTTTCACAATGGAGGGAAGTAAGAAGTGGGGTCCCCCAGGGATCTGTACTGGGATCAGTGGTTTTTAATTGATACATAAATGATCTAAGAGTTGGGGTAAGCAGAGAAGTGGCCAAATTTGCAGATGATACCTATTTAGGGTAGTAAAATCCAAAATGGATTGTGAAGAGCTCCAAAAGGATCTCTCCAAACTGGGTGAGTGGGCTACAAAATGACAAATGCAGTTCAGTGTTGGCAAGTGTAAAGTGATGCACATTGGGACGGGGAGACATGATAGAGGTCTATAAAATCATGCCTGGTGTGGAGAAAGTGGATAGAGAGAAATTTTTCTGTCTCTCACATAACACTAGAACCAGGGGTCATCCCATGAAATTGGTTGCCATGAAATTTAGGACCAATAAACGGAAGTACTTTTCCACACAACACATAATCAAATTGTGGAATTCTCTGCCACAAGGTGTGGTGACAGCCAACAACCTGGATGACTTTAGGAGGGGTTTGGATAACTTCATGGAGAAGATGTCTATCAACAGCTACTAGTTTGTGGGCTATAAGCCACCTCCACTCTCAGAGGCAGGATGCCTCTGAGTTCCAGTTGCAGGGGAGTAACAGCAGGAGAGAGGGCATGCCCTCAACTCCTGCCTGTAGGCTTCCAGTGGCATCTGGTGGGCCACTGTGTGAAACAGGATGTTGGACTAGATGGGTCTTGGCCCTATCCAGCAGAGCTGTTCTTATGCACCAAGTTTGAGAACCCCTGTCTTAACAAGTACTCTCTGAGGTAATTCACCCAATCAAAAACTATTTCTACCCAGGTTTTGGAGCTGTGCATAAAGACCATCTAGTGAGTTCATGGAAGAGGCAAGATCTGAAGCACAGGCTTCTTGATCAGAACTCAAGAGCCTAGCCGCTAGGATAGAGTATTGTTAGGATAGGCACACTAGTAATCCAGCTCTTTAAAAATCTACAGGATATGGGTTGTACCCCAAATATCTAGCCTTCCAAGCTTTAGATGTATTACTTAAAAACATACAAACAGAGACAGTGAAATTATTCAAGACAACTAGCTGAACTCGCACAGAGCATCTGTGTCCTAGTGATAGTGTACTTGGCCTTCCCAACCCCTCACTCGGCCTTCCCCACCTCAGAGACTTGGTGGGGTGACAGAAGACCCCCTCACCCGGTCCTCCCCTCCCACTTGGTCTCCCCCCCCCCCCGACTTGGCAGGGTGACGGAAGGTCCCGCTCACGGAACATCTCACTTGGGGCCTAGCCCCTTCTCCTTAGGTTACCACGTGTAGTCCCTAGGCTTACTCATGAGAGGAGCCATGAAACAGGAGCAACATTGCCTCCAGTGAAAGGAGAGATTCTACATGTATGATGATGACAGATGCTGCTCCTGAGTGAACCACTCTCCCATGTGAGTGGAAGGCCATGGGAATGCCTTTTCAGAACTCATGAGAAGAACTGTCGGGTGTGGGGGGGGGACACACAGGGGGATTGGGCAGAACCACTAATAATGTGTGATGATAGTCCTTCTCCCATGGACCTCCCTCTCACAAGAATGTTAGGCCATGGAGACACGCATGTGGGCTGGATAGCAGATGTCACCCAGCCTGGTTGCTTGACATAAGCAAGCTGCAGGAATGGGTACCCCAGCAGCTCCCTGTCTTGGCAACTGCCACATATAAGCAGTCAAAGCAGGCCCTCTACCAGACTGTCCACCCATTTGAAAATATCTATCTTTATTTTTGCCCGGAATGGCAACCTTACTCTTCTGGGATCGCAAGTAGCCAGGGCTCTGCAGTCCCACAATTCCCTGCAGTGACAGATCTGCATATGCTGCAATGCTGGTCTGAACTCCGGAAATTTGAATGACAGTAAATAGCTGTCCCCAGTATGGTGTTTCCCTAATCTGCCCACCTGGCAACACTCAGACACATGGAGTGTCAAATTCTCCTTTGGGTACATCAAAGGCTTCCTTGGAGAGGAGGGGGTCACTGTGCAAACGTTCTGTTATTAACCAGAGAGAACGAGGGCCACACACAAACCGGAAGCCTGTTGGAAGATTGAAGTCCGGTGGAAGACTGAAGGTTTTTGAGTCTAAGGTCCTCCCCAGTAGATGGGCCCTTTCATGAGAGGGCTAATCCCTGGGTGACAAGTTGACATCCCAGGGACAGGAGTATGGTTTGGTCTCCATGGACTGCTTAGCTGGGTGAGCCATCACAAGAGCATCCTTGGTCACAGCAGGCCAGACCCCAGGATCCTCTGCCCTCCATTATATACATATCGCCTCCTAGGAAGTTGTCATATTATTTCCCCAGAGTAACAGAAAAATAGTGACCCTCAACACACACACACACCCGCACCGCTGCCAGAAATTGAGCTTGTGTGAACTGTTTTGTTGCGGGGCTCTTATGAGGGTGGCAGTGCAATTGCTGTCAGATGAAGAGCTTGCATGGCATTTAAAGGGATTTAAATGCCCTTTCCCTGCCAAGGGCAGGCAGTCCATTCCGAAAAGGCACAATTGCACTCAGCACTCCCCCTTGAAAATTGTGGGGCTGACACCCTGCAGAGGTTCTGACACCTTGCCTACAGTCTGGCAACGTGAGCACTATGGAGCCTGCTGGGATGTGGCCCTGAAAACAGAGGTTGCTGTTGGATGAACATCTGCAAGGTGATTCATGGTTTGAAAAATTAAATAATTTGAAAATTAACCCTGAGTTTGGCAATCTCTGCTTTGACGTTACGTGCAAATGTAGCCCATGTTTTGAGAGCAAGTCATGAGTGTTCTGAAATCTTCAGCAGTTGGCTAGCTTCTCCACATAATCATCTGTACGTTGCCCTGTTCATCAGCTACTTCTTCCCTTCATCACACATCTCCAGGAATTGCATCATTTGCCCCTCTTCATCTCATTTCTGCTGAATATCCATTTTAAAATAATGCATGCAAATTGAACATATTTTCTGCAACATAAGCAAGAACACAAACATATTATCTGCATAAGTTGTCTGAATGCAAAATGTAGCTTTCCTTAGAATAAAACATTTATCTTTTGGTGAAGCTTTTTTGTTGTTTTGGTGGAAAGAGGACACTCATATGCAAAGTATGAATAATCCTAATTGTTTTAGTAAAATAAGGTGTCATTTCATGGAAGCTTTCTTGGTATCTTCTTTGTAGGAATACCTGCAGTTATCAATCAATTTTCTTGCTGGATGAGTTGAAGGATAACTGTTTAAACTATCTGTGGGCTGATTTGGATGATGCTTTCTGGCTCAAGCAATTAAAAGAGGGATGCACCAAGACTGCACTGTCATGACATCTTTTGCAGATATCCTGGCACATTTCTTTATTGTATGTGTGTGGGGGTGGGGTGTGGGGGTGGGTGGATTGTCCAAACCACCATTCAACATGTGGTCCAAATACTAGTTTAAACATTGGTGGTTCAGAAGATGTGCCTCCCACTAATAAACGAATGTGCCAGAAGGGCATCAGGACACCCTCAAAGACGTCACAACTGGCATGCTCTCCATGCACCCCCTTTTAATCACATGGATTGAAAAGGTATCATCCAAACCAGCCCTGTGTATATTAAGTTAGTGGTGTAATAGATTTAAATGTAGGGAATATTAGTTGCACGACTCAATCCAGTAAAAGAGATCTTTGTGCTAAGTAGCCTTCTGCGTGTGTCGCTAATGTGAGTGGACATGTAGTGCATATTCCCCATTCCCACCATAATACTCATCCATTATTGAACTGACTGGATGTATCTTTTTATTTGAGTAAAGATGCACATCTGTATCGGTATTGTGTGCGACTTAGGGGAGTGCATGGAATAATATTTGTTCATTTGGTTCGAATTCAAACCAAACCACCAGTCCGCAAACTGGTTCATTTGAACTAGCTGTTGGTCCGGTCCAGTTTGACCCGGTTCAACCCAGTTTGAGGGGCTATGCCTGTAAAGGCGAATCTGGTGAGGAGTTCCCCTTACAAGCAAAAGGGACTCCTATCTTTAAAAGGCAGCTGGTAGGCAACCTACCTAAAGGCAGCTAGGGGTGGCAGTGAGAGGACACCTTAGAGGGTGGTGGGTCCTCTAAATCCTGCCGGTGTCCCTCCCACCCCCAGCAGCATGGCCTGCTGCTGGGGGGAAGCACCAGTGCGGTTTAGAGGAGCTCCTGGCACTGGTAAGGTGTCCTCTTGCCACCCGTACTGGCTGCCCTTAGAACCTTTTTAAAGGTAGGATTTCCCTTTACAAAGCATAGCCCATCAAACCAATTTGAACCAGTCCATAACAGACCAGGCCCAGTTCAGTTCCAACTTGGAATGGCCATCTTTTTTTGAGACCGGTTAGATTAGTGTTTGAACTAGTTGAATCAGGCTGGTTCGAATCAAATCCAGTTTGATTCAAACCAGTTCTGCACATCCCTAGTATGACTAGCCATCTGTAACTACAGTTGAGATGGGGGTCAAAGATGGCAATCTTGCACCGAATTATGGCTCCACATGTTCTACTGTTCATGCATAAGTGAAGAGTTATGATCAGCCCAAACCATTTTATCTAAGAAAAATTCTCACTGAAAAGACTGGTATAGTTAATTGTTTCAAGTTGAGTAACTTGTGTTCCCAATAAAAAGAAAACCTAATGAGAATCTTGAAAATATTTTAACAAGCGTTTAAATGCTTTGATCTTCAAATTGCATCACAAATGAATCTGACCTTTAACCAAAAGAAATTATTCTTCTATAAGTGATTTCTGTAGTAATATTTTGCTGATATTAAAAAAACCACTAAAATTCAATGTGGAATTGTACAATTGTAATCCTAATATACTTTAACAATTGTTTGACTTGGGTTTTTCCATGACACCCTCTATCAAAGTGCTGATAATAACGGATCAACTGTGAAGACTGTCCGTTGAAATAAATGGCTGAAAAGATTATCTCCTCCTAGTTGGGAGGCAAGATTGTAAAAAAGGAGCTAAAGCCTCTGCTGCTCAACATGATCATGTTCGTGGCTGCAGCCGTTGTGAAATCCCCGAAGGCTAAGTAGCAAGGGTCGAAGGGATAATGCACACGTGCAAAAAGCTTTTGTCACCCAAACACTGAAGTCTGGACACATCTCTATACCACAAGAGAATTCGTGTGGCTGTGTATCCATTTGAGCTCTGGACACAGTAACTTGTTGCCAATTTTCTGCAATTAGGGTGTACAAAATAGTCTCGCTGCTACGAATATTGCTTCTGCCATTATACTAATTAGGGGTCTGTTTCCTCTATGTGTATGCCTAACTCCCATTAATATTAATGGCAGTAATGGCCAAGCATCAAGGGAAGAAAAGACCCTTGTAACGGTGACTTATGCATTTATATCAAAAATTCCCTGTATAGTAATTCTGAGAATATGTTTGCTTGCAAATTAAGGACATCCACTGGCACAAAATTGGTATGCAGCTTTCTCCTGTTCTGTTGAATATGCACCTCCAATGTATCTCCTGTTAACCATGCAACTTTACATAAAAAGTGACACTTTAAATATTAACAGCCCAATACATCAGGTTAAAGCACAAGACAGAAACTTGGGTCTGAGCAATTTCATAGACCATCACATTACACAGGTAAGTATAGCATGTGCACTTCTCAGGGCAGAGACTTTGTTTGTTCTCATCTTGTATAAAATAGGAAGAAATTAGAGAATGGATTTTTACATCTTCACATACAACATAAGAAACTTCTTGGAGATTTTAAAACAAGGATTTCAGACTAAATAAATAAATAAATAATAAATTAATAATAAACAAGCTTTATTTATTAGCCGCCCCATAACCAATTGTCTTCAAGGAGACAAAACTCCTTGAAAAATGATGTTGTATTCCTGTCTTTAATCTTGCTGTAGATCAAAAAAGCAACCACTCCATTTGCATGATTGTTCTTTTTAATTTTTTAAAATTTCATATGGAACTCAAGACCATGGACTATACTTGGGAATTGGAGACTGTACTGTAAAAACCCAGTGCTGTAGTGATGTTGGTGGCAGCCCATGACTAGATTTTTTGGGTGGCTCCCTGCTGCTGCTGCTGCTCACCGGCTGCTTGCCTCAGCAGCCCTGCTTTGCTGCTCACTCACTGATGCCAGTGACACGGTCTAATGATGTCACTGCCCTACCACCTGTTCTCAGGGGGATGGGCTCGCACCGGGGAGTAACATTATTAGGCAGTGTTACTGCCAGCAAAGGGTGGCAAGGCAGCAGTGATGTGTCAGTGGGTGAGCAGCTGATTGGGGGCTGTGGAGGTGAGCAGTGAGAGGTCAGGAAGTTGTGGCGCAGAGTGGCAGCCAGTGGATGAGCCCATTAGCACCAGGAGGTGTGCAGTGGCTTCCTCTCCTCCCACCCCACTTGGCAGTCCATTTGCTATGCACATGTCTGCTCAATGATGGATCTACCACTGTAAAAATACTACCCAATAGATCTGAATCTCCATGAGAGAGACTCTTGGTGGCTCTTACTAAATCCTACTACCATAAGGAATTCTTTTGAAGTCCTTTGATCTTATAAAGAAATGTGTGAATGTAGCTGGAGATCCAAAAAATGTGCACAAGCATTCCTGCATGTCCAAGAGACCTTTGGCCTTGAGTATCTCAGACAGCAGGCCCCTCGTGCCACATAACAAACAGCTCTCAAAAGTAAGGGAACTTTCAAAAGCATCTTCTGATATGCCATGGGGATCTGTTGTTCAAAGAAAATAAGTAAAGCATCCCATTAAGTGTTATTGACAAATATTTCACCAGAATGCTCAGTGAAGAAGAACAACCTCCTTTAATGGAGGGAAATTATGGCCTCAGATTGGTTTAGAGCAGTGGTTTCCAACCAGGGTTCCTCCAGTTTACAACTTATTGTGGCTGGGGATGCTGGGAGTTGTAGTTCAGCAACATCTGGAGGAACCCTGGTTGGGAACTATTGGTTTAGAGGTTTGACCTGCAGAGGTTTTTGAAGGGGTCAGTTGTCAGTGTGAGGGACCAGTGGTAAAGTGAGGCAGCTACTGAGGTGAGGAAGAGAAACCCAAGAGTGGGTTTCTGGGGTAGAAACATCCAGGGTGGAAACAAAACTGATAGGAACATAGGGACCTGCCATATACTGAGTCAGACCATTGGTCTATCTAGCTCAGTATTGTCTTCACAGACTGGCAGTGACTTCTCCAAGGTTGCAGGCAGGAATCTCTCTCAGCCCTATTTTGGAGATGCCAGGGAGGGAACTTGGACCCTTCTGCTTTTTCCAGAGCAGATCCATCCTCTGAAGGGAATATCTTACAGTGCTCACATATGTCTCCTATTCAAATGCAAACTAGTGTGTACTCTGCTTAGCAAAGGGGACAATTCATGCTTTCTACATTAAAGTAAGAATATGTTAGCATTGTGGTCTTGTAATACATGCATTTTTTTCAAGATGAGGTGGGCAAATGTGAGAGGCTTGCAACAAGCCCTTGGGTGTGCCTAAAATAGTTCTTTGGGTCCCAGGCCAAATAGTCAATGATAGGGAATACAGTGGGGATGTGCACAAAACAGACTTTGCATTTTGTTTTGAGCTCAAAACAAAACACAGAAAACCAAAACATTTCGATGAAACAGCGGTCAGCCCAGTTGTTTTGACAGAACAAACCTCGAAACGTTTTGAGTGTTTTGGCCATAGGGAACAATGGGGAAACTCAAAACACCCCATTGTTCCCCAAGGTTAGCTCTTAGGGACACCAAAGTGGGTTGGGTTGTAGGGCATGATAGGTGCTACCTATCACCCAACCCACAAAGAGTCTCTTCCTTTAGCCCTATATTCTAGGATCCTATGGGGGCTTGGGGGAAAGGTTAAAAATATGTTTAAAATCACCTGCTTGCCTGTTTCTTTTGTGGGTTGGGTGATAGGTAGCACCCATCCTGCCTGTAACCTGGGAGAAGTCTAAATCTGTGTACTGTAGACAATACTGAACGAGGTGGACCAATGGTCTGACAAAAAATACTTAAGCCAACCAAGAAGCAAGGAGATTGCAAACCAGTCAGAAGCCTGTGCCAGAAAACCAATCCGCAAGTGGAAGACAGGCTTCCAAAGTGGCGCTCAAAGAATTGAAACATTTCAAATCAAAATGGGGTTGTTTTGTTCCAAACTTGAAACAGGCCTTTTATTTAAAGGGTGTTTGGTTTTGAGCTCGAGACACTCGAAATAGCTGTTTTGAGTCAAAATGCTTTGAACTTGAAACATTTTGCACATCCCTAGAATATAGTTATTTTATAAATGAGGATGTAGTCTCCAGTCTTATACATTGCATTCCTAAAGTAGTGTGGTGAAGATAGCTGGCTATACCAGTATTTAATAATTAGGACAAAACACTTAAGGGTTGGGGTCTTTCACTCAGGAGAATGGTTTGGAGAATCCCATTACGGGTCCTTCTTCCAATGGAAGGAACTTCTTCCAGAGGAAGGACTTCTTCCTCTGCAAGAAATTCTTCCTCTGGAGGAAGAGAAACCTCATGGAGAAAAGCTAGTGAGATCTGCCTTGCCCATGCAGGGAGCTGGCACCCACTCATGTGATTTCAAAGCAGCTAGGAAAAGTGCAGTTTTTATCATAGAACTAGTCACTGACTACTGACATGCACAGCCTAGTTCACAGTAGTTTTCTCCATGTAGTCATGTACCTGTATATAGAACAATCCAGCAGTCAGAAGAAATAGTGTGAAGTAGGCAGTGCTAGGCTCAAAGGACCAATGGTCTGAATTAATCAATTAACATGTTTAATAAGCCTGTCCTCCAGTGTGACAACTTTCAAGACAAGTATAACAATTAAAAAATTCAATTAAAACAGTAGTGTATCAGAACAAATCAGCTGTGTGAGCTCTTTTCTGTTTGCCTTGGACTGGCTTGGAAATGATCCGATCTTGTTACCCACCCACCCACCCCCAATTAGAAAAAATGGGATCATTTACCAAGTCAATTTGAGGCTTGGTAAATGCCCAGTTCGTTACCCCACCCCCAATCCCTCAAGCAGCTTTCTTGCCAACCCCACCCACAAAAGCTTTTGCCTTTACTTATTAGTCCCTGGAGTTGCTGTGGAACAAGTAGTGGAGGCAGTGGCACTAGACTGGGGAAGGGGGATAATTTTTCTTTCTTTATGCCTGCTTATTTCCTTGGTAGGTTTATGCCAGGAGTAGTAGTGATGGTGGCATGAGGGATGGAAAGGTTTTTCTTCCTTCCCCCGCCTTTGTTGTCCTGATGCCCTGCTCCTTAGCATGCCGGCAATAAAGGGAAATGTGGACTGGTAGAGTTTCCAAGGGCTACTGCCATTGAAATATTTCCAGAATTCTTCTCTGAGCCCAAGATTGGGGAGGTTTGTCTCCAAAGCAGGATAAAGCTAATCTAATATTGCAATTAAGGCCTCGGTAAATAAGAGAAGTCTTCAGCAGATACTTTAAGGACATGAAATTTGGTCCCTAGGGAGAGCATTCTATACAGATGGGACATCACAGCAGAGAAGCTCTTTCTCCAGTTTCCACTTACCCAACTTCTGAAAGCACCTGGATCGGTACCTCAGAAGACAGTATTAGCATTCAAAGGTAGAGGTGTGCACGGAACCGTGGAGCTGTGGTCTGGCACTGGGGTGGGGGTTCCTTTAAGGGCGAGGGGAGGGTTTAGTTACCCCTCCCGCCGCTTTCCCCGCTCCTGTGCACATATTTCCATCAGTAATTGGGGCGGCAGGGAAGTATCCTGTTGCCCCAATTACTGACGGATATACATGTACAGGAGGGGGGAAGTGGTGGGAGGGGTAAGTAAACCCTCCCCCCACCCTTAAAGGAACCCCCACCCCGAACCACCCATGTCCGGACCGGTCCGGAGGCCTGTAGAATGGCCTCCAGACCGGTCCGGGCACACCACTATTCAAAGGTTCTTGGTCTGACTGGTATATAAGGCAACTTCATTGGTGTGTGTTATTTAGTGACTGTAGCAAACACCATGATGCTTACAGCCAACAACCTGGATGGCTTTAAGAGGGGTTTGGATAACTTCATGGAGGAGAAGTCTATCCACAACTACTAGTTGGAAGGCTATATGCCACCTCCAGCCTCAGGCAGGATGCCTCTGAATACCAGTTGCAGGGGAGTAACAGCAGGAGAGAGGCCATGCCCTCAACTCTGCCTGTAGGCTTCCAGGGGCATCTGGTGGGCCACTGTGTGAAACAGGATGCTGGACTAGATGGGTCATGGGCCTGGTCCAGCAGGGCTGTTCTTATGTTCACCATGTTTTTCAAAGAAGTTAGTGCATACTCATTCAGATGTGAGTTAT
Source organism: Hemicordylus capensis (assembly GCF_027244095.1). Lineage (NCBI taxonomy): Eukaryota > Metazoa > Chordata > Lepidosauria > Squamata > Cordylidae > Hemicordylus > Hemicordylus capensis. The sequence continues at coordinate 122,949,280 of NC_069660.1, forward strand.
TAGATGTTGAGTAAGCAGGTGTTACAAGGCAATACAGGATATTGCCCAATGTAAGTGCTGTGTGCAAATATTCTTGATTAATTTTTGATGATTGATATTTCAGAATAATGGCTGACATCCTGACTAAATTTATTCAAGGAAGCTCCATTGAAATTAAAAGGACAAACTAGGCATGCCTAATGTGACCTTTTAATTTCAATGGGACTTCCTCGAGTGAATTTAGTCAGGATGTCTGCCAGTGTATTCTTTTTAACACTAAATATCAGAGCAGTCTTGCACCTAATTTGAAAAAAAAAGAGTACACAAATTATCCCGTTCAGTGGATGTGTGGTAGCAGTAGCAAATCTGAACTTTGTCAGATAGTTACATTAGATCTTGCTGCAGAGCAGATGGTGGCATACATAAGAGTAAGCTTTTTTTGAGAGAGAGACTGTGACTCCATCTACTCTGGAATGGTGTAATTGTCTTCCTTGAGAGGTCAGACATGCTCCAAAAGGTGGTGGAACCAATAGAACACACAGGCAGAGGCGTATCTAGGGAAAATAGCGCCTAGGGCAAACACTGAAATTGCGCCCCCTGTCCAAGCATCTGACACCCATCTTTCAGATAACTTTACCATAATATCAGCTGAAAAATACAAGCCAGGCTTGTTAATCTTTTAATATTTCAAAAACTATTTTAGAAGTGGACTTAGCCAGATCAAAAAATGCTGGAAAACTACAAATTTCAGTATGCTGGGGCTCATGAAATACCCAAATATTATGTGGAGGTGTACTTGGAAAACTAAACAGAAGTGCCTGTCTAATTTTCTACTATGTATTGTAGCATCACCATTACATAAGTTTAAAAAAATAAATGGAGAATTTGACTTTTCCCAGATACTCTGAAAATAATTAAAGGATATGCAGAGTAAACTGTGTCACTGCTTGGAATATATTCTAGTCTTTCAGAAAGACAGTTAAAATGAGAGAAAGAGAGCAAGAAACTCCCAGTGGGCCTTAATATTAAGGATTTCACACTGATTCAAAGACAAATTCACCATTAATAGCCATATTAGCAAGACATCACATTTAACTCACTTATCACAAGAAGCAAAGTAAGAGCAAAAGAATACAATCCTAGGTCATAAGCATCAGCTCAGTATTCACAAGCCCTGATTCTCTGTACGTAGTGCCAATCTGAATATGTGTACAGTGACTTATAGTATATATTATTATTTTTTTACCTGTAGCCCCTTCGGGGGGCTTCCTAAAGGCTGGGGGGGTTGCAAAGGTTCCTCCCCCCCCCACTGGCCTCTAGGGCCTCGCAGGGACCATTTGAGCATGTGCAGTGGCCATTTTTAAAAATATATTTTTTTAATGGCCACTGAAAACAAAATGGCCACCACGCATGCTCAAATGGCCCCTGCAAGGCCTGGCATGACCTAGGGCCTCACAGAGGCCATTTGAGCATGCACGGTGGCCATTTTGTTTTTGGCAGCCATTTTTTTTAAAAAAAATTAATTTTACAAAATGGCGCCCCCCTTCAAGTGGCGCCCAGGGCACGTGCCCTGCCTGCCCTACCCCTAGATACGCCCCTGCACAGAGGAATGGTATTTCTAAAGTGCAAGGACTTCAAAAGATGTGTGGCTTATATGTAAGCTCCAAAGAGTGTTTCTGAGCAATATACTACACATTTCAGTCACGCCTAAGCACCACTGAAATTAGTGAGACAAGTTAGTCATGACTAACTGAACTCTCATAGATTTCAATGGAACTTAGACATTACTAGCTTAGATGGGATGCTGCCCACTAATAATATCACATAACAAGCCAATCTTGGCAATATTTCCGTGTGCTGGAGAAACTTGGTGATGGTGGACACGCTACCCTAGGCAAGTGTCACACCAATGTCTGCTAGTGAGCTGTTGTTGTTTTTTAACCATGGTATGTATATTGTGTGGATAAGTCTTTGAATGAGGGACAGAATGGGTTACAGAATAGGCAGCACTAGTAAATTCTACTGCAGTCTCTTTCTTGTATTAGGAAAATTGGCAGAATGAAACAACCTGAAGTAACAATATATAGAAAAAATATGTTCCAAAATCATTATGTTGTTAACTACTGAGAAACTGAGCAAATTAAAAAAGCCAACTAAAAGAATATAAACTGACCTTCAATTAAACAATCTGCTAGTTTAAAGCAAAGACCACAAGGGAAAAAAAATCCATAACAATCTGGAAAGGGGGCAGATGCTAGTGAGCGATAACACCTCACATTAAAATGTATAGACATTGCCCCCCTTTAAATTCATAGAGAATGCTCTTTACTTAACTATCAAGGTTTAATGTAACTTGGCAGATCTGAGTTACTTCGGGAAAGCTTTAATGCTTGGCAGGTCTCTACATTTTATTTATGATATCAAAGCTGCGACTCAGATTTTTACTCCGTGGAAGACATAAAAGAGATTCAGAAGTCATCCAAATCATCTTGTAATTAATGTTACCATGCACGCCCAAGACATTAAAATGTTAACAGTGTTAGAATCGTGTGCTTTGGAATACAGAGTGAGGGCTTTATTAGAGAGAAATACACTGCAGATGTCATCCACCCTAATTGAGGACATCAGGGTGCCTGCTGCTTGTTCTTATCAGTGGTTGAGATTTTTTTTTTTAATTTATTCATTTTCCTTACTGCTAGAATCTGCTCTCATTATTAGTCTATCTTGTCACTCATTTGCATTTCAAGTGCTGGGACTGTGGGGTACCAGCTAGCAGCCTTAGAAGAACACTTCAAGGGGTTACTCTATCAAATAGCAGCACACTATCACAGCGAATTTGACATCTGGGTTATCTTATTCCCAGATGCTCCATGGTGTCATTAGCAGGATTAATCTTAGCTTTAATTTCATAATGATTCTTATTCTAATATATGTGAATGAACACAAAGTCTCTTGACTCATTATCACCAATTTACCCAAGATATGTAATCAGGCTCTTATATTCGCCAACATTTATTTTTGCTAATACATCTAAAATTGTAGATTAAACAAATACAGTTAGTTCCAGCTGAGTGAATGCCTAGTGAAGTAACAATGTAGTATTTATGTTTTAATTAAACTGCAATAATGATGTTGTCTTTTAAAAATGGGTTGTTCCAAACCTGAGAGCTAGATATTCATCCCTGGCCAATGTCCTGCAGTGAAATCTTTATATTATAGCATTAAAATGAGCATCCTTTTGTTCATGCATTTACAAACCAATATGAAGGCATATTTTAACTTTTATTATCAACCCAAGCCTTTTGTTAAACAAAGGGAGTAGCATTTTACTCACAATGCTTTTCTTAAAAGCACGATCATTCTTTTAAAATATATCGTAAGGAGGTATTAATTCAATTATTGTTCATGATACATATTGCTGTGTGCCTTGAAGTTATTTTATATTATCAGATAAAGGGATACATATATTACATTTTACACAATGCAAATGTTAGCACCCTAGCGTGCATCAGATTAAACAAATACAGTTAGTACTGATGCCCTAGCATGCATCAAAATGGCCTGTATGCATTGACAATGCCAGCTCCAAAGTTGATCATTTCCCAGCTGTTGTATACCATTCAAGGAGTGGTTCATTATTGATGGATAAAATGTTCAAACATTTAAAGAAATGAAAGTCAGCTTTGCATTTTTAATTAATTAATTAAAAGGACTGTAAATGCCAGCTTGTTAATTGCTTTGCACCTGCAAGCCAACACAGGTTTTGTGCGCCCTTTCTTTTGAATATTAATTCCCCCCCCTGCATATCTCTCTAATGCTTGGAAAGTCTCCCCTGCAAACATATTAGTAAAGAGTAAATATTGAATCTAAGACAAAACTCACGGCTTCATCTTTCACTGTACACAGAATAAGATTTAAAGGAGGATTTAGATTTCCAAGGCTTCTAATTAAGTAGTGATAATCAGGCTTTCTACTGAGGGTCACTTCCTGAGAGTAATTTGAGTTATTAAAATGCATGTTTTTATTTGTTCTGCTTTGCGAGCTAAAACTGATCCCTTTTAATACAGCAGCTAATATGCAAATTGGTGTTTCATTATATTATGCAATTTATGGCAATCTTCTCTAATTTACTGAAAGGGCAAGAGAGTGACCTTGTCATTCAACTTTTTTTCCCCTGGTAAGCTAGCTAATCTAATTATATGGATCTTCTTATGAAACTTGGAAAGTGTGCAGCACGATAAAGAATGTGACAAATTTGCCTTGTGCTTAGCTCTTTGTTTCATCAGAGCGGCCTTTAGTTTGGATTGAGTCCCAAAGGTGGAAGAGAGATTTCAGTATATATTTAGCTTTTCAGGTTGTAAAGATACAAGGTCTTCTTTCAAACTGATATATATTGTTTGTTTGTTTGTTTGTTTGTAGCACCACATATAGAAAGGACATCTGAAATCAATGAAACCAACTGTGATTTGAATGAAACACTGGTCATTATTAGATTGTGAGCCCTTTGGGGACAGGGATCCATCTTATTTATTTATTATTTCTCTGTGTAAACCACCCTGAGCCATTTCTGGAAGAATGGTATAGAAATCGGATGAACGAATGAATGAATGAATAAATAATTCAATGAACTCTTTGACCATCACTGATCCTATGCATCACCTGGTCCTTGAATGCTAATCCGATAATTTGGATAACTTCATTGATAATTTCATTGATAATCTGGGGACAGTTTAGGACTCTCCACACACATACACTGACCAGGAATCTCGGACTTTCACATATGGGCAGGTCACTGACCAGAAGTTTATGGAGTTTTACAACTCTAGTTGGATCTGCCTCCCTTCCTCAATTGTTAGTTTTACTTCCATAACTCAGGAGTATCTTTATCCAGATGGTGTTAAAAATGGTGTAATAAAACTAGTATTTCTAGGAAGACACTCTTCAAAACAGTTTTTGTCGCAACTTGCCTGCCATAGGTGGAACCAAAGAATGCCGTGTCTCTCTCCTCATGCCCCATGGCCATTGCTACAAGATTCTTTGGACAAGATGTCCCCCATGCTATTTAATATGACAACTGGGGATTATGTTAAATAGCATAACATAGGAAGCTGCCATATACTGAGTGAGACCATTGGTCTATCTAGCTCAGTATTGTCCTCACAGACTGACAGTGGCATCTTCAAGGTTGCAGGCAGGTGTCTCTCTCAGCCTTATCTTGGAGAAGCCAGGGAGGCAACTTGAAACCTTCTGCTCTTCCCTGAGCGGCTTCATCCCCTGAGGGGAATATCTTACAGTGCTCACACTTCTAGTCTCCCATTCATATGCAACCAGGGTAGACCCTGCTTAGCTAAGGGAACAAGTCATGCTTGCTACCACAAGACCAGCTCTCCTTCACAAGGTGAAGGATGTGGTCAGTGTCACAGTTCCTCTCCCTGGCAGCCCCTTGGAGTGAGGGAAATAATGAAGAAAATAGGGAGGGGTGGAGCTGAGGGGCCCCAAGTTCTTTGAACCCATCTGCTCAATTATAGCTACACCCCTTGCTGTGGTGTCACCAATATGATACCCATATTATATTGATATTGGCAGATGATACCCAGCTCCACTATCATTGGATGTCAGGGAGGAACTGGAAATTCTCAATCAGGGTCTGGAGGTGATTCTGATTTGGAAGCAAGCAAGCAAGCTGAAGCATAATTCAGATAAGAGGAAAGTGCTCTGGTGCCAATCTAGGTGGAAATATGCAACCTATCCTTGGTTGCACCCCTATCTGGGTGGAAATATGCAACTTATCCTCCTCCTGAATGTCCATGTTCCCAGTTTGGGGTTATTCTTTGAGCTGACATTATCCCTGGATGCCCAGGTGATTTTGGTAACCCAGAGTGCCTTTTATCAGTTTCAGCTGATACACAAACTCCAACTAATAAGAACATAAGAATAGTTCTTAAATCGATCAAGCCCAAGGACTATCTAGCCCAGCATTCTGTTTCGCACAGTGGCCCAGCAGGTGCCTCTGAGAAGCCCATAGGCAAGAGGCATGCCCTCTCTCTTGCTGTTGCTCCCATGAAACTGGTATTTATTTTGGGATTTTGTCATGGATATTGTCTCAGTTCTTTGTGTGAGGCATGCTTGTATATATTTGAATGTGTCTGTGTACTGGCTTGTGGGTGGAGTCACTGTGTTTGTTTGCCTTCTGAATACTTAGAGATTCTCCCTATCTTTGCATAAGAGACTGTTAGTCTGTTTATTGTTTTTTAGCCTATGTTTTAGTTAGTAATAAATTTAAAACCCTTTTTTCTCAATTAAAGTTGCTTCCTTTGCAATTACATATAGAGAATAAGTAATTTCTCTTGCAACATTGGGTTATCGGCCTAGTTGTGAAGCAATATGTTGTGAGATGTAGAGTTTGTAGGCAAGAAAACAAGACAAGATGACTATTTTTGCATCTGAGGGGACTAATTCCACTGTTGAACTCCTCAATGAAGCAAACTACATAAAACGGTCCTTCAGAGTGGAGATATTGCTGAATACATTTGGACTATCTTACGTTCTGGATGAACAGAAAATGAAGAGAAACAGTGAGAATGGGATCTGCAAACAAGCAAGCCACGGGACACATATCTTTGACTATAAATGATAATATAGAAGATAGAAATACAGCAAAAGAGATGTGGGAAAGATTAAAGGAGGTCTTTCAACAAAGAACCGTGAACACTCAAGTTTCTCTTATGCTGTGGTTGTGTAACAAAAGATTCAAAGAGGGAGGGAATCTGCAGGAGAACATATGCTACTCTTTGGGAACACTAAGAGAGTTAGAAGTGCAAGAGAGAAATATGCCAGAAACAGCAAAAATTGTACTTTTGCGTAATACCTTGCCTAAATAATATTATAATATTGCATCTTTTTTTGTTTTTTTGCAAATTAAAGAAAATGTGCCTTGAGTTTTGTGTAGGAATGTTTGCAAGAGTTTAATTTGAAAAAGCAAACAGAAAGAGAGGAATCAGTTAAAAACCAAGCCTACAAAGCTGCTGATGGCAGGCAATGTTTTATATGTGGAAGTACCTTGCATTTAAAAAATGCTTGTCCTAGTAAAGAGCAAGGGGATTATTCTGAACAGAGAAAGGGAAATAAGACTAAATTCCAGAAAAATAGGCTTTCTAACAAGCAAACTTGCTTATGCAAAAGTCAAAGCAATGAAAATAATGCTGAGAAAGATGAAAAACTGTGCACTGCAAAATAAATCATCTGCAGGATTGGTGAAACTCAAAGTAGAAACAAAATATATCTGGATAGTGGAGCTACTTCAGATTTCATCAGCAGCTTGCAAGATTTCTCTTAAATAAGCATGGAATATAAAAGTCCTATATACCTTGCTAACAGGCAACAGATTTTTGCAGAAGGAAAAGGGACATTTTATCTGAAGTGTAATCTTGGTGCAAATAGAGTTGAATTAAGTGTGCATTCCAAGGGCATACTATGTTCTAGGGATGTGCATGAATCACTTTTTTGATTCGATTTGTACACAAATCAAATCAACCCTGATTTGTATTGGACTCGAATCTGGCCAGCTAGCACAGGGGTGATTTGTTTTGTCCACAGATTTCCTGAAACAGGTAGATTTGGGTACAAATCGTTCTGTACCCAAATCAGTTCACACAGACAGCAGATGCAGGCAGTGATTCTCTCAGCAGCAGGAAGGGGGTGAAAAATTCTCTTCTCTTTTCCTCAGCCAGGAAAACAGGATCAAAAAGCAGATAATCCACTCCAGGCAGCAGGCAGGCAAGGCAAGGCAAAGCTCTTCTGGCTCTCTCTCTCTTTTCTCCACAAGACAGAAAGGCAGAATGGTGGTAGGCTGCCTCCTTAAGTACATTTGAAAATCCATCCTTTAAACTCCCCCCACCCTTGTCCCTTCTTTGACCCTTCCCCTAGGCAATGCTGGGTCAGTCACCCCTGGCAACACAAGATTTGAATGGAAAAGAGCCAATCTGAAACAAGGGGGAATCGCCAATCATTGCACACTAAGTCACCAATCTGAAGTTTGGGAGGATGAGGTTTTCAAAAACATTTCCTGACCCAAAATGTAGACACCAAGAGAGAAAATGTAGACAGCAAGAGAGATTGCCACAAAATGGAGGTCTGCAATCTGGGTGATTTGTTTTGGACCTGAATCTGGCCTGCTAGCACAGGGACAATTTGTTTTCTCCACATATCTCCCAAAACAGGTTGATTTGGGTACAAATCATTTTGTACCTGAATTGATCTGCACATCTTTACTATGTTCCAATTTTCAGAACAGTTTAAGGAGTGTAAAAACAGCTACAAGGTGTGGATGTAGAGTTCTTTTCAGAAGGGACCATTGCTTTATTTTTAAAGGAAGAAAACTTCGGATGAAAGGCATGTTGAAAGATCTATATGAAGTAGATTACAATAGAGAGCAAGCTAATGTTGCAAGTGAATGTGCACACAAAGATTGCATGAGTTTATGGCATTGCTGATTCGGGCATCCAAACAAGGCATGCATTTCAAAATTAGTAAAAAAAAATAATTGGCAGGAAACCTGCAGGTTAAACCATGCACATCTGAAGTCAAATGCATTGAATATGTTAAAGCAAAAGCAACAAGTGGCACATATTCATATCCAAAGACAATCCAGTGAGGTTTTGGATTTGATTCACAGTTATATTTGTTGGCCCTTCCCAGTAAGAACACCAGGAAAGAATTTCTATTTCCTGACTTTCATAGATAATATTTTTCACTATACTTACACTTATTTATTCAAAGGGGAAAATGAGGTGTTGCTAAAACTTAAAGCATATATGGCTAGGGTAAGCAGCACATTTGGAAGAAAACCTAAGACTTTGCACACTGATATTGGTGGGGAATATGCTGGGAACGATATTGAGCAATACTTAAAAGAACAAGGGATTAAACATAAATTAATAATGTTTAACTCATAATTAACTTCTTTAATTAAAACATGAATTATATTCCAGAGCAAAATGGAGCGGCACAAAGAGAAACAGAACTTTGATTGAAATGTCTATAAGTATGCTTCTTCACGCAGGTCTGGAAAACAAATAGTGCAAAGAAGCTGTAATAATTGCAATTTATTTGCAGAATAGACTTTCAACTAAAACGAAGGGAGGAACACCCTTTGAACTGTGGAATGGGAAAAAACCTAACTTAAATCATATTAGAGTATTTGGATGCAACACATATGCATATATTCCTAAATAACTAAGAAGAGAATTTAGATTGCAGAAGTGAACAAGGAATATTAATACATTATGCAGGGCCGTAGCTAGGGTAGAGGGGGCCCGTGTTCATCTCTCTGATGGCCCCCCAGAGTGAGGGAGATAATGAAGAAAATAGGGAGAGATGGAGCTGGAGGGCCCTCAGGAGCTGGGGGCCCGTGTTCTTTGAACCTTTTCACTCAATCATAGAGACACCCCTGACATTATGCACTGAATAGCATAAGCTATAGCATATTTGATCCTATCACAGAAGACTGTTAAACTGCGCAGTGCTGCATATTTTGAAAAGAGGCAAAAGTAAAATGCCAATGTGATATCTGACTGTGACCTGGATTTTCCATTAAGTGAAAAGACTGAACAAATGAACAAGTAATCATAGACTATGATATGATTGCTTGCTTAAGTGCTGTCAAGTCGGTGTCAGCTCTTAGCTATCCAAGCTACTGGCCATCACCACATCCTGTGGCAGAGAATTCCATAGATTAATTATGATCTCTGTGAAAAAAATACTTCTTTTTGTTGTTCCTAAATTTCCTGGTTCTGATGTTGTGAGAGAGGGAGGAAAAATCCACTCTGTCCACTCTCTCTACTCAATGCATAATCATATACACCTATATTATGTCTCTCTGTAGTGGCTTCTTTTCCAAACTAAAAAGCCCCAGATACTGCAGCCTTGTTTCACAAGAAAGGTGCTCCAGGCCCCTGATTATCTTGGTTGCCCTCTTCTGCATCTTTTCTAGTTCTACAATGTCCTCATGTCCAATGATTGATAGTTTGACCAGAACTGAACACAGTACCCCAAATGTGGTAGCACCATAGCTTTGCATTATAATATTAGCATTTTTATTTTCAATCCCCTTTCTAATGATCTCTAGCTTGGAATTTGCCTTTTTCACAGCTGCCACGCACTGAGTTGACACTTTCAACAAGCTGTCCACCACAACCTCAAGATCTGGGATTGGACTTCCAAAAAGCTTTTGAGAAAGTGGAGAACTGGTCTTATGGTAGCAAGCATGACTTGTCCCCTTAGCTAAGCAGGGTCCTTACCTGGTTGCATTTGAATGGGAGACTACATGTGAGCACTGTAACTGCTGGAGCTGGCGACGCATGAAAAATGGGCCCTTTTAAAAGTAAATAAATTGGACAAACGGTCAGAAATCTGGGACAACTTCCTTGAACTATTGAAATTCCTCTGATCTACCCACATCAACTTAGTGCAATGGTGAGTGTTCCTTCGCCTCTTTCTCACCCCCGGGGTTGATATGGGGTATTTTCCCCGTATCTAGGGGAAATAGCACTTAGGGTAAGCACTGAAATTGTGCCCCCCCATCCAAACGTCTGACACCCATCTTTCAGATAACTTTACCACAATATCAGCTCAAATACAAGTATTTATTTTATTTTACACATTTTATATCCTGCACTTCCTACTCCTCCAAGTGGCCTGGAGCAGTGTTAAAAAAAGAAAAGAAAAAAGGAAAGGTTGTGCCGTCAAATTGGTATCGACTCCTGGCGACCACAGAGCCCTGTGGTTTTCTTGGTAGAATACAGGAGGGGTTTATCATTGCCTTCTCCCATGCAGTATGAGATGATGCCTTTCAGCATCTTCCTATATCGACTATTTGCTCAGAATTGAGTAATGAAGTGCAACTACGGAAACCAGTAACTGGATGATACATTATCATGGATATGCAAAAGGAAAGACATAGAATTCAGACTTGATAGTACTACTCCACAGGCATGAAATTTTAAAACTGCCCTGATAAGAAGAAAATATTTAAAGAAGCTGAAAACAAATGGATTGCTTGTACTCATGTTCTTACCAACAGGAATGCTACAGGGATTGGCAAAATAAAACAGCATTGTCAGATGAGCCAGACCTAGTACTTCAAAAAAGGGGTCAGTCAGAATTGTGTAACAGACAATTCTGCAATGGATCATTGAACAAATAATATGTTTACATATAAAAGGCACCAGATTCAAATGCTGCCTCAGTCATAAAGCTCATTGAGTAGTATTAGAGAAGTCAAATTGTGAGAAACAAGCTCTCAGTTCAACCAACTGAAGTCACTTTCCTCTTTTTCTTCCCCCACCTGTTTTTAAGCCAGATTTTGCTTGTATTTTAGTTATAAGTTTAGCTTGCTCAGGCTCTTTGGCGCTTGAGGCCACACCCTCTTTGACATCACATGGAAAGGGGGCATGGCCTCAAGCTCCAGAGGTTGAGGCCACACCCCCTTTGACATCACATGCAAATGGGGCGTGGCCCCGAGTTCCGGAGGTTGAGGCCATGCCCCTTTTAACATCACATGCAAAGCGGGGGGTGGCCTCGAGCTCCAAAGAGCCTGAGCAAGCTCTTCAGAGTCATTTCAGGCAGGGCTTGCTGCCTGGAAGCATCTGTTCTTCCTTTCTCTCCCTCTCTGGAGGGAGAAAAAAGGGAATAGATGCTTTTAGGCAGCAAACACTGTCTGAAATAAACGGGCAAGAGCTCTCTGGGGGGGCACCTCTCGGACTACAGTTGGGGTTGGGGGCAGGGCAGGGCAGGGCAGGCACTTTGCGCCCCCTGCAATGATGCCCAAGGCACGTGCCCTGCCTGCCCCACCCTTGTTACGCCCTTGTCCCCTTCTGCTTTCTTCCCTCCTCTTTCTCTTTCTCTCCTTTCTTCCCTCTTCTCCCCCCAACCAGTGCCGAGGGGGAGAGGGGGGGCTGGGTTCCAGGGCGGGGTGGGGGAACTGGGAAAGGTGTTGTAAAAATACAAAATGTCAAAAGAAATTAATTTTTTAAAAAAGATATTCCCTTTAGGGGATGGAGCTGCTCTGAGAAGAGTATCTAGGTTCCAAGTTCCCTCCCTGGCATTTCCAAGATAGGGCTGAGGGAGATTCCTACCTGCAACTTTGGAGAAGCCACTGCCAGTCTGTGTAGACAATACTAGGCTAGATAGACCAAAGGTCTGACTCAGTATATGGCAGCTTCCTATGTTCCTATCTCTCTTCTGGTCAATCACTGACAGCTCAGACCCCATCATTATATATGGAAGTTAGGGTTGGGTTTTTTGTTTTGTTTTTTTGCCCCAGTGTGCATCACTTTATGCTTGTTTACACTGAACCTCATTTGCCATTTTGTCATATACTCACCCAGTTTGGAGAGATCCTTTTGGAGCTTTTCACCATCTGTTTGGGATTTCATTATCCCAAATAGCTTAGTGTTCTCTGCAAAGTTGGTCACGTTGCTGTTCACCCCCACTTCTAGATCATTTATGAACAAGTTAAAGAGCACTGGTCCCAATACAAATCCTTGTGGGAACCCCACTTCTTATTTCCCTCCATTGTGAAAACTGTCCATTTATCCTTACTCTCTATTTCCTGTCCTTCATCCAGTTAGCAATCCACATATGATTGGGCTCCCCTTATCCCACACATGTCCCCTTATCCCAGCACTGCTAAGTTTACTCAAGAGCTTTGGGTGGAGAACTTTCTCAAAAGCCTTTTGGAAGTCCAAGTATGGACAACCTTTATCCACATGCCTGTTGACACTCTCAAAGAACTCCAAAAGATTAGTGAGGCATGACTTACCCTTGCAGAAGCCATGGTGGTTCTCCTTTATCAAGGTCTATTCTTCTAAATGTTTAACAAATTTGTCCTTAAGTATGCTTTCCATCAATTTACCCAGTATAGAAGTTAAGCTAACCAGATCCCCCCGGATCTCTCTTTAAAAATCAGAGTTATATTAGCTACTTTCAGTTAACCTGGAGAAAGAGTACCTGACCTCAGTCAACCATGGATTGGTGATATCCAGGTTGGATTATGTGGGGGTCTGTCTTTGAAGACAGTTTGGAAACTTCAACTGGTACAAAATGTGGCTGCAAGGATGCTTGCAGCAATACCTTGGTACACTAGTGTGACACAAATTCTATACCAATTGCATTGGTTTCCAGTTTGCTTCCAAGCCCAATTCAAGATGCTAGTGTTAGCCTTTAGCCCTATATAGCTTGGGACTGCAGTACTGGATGAACCCACCCATATGAACCTAACCAGGAATTAAGAGAGTCCTTGCAAGCCTTCTCTCTGGCCTAGCACTGCTACAAGTGGGCCTGGCAGAAACAAGCTATTTTTCCATAGCTAGTAAAGGAACCATATTATCAGCTTTTGTTTTTTTAACTCTTCCTGCTTTTTTATCTTTTGTTTTACTGTGGAATTATTTTAAATTTCTGATGGGATGTTTAAGTTGTTTTTTATTGTAACTTTCACTTTTTGTAAACTTTCTTTTGAGGCATTTGAGCCAAAATGGGTAATATCTCTTGGATTCATAGATACAGACATATGCAGCTTCTGTTTCTCTTCCTTATTACTGCATACACAACATGGCAGTCTGGGGAATGGCACCGTGTATGCAGACCATGTATGACTTCCATATTCCCATCCAGCCCTCCCTCTCCGAGTGCTACAACATACTGGAATTTCAGATCTCAAATAACTTCTATACCACAGAGAGGGAGACCCCTGACGAGAATCCTGGAGGACCACACAGGTCTCCCATTCCTGGGACTGCCCTGGTACATTGATTTTGTGCATGCTTAGGGTAGGGAGGGCAGAACCCTAGGTGGGTCCCTCCATGTAAGGAAGCACCTTCTCACGTGGGGAAGGATTGAACCCTTCAGACTTCTTTTATCCATATGTTATTTTTTGTAGCTTCAGATCTCTTCAACATCTCTAGAATTACTTGCTTTATCACCTCTAATGCTTGCTGTAGGATAAACAGAATTCAGCAGCATGAAGGTTTTGAAGGGGGGGAAAGCCCTCTCTCTTTCGTATTCTGTTTTTCCCAGACTGATTCCTGGCACATTTATCATAATAAAAATCAAAGAGCAATATTCACGAGCTTCCTAATACAGAATGTTAAACCTCTATAACTGTCAGAAAGAGGATGTTGGTAAGGGAAGAATCAGGTAGTATTACAGAATCATAAACCAAAATAATAACGTTGGCAGGAAAGTAAAGCATGAAAGACCTGGCTAAGCAAAGAGGCTGTGGAGAACTATCACAACACCTTTGTAATTTTGTTGTGTGAGCATCTTTCTGAAACTATGCATTTTTTTTCCTTTTTCTTTAGTAATATGTCTTTGTGGCTAGTAGTAATTTCTTCTAGTCATACATACCCAGGTAGGCATCTATTTACTTTTGATCTGATCCTTGGTGAAAGTGAACAGCTAGATGAGGTAAGGAATACTAGCATAAGGTTTAGCTGTGCAGTACAGAATTTTTTTCTTAATCGGATTGTGTTCTCAGAATACTACTCCAGGAGCTGGGGTGCCAGTACTTAGTTTACCAATCAAAGCAAAAGAGGTGCCAGGCCTCAGTCTTCTATGGAAGCCTGCCTTCTGGCCTAGAATGAGGCCTTGCTCCCTTAATGTGTATGTATAGGCTACAGTTTCTCTTTGGCGAGGAAAAGAAACTCTGTACATATCCAGTGGTAGCTGGATATGTATAATATGCCAATTTTTTTTTTTTTTTTTTTTTTTTAAGAAGGGGCATGGTGAAAGATGCCTGTCCGGAACATTGCTTTTGTCTGCCTTGAAACTATTGCCAGCCCATTTCATTGGATGACTCTGAGCAGACAACCAAGGCCAACAGTGCTTGTAAGATACTTTCTCTCTCTCCTTACATCAAAGGATTTGATCCTATAAAGCCGGCCTTTACCCCTGAAGCATATTAAATACAATAGAAGGCTGAAACACAGTTGCAAGAGGTAAGTGATTTTCTTCTTGTTGATGTTGAGGCCTGACTCCAAAGCTGCTGACTGGTGCTGTTGCATTTCCTAGCTGTATCAAGTGCTGTCTTGATGGAGATAGTGCAAGAAGAAGATGGGTCCAATTATGTGGGTGATGGTGCTGAGGATGGCTTCTCTTTATTATGGCCTAAATGATGGCCATGGTATGATGGCTATGGATCCCAGCACAGACTGCAAGCTCATTAGCCAAATGGACAAAACCAAGGGAAAATTGTTGATGTAAACTTATTTTTCTGTATCTTTTGGGGTATTCCTAACTGTTAAGATCTGGTTAGATTTGCTGGAGCCAATCAGAAGAAGAACAAAACAAGCAACTTTTTAATAGCTGAGGCCCAATCCTAGAAGAGGAAACTCTGGGACTTGCTATTTTAGAGAGAAAAATGTGCCACCCTATGTTGTTGTTCTCTCAAGAACTACAAGTCCCATAGTTCATTAGTTCTGCTAGCATTTCATGTGCACAAACCGGAGGAACAAGAGGGTATGGCAATGTATTGGCAGCAGGAAGGGAGGGCAAATGCTATCATAATTGGAGAAATTTAGAGATCCCAGGGACAGTGGTGTGCTAAAAGAAAATGACCAATACTCAAATTTTTCAAAGCAGACAAAAGCTCAGATAAATGATGTTTGGCCACTGACCAAAGTCCCATAGCAATGCAGAGTGAAAAACATCTCCTGTATTTTGACTTTAAATACACGAAGAAAAGGAGAAGAATGGTGTCTCTGTGGGAAAATGTTACACATAAACAAGGAAAGCATCTCTGCTACTTTTGCTTTCATAAAATCAATAGAGACAAACTCCAAGGCAAACCTCTCTAAGTAGGTACTGCTCCATTCTTAATAAAGTTGCAAGTGAGGATCCTCTGTAAGCATCCTCAGGGCCCATTCACAGAATTGAAGGGAAAGCAAAGAGGGTGGCAAAAGGCAAAGAAAAACTGGTAATGTAATAGGAACAACCACCAATATTAACAGCTCATTGATTTATACCTCTGTTAGAAGTAGGACAAACTCAAAGTTTAGGGAAGAACTCCAATGGATTAATTTTGGATTAGTCTGGATTAATCAGAAATAGATCTGTATCAGGCTTGGTGTCTTCAGATCCTCCATGGCTGATGTTGCTGTGCATATTTACATGGTGTTCAAACTGGGATTCATGGGACCCTGGAATTTCTTGGAAGCTTATGAGGTTCCTTGATGAGAAGATAAGTAGTGGCAGACAAGTTGCCTTGAAAGCCAGCTTGCCCACCCGCTACTGATCTTTCCCTGCACTCTAGGGGTGTGCATGAACAAAGAAATTGCAGTTTGGCTCAAATTTGAATCAAAGTTGAGCTGAACTGCATGCTGTTGAACCAGTTCAGTTGAACAAACTGACTAGTTCAGTCCATTTGATCAAACCGGTTTGGGTGGCTAATACTTGTAAAGGGGAATCCGGTGACAATTCCCCTTTACAAGTACAGGGGTGGGGGATCCTAGCAATGAAGGGGCAGCTGGGTGGGGGCCATGGAAGAGAGGTAGTTAGCTGCTTACCTAGATGGTGCAGCTGGCGCCACTGCCACTCACCACCGCTCACCCCTCTGGCGAGCCCCAAATATGCGCTCTGCCTTTAGAAAGCTGCCCATGTGGCAGCGGAGCGGTTCCAGCATCCAAAGATGTGCAGAGGCCATTTGCATGGTGTCAGTGCAAGCTCAGATGCTGGAACCATGCTGTTGCCACACAGGCAGCATTCTAAAGAAGGCAGAATGCATGCTTGAGGCCACACCAGAGCGGGGAGTGGCGGCGCTGGTAGCTGCGCCTGCTGGGTAAGCATATAATGATCTCTCTCACCATCCTCCGTTCATTGCTGAACCGATTTGTGTGAACTGGACCTGGTTCGGTTTGATCACAGACTGAACTGCCCCCAGTCCAGTCCACAATTGAACCTCTGAACTGGTCTGGTTCGAGGCAAACTGATTTGGCAATCAACCATTCGTGCACACCCTTACTGTACTCTGCAGCTTCAGGGGACCCCTCAGTCACTCCTGCTAACTGAGCAAAGAGGCACTTTTAAAAGTAGTGATTCTCTTATTTTCCCAGACGAGAGCAACTGTCCCTTTCCAAGTGATTACTGCTGCTGTCCCTCTCGTGTTATGTTTTTGATTGCGAGCCATTTTGGGACAGGGAACCATCTTATATACTTATATACTGTTTTGAGAATTCTTCTGAAAAGCAGTATACTGTATAGATATTTGTATTAGAAAGGGAACATTGAGTATTACTTAAGGCAGGCTCTCGGTTCATGTCAGGTGGCAGTCAGGCGCCAACAGGCTTGGTTATCTTGTCCTAGTTGCCAGCAAGGTGAGTCTGCAGAACCTTGGAGAGCTCCAAGGGAGCAAGCTGATCCAACAGCAGGCAGAGGTAACTTGAGCTCTTCAATATATCTGAGCTTAGGCTACCTCTCTTGGCTCTGTCTCCCTGTCTCGGGAGTGGAAACCTGGCAGTCCTCCTCTGCCCTTTCTGATCATGACTAGCTTGTGCCAGCACTGACATGCAGATATCAGGGAATGAAGTGTGTGGAAGAGGGCTTGGGTTCCAAGGATGCTGTTTCAGAGAGCTCTAGCTCTGAGATTATTTCAGGTGTTGGCTTGGTGTAGAGGCCCAGGGCTAGGTCTACTGCTCGGCCTGCCTCTTCATGGTCTGATTGCGATTCACTACTTTGAGTGGAGGTCACGACAGTCTGAGCCAGACTCAGCATTCAAAGTGAGCTTGGATCCTAAAACTCACCCTAAAATCTTCTCCAATGTGCAGGAATTCTGTGATCATTGATGTGGAAAGGGTTCTCTAAAGATAGAAAATGTGAAAACTTTTGATGTAGAGGGTGGGTGCATGGTCCATAAAACATGCATTTTATGTCTGTATCCAGGTCCTGGTCTGCTTGTTGCCATTCTTACCTTATAGCCACTTATTGGTCTCCTGCTATCGAATTGGGTCCTTCAGCCAGAACAGCCCATACAAACTAGGAAATGGATCCTGAAATCCATCTAAGCAATAAAAAAGAGCTGGAGGCTTTTCATCAAGAGGCCAATATATCTGCTTTAGGAAATGCTTCTGAAAGTTTGATTATGATATATAATTGATGCAAGTGTTCTATTCATGAGTGATTTTACAACCACTTTCCCTGTAAGTCATTTCCATTTACACTTTTGTCTTGCCTTTCCTAGTGTTTTCCTTTTCTTAAAAAAAAAATCCCCATCTTTCACAGCATCTTATTCTCCGAACATGCATGTTTTCTTTTCCTTATGTTATGCAATATGCAATAAACAACACACAGCATCTTTGCTAGGGATATTGTTTCCAGACTGCTGGAAAAGTGCCAACGAAATAGTGCAGTTGGAGGGTTTGTTTCTTGTTTTCTTTTCTTTTTTAAAAAATGTGAGCAAATACGTTGACTAAAAAAAACCAAACTCTTTCCCAACTCGAGAACAACTGAAGGGATTTTGTTTAAACTTTTCTTAAAATGTGTATTCACCATAGGGCAAAGGCTGGCTTGGACCATCTTATCCCCCGAAGTGAATGTTTTGTATGACTAGCTGAATGTAAACGGCTTGGCAAGGTTAATTGTATCAGAGTTCTGGTGGAATTGAGCTAAGATGTTTCCCCAGTAGGCTGATGCTTGGGAGACATTCACTGTGCTATCTTCTCAGTCAATTATATTTACTCATTAGATTCACTTCTTGTGTTAAGTATAAAAACACAGAACATAAGCTTTACTACAGTAAACCAAAAGCTTTGCTACCATGAGACAAAATGTATCAAGAAAAGCTATGACTGGGATATCATCTTTTCAGGGCATAGCAAGGTTGGAGTGGTCCCAGAGACAGGATTTTAAAATGGGCCCCTCCACTGAAGTAACATTTATAATGTGTATATATATTAGAACATCATCCTATTTTTTATTTTTTTTTAAATGTGGACGATGCAAGTCATTTAATGGTACTAGAGAAAGACATGCTGTTCTGGTAGCTCCAGCTCTTAACACTCACATCAATTTTGGAGGATGAATATAACTGAAGGAAGCCCGGGCGGGTGTGTGGCTGGGGGAGTCAGTCATGTGACTTGCCTCTGGGCCCCCCCCCCAAGGCAGTGGGCCGCCAGACAACTGTCTCCCCTTGCCCTATTATAGTTATGCCCCTGCATCTTATTCATAAAAGAATGAATTGGAGTAAACAACAATAACTAGGTCTGAACCTGGATAATGCTCTGGATGCTATCCCAGTCTGCCTTGCAGCCATTGGTCTTGATGACAAAGGGAGAAGGGCTCACCTGGAATGAACCAGAGCTTCATAAGGAGCATATGGGTTCAGGCATAACATGCACCAGAGGTAGACCCATACCTGTTTTGTCAAGACAAATGGTTACAGAAATCAATTTACATCCCCACCTGAACCTGAGGTGCCTACCTTGATGTGGGTTCAGACAATCACAAACAAGTTGATTACCAACTTTGTAAGTAGGCTCTGCATTATGTGTGAACCTGACCTTAGATTGTGCAAATATCAACTCCTATTCAAACTGTTTGGTACCATTCTCCCATTTTCTTCTTCCTACGAGTAACATAGGGTACCCAGGAACCCCAACAACCACCCCACACAGGTGGATATACAACAGGTATATCCACCTAATGGCGCAGCGTGGAAGCAACTTGCCTAGAGAGCAGGTGGCTGTTGGTTTTTGAATCCCCGCTGGTATGTTTCCCAGAATATGGGAAACACCTATATTGGGCAGCAGTGATATAGGAAGGTGCTGAAAGGCATCATCTCATACTGCATGGGGGAAGGCAATGGTAAACCACTCTTGTATTCTACCAAGAAAACCACATGGCTCTGCGGTCACCAGGAGTCAACAGTGACTTGACGGCACAATCTATAATCTATATCCACAAAACAGATATGGATGCAATAACAAAGAGAAACTCACACCATAAGCCCGAGCAACACTGGGTACTTAAAGCTAGTGTGTGTGTGTGTGTGTGTGTGTGTAACACACACACACACACACACACACACACACACACAGACTTTAGTACAGTAACTGTCTATTGTAATGGAAGAACTTTCTCCCCACTATGTGTAGGTGTTGGTTGCAATTACTGATTGATAGGAAAAGACATTTTCCACATGCACACATGTACTCCCTTTTCATAATATAACTTCAAATGTTCTAGAGCTTGAGTTATTGAAGGCTTGGATCAGTGTGTGTGTGTGTGTGTGATTAATGAGGGTCAGAGTTTCCTGCTTCATGATGAGCTTTGGCAGAGATATACAGCAGCTACACACACACACACACACACACACACACACACACACACACACTTTTTGTGTGCTAAATATATGCTAATACTTTGCTTGCTATGTAGGAGTATTCTTGCTCCATACCCATTGGTCCTAATTACCCAGCATTACCATACATTTCTTGTTATCTATAGTATGCTCTCTGTTTTCAAAAAGTTTATTTCAGATAACTTTCCAGCTTATTCATCAGTCAGTAATAATGTTATAGCTCATGGACATGGCTCACACAGAGCACTGTGGCTCCCATGGATTTCTTCACAAAAATGACAAGGCTCAGCCCAACATATATCCTACTGTTTGCTCCGGTCAAATGATATTCCCCTCACAGCTCCTGCTGTAATCACTCCTACTCATCTTTCCTTCTCTCCTCACTTACTCCTTCCCATTTAGGCTTGCCAGATCATTATTCCAGTTAAATCTCCTGCAGCTACCGCCACCATTTGTAGGATTTAAACAAAGATTTTTTAAAATTATGCTGAGAATAAATGCAGATAAACAGCAAACCCAAGGAGACAAACAAGTTGGAAGCCTTGAAGAGCAGCCAAGATGCAAAACAGTGAATGACAAGCAGGGAAGGATGAGAGGAAGCAAAGCCCTGGAAGGCATCCACAATTTTGTGCCAGCAGCTATGTTGGGGTCACACTTGACCCTCTTTGTGACCTTCATCTTAGCTTCTTACTGTTATCACTGCAATTTCCCTTCCCAAATTCTCTTCTTTAGCTGCAGTTCCAGCAGTTTCCTCAGTAAGATACAGCTTCTGTCTAGTGACTATGTCACAATGTTCCTCAGTTTTCAGACTTGTGTTTATTGTGCAGAGCTAGCCTACTCACTGGGTACAGTAGGGTATGCTTTTTTATTCCCTTTCGGCTAAGCTTGCAAAACGTCTGACTGTATATTCTATAGTAGTGGTGGGAGGAGGGGTAGAAAAGGGAAAGCTGGATAGGCAGTGTGATGTTAGGTTGGATCATAGGACTCAGAGCTAGACTGGAAGACAGAGGAACAGAAACTGCAGTGGGGCTTCTAGATGTGAGCTCCTTGAAACCTCATGGATATTATAGAACACAACCAGGAGCAAAGAAGTTCTCCAGGGAAAGGCAGGTACCTTCTTTTGCTCACTGCAGAAAGCCTGGTGTGCATTTTAGAGATAGAATTGATCTCACTTCCATTCCCTTTAGGACAGGTAGGGATCAATCGAGGTTGAAGCCCCCAAAGGTCTGGAATGAGGCAGATCAAAATAATGGAAACTAATTTGGACTACGGTTGTGCAGAACCAGTTTGAATCAAACCTGATTCAATGCAAACCGGCCTGGTTCAACTAGTACAAGCTCAAACCATGTTCAAATTGAACTGGGCCTGGTTCGGATTGAACCAGTTTGCCCCGGTTCGACTGCATTGCTTGTATTGGATTCCCCTTTACAAGCAAAGGGGGATTGCCTATTTAAAAAGGGGCTAAGGGTGGCAGGCTAGAGGGCACCTTACCAGCTGTTGTGGTCACGGCTTGCGGCAGCTCTCCAGTGGCAGTGCGGGAGGCTCTCCTCATGGCTGTCGAGGCCCCTCTCAGTCCTGCTGGTGCTCCCCCTACACTGAGGGCCAACGGGCGGCCCAGCTCCAGCCTCAGCCTCCATGCATGCACGTAGGCCAGAACTGGGCCACCTGCAGTGCAGCGAAGCGGAGAGGGGCCACCGCTGCAGAACCAGAGCCACTGCAACAAGCGCTGTGGTGACAGACGGTAAGGTGCCCTCTCACCCACCCCAAACCCCTTTTTAAATAAGCAACCTCCCTTTGCTTATAGAGAGGAATCCTTAAGGATTCCCCCTTACAAGCAATGCAGTTGAACCGGGTCGACCTGGTTTGACAGTACAAACTGAACCACTGGCGGTTCGAATGAACTGGCTCACAGACTGGGTGGTTGAGTTTGAATTTGGTTTGAATTTGAACTGAACCGTGCACACTCCTAATTTGGACCTATTTGGAAGTGCCCTCAGTCTGGCATTATATAGATATTATTGTATCTCCTCAGCCTTCCACATTGCTCACCTACTAGTAGAAAAGAAGAAAGTAGAAAAAAAGTGGGGGAAATCACTTATAAAGGCAGGGTTTTCCACACCCTCCAACATTATGCCTGGGACAGACAGAATGAAGTACTCAGGAAAGGAAAGAGAGGACAGAGAAGGGAATTGTGCAGTTCTGCCAGCACTGCAAGTAAGCATGGGCTTGATAGGCAAGGCCACTGTCAGGAGTCAGCATTGTTGCACAGCTGCCCAGGCCTTTAGAAGGGACCACGTTGATACCTGAGGTCACCTCTATGCCCATAGCTTACATGTAGTGCTGGCAGGTGTGGAATGGTTCTCACAGGGCTACTGTGAAAGTAGGGAGTCCATGGAGGGCCATTTGCTGAGAGGCCCTTATACAACACTGTGGGTAGGCCTAGTAAATGGTTTGGGATCACAGGATACTATGGCATTAAGCTAAGCTTGTGTGGAACTGGCCAGTGATAGGAACAGGAGACTACTGAGAATCCTATGCATGAGGCTATATGTAATAATTTATTTTCAAAAAAGTGCTGCTGCTGCTCTGATTCTAAAATGTCTTTCCAAATTCAATCTTTCCAAAACTGAAAACTAATTCTGCAAGTAAAATAGTTTGAGAATCAGAATGCCCAGCCTGACTTACAAAATAAAATTCTGTGTGGTGAAGTCAACGGTTGTGCTAAGGTATTAATCAGAAGCTATTTAAACATGCCCAAAGACAAGGAAGACCACACGATGACTCCATCCAGACACTGTAAATTCATTTGTGCCAAGCACTGTTGTGGATGCAGAGGCATGGAGAAAGCAAAGTCTGATTTGCTTTGACCATGCTGACGATGCCATTTCCCTGCAACAAATGATTGGCTTTTTAACCTGCTGTACTGGTGTGAATTATCACTTTGATATAGCAGCTATGAATTAGGAGTGTGCACAAAACCAGGTTGCCCATTTCTGTTCAAGGCTGGACTGAACTTGAACAGGACCATTACTCACCCCCTCCAGGGGCACTTCTGTGGCCACAAGGGGTGTGTGTGTGTGTGTGTGTCTGTCTGTCTGTCTGTCTGTCTCCAGATGTACCACCTCCCCCTGCTGGCCTCTGTATATGCCCAAATCACTCAGTTCAGGAGGTCTTTGGCTGGGTCATGACATGGCCACGCAGAGGTCCATTGGGCATGCTCAGCAGGCTCCAAAATGGTGCAGCGGAGCGCAGGCCTGGAACAGGCTGAAGACTGCCTGAACGGGGTGATTTGGGCATATATGGAGGCTGGTGGGAGAGGGGGTGCCTCTGGAGACCTTCCCACGGCTGTGGCAGCAATCCCTGGAGGGGGTGAGTGCATTAAAAAAACCCAACTTAGAACCTTTTGAACAGGCTGGGGGGTTCAGTTCGATATCAAACTGAACCAGGGTGTGTGTGTGTTTCACTCCGATATGAAGCCATCGAACCAAACAGGTTCGATGTCGAAAAGGTTCGGAATCGCACATCCCTACTATGAATATGGGTGCACTCCAGATCAGTCATGCTTCTTCTTTCATGCTACTATATCTATATGGATGGCTGACATGAGGATTATTATTTTTTTCAGGACTGTTTTATTATTATTGTTAATTATCATCATCATCAGGACTGGGCCTATAGCAGCTTGAGGAATCTCACTGTAATTCTTTAACAAAGGTACAGCCACATTTCTGTCTATGGCTGTGCAATTTGTTCAAGACAGCTGCATGACGTGATGTGCAATAATCTTCTTACTTTGGCAAATGATGCAGAAAATATACTGCAAGACTTAAACTTTTAATGCCACTTAATCCCCCCTCCCCCCATTTTTACTCTTACTGGGAACCTCATCAACAGCAGAGAGAGGAGCTGTTTGCCGTGTGCTCTGCCCAGAATATATGTATATTATCTTCACCTACTGTGGCATAGCTGCAGCCATGCTTGTTATCTGGCTCTAGCCTCCCATTAACTGAATCCCTGGTGGAAAGCCGTTTCCCTACATTATATTGTAATGCTCTTGTTAATGATAAATTGATGAAGAGCTGCTTTTTTAGATTAGGTGAGTGGTCCTTTGATAATGGGGTTGGAATCAGGCCAGGGGTTTTATACTACTTTGCCTGGAGGGTGAGAATCAACGAAAATATTCCTTTCTTGTGTTCTGTTAGAAAGTGAGACAGTCAAAGAATTTCAGCTTTTTAATTTTAACAGCGCCATTTCAAACCTGGTTTACACAGTTGGTATTTTTAGATGCTGTCTTTATCCTGTCCTGTATTTCTAATAAATTATTAACTGAAGGTGTTTCTCATTTAATTAGCGAACTCGGCACCTTTTAAATGAAATCACTCTTGTAAGATGTCTGAATCGCTTGGTTTCGTTGCAAATGTCAAAGGATCACAAGCAAAATACATTTTTTATGTTTCAAAGTTATGAGCAATTGGTATTCCTTTCCAGTTTATGTGCAGTGTCTGCGACATATTCCGAACACGTCAGAATATCTGCAATTAGCAGTATATAAGCCACTTCCTCCTGCTTTATCTCTGTGAAGGGGCGGCGTTAAGGCATCACCCCTGCACTCAGCAATGCATGCGTTATGTCCCATGGATGTAGTCTTTTAAGGAAGGCATTATAGGGGTACAGTCTCCATGTTGGATAACATATAGATTATGTCACACATTCAGGATACAAATCAAGATGGCTACCCTGGCAGGGGCACTCTTAGGACCAGAACTCCGGGTCCAGGTCCGGTCCTGCGCCATGGGGGGTGGGGCTCCGAACATCCCCCCCGGGGGCCTCCATCATGGAGGAGGACTGGAGTTGCTTCAGCAACTGAAATGGAGGCGGGCCAGCCACCATGTCCATGTATTGGCCTTGGCCTGGATGCAATGTGTACACGGGGGGGGGGGGGTCCAGCTGTTCCCGTGCTGGCGTTGCTCAAGTGAGGGGGAAGAGAGCTGGTCTTGTGGTAGCAAGCATGACTTGTCCCCTTAAGTTAAGCAGGATCCACCCTGGTTGCATACGAAAGGGAGACTAGAAGTGGGAGCGCTGTAAGATATTCCCCTTAGGGGATGGAGCCACTCTGGGAAGAGCATCTAGGCTCCAAGTTCCTTCCCTGGCATCTCCAAGTTAGGGCTGAGAGAGATTCCTGCCTTCAGCCTTGGAGAAGCCGCTGCCAGTCTGTGTAGACAATACTGAGCTAGATGGACCTATGGTCTGACTCAGTATATGGCTGCTTCCTACGTTCCTATGTTCTAAGTGCTGGCGGCAGCCATCTGGACTGCACGGGCCGATGGTGACACAACATTACAGTGTGTGGGGGGGCAGGGGCCTCCAGGTTCTGGCAGGGATGGGGCTGTGCTGCCACATCTAGTGGCCATACTACAGGGCTCCACCAACAGGAAAGAAAAACCCGCTGTGCATGGCCCTGCCTTGTGCTTTGTCTGTGCTGCCTGGTGGGGCAGGGGGGCGGGCTCCAAATGTGCATGGGCCCCCGTGTGGACTGCCCCAATGATGTAGTGCTTGGAGGGAGCGTTGGCCTTCAAAATGCAAGACCAGTCGTGCATGTCCAAGCCCCATCTCTCTTTCAGGGGCAGTCAGCAGCCGCCTGCCTGCCTGCCTGCCTGGTGTGCTGTGTATCTACCACATGAACTGATGCAGTGCTGGGTAGCAGCAGCAGCAGTAGCACACACTAACACAAGGGAAGCAGCAGTGGCAACGCCGGCGAGAAGGAGTGGTGAAGAGCAAGAGCCTGAGCTGTATTTGGTTCCAGGCTCAGCACAGCATGAGGTGGCGAGGGCTGAGGCTCACTCCTCCGCAGCAAGAAGGGGCTATACTCTCCAGAGAGTCCGGCAGCACCAGCATGCTCTGCTCAGTCCAGACCACAGCAGCAGTGGCCCAGCACTGGGCAGCAGCAGCAGCCAGTGAGCGAGCAACAGCCAACCACCAGTCCAGCGACGCAATGAACCAGTAAAATTAGAGTCAACTACTTGTTACTATTAGTTACTCTTCTCCTTTCTGTTATGGTGTGGCTGCCTGTGGGTTGGGGACTTGGAGGGTGGGGGGAGGGCTGGTTGGGCAGGAGGGAAAGCGAGTTGATTGTGATCCATCCCCCCACCCCCCTTGGTCCCTTTGTCCACCTTTCCTCCACATTTCCCCAACACAATTCTCTTCCAATATGATGCTTCATAACTTTTTATTTTTTGTGTATTTATATCTTGCTTTTCTTCCAGAAAGCCCAGAATATATGGTTATTTTTATCCTCACAACTTACCCATGAGGTAAGTTGGGCTGAGAGATAAGCAAGTGGCCCAGAGTCACCCAGTGAGTTTCATGACTAAAGGGGATTTGAACTTGGGTCTTCCCTTCCCAGTCCTAGTCCAACACTTCCCAATATACTCCAAGGAATATGTATTCTAGAGGAAAACAATTTTGGGAGCCTTTGTATTATGCTATCTGGGGGCTTCTTGAGCTCAGTCCTTTCCATTATAACTGGATTTCATTATTATATTTTTGCAATGCCATTGCTATTGTTCTTTCACATATATATAACATGTACACAGTTTGTCCTACTCCTCCTGTGGTCTATTATTGTTGGGTTACCATTTTTACTATGGCTTTTTTATTTTTGGGAGGGGGGCCTTTTCCTCACCCACTGGTCTCCCATCCAAGGGACTGATTGAGTGCACACCTGCCCAACTTAAGGAAATGTTCTGAGAGCTTTGTTCTTGCCCTCTCTCCTCCCTTGTACCCAATTGTACTGTATTTTATTTTGTTGCTTCAAATTCCATGGCTTCCCTAACATAGCATCAGCTTAAACAGCCTGCAAATTGTGCTTCCCTGTGTGGTGGGTGCTAATGCTATCTGGCACTTGGCTTACATCCAATTGCACCTTCTGTGCAACACTGGATCACCAGTTTGGGCAGCAGAACTGGTTCAGCCATGGGAGCTGTGAAATGTCCCTGAGTATGTGTTTTCAGCATCAGAGCCCAGCCTTGGAATTTATGAAGCAAGAATCCATGGAAGTGCTCTTGAGCATGTGCAGAGTGCAACTGCAGACAATACTCCCTGCACATCAAGAGATTAGAGGGAAAGACTAGGGTATGGGTGGTGCAGTACTGAGTAAACTTGTTATATGGGGGTTGAGATCTTGGAGTGGTTGGGGGAGTCAGGGATGAGAGAGAGCGTGATGAGTCTCAAAGAGGGATCTGTTGCTTGCTTCAACTGTTACAAACTGTTTTCTGGGTGTGTCTCATATGGCACTGCCCACAGAAAGTGGCAGCATAAGACAGGAGGAGCTACCAATGCTACCAATGTGAAGCCTCTGCTCACAAGGCCAATTTTGCTCACTGTCCTGTTTGGACGGTCACTTGAAACAGGTACAAAAAAGGGAGATACTTTGCTAAGGTTTGCAAGTCTGCAGTCCACTCCATTACTGATTCACTATATGATGAGGATGGAGCAGATGAACCACTTCCTGATAGCATTTAAGTGTGACAGAATCAGATCCTGCTTCTCCACATTGTCTAGTTAAACTTAGTGGCCATGAAGTGTGGATGATGGCTGATTCCGGTTCTCCGGACATTATCATTCCCCATCTGATTTACAAGAAACTCCTTACTACATCAGATCTGCACCTGCAGCCTTCAGACCCATGTGGATATGGAGGTTCCCCTATTGCCATAAATGGATACTTTACTGCTGTCCTGGAATACAAAGAACGGACTGCAGAAGGGAAAGTGTATGTGTCACAAAAAGGAGTCTCAGTATTGAGCTGGAAACATCAGAAAGATCTATAGATAGTGTTAGACCCAAATAGCACGAAACCCATATTATGGATGATAGAGCATCCATATGCTGATACAATTGCCTGATTTCTCGGACATTTTTGCTGATACTCCTGACACTGCCATACATTTCAAACATAAAATTCAGATGAAAGCAAATGTACAACTCAAAGTGAGGAACGTACCCATAGCACTTCAACCAACTGCTTAGAGAGCAGCTCTTATGATTACAGCATGCTGACATCATACAGCCTGTTGATTCATCAGAATGGGTCTCTCCCATTGTTCATGTGTGGAATCAAACGGTTCACTTTGAAAGTGCCTAGATTTAAGATATGTCAACTGCAACATGATAGTGGATTGTCATTCATTACCCAATATCAATAAAAAATGCTGCTTATTCTGAAAGAGGCCTCAGTGTTCACAACTTTGGACTTGTCTTCGGCCTATCATCAAATCCCTCTGCTCAAAGTTCTTGCAAATACACAGCCTTCATTACACCAGAGGGTCTTTTTCAATACAAAAGACTGCCCTTTGGATTAGCCTCTGAAGCTTCGGTGTTTCAACAAATGATGCATACAATTTTTGTATGCATCAAAAACAGACTTACTATCTCTGCGGAGAAAAGTCAGTTTTGCAGACACTCAGTAACATACTTGAGACACACAATATCTCAGAGTGGCCTACATCTCAAAACAGATTTGGTGAAAGCTATTCGCGAAGCACCAGAACCACACAACAAGGATGCAATTGACTCATTATTAGGACTGTGAGTATTACTCTACATTTGTTAGACAATTTGTCTCAAAAGTTGCTCAATTGTGTCTTGTTTTTAAAAAGAATGTGGCATTTAACTGGGATGCATCCCACATGGCTAGTTATCCAATTGGCCATTACTGAATTGTTCAGTAATGTTCTCACTTCTTTTGATACCAACAGGGACACTATTGTGACCACTGATGCTTCTGAATATGGTTTGGATGCTGTCTTGACCCAGCAAAAAGGGGACAGGGTCACGTTGCTTCCGGAGTGCTTACTGCATCAGAGAAGATATATTCTGTCATTGAAAAAGAGGCTCTAGCATGTTTCTGGGTGGTGAGCCACTTCAGGACTTATTTGTGGGGAAAAAATTTCACTTTACAGACAAACCATTAACCCCTATCTGCTTTATTTACTACTCAGGAATCAGGTTGAGTGACCCTAAGAATGGCCAAATGGATCACCAGACTTATGGATTTTGATTTCCAGGTGGAATATTTTCCAAGTCTTCAGAATACAACTTCAGATTGTTTATCTCCACTTTCAGGCCACGAGGAGATCCCAGAAGATGAGAATGAAGGAGTAGTAATTTCACATAGTAATTTCATAGCTTCATCTTCTCATAAAATGATTACATCTTTTGAATGGAAAATAGCCCACAGTGCTGATCAAAGGCTTACTGAACTTAAACCTTACATAACTAATTGATGGCTATGCAAAAAAAAAAAGGTTACCTGAACATTAGGGGTAGGGATATGCAACTTGATTTGAATTTGAATTGATTTGACTGAGATCTGGGTGACTTGAGTGATTCAAATTTGAATCAAATCACCCCTTAATCACCCCAATTTGATTTGAATTGAAATTGAATTTTTGAAATTCGATTCAAATTGGATTTGAGAGCTATTTGGTACCTTTTTAAAAAACCATTCAGCTCCCATGATTGGTTAAAAAAGTGCTAAAACAGATTTGAATTAATTCAAATTCAATTCAAATTTGAATTGAATTTCTGGACCAGATTTGAATTTGATTCAAATTCAAAACAATTAAAAAAAATCATTCCATGCACATCTCTAATTAGGAGTGTGCACTACTCAGTTTCTGCTATTCAATTCATGTTCATATTGAATAAAAAAACCTTCAGATTGAGTCATCAAGAATAGCTAGCTTGGCCACCAGCTTTAACGAATCAACCTCGAGTGTGAAACAGCAAACCTTTCAGGTGGGGAACTTTGAGCACGGCTGCCCTATAAAGTGAGAAAGGGATGTTCCTGATATTCTGGATCAAAACAATTCTATCCTACTGAATGATAGGAAGAAATGGAACACTTCTCGACTTTCCAGCATGAATATTATGAGAAAAGAGGGAAGGGAGTCTGATCTCAAGAGAGGAACTGGAGAGGACTTTGACCTTGTTTCCAGTTTTGACTGCACAGATGAGGCTGATGAAAGTGATGGACATTCAGTGATGTTTTTTGTGAACAAATGAAGGGAAGAAGCAAGGATAATAAACAAATAAGGAAGAAGGACTTGGAGAATATGAAGTTACCTAGTACTGGGTCAGACCATTGGTCCATGTAGCTCAGAACTGTCAAGACTGACTGACAGTGACTCTCCAAGTTTCCAGACAGGGGCCTTTCAGTCCTACCTGGAGATGCTAGGCTCTAAAGGTGAGACTCTCTGCATACAAATTTAAGCTTTAACCTTTGCCTAAACACTGGAAGATACTAATACTTTTGGTCAATATGTTGTGCAGCCTTCAAATCTATTCTTCTGTGGAGATATCTGCGGGTGTCTTTGGAGAATGGGGAACACATTCAGTCTCCAAATTTAAGTCGGTATAGATGTTCAAGTATCCTCCCAAGAGTCTTACCTTTTCACTTTTGTAAATGTGCTGTTTCTCTTTTGCTTTGAAAATCAGATCCCCTACACAGAACTACAGTTCCCAAGGTTCCTAGCTTTAGAGCCATGACTATGAACCTGGTTCCAGATCATTAGTGCAGACACATCCAAAGAGGAGGGAAAGTGCATTCGCTGAAGAGAATAAAGTTTCACTAAGAAACATATCTCTCCTAAGCCAAAGTAGATAAAGAGTTCTTTTACTGCATGTCTTGCCTTATAAATGTTAACCATCGTTACAAGGGGGAGGGTTCAAAAATATAAATATTAGGTTTAGGCCTTGCAAAGAGCTGGAACCCAAAGGCCTAAGAGACACATTCCTTGAGCTGATATTTGTTTCAACCTGCAGAAAAAGCCGTGGCTGAGTGCTTGTTAAAGGTACATTTCTTTCAAGTTATAGGGAGAGAGATGTCAACTGTTTACCATAAATATATCTCTACATTTGAATATATAAATGATACTGTTATTTTACCTTGAGTAAGTTTCTCACTGACAGGTATGTTCGGAAAACATCTTTCACAAAAACTGAAATGTTGATATAAATATCTGAAGAAAAATACTAATCACAGAATACATTGAACAGACTTACTGATCTTGTATACCTGGAAAAAGATTTTCAAACAGACTTTGTCAGCTCAGCCTTGGCATTCCTTGTCAAACAAAAGCATGCCTAAAGACACATTTCAAAAGCAGACAATGCAGCACTTGCTAACCTGCAGAAAATCGAAAAGGATCAGGGAGCTGGAGAACAAACAGAATAGGTAAGCAATAAGAAATGGAACACAGTTCTAAAGGGCTGTTTCAGAGAGCCAAAGATGTTTAAAGAAGCCCACATCAATAATTAAACATGAGTAAGTAAAATTCCAGTATACTTTTTTTCCTGGTATTGTCTTAAGATTTGTAATAGAGAAATGAAATTATTGATTCAGTATCAGCAAGCTAAAAAAAAGAAAGAGAAAAAGAAAAACACAAAGAAAACCCCAACTACCACAAAACCCTGGCTGCTGTGAAAGAATTGAAAGTGAAGCAGTATTTTTTTGCTTCAAAATGTTAGCCTGGAATATTAAACTTTTGCTTTGTAGAAGGTCCTCACTTTTTGAACTCATCCGCCTCTCTTGGCTGAAAAATCCAGGTCAGGGAGCTGTTAACAGAATTGACAGCAGCTATCTGATTAAAAGTAAAATGCTCTCTTTGGAAGAAGGCAAGGCATCCATTTTTTTCCACCGCCATGTCACATTTGCGCCACTCTTGTTGCTGGCGTCGTGTCACACCCTGCTGTGATTTGATGCTACATAACATAATATGACATAACTTACAGTTCATAACTTAAAGTGTACTCACTTTACATTTAGGAAGGTGTGGGGCGGGCGGGCGGGGGAGTTGTTGGGTTTCCCTTGCCTTTGTGCCAATTTCTTGTTCCATATGCTCCACTTAGAGCTGATGGTTAACTGTAATGGCACACAAAACTAAGTTCTGTATCTAGATACAGGTGAACCTCGTTGTTTGTGAGGGTTCCATTCTCTGCAAATACCAACTCATTAGGTTAAAGGGATAGCAGGGGTTAGGTTCCTGGAGGCCTGCAAATCATGGGGGGAATGACCCCAAACTTAAGAATGGGCAAAATAAAGTGCTGCATTTTTCTGTGATTTTTCTGCATTTTTCTGTGGTTTTTTTTAAAAGAAAAAAAAAAGGGAGTGTGTGTTCCAAATGAGCCACAAAATGGGTCCTTTCTCACAATCAAGCATGAGGGCAGGTGGGCAGGCATGGAGGAAGCCTTGGAAAGCTTACTTCTCCCACAGATGATCATCCTGTTGGTGCTGGGCATGCGGATTGCACACCCAGATGCTGTGCTGCTGCCCCTGGCAGTGTGGAGGTGTGGGGGCTGGGATGAGTCACCTTGACCCTCAGATATCCTACAATGCACTGTGCCAGTGTGTGGTGCATTGTGGGGATCCCTCCGGTGATGGCTGGGAGCCTGCTCTTGTGTTACACTGGTTGGGAGCAACTGGCGCCAATACACAAGCAGTTAGCCCAGGTGAAGGGCACACTTGGCTAACCGGCAGGCTTCCTAGGCAGGTTTGCGGCTGAGGTGCCACAGGAGCCATGCAGCTCCCAGAGGCTCTCACGGACAGCTAGGGCTTATCTTGTCTTGGCTGCTCATGAGAACAGCCTAAATGGCCCCTTTTAATAAAATGACAGCCAAAAATAACCTCTGAGGTCATTTCCAGATGTCATTTTATAAAGATGACGGATAGATGTCTTTTCTATCTTCATGGATAGTTCCTATGCTCATGCAAAGCAAAGGACCAATAAGAACAGAAAGAGAGTAAGGTATTTATGTATTTTAATCTGTGATTTTAATGTTGGGAATTGTACACCACCTAGAGATTTACATATCAGGCGGTATAAAAATATGATAGATAGATAGATAGATAGATAGATAGATAGATAGATAGATAGATAGATAGATAATGGTGGCCCAAGATCTCAATGCACATGAATCAGGGCATCAATGTTATCCCCCCTTGAATGCATACTCTTCCCCCCTCCCTCTTTCTCCTGGTCTGCCAAATGCCATTTCTCCTTCATGCACATACCTTTCCCTCTTTGTGGTGGTATTAGCTGCCATCTGGTGTGTGCACCATTCTCCAGCTGCTTTGCCTCCTCCCTTGCATGCCATCGTTGCCCTAGGAAGCATCTATCGTACTGTGCTGATCCTTCCTAATTTCTTATTTCACTTCCTCCCCCTTTCCACAACCAGCCCAGTGGCTTGCGAGGGAGGAAGCAGAGGTGACGGTGTGTGCCACATTGAGGGAGGTGGCAGCAGCTGTGCCACAGCGACACACAGAAGCTCTTCTCACGATCACTGAAAAGCCAGTTAAGGGAGCTTAGCCCACTCTCCAGGGTTAACAGGCAAGCCCAGTGCTCCCAAGGCAGCTAGCCCGCCTAATTACCCCTCTCCTTAGACAAGGTTAACAGAGTGAGCGCTCTGTTAACGTCATCTTTTTGCTCATGGGTTGCTGCGGTGTGCGGCGACACACAAGTAGAGCCCTGACTGGGCAAGCAGACTCCCGGGCTCGGAGGTCTCTCCAGGATGCCCCTTGTACTTGTGCAGGGCATCCTGGGACTTCCGGGGGCTGCGCAGCCCCTGATACCCACAGCCCTCACCAGCTCCATGACGGGGCCGGCCATCATGTGGGCGGCCGATCCAGCCACCCAGGGCTGCCTTTTGGTCATCTGTGGGTAGAGCAGGCTAAGCCCGCTCTCCTCGCAGAACCCCCTCTGGCGCTTCATACTAATTGTGTGAAGCACCTCACAATCTTTTTACCTGGTTTTGGGCGCTCTTGTACCTGAAACATGGGTTAAGTGGCAGGCTTTGTAACCAGGCTTGCCACCAGGGACGTAGCTAAGGGAGAGAGAGCCCGTGTTCATCCCTCTCTCTGGCGGCCCCCCAGAGTGAGAGAGATAATGAAGAAAATTGGTGAGGGCTGGATCTGGAGGGCCCTCAGGAGCTGGGGGGCTGTGTTCTTTGAACTCTTTTGTTCAATTATAGCTACGCCCCTGCTTGTCACTGAGCGACTGCCAGGGGCTGCATGGCTCCTGTTGCTGCACACAAGCAGCAGAAACTGGGCTGGACTCCCTTAGACTCTATATCAGGCCTGCTCAACTTAGGCCCCCCAGCTGTTTTTGGACTACAACTCCCATAATTCTCAGCCACAGCAGCCAATAGCCAGGAATTATGGGAATTGTAGGCCAACATCTGCAGGAGGGCCGAAGTTGAGCAGGCCTGCTCTATATCTAGTCTGTTATAGCTCCTAAAGAAACACTATTAACAACAACACCAGTTCCATCAAAGTACATGATACTTTAGAGAGGGCGAGTTCACACATAATGCAGAACCTACCTACAAAACTGGTAATCAACTTGTCCATGATCATCTGAAGGCAGGAACCTCCAGTTCCGATGGAAATAGAAACCAACTTTTGTAACCAAGATATGAAGCTGGCTTGACAGAGTTGGTACAGCTCCATCTAATACAGATGTTAAGTCTCAACCCATGATATTTATGGACCTCTGATTCATTCTAGCAGAGCCCTGTCCCCTTTGGCATCAAGACCAATGGCCGTGAGGCAGTGCAAGGCAGGTTGGGATAGCATCCAGGGTCTTGCTGGAGGGCCTGGTCAGGGTGTGTGGAACTGGCTCAATTTGGCAACTGCCAATAAACCAAGATACATGATCATCTTCAGCACCAACCTCAGATTCCCTCCATATCTCAGATTGGAGAAATCTCAGATTCTGTGTTATGTGTGAACCCACTCAGAGTTTCATGAAGAAATAGACTGGTCACTGTCCCAAGAAGGTTCCAATCTAAATTTCAGCAGTGAGGGAGGTAACAGAGGCAGGGGAGGGGAGGGCAAAGTAGAGTAAAAGGATGAATGGAAAAGGCAGTGGTAACAAGAGATGAAAATGAGAAAATGAAACCCCATATACCCTGGCTTCGTTTCAGTTGGGGTTCCAAAAAAACTGAACTCGGGAGATGCAAAAGATACATTTTCTGAACATTGCTTTTGTTTTTTGTGTAATGACTAATTACTTTCAGAGAAAAATCTCACTTTAAATCACAAAATGCTCTTCTCCTTTGGCTAAATGGTGTCAACATGCACACTTCTTTGGAAAAGAGCATTTGCTTTCATCACACATTAGGGCTAATAGGCTAATACGACAATCTGTGTTTAAGACATAAGAACCTGCTTCACATTACCTTAGAACAATGGTCTGTTTAGCTCAGTGCACTCAGCCTTTACTTGTGACACTTTACTAGCATCTTGGTCAGAGCTCTTTCCCAGTTCTGCTAACTGAGATTTCCCACCCCCCACTGCTCGGTCTGCAGATTCAGTGTAGTGTCTCTTGTATGGAAGGCATGCACACTTCCAATGAGCAGCCTCCCCTTATCTGAATATAGAGGCACACTTTAGGCAAATCTCTTCTCCTGATAGGAAGTTCTAGACCCATTTAATACTTCCAGAGAAAGTGCTAAATGATTTAGCATTTGGGGAACACCTCTTTTCTATTCATTTACAGTGCCAAATTTGCCAAAAATAGAACAAATTAACTGTGTATTACAATTCACTGGAGTGCCCAGCTCTTGGCTACATTCCAAAGAACACTTTGTATACAAATGCTCCCACAACAGAACAGTGATAGTTATTAAAATGGAACACCATATGCAGTGCAGTGATGTGTTCTCTCTCTCTCTCTCTCTCTGTAACAAAGCAGTTCCATTGCCAATTTTGGCAAGTATCCAGACTTTCAAGGGTTAAACCTATTTTAATGTGATAAAACCTGAGAAACCACAGCAATCAAGCTATCATTCAGCTTTCAGCTACTCTCTTCAGCCTTTCGCATCTTTCTCGTGGCTAGTGCCTGACTCTAACATTTCTTTTCCTCCTGCGTTTAAGGTGCAAACAAGTGAAGGAAAAGAGGCAACAGATTTTCTCTGCAGTTGCTGAACCTCTGTTTGGGTTTCTTTTTGCCAGCACACAAAACTGCAGAACAATCTGAAGCATCACTATTTCCCCACCTGGTTCCTCCTTTTTGTACCTCTTCCTCATGGTAGATCTGAACAACATTTTTTTTTTAAACTGGAGGGAGTGGGGAAGGAGTTATAAAATATATTTGTGTGATATTGCTAAAAGAGCAATCAAATAATTGGGTTGAATGCAGAGAAGCATGAGCAACATTTTGCGAACAGAATAGGACATTCCCACCCTCTTGCTCTTTGATGCAGACTCCACCAGGAGCTTCCCCAGACGGGCTGTTTTATTGAGCTCAGAAGTGCCTAAAGTTAAGCCATTTTGAGCACTGCACCAAAGTGCTGCTTATTAAAGGACACATATAATGTGCAGTAACTGTGAATCGTCAGGAGCAAAGCTGAATAATCCCATTGGCTGTATGAACGGCACCTTCTGTCACCATCCTGACGTGGCTGTAAATGCTTCTTTCGTATGAATCCCACCCCCACAGCCTAAGTGTAGTGAAGCTGCATTCAATTGCCATTTGGAAAAGTTCCAGTTCTTCCCCCACCCACTCCTAAAGCTGATCCTGAGAGTTGAAGAGCCCTCAGGAACAGTGTGGGAAATGGCACACGGGGCAGCAGTTGGAAGGGGGATTTGGCAGAAATCGCAGAAATCATTCAACCCATTTGCGTGAATGGAAGTGCCTTTCTGTTCATGGAAAGCTCCTTCTAGATTCAATCCATTAATTGCACTGAGACATTTTTATTGGCTGATATGCAGAACATCGGCATTGGAGACCTGCTGTGCAATGTGAAAGGCAGCTCCAACAGTGCTGCAGGATAGGGCAACTGTAGAACAATGGGAATCATGCTGTACAATGGCCTGGAAGCTGTTTTAAGTCATTGCACAGCTGTCCTGTTGTGCAACATCATTAGGGCTTCCTTTCATGTTGTACAGCATCTCATTGGGCCCCTAATGCCAACATTCCACTGTGTAGAATATCAACCATTATTGTTTATATAACTGTATATTTAAAAAATTAAGAAAAACAACTATAATTGTGCAGAGATCTATCACTCATCACCTAGTTCGTTCTCTCTCTCTCTTTCTTTCTTTCTTTCTTTCTTTCTTTCTTTCTTTCTTTCTTTCTTTCTTTCTTTCTTTCTCCCACGCTTCCTCCAAGGAGCTCATGATTATTTTTCCCCTCACAATAACCCTGTGAGGTAGGTTAGGCTGAGAGACTGGCCCAGAATCATCCAGTGAGTTTCATGGTTGAATGGGGATTCGAACTTGGGTCTTCCCAGTCCCAGATTATAAATGTTGAACCCATTTTGCTTCAACAGTAGTGTGCTGTTGATGAATAATGTTCTGTTGCAGAGAGGTTGCATGATAAAGATGGGCAGAAAAAGGAAGCCTTAAGGACTGATCTATGCATGTGATGTCTGAGGTGGTCCAGGCTTCTCTAGTGGAATTGATAACACCTCACTCTTGCATGGATGAATTGGTCTTGAGAGATGATACAACTATAGGGGAAGCAGGAATGTTATATTAGAACTGAGCCATGGTCTTGAAGTTCATGAGATGAACAGACAAATGAACAGACTAAGCAAAGATGCCTCAAATTCATCGGAGGCCCAGACTATATATTATATTACACCAGTCATTAAAGGTGGGCTTAAAACTAGGGGTGTGTCCGAACCGGTCCGGCGGCCATTCTAAAGAATGGCCGAACTGCCGGACCGGTTCGGCCCTGGCTGGTCCGGGTCCGGGTGGGGGGTATTGCTTTAAGGGCGGGGAGGGCTTACTTACCCCTCCCGCCTGTTTGCCCCCTCCAGCGCCCGTAAAACCAGCCCCCCCCCCGCCGCCGCCCCCCCCCCCCCGCCGCGGGCAGATTTGGCCAAAAACTAAAGGTACAAATGCCGCCACCGTCGCCCGCCAGCCCGCCCTCCCTCCCAGCCGCCCGCCCGCCCGAGTCCTCACCCGATCTCTTTGAAAAAAACGAGAGGAGCTAGCGAACAAAGCTCCTCTCGTTAGGGAGTCCTGTAGCATACTGAAGAAGCTTTGCGCACGCGCGCATCGCAAAGCACGCCAACCGCCGGAGGCCCGGTCTACCCGGCCTTTTCCCGGCAAAAGAAATGCAAGGTGGCAAAAGAAATGCAAGGTGACAATAAGAGAGGCAAAAAAATGAGTTTGAGGAACATTTAGCTAAAAGCATCAAGGGGGATAACAAAAACTTCTTTAAATATATCAGAAGCAAGAAACCTGCCAGGGAGGCAGTTGGACCATTAAACAATGAGGGAGCATAAGAGATTATTAAGGAGGATATGGAGATTGCAGAGAAGCTAAATGAGTTATTTGCATCTGTCTTCATGGCAGAGGATACTGAGGATATACCTGTTCCTGAAACAGGCTTTTCAGGGATGGAGGCTAAAGAACTGAGTCAGATAGACGTGACAAGAGATGAGGTTCTAAATGGTCTGGAAAAACTGAAAACTAGCAAATCGCCAGGGCCGGATAGCATCTATCTAAGAGTCCTCACAGAACTCAAATGTGAAATTGCCGACCTCCTTCCTTTTTCTGCCCATCTTTATCATGCAATATATAACGTAGCCCTGCAAACAGGCTCTGTACTGGAGGACTGGAAAGTAGCAAATGTAACACCAATTTTCAAAAAGGGATCCAGGGGTGATCTGGGAAATTACAGGCCAGTTAGCCTAATGTCCATTCCAGGCAAATTGATGGAAAGCATCCTCAAGGATAAAATTGGAAAGCACATAGAAGAACAGGCCCTGCTGGGAGTGAACCAGCATGGCTTCCGCAAAGGTAAATCTTGCCTGACCAACCTTTTGGAGTTCTTTGAGAGTATAAATAAGTGTGTGGATAAAGTTGATCCAGTTGGCATAGTATACCTGGACTTCCAAAAAGCTTTCGACAAAGTTCCTCATCAAAGACTTCTGAGTAAACTCAGCATTCATGGGATAAGGGGACAAGTATGTGTGTGGGTTTCAAACTGGTTGAAAGACAAGAAACAGAGGGTAGGTATAAATGGAAAGTTTTCAGAATGGAGGGAAGAAAGAATGGATCTGTACTGGGACTGGTGCTTTTTAATGGGCATGTGCGAAATGTTTCGTGTCCAGAACGATCTGTACCCGAATCTGCCTGTTTCAGGCAATTTGTGCACAAAACAAATTGCCCCTCTGCAAGTCCCGAAAGATTTGACTACAAAACAAATCACCCGAATTTTGGAGCAGAATGTTTTGTTGTTTCAGACCTCCATTTTGTGGCTATCTCCATGTAGTCTCCATTTTGTGTTTGACGTCTATTTGAATTTCCTGCCCTTCCAAGCTTCAGATCAGTGAACGAAAGCATGGGCTGATCTGCTGACGATTCCCTCCTGGTTTCAGATTGGCTCTTTTGGCTCTTGCCACTCCTGACTAACCCCACATTGGCCAGGGGAAGGATCGAAGAAGGGGAACAGGTGGGGGGGGGGATTAGTTCAAGAAGGGATTTTCAATTAGGTTTAAAAGAGGCAGCAGCCACTATTCTGCCTTTCTGCCTCATGGGAGAAGAGAGAGAGAGAGTGAGAGAGAGCAATTTGCTTTTCTTTGCCTTGCCATGGCTATTGCCATCTGCCTTGTCAGCCTGAGCCCAGCCTACCTTGTCACCCAGCCTGCCTTGTCACCCACCCCTGCTGCTGCATGCCAGCCTGGGAATGGATTATATCTGCTGCATTGCTTGTTGTTTGTTCCTGAGAAGAAGAGAATTCTTTTTTCACCCCCTTCCTGCTGCTGAGAGAATCACTGCCTGCCTGTGCCTGCTGTGTCTGTGCCAGCCACCAGCCCTAGCCCCTGTGACCACTGGCCACCTGGTCAGCCACCCCCCCCCTGATTTTCCAGGCTTTTGCCCCAGCCCCCACCCCCCACAATCTGAAGACTGAAGGAGAAGAAGATTGAAGGAAGAGTAGATTCAGAGACCAGACCACAGAAGTGGACAACTGGATGCACAATGTGGGTCAAGCCCTTAACATACGCACACACGCACGCGCAAGCATGCGCGCACACACACACACACACACACACACACACACACACACACCTCTGGAATTCTGTATTGGGGCTTTTTCCTGTTTGGAGGGAGGTTTTGGGTTGCAATTGAATTTAAAAAGTTGTGTGTTTAGTTTAGAAGAAGTTTTAACAGGGGCTCTGTGTGGGAGGGATCCCTGTTAGCTAGTACTAGTAGGTGGTTAGAAGGGTAGCATAGCCTCATGGTTTTTTCCCCATTCCAAAGATTATTTTTGGGGGGCATTTTTAAAAAATAGAAGCCTGCCCTCCAGCCCTCCTTGCCCACAATATATCAGTATTAATATTCTCTGCCCAGGAGCCTACAGGCTCAGAGTGGGCAGGAAGGCACAGACTCTAGCCTCCTCCCCTCTGCCCATTTACCCCACCCCCAACTGCAGCATTCTGAGGCTATGGCAAAAATTAACACTAAACCCACTAACCCTTTTGCAGAGCGTGTGCGCGCACACACACACACGTATACTATGCTTCCCCCCTACATAATCTCAAATCTAGCAGGATATATATATTATGCAATTCAAATGCCTTGGATGGTTTGTTGTGTCTGTATTTTGGGGAACCTCATGGATGGGCACAAGACAGGTTCGTTCGCTCTCTCTCTCTCTCTCTCTCTCTCTCTCTGGCACCTATTG
Organism: Hemicordylus capensis; assembly: GCF_027244095.1. Lineage (NCBI taxonomy): Eukaryota > Metazoa > Chordata > Lepidosauria > Squamata > Cordylidae > Hemicordylus > Hemicordylus capensis. Next base: position 122,990,308 of record NC_069660.1, read on the forward strand.
GGGCACTACCACCTGACCCACTCTTCTGCCTCAAATCTGTCCCAAAGATATGCCAGCTTCAAAACTCCTTTAGAAAACAGCCCTTTGCCCATTTCCTTTGAAATCTGGGTGGTAGCTTACTTGCACCCATTGGGACACTACCACCCACCACAACCTGCTCCAGGCCACCCTGTTGCTACCCCCTAGGGAGTTATAATTAAGGTTGCTAAAATCCCCATCATTCCCTATGGGAAAAAGCTTACAGAGGCATTCACTTAAAAAAACATTTAAAAATCAGCCCTTTGCTCAATTCCTTTGAAATATGGGTGGTAGCTTCCCTGCACCCATTGGGCACTACACCCAACCACCCCACCCCACTCTGGGACACAGCTATAATGTTGTTGAAATCTCCATTATTCCCTATGGGAAAAATCTTAAAGAAACATAAACTTCAAAAATTCTTTAAAAATTACCCCCCCTTCCCCAATTTCTTTGAAATTTGGGTGGTCCATTGAGCAAGTTTACAACTATAAATATTTAGGCATATCATTTCAATATAATCTAAATTGAAAAACTCATGGGCTGTCTTCAATTCATAAAGCCTGCAATACCCTCAGTGCCATTTTGCGTTTTTACTACTCTAAAGGGGGCCAGTTTGTTCCCATGGCACTCCAGGTATTTCGTGCTAAGATTGTGGCCCAACTGCTTTTTGGAGTCCCGTTATGGATCCAGGCTGTAACAGCTGAACTGGAGAGAGTACAGTCTATTTTTCTAAGAGCAATTTTTGCAGTGCCTAGGTGTGTGCCTTATTCTGCTCTATGTTTGGAATCTGGGTCTTTCTCTATTGTCTGTAAAGCCTGGGAGCTTACTTTTGCTAGATGGAGTAAACTCTGTTCTGAGATTCAGGAATTTTCTTTTTTCCAATATTTATGGTTGGATTTTTATCCTAACCCTTGGCTAACATTTGTAAATAATAAAATTATCCAACTGGGCCTTTCTCCTTCAGAACTCCTCACTTGGGAATCTAATAAGGTGAAGGAAATATTATTTCTCCGGTTGCACGATATCGAACGGCAGGAACTTACGTCTTCGGCCAATAGGACTTGCTCCCCTTTACATTTTGGGATTTTGCCACCTTGGGGAGATAGAGGTGCTAGTTACTTAACAACGCTGCATTTTTCCAAATTTCGGGTTGCATTTGCCCGGGCCCGGTTTAATGTGTTGCCCTCTTCTCTGTTGGAACAGAGGTTTGCAAAAGATAATCCTGTTGCGGTTTTCTGCCCTTGTGGCATTGGCTTTCTGGAAACTGTCTCCCATGTGCTGTTGTAATGCGCTTTGTATCGGGATGCTAGAGAAGAACTCATTTCCCCTCTGTTACTCAAGTTTCCCAGAAGGTGTGATCTCTTTTATACTTATTACTGCCTCGCGGATTCGAGCCCTGGGACTACAGCAGTTGTGGCTAAATTTTTCTATATTGCCATTAGGTTGAGGTCCCTATTAAGTGCCTAACTGCGAGAGTTGTCTGTTGTTTTTAAATAATTTATTATTACTGATTGTAATCTGTCATATTGTGTTTTAGCATTGTTTTATTAATGTGTTGAGTATGTTTGTTGCTGCTATTTTTGCTGGCCAATGGTCGTAATAAAACTGATGATGATGGGTGGTAGCTTCTACCCATTGGGCTCTACCCCCCCCCCCCACACACACACTCTTTTGGCCCCAGGACCTTTTAAAAATCCGAATCAATTCAGATTTGGAAAATTTGGGTACAAATTGAATCTGGGGTGATGGGGGGGGTCAGATTCGAACCCAAAACAAATTGGGGGTGTTTCAATTCAGGTACAAATCAAACCAAAAAAATCAATTCCTGCACATCCCTACTTTTTAATTTATTCATAAATGATCTAGTACAGGGATTCTCAATGTGTGGGTCCCCAGATATAACTGGACTTCAACTCCCATAATTCCTAACCAAAGGCCACTGGGGCTGGGGATTATGGGAGTTGAAGTCCAGTAACATCTGGGGACCCACACGTTGAGAAACCCTGATCTAGAAGTAGGGGTAAGCAGTGAGGTGGCCAGATTTGCAGATGATACCAAACTCTTCCGGGTAGTGAAATCCAAAACTGATGGTAAGGAGCTCCAAAAGGATCTCTCCAAACTGGGTGAATGGGTGACAAAATGGCAAATGCGGTTCAGTGTTGGCAAGTGTAAAGTGATGCACATTGGGATGAAAACCCCCAACTTCAAGTATACGTTGATGGGATATGAGCTGTCGGTGACTGACCAGGTGGTGGACAGCTCGTTGAAAGTGTCGACCCAATGTACAACAGCTGTGTAAAAGGCCAATCCCATGCTAGGTAGCATTAGAAAGGGGATTGAAAATAAAATGGCTGATATTATAATGCCCTTATACAAAACAATGGTGCAGCCACACCTGGAGTACTATGTACAATTCTGATCATCACATCTAAAAAAGGACACCGTAGAACTGGAAAAGGTGCAGAAGAGGGCAACCAAGATGATCAGGTGCCTAGAGCACCTTTCTTATGAGGCAAGGTTACAACATCTTGGGCTATTTAGTTTAGAAAAATGATGAAGAGGTCTATAAAATCATGCATGGTGTAGAGAAAGTGGATAGAGAGAAATTCTTCTCCCTCTGACATAACTCTAAAACCAGGGATCATCCCATGAAATTGATTGCCATGAAATTTAGGACCAACAAACGGGAGTACTTTTTCACACAACGCATCATCAATTTGTGGAATTCTCTGCCACGAGATGTTGTGACAGCCAACAACCTGGATGGCTTTAAGAGGGGTTTGGATAACTTCATGGAGGAGAGGTCTATCAATGGCTACTAGTCAGAGGGCTATAGGCCACCTCCTGCCTCAAGGCAGGATGCCTCTGAGTACCAGTTTCAGGGGAGTTACAGCAGGGCATGCCCCCAACTCCTGCCTGTAGGCTTCCAGAGGCATCTGGTGGGCCACTGTGTGAAACAGGATGCTGGACTAGATGGGTCTTGGGCCTGATCCAGCAGTACTGTTCTTATGTTCTTACTCCCATTGGCCAATGGAGGATGTCTAGTAGAGCAGAGGCAGTATGAATCTGTTACTTAGCACATGCCACTGCAAAGAGTTGATTGGATGGGTGGGTATGGGCCCTTGGGTGGGTATGAGTGCGTGTGGAACCCTTGAGTCTGCACCTAACGTGTCCCACTTGTGGTGCCAGTCACCACCTCAACTATCCAAAGTCCTTCCCTCAACAATTTCTGTCTGCTCCTTATGCCTGGAACTCCCTCTCAGATCATGTGTGTGATGCTTCCTCCTTTACTTTCTTCATGTACATGTACATGAAATAACCACATATTTTCCCCCTGTTTACCAGGCTCTACTGTCCTCCTCACCTCTGTTGTCTGGCTTGTGTCTGTGGCCTCTTGGGGTAGGGACTTGTCCTCTCATATGTTATAAAGCACCATGTATAACATGGATGGCACTGTAAAGATAAACCTACAATAAAAATAGTGATGTCACTGCTACTGATTTCACACAGATTTCACACTGTGAAACATTATGACAGAAGTAACTCTGACACTTTCCTTGTAGAAACAGGAAGGGCCTCAAATGGGTAGCAGAAAACAGTTTATAGTACCAGTGAAATTTTGCTTTGAAAAATATTTGCAAGTTGGGCTGTTCCATAATTTGTCGTGTGCTAATTACTCAATGAATATAACACTTTTTATCTAGCTGTGAATTATTCCCACATGACTTCTAATTTCTCCAGATGGATTATGTATTTAAAGGTTTTCATTGAATGCTTGGTTCAAATAGTTTTCAGGCTGAAGATGGTTTGCCAATGAATTCTTTTGGCCCTCTGATGTCATGTTCCAGCACTCATACTGGAACTTTTCCTCAGGCCAATCCCCAATCCTACCTTCATATACACCTGGCCTGAAGGATAATAGCTATTAATTGCATTTTTATGGTATGGTAAGTTGAAGTTTTTCACCACATAAATGATTCATTCAGAAAAAAATGAAGTCATTGAGCAAGAGTTAAATTGGGCTTTAATTTGCCTCAGGTCCTTTTTTGAGCCATATCTTGGCTTGTTACTCAATGTTGAAATGTTCCTTTCATCTGTATGATTTTTTAAAAATGTTATTTTTAAAAAAGGAAGAGAAACTGGAGCAAAGTGAGTGAATTTTTAAACATAGGGGCTAAGGCCAAGTATATTTCTGTAGATGTAGAAGTACATATTCATCTTCAGAGTTTGTGCTAAAAAAATTCCTTCCTTCCTTCCTTCCTTCCTTCCTCTCCCCCCCCCCTTCCTTTCCACTCAACACAGTTTTAAATATATGTAAAATGGAACAATAAAATACCAGGCAATCCAACCAAACAATATTTCGAAATGGTTATGTAAGTAACCAAGTTTTCACATGACGTTTAAAGGTAAGCCATGATGTAGCTTGCTGTGCCTTGCTGTGGAGAGTACTTAAATGTTAAAACTGAGAAGACACTACCATGGACTACAGAGAACCTAATTTTCTGAAAGGATTTCTGAAAGGACAGAAGGCTTTCCCCAAGACTTCAGGTCCTGGAAAGGTTTATATGGGAGCAGATATTCTTGCATGTATACCAGACACAGGCTGTTTAGAGCTTTAACTGGGACATTACATTGGGCTCAGAACCAAACTGTAGCTAGTGCCTTCTCTGTCATGAACCCTGTCGCCTATTAAGACCATCTGGAGAGGTCCAGTTACAGTTGCCACCAACTCGTAACACAGTGGCATCACCAACATAGTGGCAACACAACATTGTCATGTTTCCCAGACTAGGGAAACACCTATATTGGGAAGCAGTGATATAGGAAGATGCTGAAAGGCATCGTCTCATACTGCATGGGAGATGGCAATGGTAAACCCCTCCTGTATTCTACCAAAGACAACCACAGGGCTCTGTGGTCACCAGAAGTCGACACTGACTTGACGGTACACTTTACCTTATCTGTACTCCCAGAGCAGCTAAAAGTCACATTAAAAACAATACAATCAGACAATCAGACAATTAGAATAATAAAACCTTATATTAGACCATGGATATCCATGGAAATTTTATCGGGGGGAGGACAAAATATATACATATAAATTAGGGTTGTGCACAAAATGGATTTTGTAATCTGTTTTGAACTCAAAACAAAACACAGAGAGCTGAAATGTTTCATCAAAACAGCAGTTGACCTGGTTGTTTCAACGAAACAAAACTCAAAATGAACCGAAGCCATAGGGAACAATGGAGCACCTCGAAACACCTCATTGTTCCCCAATGGTAGCTCAAAGAGACCCCAAAGTGAGTTTGGTGTTAGGGCATGGTGGGTGCTACCCACCACCCAGACCACAAAAGAAATGGACAAGCAGGTGATTTTAAACAAATTTTTAACCTTTCCCCCAAACTCCCATAGGATCAGAAGCCAGTGCCAGAAAACCAATCAGCAAGGGAAAAACAAGCCTCCAGAATGGCACTCCAAATGTCAAAACATTTCAAACAGAAATGGGGTTGTTTTGTTCCAAGCTCAAGACAGGCTCTTTATTTAAAGGACATTTTGTTTTGAGCTTGACACTTTCGAAACAGCCCATTTCGAGTCAAAATGTTTCAGCATCAAAACATTCTTCACATCCCTAATATAAATATATACATAAAAGCATCTGCTGCTCCATGTTAATCTGGCAATGAATCCGAGGGAAGGGCAACTGCCCCCTTGTCCCCTCCCCTTGCGGACGAGCATATATCAGATAAAAGCAGCAAGGCAATAAAGATCAAGGCATCAGGATGAAACATAAAAGAATCAACCACAACTTCAAAATCCTAGCACAATAATAAGGTCTTCATTCAGTGCCAAAATATATGCAAGTGGGCACTAGGCACATTTCCGTGCGGATAGCATTCCAAAGGCAGGGTACTGCAAGAAAGGAAGTCGTCCTCCTGGTTGCCACCTACCTCATCTCTAAATATGGGAGCACTCAAAGAAGAGCCACTAAAGGTGATCTGAGTACGTGGGTGGGCTCAGGTAGGAAGAAGGCATTGTTTAGGGCACCTGGGCTTAGGCTGTTTCATGCTTTCATTTGTACTCACATTCAACAAGTTGAAGAAAAGAAAGAGAGAAAGAACCTAGCTGTTCTTCCTGTGCTTAACAAAAAACAAAAACACCACAATTATTTTGTGTAGTCCACACAAAATCCTTTGCACCATTCCACTTAGTGGTCCATGTATGGGTTTTAAAGCATGGAAATAGTACCTTATTAAAGTAGAGTTTCCCCTCAGTTTTTGGTGGGCTAAGATATCAGGTTATTATTTGATGTGTCCATTGTTCCACCACTTCTTCATTACTGGAGATTATTTTAATTGATTATACACATTTCCACCTATTTTCTTTGATTAAAAACAACATCTGTTCATGAGTTGTTATAGAGTTTTTCACGAGCCCCAGCTATTACTGAATCCCCTGGAAATGGAGCCACTCCTTTAACACAATTTGTTGTGTCTCCCTCTAAAGGTGCGCAGTTGTCATTGTACCTACTCAATGTCTTTTTTTGAAAAACTCGCTAACCCAGTGGTTCCCAAACTGGAAGGCTCCAGATGTTGCTGAACTACAGCTCTCATCAGCCCCAGCTATAATTTATTGTGGCTGGGGCTGATGGGAGTTGTAGTTCAGCAACATCTGGAGCCTCCCAGTTTGGGAACCACTGCCCTAACCCATTTCCCTAATTGACAGCCTTGTTCAGAAGTTATATAAAGTGGAGGATGCTGCCAGTGGGGTTTCAGAGTGTCATAGCATGGGCGTGGGGCTTCTAGACATACTCTCAGGGATGCTGCACATGAGCACAGCATCCCCATTTTGTATAACCTCCGAACAGGGGTGCAGAAGACAGGGAATGGCCTGTCTTCTTCAAGAGCAATAGAGTAACATCAGGAGACAAGCCAGAGTGAAAGAAAGCAAAAAGCCACCACACCACAGTAGAAGGTTGCTTGTGTTGACATGCCCTTTGTCACAACATTATCATAGTTACTTTAGGAAAGGGACACACTTTCTAGATTTTCAGGTCTGCAGTTCTTCTCTAAGTGAATGGATGCTAAATGGTTGCTTCAGTTCATCTAGATGCTGAATTGTTGTGTTCAGCCTCTCACAAGTAAAGCTTGAATGGAGTGGGCAACAGGTAAATGGAAGGTGAGAAGGAAAATGGGGTAGGAGACCTGACAGGACTTCTATAACAGTTGTGTAGGCAGGATAATTTTAGCAGATGTAGTTAGCTTGATGTGTCATGATGCTGCCAGTGTGAGAAAAGCAACAACTGCCAAAACTCCTTCTTGTGCGTGATTATTAGAGGCATGAACATATAAATCTGCCATTTTCTGCCATATACCTTTGGTCCACCTAGCCTAAAGCAGGGGTCTTTTCTAGTCTTGCTACCTGAGATCTTTCAAAGTAAAAATGTGATTAGTTGAACTCAGGACCTTTTGCATGCAAAGCATATGTGTGACCACTGAGATTTGTCTAGAATATAGTTCTTCTTTCTGTTGCACCTGGTCCCACACTACCAACCACATCAGATAGACTCCTTCAATTCTCCTTCAATTCTCCCAAAGGTAACTGGAGCGAAAACTTGTATAACGGTGCAAGGAGGAGGTCAAAATTGTGTGTGAGTCCATTGCTCCAGCAGTTGTTTTTTTTAAAGTGACTGAGTCAGTGCAAAGACAAAAAGAGTATCCCAGAAAGGGAAGGTGGCTTTCAGACAGCAAAAGCTGGGCCCAGATAAATGGATGGAATTTCTATATGTAGTGTTGATTTGTGTCTTTGGTCAGGGTGATACATCTAGGATGTTAAGGATTCTGATAGGAAAGGGCTGCTTTGGATGTGGTTGTTTTCCCCAACAGCCTGAAAAACAACTCCACCTTTTAGGGAGAAGGGAGCAGAGACCAAGAAGTGAATTATGCTGTTCTTGTGCCAGAAACTGAGGTGAAGTAGAAAGGAAAATGAAGCATTTCAGGAAGGGATAAATCACATAAAAGGTTGCAAGGTCTCTTTGAAGTGGCGCTGCAATTTTAAGGGGCTTTTCTAGGCTTGCCAGATGTCACAGTTTCATCTGTACAGTAGGAGCTCATGACATCTTTCACATTTTGGAAGTCTGTGGACTGTAATGAGCTTAGCCTCATCTGGCCATAGGTGACTGGGGTATGAAGGCCACGGGGAAGAGTTGTAGTTTTCTTTTGTTAGAAACCCCTCCACTAATAACAAAGCGGGGGAGGGGGAGAACATAAGAACAGCCCTGCTGGATCAGGCCCAAGGCTCATCTAGTCCAGCATCCTGTTTCACACAGTGGCCCACCAGATGCTGCTAAAAGTCACTGGCAGGAGTTGAGGGCATGCCCTGTCTCCTGCTGTTACTCCCCTGCAACTGGAACTCACAGGCATCCTGCCTTTGAGGCTGGAGGTGGCCTATAGCCCTCTGACTAGTAGCCATTGATAGACTTCTCCTCCATGAAGTTATCCAAACCCCTCTTAAAGCCATCCAGGTTGTTAGCTGTCACCACATCTTGTGGCAGAGAATTCCACCGGTTGATTATGCATTGTGTGAAAAAGTACTTCCGTTTGTTGGTCCTTGATTTCTTGGCAATCAATTTCATGGGAGGACCCCTGGCTCTAGTGTTATGTGAGAGGGAGAAGAATTTCTCTCTATCCACTTTCTCCACACCATGCATGATTTTATAGACCTCTATCATGTCTCCCTGCAGTCGTCTTTTTTTCTAAACTAAAAACCCCAATGGAGTCATCCATGGAAGGGGTCCCTTCTAAAGGAGCATTTCCCTCTTCCTCAGACCGATGTCCTCCTTGCCTGAGACCTTCATTGTCCCTGACAGCAGAGGAGCTATCAGCCCTGGAGTGGGATGTCTTTATCATGTCCCTGAAGGTCTCATCCACATGCCTCTCTGTCTCTCTGAGCTTCTCCAGATCTGCCACCTTGGTCTCAAGGGAACGAATTTGTTCCCTGAGAGCCAGGAGCTCCTTGCACTGAGCACACACCCATGACTTCTGCCCATGGGGCAAATAGTTGCTATGCATAACTCTCCTCTTTCTCTCCTTGAGTACAAATAATGAGGGCCACTGGAGGAATATAAGGATGTGCAGAACCAGTTCTAATTGAACCAGGTTCAATTTGAACCGTCCCGGTTTGACTGGTTTAAGCCCGAACCAGACCGGCCCCCCCAAAAGGGAGCCAGTCCAAGTTCAAACCAGCTTCCGAACAACCTGGTACAGTCCAGTTTGACCCAGTCCATGGGGCTATACTTGTAAAGGGGAATCTGGTGAGGCTTGGCCTTTACAAGGAAAGGGGATTCCTACCTCTAAAGGGGTTAAAAGGGAAGGTGGGGGTCGGATGAGAGGGCAGCTTACTGGTTGTGGTGGTGTGGCAGTGGCTCCTTGGTGGTGGTGGCCCCTCTAGGCCCCACTGGAGCTCCCCCCACTGCCTGCAGCATGGGCTGGCAATGGCCTGGTTCCAGCCTCTGTGCATGTGCGGAGGCCGGCACCCGTCCATTGCCAGCCCACACTGCTAGAGAAGAGCACTGGTGGAGCCTAGAGAGCCACACCGCCACTGGTAGAGTGCCACCCACCCACCCACTCTTTGAACCCCTTTAGAGGTAGGAATTCCCCTTGCTTGTAAAGGGGACTCTTCACTGGATTCCCCTTTACGAGCATAGCCCCTCGGACCAGGTCGGCTGAAACGATTCAAACTGGTTTGACTGCATGCACTGAACTGCCAGCTAATGAACCGGTTTGCAGACCTGCAGTTCAGTCTGAATTTGGTTCAAATTAGAATTGAACCACTGAGAAAAATTCCATGCACACCCCTAGAGGAATGACTCACAAAGCATACAGTCCTCAAGACTGCTGTAATAAGAAACTCAGAATTTCTTATGCACCATTGAATTTCAGTCTCAGCTAGGACTGTGTAAAGCTGCCCCTATTTGATTCAGGGGCTGCCTGAGTCTTTGGAGCAACCCCAGTTTGATTTTAGGCTTTGGGCTGGCAAAGTGCTTTCATTTGGGCTGAACTCCTCCAGTTTGTTTCACCAGTCCCCCGCCCCCTGGTGCCCTCCCGATGACTCCTTTACTTACAGTGAGAAGACTGCTTGTTTATTTCCTCTTTTAATTTGTGGAACATTGCATGGTCTTCTGAGAACTATAATCTTTTCAGAGGCTATGGCAGTGGCTAAAGTCCTGAAAAAGACTACGAGTCTCAGAGGGCTTTGTGCCCTTCCTAGGACTTCAGGAAGAGGAATTAAGATTCTCTTCTGGCAGTCTTTTTGAAACAGATCCTGTGTCACTGCAGCTGTGTCTACCTTCTCATTGTCAGTAAAAGGGATGAGGAGAGAATGTGGGGAAAGGGCTGGTGAAGTGGGCAGATGTGGCCTGAAGCAAACCGGGCCCAATTCCACCCAATCTGACTCAAACAGTCTGGCATTTGATTTCGGTGAAATTGGGCTGATCTGGCTAAAGCCTAGAATTTCTCTGTGTAAACTGCCCTGAGCCATTTTTGGAAGGGCGGTATAGAAATTGATTGATTGAATGAATGAATAAACAAATAGATAGATTCTCACAGACTGTCTGACTTTTGGTTTCTTTAGCCCTTTTATTCCCCCCCCCTCCTTGGATGGAATGAGAGCTGCCCATATAAAACAATGAAGAAATATAGAATTTTAATATAGATTTCCTCTTTCCCCTCCACAAACAAAAGAGAGCAAAGAAGACACAATAAGTTTACAAATTTCTCCTCACTATATGCCCTGAATGTTATGAATGTTCCTGAAAAGTCTAGTTTTGGAAGGTCAGAAGGCAATTTCTGGGTTGTTTTTTTAAAAAAACCAAACACATTTTCTTTCAGTGTACAAATGTATTTACTTAAGCATACCTAAATGAGGAAATGAGGAGAGGAGAGCTGGTCTTGTGGTAGCAAGCACGACTTGTCCCCTTCGCTAAGCAGGGTCCACCCTGGTTGCATTTGAATGGGAGACTTGATGTGTGAGCACTGTAAACTATTCCCCTCAGAGGAGGGAGCCACTCTGGGAAGAGCATCTAGGTACCAAGTTCCCTCCCTGCTTCTCCAAGATACAGCTGAGAGAGATGCCTTCCTGCAACCTTGGAGAAGCTGCTGCCAGTCTGTGAAGACAATACTAAGCTAGATAGACCAATGGTCTGACTTGGTATATGGCAGCTTCCTATATTCCTGTGTTCCTATACCTAGAGAACCCCTTGAGTAGTTAAACTACTACCTTATTTTTGAGTGACCCTGTTTTGTGACCAAACCAAGAGGCACCCAAACACTTAAGCTCACTATTAGAGCGAATGATGTTCAGCTACCACTGAAATGGAGAGCTGCATGTCTAGTTCTCCTCCCACCTTCTAATGTCTAGTACAACTTGCTCAGTTTCTGGCCCATATCCTGATATGAGTTGCTCCACTTCTGCTCCACAGGGGCGGGCCACTGGTGGGGACAGGGAAATGAGGAATGTTGTCATATCAGTGCATGGAGTAACTAGTTGAAGAGGCTAAGCAGGGGGAGGGGGATCTAGGCATGCAGTTGTTGTTTTTTGGTAGCTGCTGTGCACTTATTGTAATGTCTACTTTGTCTTCCAGCCATGCTGCATTGTGGTATTGCCGTTCCAGTACCATGGACAGCACAATTGTAAGTGAATTGTAAGTAAGCATGCAAAACCCATCACTTCAGGGAGAGTGCCAGCTGTAGGAGTACTTGTGCAGGTGTAGCAGGATTCTGCTGTTGCCAGGAGGGGCGTACTGCTACACACTGGCAGCACAACCAATTCTAATAAGATCCTCTGAAAATTTGGCAATTTTCACAATTTCACATGGCCAAGCCTAATAAATCAACAACAAATTTTGCTTTAGGTGAAACTTGATGGCAACTTTAGTTTTGAAATATTTTGGAAATGTTGCATATTTAGATCTAGGCTTCTTTTATTCACATGGAAATCAAAGGGCAATACCAGTCAGTCTGTATAAACAGGCCAGAAATCATGCAAGTATGAAATATTACTAGAATAAAACGTTATGAAGTCTACATATAGATATCTCATTCAGCGCACCTCCCATTCTCTTGCATTTAGCAAGTAGTCTCTTTGGTTTGGCCCCTGCCAAGGAAAGAGGAACTATTCAAATTCATTGGACTGTGTTTTTAGATCTCTGTTCCTTGACGGGACCAAGAGCCATGAGCACTGGTTAATCCCTACATTACTTTTCCTAGATGTGTAGGATCTACTAAAGGTAATTAGGGCAAAGCAGAGCAGGGTAACTATGTCCCACTTGCTAGGCAAGGATGCAGTCTTAGCTTATGCAGCACAAATGCAGAATCACAGATGTAGAAAGAAGCAGTATAGTCTTATCCTGCTGTGAAGCAGAATCATCTATTGTCCATGTGCTCTGATCTATTACATTTATATCTTACTTTCTGCCATGGAACTCAAGGTGCTGAAATTCCTGATTTATATCTCACAGTCATCCATCCAGATATATCATGTTTCTTCAGACCTATGGAATATATACAATAAATAGAAAGCAGGTAAACAACACAAATTGTTGTTAGTGCCAGAGCCAAGTCAAAGGGTTGCATGGCTTCACCTGTTGAATTAAATAGGCCCAATCCTCTACTGTATTGAATATAATAGGCCTAATTAACCTACTCAATCTATACCACCCCTCCTGAAATGAGCATAAATTAGGCAAACAGATTGGATGGGTTATGCAGAACAGGAGTAAACCAGTTTAATGACTGAGTGTCATGCCACTCCACTAAATGTTAGGAAGAAATCAAAATTAGAGAGGACACTAAGGAAATATTTAATATCCAGTCAATCATGGTTTCTTCCCCCTAAGCCACTGAATAGTTTGATGCTTTCCTTGTGACTTCTCCTCTTCTTTCCTAAGAAAACAATTCTGATGTTGGCAGAGTGATTAAAATATATATTGTCAAATATTGTAAGGCTTGGCCCCCACCTCCCATTTTAGCTGTTGTTGTTGTCACATAACTCACCTGCCAATTTGTTCTTGTTAATTCAGCTTTTCTCCTCCACCTCTGCTTGGAGATGAAGTGACTGAGACAGAATAGGAGAGCGAGAGGGAGCGAGAGAGCGATCAGCAGTAGCCGAAGCAAGATGAAAATGAATGCTATTTTCAAACCCTAAGCAGGGCCGCAGAGGCTAATAATTACATTAAAAAGGCCCTCTGTAGGTAGGTGCAAATAGGCTAGTCTAAACAAGTGCCACTCTTTTATACAGACTGTTCAAGACGCTGTCATTACCTGACTAGACGGCCACCTTTCACCTCTGGCCATTGTGCTCTGTTAGATCGCACTAACGGGGAGAGTGAGGAACTTGTTTGCAGGGGATTTGTTGTCTCACGCTCTGAGGCAGCTGAGAGACTTGCCAAATGACAGGAAGACGCTTACATTCGCAAGGTGTGATTGCCTAAGTGTTTGACTGTGTCTAATTAGCTTGCCTTTGCTGGTTGGTAGCTCCTCAGCCAGAAGCAGATTGACTCTGCAGGCTTTAAGCAAAGTGGTTTGATTGGTGTTGTTATCATATGTTTATTTAACTCTCTCTGTTGCCTCAAATCATGCTTGGAAAAGTATGTCCTTTTCTTTCAGCTCTAAGAAAACCAATTCTGTTTCATTTATCTAGCGTGTGCTATTAGTTGTAATAATGTGTCTATCTGCGGAGAGTCCATCAGCGTCCTTTGTCAGTCTTAAATCAGCTTTTAGTGGTGTTTGCTGCCTTCGGGGAGGGCTGCCTATAACATTGCTTCTGTAGAAATGCTAGCGTTAATTGGCTTAAGTAGAAACATGGTGGAGCTATCACTAAATGTACAATGGCAGAATTATTGGGAATAATTTTCTGGTTGCATGAGAAGACATAGCAAAGAATGATTCATATCTCAGTGTTAATAGAATATTTCTTGACTATATTTTTATCCTATGTGTCTCCCGGTAAGTTTATGGCAGCATCTATTAATGTTATCCCTTTGTACAACAATCCTGAGACGTAGGTTAAACCAAGACATAGTGACTGGCACAAGGTCACCCAGTGAGCCTAATGCAGTGTTGGACCAGGACTAAGGAGACCTGGTTTGAATCCTTCCTCAGCTCTGAAGATCTGGATGTCCATGGGCAGTTACTCTTCTGCAGAGCTTAACCTACCCCACAGAGTTGTGAGAATAAAATGGGGTAATCTATGTAGCCACCCTGAACACCTTGGAGGAAGGGCACGATATACATGTCAGATGGTGGTGATGGTGATGGTGATGGTGATGGTGATGGTGATGGTGATGGTGATGGTGATGGTGATGGTGATGGTGATGATGATGATGATGATATACCACACAATACACCTGATATAACTGTAGTCGAGAAGAAAGAAAAACAAGTTAAAATAATTGACATAGCAATACCAGGGGATAGCAAAATAGAAGAAAAAGAAATAGAAAAAATAACAAAATACAAAGATCTACAAACTGAAATTTAAAGGCTGTGGCAGAAAAAGACCAAAGTAATCCCAGTGGTAATTGGTGCCCTAGGAGCAATTCCAAAACAACTTGAGCACCTCAACACCATAGGGGCCACAGAAATCACCATCAGCCAATTACAAAAAGCAACTTTACTGGGAACAGCCTATATTCTGCGACAATATCTATAATAATAACAGCAACAACATTGATAATAAAATCGAGCCATCCCAGGTTCTTTGGAATGACTCGATGTCTGGATAAAACAAACCAGTAAATAACACCTGTCTGACTGTGTAAACAACAACAACAATAATAAATTTAATTAATTTGAAGCTAGGTCATATCAGTCTGATTCCACCAAAGCACAAAGGTTCAGCTATCATATTGAGTCGAACCCTCACCCTGCAAATCTCTGTTATCCGAGACCTGCATTTTCATACTGCAAATTGCTTTTGCTTCACATTGTTTACAGTGCAGTTATAGCTGTTTCTCTGTTCTGTTCAGGACTACTTTTAGATCAAAAGTAAGGCCTACAGACATCCAGCAACAAGATTACATTGCAGATGGTTACTAGCTTGTAATTTATTTGTAGGATCCTGTTTAGGGGTTTGCGTGGAACCATTTTCCTTTGTTTGGTTCGAATTCGAACCAAATTCAAACCAAACCACAGGTTTGCAAACCGTTTTGACCATACTGGCCCCTGGTCCAGTTTGGTCATTGAACCAGCTGAACCAGTTTGAATCGGTTCACCCATAGGAAATTATGGGGAATTTGAATCGACCCATTACTCCCCATGGGTAGCGCCTAGGAACACCAAAGCAGGTGATGGATGCTACCTACCACCCAACCTGCAAAGCAACTGGGTGATTTTTAAAGAATGTTTTATTTTAATCTCAGAGCCGTTACAGGTCATTGACCTACTGACCCAGATAAAATTTAAAAATTCATTAAAAATTGCCTAATTGCCTGATTATTTTGCGGGCTGGGTGGTAGGTAGCACTCATTGTGCTCTACCACCCAACCAACCTTTGGGTCTCTAGGCACTACCCACGAGGAATAAATCGGGCAGTTTGAATTCCCCATTATTCCCTATGGGCAAAACAGTGCACTGCCACACTAGCGAAAGACAGTACAGAAAAAGGCAATATCCCAACACAGAACATGTAACATGGCACAAAACACAGTCCAAAAAAGAATAACTGAGTCTGACTCAGAATCTGCAAGCCACAGTGCCAGGTGCCGGTTGCATCATTGGCACAAGTTGGTCTCACACACAGACACAATTATGATTCCAGTCCTCCATTGCAACAGCAGCAGCACTCTTTGCAAGCAGAGGCAGAAGCTCAACTTGGAACAACCTATTCAGGTACATTTGACTGAGTACACGTGACCTGATCTTGCAGTGCAGAAGAATGCATAATGCAGATTCAGGCAGAGCGGAGCAGACCACCAGAAAGCAACTTCCACTTCAGCCACGTTCTAAGAGCAGTAGTGCACCTTGCAATGCCAATGCAGAATCAGATTGCAGAGCAGAGCCACCAGAGAGTGAAGCACAAGTCTGGACATGGAGCTCACAGCAGTCACCACAAAAAAATCTCGGAGAGGGAGAGGGAGAGGGGGCTTCCACTGCCCATTTCTCACCAATGACATTTCACAAACCAAGTCTGCAGCCACAACTCAAGGAAGGCACAGCTAGGCACAAAAGTTCTGCATTTCTCCATCTGAGATGCAGCATAAGACCAGAAACCAAAAGCAAGCATAATGGCAGCAACAGCACAGCAAGCATATGACAAACAGTGCTGAAAAAGAACATCTTTCAATTTTCAGTGTTCTGAGACAGTCTCAGAAATGAACTTCCAGTCCACATTGGATAGGTCGCACACTCCCAAGTCACACCTCCTTTGTGGGTGGGTTGTGGGTGGCTGCCGGCACCTCTTGCTCCTGCAGGTGCTAGAGCAAGAGAAAGGTGGAGTTCCACTGGGTCCTGACATCCCTTGGGATGAGGTGTCAAGGTAGGTTGAGCTCACACTGCCTCTCCCTGAGCATAAGCCTACCCTTTTTTCTCCAGCAAAAGAAGGGTCCAGTCTTGCAGCACTTCTTCACAAGAGCAGCTGTGGCAGCAGCAGGTGCTCCGTGTGGAGACCTCCACATTCCCTGGCCTTAGCCGCCTTAAGGCGAAGGGCATCCATCACAACTAAGTGCAGAGTGTGTGCCATACAATGGATGGACACAAACTGCAGCTGGCAGGCTATCCTCAACATATTGGCACCATTGTCAGTGACCATGAAGCCTTGGCAAAGGTTTGGCTGTGCGGACAGCCATTCCTCCACCTGGCGTCTGATGATTGCTGGCAGCTCATCTGCCATGTGGTCTGTGTCCTCCGGCTCCATATACAGAGCAGCCCACCTGGGATTTCCTACATAGAGGGGCTGGCCATGCCACCAGCATCAGATGAGTTCCCCTCTCTCTCCAGCCCCCACCAGTGCATCATGAGGGACAGCAAAGCAGCCTGCATCCCACTACAACTGGTCCACACATTTGTATTGAAGTGCAAACCCATGTCAGGCCCTGCTGATACCAGCAGCCCCCACACGAGCTCCTTGGATGCATGGATCCACACCTACTAAAGGTGGTGTGTGAGGGGATCTTGTAGTCAGGGACAAGCAATTGGAGCAGCCAGCAGAAGCCAGGGTTCTCCACCATCTGGAATGGCTGGTTGTACAGAGTCATCATCTCTTCAATGGGCCAGGTGATGAGACGTGTCTCTGGGTGACCAGACTGCTTGCCCGCTGACTGTACCCACTACACAACTGGCAATGTCTCCTGCTTGAGACATTGAGGGCACACTAGGTGACCTAGCGCTGCCAGAAGGTGCAAGGACCCCCAGATGATGCCACTACAGGTGCCTCAGCATCACTGATGTCCCTAGATGCTTAGCACATTTGCCCTGGCTAACCTGTGCTTTGCAGTGGTTGCAGAAAGTATGTGTAGAGTCACTGTGGCAGAGCTCAAAGTGGTCCCACACCATGCTGCTGTTCCTCCTGGACTGTTTTGTTGGTGGTGGTAATACTGGGGCTGTTGATTTTTAATGGGGGGCACCACCAACACTGCCCTCTGGTGCTGAGAAGGTCCAGGTGTAACAGGAATGACTTCCTCCTCCTCAGTCTCAGACTGAGCGGGAGTTGCACTGAGAAGGCAGGTTAGTGGGCAGGTGGATGGAAAGCATCATCTGGCTCAGCTAGCAGCCAAAGACACCTCCTCTTCTGCTGGCATGTTGGGAAGAGCTTCTTGCCTGAAAAGGGAGACCCCCCTCACCTCTAAATCAGCCACCACAGGCAGCTGCACTGCGGCAGCAGGTAGCACCTCCAGAAAGCTGAGTCTCTGTGAATATAATGACCTCTAGGGTGATGGTGACTTAGGTAGCAGGCCACTCTCACCAACCTCACCACCCATGACCAGCATCATCACCCCTCCCTCTGGGCACCCTGCTCCTAGCTCTGCCTGGCACCCTCCTTAAGGACATATTTTGGGTTTTAAATTAAGGTCCTAGCTCTGTAGGGGGTGGGGGAGAGGAAGTACCTTTAGGGGGTGTGGGGCCGGGGGTGGGTGGTCTATTTATGTTGTGTGTGCCACACACACAGAGTGTTGTCTTTAGCACTGCAGGGCACGTGCGCGTGTGCACACAAACACACACACACACACACACTCAAGCGAGGAAAGACAAATAAAGAAGCAGCTATATTTGAAGGGGGAGGCTTTTGTTGGGGAGCAACCAACAAGCAACTAAGTACTAGGGAAGTGAGGGAGAGGAGATTACTGTGGCCTAACCCACCTCTACCCAATCCCCTTCTAACGCAGTCCGACTGTACCTACCAATCTGAATTCCTCCCTTCCCCCAAACTAGACCTTATTTAAAAGAAAGAACTCTAACCTAACCAAGGCAAGGGGTTTTTTTGTTGTTAGGGGGCAACTTACAATCTGAAGTCTTCTTTGGGCATCTTCAGTTGGAGTCTGACCAGGGGCTCCAGGCAATCTGGCTGAGCATACACAGGCACTCAACACTGCGGGGAGGAGGGCAGATGGGGGCCAGCATATGGGTCACTCACCCGGGCCACTCACCCCCCCCCCCAAAAAAAAAAAGAACAGAAAGAAAAACCACTTGGGAAAACAAAAAGCAGTTGGTACGGCAAAATAAAAAGAAAAATAATAAATAAAGAGACAGATAAGCGTCTTTCAGGTGCAACAAAAAGGCAGGTCCAGTTCAAGGCAGGTCCACAGCCTTCCACTGTAAGGCAGGTCAGCTCCAAGGCAGGCTCAGCAAAAAGGCAGGTCCAAGGAAGGCAGCAGCAGGTCCAAAAGAAATGCTAGGCAGCCAGCCAGCCAGCCAGCCAGCAATTCCTCCAGAGATCATGAGGCAGAATGAAGCCATGCAGCAGGCACTGCCTAGCTTTAACTACACTTTGAAATTCCTTCCTTTTTGGCCCCCCCCCCCCGTAATGGGGGCAGAGTTGCCCTGACAACACTCTGATCTGAATGACAACAAGCCAACCAGGAGAAAGGGCACCGCTAGCCAATCGGAAGGCAGTGACAGAAAACCAATAGCAAGGGCCAGATTTCTGTCAACAGAAGCAGAAAATGGTGGCTGCCCCTTGAACCTTCAAACTGATTCGATTCAAACTGGGCTCGATCCAGTTCAAACGTGGATCAGCCACCTCTTTTTGAGGCCAGTCCGGTTTGCATTCCAACTGGTCAAACTGGGCCGGTTTGAACCCTAATCCTGTTGTATTCTATCTCATCCTAGTTCTGTCCAATGTATATGAATGAACTCATATGGAGATTTTAGACAAAATTACTTGACACCAGGCAGATCTTATCCAAGTCATGTGGTTGGTTTTATTATTTATTTATTTACACAGTCAGACAGGTATTATTGACTGGTTTGTTTTATCCAGACATCAAGTCCTTCCAAAGGACCTGGGATGCCAGAATTTTATTGTCAATGTTGTTGCTGTTATTATTATAGATATCGTCGCAGAAAATAGGCTGTTCCCAGTAAAGCTGCTTTTTGTAATTGGCTGATGGTGATTTCTGTGGCCCCTGTGGCGTTGAGGTGCTCTTCAAGGTCTTTTGGAACTGCACCCAGGGCGCCAATTACCACTGGGATTATTTTGGTCTTTTTCTGCCACAGCCTTTCAATTTCAATTTGTAGATCTTTGTATTTTGTGGTTTTTTCTATTTCTTTTTCTTCTATTCTGCTGTCCCCTGGTATTGCTATGTGGATTATTTTAACTTGTTTTTCTTTCTTCTTGACTACAGTTATATCTGGTGTATTGTGTGGCAGATGTTTGTCTGTTTGTATTATTATTATTATTATTATTATTATTATTATTATTAAAATATGGTTCTTTCACAAGTGATGCTAACAACACTTTTTGGTCTAGAATGTCTGTCAATGCCTTTTATAGTTTGACATATTTGGATTCTGTTTTCACTATATATGTTGTACCATAGCTATGGCTGATAGTTCAATTATATTGGCATTTCAAAGGTGCCACTTGTGCATCCAGGTTTATTCTAACATTAAGCTGGACATTTTCTTTAGTAGTTCTGAACAAAATGTGTAATTTCTGTGTAATTTAGGGTTACCTACAGATTACTGTTCAGGTGTTTTTTAGAAATCTAAGATCATGGGCAACCTTAAAATGATTTGTTATCTGTTCAATGCCTCTGAAATATGTTTCATCTCTCCTCCCATCTTCCTTCTTCAGTTTCTATCTTATGTGTGCATAAGTGTTATAGCAATAGCAATAGCACTTACATTTATATACCGCTCTATAGCTGGAAGCTCTCTAAGCGGTTTACAATGATTTCACATATTGCCCCCCAACATTCTGGGTACTCATTTTACCGACCTCGGAAGGATGGAAGGCTGAGTCAACCTTGAGCCCCTGGTCAGGATCGAACTTGTAACCTTCTGGTTACAGGGTGGCAGTTTTACCACTGTGCCACCAGGGGCTATAAATTATAAATTCGATACACATAAAAGACAGACAGACTAATGGACATTTCACAGGCAGCATTTATGGATCAGTGCAATCCAATCACTGGTTTACAAAACCTTTGTCCTTTGGGGACAGGCCATATGTAAAAGGATTTGTGACTCAGCTGAAAGAAATTGAACAGATATGAGGTGGATGGTCTCGATTGGTTCTTGATCTCAGGAGGTTCTAACTTCTGCCAGCTAGGGCCCTCAAGGCATTATTGTATGGCCCTCTGTGCTTCAGTCTGATTCATGTGAAAAAGTAGCCACATAGCCCGCCAGTTAAACAGCAGCTGTGTGGACAGAGTTTCTTGGCAAGCTGCTTGTATGGAGTCACTCTCATTAAGCAGAGCCACTCTTTTTCACAAGGCAATCACAGACTGCAGTGGCATGGGAAAAGGGGTACATCTGGGTGGCAAGGGGCTGCATACCAACAGCTTGCCACATATATGGTAATCATTACCAATGACTTGTGGGTAAATGAAGAGGTCATATTTATGAACTGCTGCTTTTAAAAAATGGTTCAAAATATAGCAATGATTTGGCGGGGTGTGTGTGTCTTGTTTTATTTTTTTAATTGTAAACTATTTTGGACATGGATTCATGGGAAAATAACATTAAATGTAATATAGTGTTATTAGCTATACATCTTTTTATTTTCCATATCGGACGGGAAATCCATTTGTGACCTGTGCTCTTAGGGCCAAAGCAACATTGTAAGAAATAATTTGGAAGAAAGTTTTCCTTTTCCATTCAGAGATCCTATGTTTTGGAGAAATCTCATTATATACTGCCTTGTTGCTCTCCACATTTTTGCTGGTTTGGGTGCCACTGTCTAAAAATTTCAGAATTTTCATGAATTTCACATGTACTCATGTGGATTTCTAGATATCTCTGTAGCATTTAAAATCTAAGGGTCAGGGGGAATGCATATGGTTTCTATAGCTTGCTGTGCCAGGCAGAATTTCACCAGTGCTGGGAAAGAAGCCTGCCTAAAACATTGGAGAGTCTCTGCCAGTCAGTGTAGACAATACTGAGCTAGATGGACCAATTTTTTGTGTCGGTTTCAGGCAGCTTCCCATGTTCCTATGGCTGCAGTTACTTCTATGCCTTGTAGAGAAGAGGTCTTGGACTTGCCCTTGGTATTCTGTGGGATAGCTCAGCCTGTCCCCCCCGCCCAAGAATTGAATCAGAATTGCTTTAAAATGTGTATAATTGTTGAACAGCAAAGTTTATCCTCAGCAATGAAGGATTTCTCATCTGCCTGTGTGCTAAGCTCTCTGAGCCATCAGATAAATCAGTGGCAGGGAGAAATATAACCTATCAAGTTACCAGATTAAACATAAAACAAACTGATATTTTCTAGAGCTTTTGCTAATTGTCACTTCTCGACAATGTTACACAACTCCCTCGAGCAGGTGGACTTGCTGGCAAGTTCTGTGTACATACTGGAACCCTGGCTCTACAAAAAAGCCTCTTTTCTTAGCTACACTAATTTGCCATGTCAAATTAGTGTGATGAAACAAATTCTAATTACATTGAAAGTTCACTTAGAGCATTAGCGCTGCTGCTGTGGCCCGTTCTTCAGCCTCCTTATTTGCATACTAATCCAAGGTTCCTAGGTAGATGACAACATGAATGCTCTTCTGAACGTGTTTACTAATATTTGCAGAGGGAGGTGCTGGGAGGCAGCTGCTAGCAGAGGTTGGAAAGACACAAGAAGTAGGAGTTAGCCTAAGGGCAAGTAGAAAACATGCCCCAAAATAAATTTCCAGATTAGATCTATTGGATCCATTTGGAAACTGAAAAGCATTGTTTTGTTTTAAACACACCTGATGCCAAGAACTTGGCTAGCACACAAACACAGATGCACATCTTCACTGAGGCTTGCCAACTTCTCAACCAGACCCGTGTAGCTGTGCCTTTAAAAGCACCTTGATCTGACAACACTAGCAGATGTTCACATACATTCTACATTTCACAAACAGAAACATGATTGTAGCACCCTAATTCTCATACTGAGAATCATTTTGTGAGCCTAACCCACTCCTCTGTCACACATTGTTGAGGGCTCACTGTCTGCTGTATATTAATTTACTTTGCAATACTCCTACCTTCCGCTGATTTGAAAGAGGAGAGAGTGATGGTTCTTTTGGGTAAAAACTAAAGGTAACTGTTTTGCAATAGGTTATAAATAGTTCAAAATATACTGCAGCAGTACCTACAGTGTGTGAAATGTTAGAGTGGGAGCAGAGCAGAGCTTAACTGTGGACGTAGGAGCCTGGATGAGCTGATATCAGAGAGGTATTGGCCACATTCACATATAAAGCAGAACTGGAGGGCCAACGGACCTGTGGTTCTGCCCTCCCCATCCCTGTGTGCTAACTTGTCCACATTTGGATATAACCACCAGAACCCGAACTGCAGAGAGGAGGGGGAACTGGCTGTGCAGGTGTGGGAACGGGCTGCCAGGTTTCCTCTTTTGCATGAAGGACATCCACAGCAGCCAATTGGAACCAAGAGAGGGAGGAGCTTCCTTTCCTCAACTTTGGTCTTGGAGAAGGCTGCCTCCAGTTCAGCATTGCAAACCTCAGATAGGAGAAGTGCAACTCACAACAACCCAAGGGTTCAAATTGTAGTTTGGGGAGGGAAACCTCAGGTCGCTTTTTGAACGGGAGAGAGGTTCCATGCATTCAGACGTACAAGAAATCTAACCAGCGCCATGTTTTCTGTTTCGTGTGAATGTGGCGTTTGTGTAAGGGGGTGGGGAGAGAGAGAGAGAGAGAGAGAGAGAGAGAGAGAGAGAGAGAGAGAGAGGAGGGGCCAAAACATCCTGGACAGTAAGCTTCTACTATGTTACTAACATTCATGAACTTCCTGGTCTTTTCAGTACTGTTGACTGAGATGCCCTTTGAACGTGATATTTAATTGAGCACATTTACAGTCTGTGGAAGCTGACTTCAGATTTTGAAGCAGGCTTTATATGAGTCTCCAGTTGTATGCATATCTACTCAGAAGTACATGTCGCTGAGTTCAGTAGGGCCTACTCCTAGGTAAGTGTGCACAGGATTGCATCTCATGAAATGACTGCTTCCACCATTTTTGTTACTGAGGTAATGTATAGAAGTGTGCGTGGAAACACTCTGGGCAGTTTGGGTTCAAACCAAACGCAAACCGAACCACCTGGTCCATGAGCTGGTTCATTAGAACCAGCCGGTGGTTCAGTTCTAGTACTTCCAAAGGGGAATCTGGTAAGCACTGGGGGAACCCTACGGGGTTTAGCAGGGGAGAATGAAAGGTTACCTTACGTGCTGCAGTGGCAGCATGGCTCCTTGGTGGTGGCAGGCTGGCAGCAGCTCCCATAGGCCCCACCGGAACTCCCCCCATAACTCTGGGCCAGTGAATTGGGCCCCTGCCAGCCCGAGTGATGGGTGGCATTAGTAGGGCCTAGGGGAGCTGCTGCTGGCCCTCTGTCACTGCAGAGCTGTGCCACCACTGTGGCACACATAAGGTAACCTCCTGCCCTCCCCCCTGCCCTTTTAAAACCCCTCAGGGTTACCCGATGCTTGTAAAGGGGAATCCTTACCAGATTCCCCTTTACAGACATCCAAACCGGTCAAACCAGGCCAAACCAGTTCGGCTCAGACTGACCCCGCCCCCTTTTTGGAGAACCGATCCTTTTTGATCTTGGACCAGTCGAACCAGACCAGTTTGAGCTCGAACCGGTTCACACACCTCTAGTAATGTATGTGCTTTGAGCCATACAAATATTGAGGGCCCAATCCAGTCAAAGTTAAGCACTTCAATCTCATTGATTTGAAAGGGGGAAATTGAAATACTTTAAAATAGTTAACTTGGCTGGATTGCAACTGGATTGTTGTTGTTGTTGATCATTTACATCAGTGAATCTACCCTCAATAGTAGTTGATACTACTCTCGATAGTAGCAGAATGGTAGTTGGACTAGACCCCATTTTTAATTCCTTTCCTCTGGATATGAGAAGCAGACTTCTGCAGAAGATCAATTTGCCTGATTAAATTTTGACAAGCCCTGTTTCCACTGCTGGAATTGCCATATTGTCAATTTTTCACCATATGTTTTGGAGCATGTGTGTGTCAGCTGCAGTCACACTGCTTCACAGGTTTAGTAGTTTAAGGCTATAAACAATTCATTATTCTTGTACATACATTTTTAATGGAAATGAAGATTGTTTGTTTGTTGTAAAATATGTTAAACTATTGCAAGGATACAGATGGTTTAATTCTCATGTATGAGTTTTCAGTTGAAAAATGGAAGTTCTTTGGCAAAAAATATTATAGGACCACAGATGGTTTTGTGCAAAAATGTTAAATATTGTGAGAATGCATAGTTCCATGTGAAAAAGTTAAAATATTACAGAAAAGCAGATTGTGTATATATAAAGCAAGCTTGATTTTTTGATTAATTGTTTTTCCCTAAAGCCAAATTTAAACTGAAAATAAAGAGCATCTTTTTCTTCAGTGGATAACTGTAACTGTAGCAAACTTTTTAGTTTCAAAAGGAAGCCAGGAGTTGTGTTGAGATACAAAAGGTTAGGCTTGCTCAACTTGTGGTCAGGAAATGGCACAATATGTCAGTTCCTTAGTTTCACAACCTGTAAAGGGATTTAATTTGGGGCTTTAAATGAAATTACCTTCGAGGGGTATTAACAGTTATCTGATGGCACTTGTTGACTATGGACAATAGTCAATGCAGATCTCAAACATTTCCAGTATATCCAAGTGGAAAGAAGGAATGACCTTTTTCTGACTAAGCATCATATATTTTTAACTTGATTCCTTCCAAGCAATTTTAATTAGTTGTAGTTAAATATGAAACAAAGTACTAAAATTTAATGATTTTCTTTTTATGCTCACTGAACCTTCAAAATATATCTTTCTAATATTTGGATTCCATGACATTTTAACATATTTTCTCCTACTGCATTGTAAAGGTAAAGCTGTGCCATCAAGTCGGTGTCGACTCCTGGCAACCACAGAGCCCTGTGGTTTTCTTTGGTAGAATACAGGAGGGGTTTACCATTGCCATCTCCCGCGCAGTATAAGATGATGCCTTTCAGCATCTTCCTCTATCGCTGCTGCCTGATATAGGTGTTTCCCATAGTCTGGGAAACATACCAGCGGGTATTTGAACTGGCAACCCCAGCACCCCCAGCACAGTACCTGCCGTGACTGTTGCTGGTGTCTATCTTATGTTTCTTTTTAGATTGTGAGCCCTTTGGGGACAGGGATCTATCTATCTATCTATCTATCTATCTATCTATCTATCTATCTATCTATCTATCTATTATTCCTCTGTGTAAACTGCCCTGAGCCATTTTAGGAAGGGTGGTATAGAAATCAATCAATCAATCAATCAATCAATCAATCAACCTCATAACTTGCTATGCAAGTTATTTCCCTGCTGCACCATTAGGTGGCTCTACTGCATTGTACATTATTTAATTCCTGGTAAACATGGTGGAGAAAGCCATTTAGTGGAGTGTTTATTCATTTTAGAAAGTACAGTGGGGGATTAGGCAGGGAAGCTCAAAATGTTTTTTTCCAAGAATCAAAATCCTACAATTCAATGTATGAACTAGGGATGTGCATGAAGCATTTCGTACAGCCGCCGAGGGGTGATGGTGGTGGGCGGAGAGCCGCAGCTTTAAAAGGAGGCACGCAGGTCTTACCTGCACCTCTGCTGCCCCCTGCCACTCCACCATGGCACTATCAGTTCTAAAAAGCTGTGGGGCATGGCTGCAGTGCTGCTCCCAGCAGCCTACATGTGGCGTCGGCATGCTCGTTGCTGTTGCACATGCACAGCGACCATTTGCATGGTCGGCATGGTGTTGCTGACCACAAGTGCAGCACAGCTTTTTAGAACCAACCGTGCTGCGGTGGGGCTGCGGGAGGTGGCGGAGAAGCAGGCAAGCCTTTTAAAGCTACAGCAACCCCCTGCCGACATGATTCAGCTACTGCAGCTTGAATCGTTTCAGCACCTCTGTAATGAGGCGCCCAAATGATTAGG
Organism: Hemicordylus capensis; assembly: GCF_027244095.1. NCBI lineage: Eukaryota > Metazoa > Chordata > Lepidosauria > Squamata > Cordylidae > Hemicordylus > Hemicordylus capensis. The sequence goes on from NC_069660.1 coordinate 123,016,938, forward strand.
GCACATCCCTAGTATGGACATATATAATGTTCTGATGTTTGCATGCTAAGTAGGGCCTTTTCTCATGATCAGGTACCTGGCAGAAGGCATTTGGGGAGGAAGGCTACAGAAGCTCACCTCCCCTGCAGACAATCAGGTCCCAGATGCTTTATTGCAGATTGTGTGCCCAGATGATCTGCTGCTGCCCCAGGCAGTGTGGAGTTGTGGGTGCTGGGATGCATGATCTTAGCTCCAAGAATGTGTTTGGTCTAGGACTGTAAATAAAACTTGACTTGACTTAGCTCCGAGAAATGTGAGTGCACAGTGCATTGTGGTTATCCCCTCAGTGATGGGCAGACACCCCTCAGTGTCTCAGCACTGGCTGAAAGCAGCCGGTGCTGACAACTGGTCAATTAAACAGGGTTAAGGGAGTGCTTGCTCCCTTAACCTCGTTTAGCTGCCGGGCTTCATAGCCGGGCTTCATAGCTTCATAGCCCCACAGCTCTCAGCGGTTCTCACAGGCAGCCAAGCCCAGGCTCGGCTGCCTTAGCGCTGTCTTGGCTGCTCATGAGAACAGCCTCGTAGAGTTTTGAAATATATGGAGAGTTTCAAATGACTCTCAGAGCTTTTGAATCAAGAAAATATCTGAATAGGATTCCTCTGTCAAAAACTTTCAGCAGAAATTCCCATTAGGACTGTTTTAAAAAGGTTGTTAGGTAGACCTGTCCCCACTTGCCTTATGACTTCACTGACTACCATAATGCTAGGCTATGAATATAAAGCTTTTAAATATAAAAATATATATTAATACTGGAACATCTCGATTGGATCATGATCCAAGATTATTATTTATGGTTTGCTTTGGTTACTTCGTTGTCACTTCATTTATTTTTATTAATTTTTTTTACATTTATATCCCGCTCTTTCTCCAAGGAGCCCAGAGTGGTGTACTACATACTTGAGTTTCTCCTCACAACAACCCTGTGAAGTAGTTTAGGCTGAGAGAGAAGTGACTGGCCCAGTGTCACTCAGCTAGTGTCATGGCTGAATGGGGATTTGAACTCATGTCTCCCTGGTCCGAGCCTTGCACTCTAACCACTACACCACGCTGGCTCCGTGTGTGTGTGTGTGTGTGTGTGTGTGTGTGTGTGTGTGTGTGTGTGTGTATGTATGTATGTGATTTCTATACCACCTTTCCAAAATGGCTCAGGGCGGTTTACATCAAAAATCCATTAGCAATACAATTAACAAAAATATCTACAACAGCATGGGTTGGTAAGGTAGAAAGAGAAATGTGATTTCAAGAACGGTCCCAACAGTTGTCCTTCAGTGCAGGACATCAGGGATTATCTTGATGTTACGGCAGACATTGGTCATGGTTGGATGACTGAGTCTAGATGATCACAGGAATTTTCAATTTGACTGTATAAGACATGATCCTCTTTTAGATCACAGTGAGCTTTATTAATTGAGATTCTAAGAACCAAGGTTGGACTATATCATCTTTCTACTTATTTATGGGTTTTTACATTGAAGGTGCATTTAGAGCATCCCACATGCTAATTTTTCTACCAATCCATTATGTATGAGTCAGAGTGGTCTGTTTCCTTCTTGATGCATAAGGGATTTAACTTGTATAACCCCCATTAGTGCTAGCTGCAGATATATATATATAAATACCCCAAGCCTGTGAAGAAAATAGCCTTGTGCACCTAATTAAACTGAATTAAATGGCTTGCATTTATAATGTTTACTGTGCATTGGTGTTTGATGCCCTGCTTAAAAAGCAGAGACCACAGAGCAAACGAAGAGTTTAGATGGTTGATAAGGTGTGTTGGGGAAAAAGTCAAACATGTATATAGAGTTGATTTATCTTCCATTCTCAGATGACATAACTTGTATATATGTATTAGGTTAATGTAGTTATAGCATCTTCTGGTTCAGTTTAGATGGATGTTTTTTCAGCCTCTAGTGGCAAGGATGGGGACAGAGTACGGGAATTTTGAAGCCTACCACTTGCATTCAGAATCTTCGTCCTTTGTGATTTGGTCTGGAAAGGTGGGATATAAACAGTGGCCCTGGAAGCATGGGGGGCAGAGGAGACTAGAGCCCTGCCAAAGATGGGGGAGTACAGCTCCCACAGTGATCAGGAAGCAAAAATGCTTCCGCTGTAATCAATGATGATTGATGGAATAATGAAGATGTGCAGTCTCTCCATTCTTTCTAGGGCCCAGCGGCTGACTGAAGAGCCTGAGCCAAAATCAGACTCAGAGAGCTACTCTGTCCAGAGAGAGAGAGAGAGAGAGAGAGAGAGAGAGCTGAGAATCATAAGAGAGCCCAAAAAGTCCTGCACAGTAAGCTTCTAGTTCTACTATTCTGTTAATGTTCATGAACTGACTGGTCTTTTCAGCACTGTTGGCTGAGATTCCCTTGGAATGTGATATTTAATTGGACCCATTTACTGTACAGCCTGTGCAAAATAGCCTCACTTTTTGAAGTACAGCAGGCTTCCTCTAAATATCTAATCATAGGCATTTTTACTCATAAATAAGTGCCACTGACATCACAGGGTCTTACTAGTAGGAAAGTGTGCATAGGAAGTGCCCCAGCCAGTCTCAGTGCTGGCCTTCTCAAGATGGCCATGCATCCAGCCATTTTCCTTCCCGTTTTCTGTGTGGCTGCCAGGAGGTCCCTGCCAAACCACCGAATCACCTGATTGAGTATTTTGATATATAATAAACAACCTAATGAGTTGATTGTGTTCAGAACAATGTAAAAAAAAAAAAGAAGACTACTGCTTGATACATGGTTTCTAGTGCTGAAGAACCTTCCCCCGCAGACGATCTCCTACTGAATCGTTGGTGTGCCCAGACGATCCTGGCTGCTCCATGCAGCGTAGATCAGTGGAGTCTGGGACCAGTGGTGTAGCTATAATTGAGCCGATGGGCTCAAAGGATTCAGGCTCCCCAGCTCCTGAGGGCTCCCCAGCTCCACTCCTCCCTATTTTCTTCATTATCTCTCTCACTCCGAGGGGCCGATGGGTAGAGGGGTGAACATGGGCCACCTCTCCCTTTGCTACGCCCTTGGCCTCCACATATCCTACAATGCACTGCATGATAAGTGTGGTGGATTGGGGCATACACCCATGTGATGGGTACTCTAGGTGCCCAACTCTGTGTGCACACACATGATCCCAGCGCTGGGGTTAAGGGCACTTGCACCCTTAACTTCAGCTAAAGGCTGGGGTAAAAAGCTGGATCAGCTGGGTGGCAATGCTGGGATCCACATAGATCCCGGCACTTCACACACACAGAGCCGAACCCAGGCTGGGCTTTTCTAGCCTGGGTTAGGCTGCATGTGTGAATACCTTTACTATGTCCTGACTGCCTTGAGCTCTCACACTTTAAAAACACTTAAGAACATAAGAACCCTGCTGGATCAGGCCTGAGGCCTATCTATTCCAGCATGCCATTTCCCAGTGGCCCACCAGGAGTGTCTAGGGCACTTGGGTATAGATCTATTATAGTGCCCAACCAGACATGCAAGAACCCCCAAATGCTATGGATGTGCTTGCAGACTCTGATGTGTGCATTGTATTCTGGGTGTTTGTTGCATAGAATAATATAGTGCATGGATTCAATGTTTCTTAGGGAACATCTGCCATGTGATTCTTCTTGTGGTTTCAGGTAAACTGCTAAGATCTTCTTGCTCCACCAAGCTTTCAGGAGTATTTTTGGTTTTCGTTCATCTTGCAGAATTGCTGCTTACTGTATATTGTTGTATTGATCATTTAGTTTTCATTATGGTTGTGAGTTTTTAGTTTCATGACTTTGTTGATTTTGAAAACTGTTTTCTAATTCTTGTTTACTGGTAACAGAAACATAAAATATGCACATTTTATGAATAAACAGTGAGGCGCTTCAAAGAAGCATTGTGAAGTGCTGAAAGGAGATCTGCGGGGAAAGTGGGTTTGCTTGACCCTCTCCTCAGAAAATTGCTTACCTTCCCCTGGGCAGGCAGATTACCCACCCAGACGAGTGGCGGCTCTTCTGCAGTCTGCCCACAGCTCGCCCAGCAGCTCCGAGGGTCAGGCACAGGGAAGCGCCACCATGCAGCACCCTGCCCCAGAGCCCAAATAATGCACCGTGAGAGTGTGCCTGCGATGGTTGCAAGCAACCGTGGCAGACACATGATCAAAAAAACCAGAGAAAGGGAGCACTCATTCCCTTAGCCCAGTTTTGCTTGCTTGTGTGAATAGCCTATGAAGAGAGCTGGGCAGACCACAGGGGAGCCGGTGCTCATCTGGGCGGATGATCCGCCTGCCCAAGGAAAAGTAAGCAATTGTCTGCAGGGAGGGTTGGGCAAAGGTGTATCTATGGTGGGGCAGGCAGGGCACGTGCCCCGGGCGCCACTTGAAGGGGGGTGCCATTTTTTAAAATTAATTTTTTTAATGGCCACCAAAACCAAAATGACCACCGTACATGTTCAAATGGCCTCTGTGAGGCCCTAGAGGCCAGCAGGGGGAGGGGAGCCTTTGCATACCCCCTATGGCCTTTAGGAACCCCCCCCCAAGGGGCTACAGGTAAATCTTTTTAAAATATATATATATAATATAAGTCACTGTACACATATTCAGTTTGGCCTAAGCTTATTAGCTAGGATTGTATTCATTTGCTCTTACTTTGCTTCTTGTGATAAGTGAGTTAAATGTGATGTATTAATAATATTAATGGTGAGTTTGTCTTTGAATCAGTGTGAAATCCTTAGTATTAAGGCCACAGGGAGTTTCTTGCTCTCTTTCTCTCATTTTAACTGTCTTTCTGAAAGACTAGAATATATTTTAAGCAGTGACACAATTTACACTGCATATCCTTTATTTATTTTCAGAGTATCTGGGAAAAGTCAAATTCTCCGTTGATTTTTAAAACTTATGTAATGGTGATGCTACAATGCATAGTAGAGAATTAGACAGGCACTTCTGTTTCATTTTCCAAGTACACCTCCACATAGTATTTAGGTATTTCATGAGCCCCAGCATACGGAAATTTGTAGTTTTCCAGCATTTTTGGGTCTGGCTACATCCACTGCTAAATAGTTTTTGAAATATTAAAAGATTAACGAGCTTGACTTGTATTTTTCAGCTGATATTATGGAAAAGTTATCTGAAAGATGGGTGTCAGATGTTTGGACAGGGGACACAATTTCAGTGCTTTCCCTAGGCGCTGTTTTCCCTAGATACACCACTCTCCCTGCAGACCTCCTTTCAGCGCTTCACACCGCTTGTGTGAAGTGCCTCACTGTGTCTGCCTGATGCAGAATGGCTTTCATAAATACAGCACTGTTTCATTGCCTGATCAAAAGACACAATGGAGTAGCAAGGCTTAATCTGTGGCTGCTTTATTCAAATGCAAAAAGAGTGCATTTTGGGGGGGAGTTTGTTGATTATCAACAAAGAGGGTCAATAAATACAGGAAGAAGCAGCAGCAAGTATCAGCATAAGGGCTGCAGAAAGAAAAGTGGAAGGAAACAGCCCTGGAAAGCATTTCTATCTTATAATTGAGCCAAAACATACTGTACTCCTTCCAGTGGGATCCTTCCTACTGACTGCAGTGACATCAAGGTCAGGCCCTATGCCCCCATCCCTCCTGAAGGAATGGTTAAAACATCTGTCATATTCAATGAAGAAAGCTGTATTCAATTTTGGCTTCTGGAATATCCTATAGAATTATCTATCAGGGATTCATTCCCTGTGAAGTAGCAAGAAATGATTCAAAGACCCGTACAAACCTCCAATGTTCCATATCATTCTGTGAAAGTTTCATCTAAAGATTAGCCCAAAGCCCCTTTCTCATTTTATTTTATTTTTTTGCTTTTATTTTGACAGCTAAATATAAGAAACACAATATCACTTGGCAATATTAAGATATTAATCAGCAGTCCTATACTGCCGAGTCATGATTTTTCACTAATCAAATCTTCAGGTGTGTTTTATGTGACTTTATTGGAGGAATATTGTTCTTGAATTAGTTGTTTGTAAATATGCAGGGTAGCAGAGGTAAAATAGATACCTTTTCATCAGTTACAGTCAATGGCCAACATCCTAACTAATGGTGCACTTGTGGAAGGATATTGCGCAGGTGAGTTCCACACGGTTGGGAGCTTGTGTTCCAGACTAGTGTTGCATTAGCATAATGCTGTTGTACTGGATGTACTGTAAGGATGTTGCACAAAGAAAGGAGCATCTGTACGAGACTAGACCTTGTGCTAGCAAATGTTGACAAGATGTTGTACAACTCTAGTTGTGTTGCATATCTCTCATTGCACCATGACTGTTGCACAGCCTTGTAGTGCAACCTTGTCTGTGTCCCAGAGAAGGTCTTCCGCTAGCAGTTGTACACATCACAGAGCACCACAACTTTGCCCACAACTTTGTGCAGCTCCGCAACCTTCTTGCATGAGCCTAACTTTGTTCAATGCACAACTCCACCATTAGTCAGAATGTCAGTCCGTGTATTTAGATATATAAAATGGAGCATAATTATATTTCATTTCTGTTTTAAAACCTTTGCCTTCCCTCTACCTTTCCCCTTAGTTTCTTTCCCTCTTCTCTATTTTCCTTCTAATTTTCCTGAAAGTTTCAGAATTTCATCTAATTTAATTATACAATGTATGCATCATATACCTATTGTGTAAATATGATATGCTTAGTGTAATATTTTGAGATTTGTTTAATAAACTGTTGGAAAGAAGAGAAATACATAGAAAGGCAAAAGAACTAACATAGGTTGACATTCTTTTTGGCCACTCAGAAAGACTGGATAGAAAAATCAATGATATCTGACTGAATTATTTGTGTTAAACCTACCCCATATATCTTTTATAGATAATGGAGAAGAATATAAAATCTGGCATCTACTACTAATCCCTTCTGCGTGGTTTTTTAAAGCAAGTTTTACCCTATATCCAAAGTTCTTAGTTTCAGCCCATCTCTATTGGTTTTATGAGATAACAGTAATGCTATAATTGGTGCCTTCCTGCCACATAAGGTAAAGTGCTACGTACATTTAAAACTTGCAAATAGTACTTGAATTCTATATTCACACTAATAAGAGTTCATCTTCATGGTGGCGAAAATGAGTTTCAGAATGACAGCCAAAGGGCATGTATGGTTGACATGATATTTTCTGTGCTGGTCAGATCTTGTAGTCATTAGAAGGGTGAAACCTACAGTAAAGTCCTGTAGGCCACCAAAGTCCTATAGACTGCAATAACCAGACTGCAGTGGATTGTAAATAATCTACTGTATGTGTGCATGGTTCCAGTACAGTATGTCCTTGTATTTAACATTTTTATTACAATCAAAGGATTATAGTGTTCAATCAGATCAACAACAAAAAGAAGCAGCGACAAGAATTTACCACACAGTGTGAGAGCATTGTAAACCAGAATCAGAAATGCCTAATAGGACTGCAACCTCAGTGTTGACAAAAACAAAATGAAACAAAAAACCAAGGTACAGTAAACATTTCTAGCTGTTTATGTAGTAGATCCAATAATGCTTTAAAAAAAAAAACAAACCTACAAAAAATAAATAATCAATAGGGCTGAGCCACATATTCTCCAGGGAATATTTTTGAAGCAAAAAGGGGGCTTTAGGAGGGCTGAAAAGCTTTCCCAAGAATTCCCCAAAGCACACCTTTTCACACTGGTTTATTTCTGTTCGCAGTCCCAGTCAGCTGCACCTTTGCAGTTCAATTCAGTTCGCTCAGATTTGGTGGTGTGATAACATCAGTGAGGTCAGAGTTAAGCCAGTATCTCCTGAATAGGCATTGCCTTCACTCTGAACTACCCTTGTTTGCCTTCAGTGATGTCAGCATGTAGCCAAATCTGAATGTTTGCATGATAAAATATGTTACTAGATAGAGAGGCTATTTTTCAAACAAACAGCGTGTCAAACATCGTGTACAGCCAATTGAGGCAGTGAAGAGACTTACAATGGAGTAAGTATTCTGTGCCCACCACGAAGGGTAACTAAAGACTAGCTTGTGCAGACACACATAGTGCCTTTCCAAACCGAACTAGGCAAGTTGTTCTGCCCATTTTTGTTACGTGTTGCTTTCTCCCTGGCTGCAATGTGTTTCCAGATCATGCCCTGCCGAGCAACCACTTGCTTTATTCATATTAAAATGGCCTTAATCGTATTAAAGTGATCACACTATAGTTTGGAATCACTGTGCAGAGAATCTATTCATTCATGCAGTGAAGGAGAAGGTAAGACTGGCATGTAGTTACTGTGCCTGATGGGTTAATTCTGATGGGACACAGCCCAGCCGCTTGCCAGCTGCCCTGCTTGGTGACTGCCATGGGAGATGAAATGAAAGAGTAGAAGGTGACTGGATGGGGCTTCATCCCCCTCTGCAGTGGGAGCTCTCCTGGAATCATTTGGAAATACTTTCTAAAATAACATAATTTGTTTATAGAGAAGAAGCTTGATCTCTAATGTGAGGCTAAATCTAAGCTAATGTCACCTCTATTCCTTCTCTGCCTGTAATTAGTTGATCTATCATCTTAAAAGGCTCCTTTCTGGGGGAAACAAACCACAGACCAGTAAACATGATTCTCCATTTTAAAGAAGTTGCAACGTGTGTTATGGTGCGTTCATCTGCTACCACAGTGGTAGGAGAGTACATTCTCAGATGGTACAGTCTTTCTGGTATTTAAGAGAGCTCAGTGTGATGATTGTACTAAATATAGTGAAATCAGCAAGACAACTCCTTAGCAGCAACATTACTATGACACTCCAGTCTCTGGTTGGAAGAGCTGCATTAGGAAAAGGAATTTATCTCCGAACTGTATCTTCTATTACAAAACTGGAGCATACTTGTTAGAATTCATTTGTAATTATTATCTTGAGCCATTACCAATGGGATTGAGTGTGAACTTAGGATGACTACCCAAACAAGAATAACTGGGGAATGATGATGGCATGGGACTCATTTTCAGCACTAATGATAAATGCTAGCATGTAATATAATGAGATGCCAAGAAGACTGGGAGGCTATGAGTGACGTGAGGTATTTATTTTTCCCAGGTAAGGTCTCTGTAATGATGAAGAGCTGGTCTACACATGCAGCAGAATCAGCTGGTAGAGGCCAAAAATGGTAGAATGGATTATACCATTTCAGATTGCAGGTGGAATTCATTTTTTAATGCTCTTCTGTGCAGGGGGGAAAAAGCTAGTAATGAACATAGCAGGGAGTAAACAGCCCTAGAACCTGTGCCTATTTTTTTTAAACAAATGGAAACACGTGGAAACATTCAGCAATGGCATCTCCCACCTGCAGCTTGAGTGGTACCATTCTTTCTGCCACAGTGATGCCACCTCATCCAGCTGCAGTTTGTAGACCAACCCACAATAAATGACTCTACTTATAGGATTAAGTCTCTTGTACCTCTGTACAATTGTGGATCCCCAGTTGTTGTTAAGACAACAACTCTCATCATTCCCAGAAACAATGGCCTACGGGTAAGAATAATGGGAGCTGTAGTCCAACATTTGGGAACCCAGGTTTGAGAACCCCTGCTGTGCCCTATACAGGCAAGGGTGACTTTAACTACTTTAGCCCAACATGCTAAAAGATAGCTGGCAAAATAGAAAACAAAAACGACGAACCTACAGCTATTAAATCAGTTATCAATTTGGAACCTCTTTTTGCCGTTCCATGCATTTGCATAGGTTTTTGCAACATTTGTATGTGCTGGAAACAGAGAAGGGTATGAGAGTTAGGTACTGCTTGATCCAGAGAGGAGAGACACAGCTGTAGTTCTAATAGGATTCAGTCTTCCCCAAAACAAACTTCTTTCAATCTGCTTTCAAAGAGCCGTAAACTTATCATTCAGACATGTGCACACGAATACAGCAGCTGCTATTGCCCATGATATTGGTGAGTTAGCTGCAGAGCCAATGCCAGGAGCCCATGGACCCATGCCAGATCATGATTTTATCCTGATCCTGGGAGATTTCTGTGCAACCCCCTCATGCAGCCACAGGTCATAGTTCAAATGTAATCGGCTGACATGAATTAACTAAGATTAATGAACCTGGACACAAATTAATGAAGCCCTGACTGGGTAAACCAGCTTGCTCTTGCTAGTGTTTAATTTCACTATAATACTACAAAAGCATGGATTTCTGATGATCAACCATCGGGGACCCAAACAGGTGTTATCTTTGTTTATGAGAGTTTTATACTGTTTACTATCCAATTTCATCTTGTCTTCATGTCAGCTCAGGTCTGACTGCTGTGCAAAGTTCAACATTAATAAGGTAAGAAACTGCACAATTGTTGTTGAAATCCAGACCTCATCACCTTTGAAGGTTGGATGTAGATAATGCTAGGAAGAAATAATTTTGAATATGACAAGTGTTCTGTAACATTTCTTTTGGAAGAGATTATACAAAGCCTATCTTAATTGCTTACCAATGCAATTTTATTTTCTTAACCTAAATCATACTTCATCAAATCCCCTTTAAGAGGCAACACTCCAATACACGGTCATGAAATAAAAGTCATTCCTGGCTGTTAATTAAGCTATGCTGCTGTCAATATAGTGAATTTAGTAGGAGGGCTATACATACATCAAATTGTTTGTGTATACACATGACTATACACATGAACGTTTTTGTGAACAGATAGAAATGCACGCAGAGACTGGATCTGTAAAATATAAGGTGCAGATTGTGTGTACTGTGGTATGTGTATGGCATAGAATGCATCAACAACAATACAAACATGAATTAACAATCTAGCCCTATTCTCTCATTATTTTCATTGTGGACACTGTATCCCATACAGCATCCATGGGTGTAGGCCCCATCCCTATGCAATTGTGCTCTTAAATCACATGTCTTTCACACACACACAACACATTTGTTAGCAGAGGCTAGTTTTCTCTTCCTGTTCTAGACCATTTGGCAGGCAAGATGGGATGGGGTGATAGGACAGTATTGGAGTCGCTGAAATCTGCAGAAGAGCTTACTCTTCATTAGGCATGTGGTTTGAATATGAACCGGTTCAAATATGAACTGGTTTATATATGAACCGGTTCAAGTGTGGGCTGGGGGTGGTGGCGGCAAGCAGCAGCTTTAAAAGTGAGTACAGCAGGTCCAACCTGCATGATCACTGCTCCATGCAGCTTCCTGCTGCTGTGGTGTCCCCCCACAGCAGTCCAGACATGGCAGCATGGCACTGGCACACACATGGCCTCCACACATGCATGGATGCCATCTGTGTGGGCAGCAACACTATGCTGACTATGTAAATGGCGTTCACACATGCGTGGAGGCCTTGTGCATGCCAGCACCATGTTGCTGGCACCATGTTGTTGCCATGTGTGGGCTACTGGGGGGAGCACCACTGCAGCAGGAAGTTGAATGGAGTGGCAATCAAGCAGGTAGGACCTTCTCCACTCACTTTTAAAGGTGCCGCTCGCCGCACCCTGGCCTGCACTCAAACTGCAGAACTGGTTCAGTGGCAACATAGACCAGTTTGTATTTGAACTGGTGCACAAACCGAGGTTCATGCACATGCCTACTCTGCATTCCTCTGCACACATGGTCTCACCCAGCGCAATACCTGGCCAGGAAGGAACCTAAGGGATTGGTCTGAATCCTGCTTGGCCAGCTACTGCTAGGTAAATAATATTGGACTATATGGGCAGGTGGTCTGACATGGTACAAGGCAGCTTCTTATGTCCATAGGAACATGCCATATACTGAATCACACCACTGGTCCTTCTATCTCAGTATTGTCTACACAGACAGGCAGCGGCTTCTCCAAGGTTGCAGGCAGGAATCTCCCTCAGCCCTGTCTTGGAGGTGCCAGGGAGGGAACTTGGAACTTTCTGCTCTTCCCAGAGTAGCTCCATCCCCTGAGGGGAATATTTTGCAGTGCTCACACATCAAGTTTCCTATTCATATGCAACCAGGGTGGACCCTGCTTAGCTAGGGGGACAAGTCATGCTTGCTACCACAAGACCAGCTCTCCTTCCTATCTAGCCTAGCATTCCATTTCCAGCAGCAGCCAGTCAGATGCCTTTAGGAAGTTCATACGATGGTTATGGAGGCAATGTCTTACCCTTTCCCCCCGAAAGTAAGACCTACCCCGAAAGTAAGACCTAGCAGTAATTTCTGATGTACCGCTAATTGCCCTAGTGCATTTTGGGGGGCTAAAATTAATATAAGACACTGTCTTATTTTCGGGGAAACACGGGTATTAGTTTTATTCCATTAGGTTCCATTAAGTTGCCATGGCAAAGAGCTGTTGAATTGCGCATCCTCTATAAATCTGTTTAATCTCTTTTATTAGTAAACCAAGCCAGCAGCCACCATTACATGTGCAATTAATCAATATATGTACAATCTGTGTACAGTGTATGAACATACAGATCTGAACCCATATACAGATATTCAAATGTTATGTTCAATGCTCATACAGTCAGGGGTGGAGCCACCATTGGGCGAACAGGTTCAAAGAACCCAGGCTGCCACCAATCATCGGCCCCAGACATGCCCCCCGTGTCTGACGTCAGATGCAGGGGGTGTTCTTTTGGTCCCAAATGGGGCTGCGCGGCCCCGTTTGGAGCCCAAATTGGCCCCTGTTGTGTTGGCAGCGCGGCCAGAGTGGCTCTCCTTGCCTTAAAGGCAGGGAGAGCTGCTCCTGGTCTTGCTGCCAATGCAGCGGGGGCCAATTGATCTCCCTCCCAAATGAGGCCACGCGGCCCCATTTAGGAGAGAGATTGGCCTGTGCTGCATTGGCAGCACTGCTGGAATGGCTCTTCCTGCCTTTAAGGCAGGGCGAGTTGCTCTGGCCCACACTGCCCAATGCAGCGCGAACCGATCGCCCTTCCAAACGGGGCCACGGGGCCCCGTTTGGAAGGGAGAGCACAACCCCGCGTCTGACGTCAGAAGCGGGGGGGGGCGCGGCGGCCGCACACAGACCACTGCCAGCCTCCCTACGCTGCTGCCTACAGTAGTACACTTCCTATCTGTAACCTGCCTTTGAGGGTCCTGCACCCAACTTCACTTTTAAAATAAACACATGTAGAGTTATTCACACAGAAGCTAGTATATGTTAGAGATATGCAAAACTGGACCTGCTTGAGTAGATTCAGGTTCTCAGCTGAATTCTGAGAGATGGAAGAGCACAATCTCAAATTCAAGCCTGGCTCTTTGACCTCTTGCTTGATTTGCAGGCTCAAGCCAGCTTGAACCCATTTGCATCCCCTCCCCCTCCCTCTGAACTTATCAGGCTGGGCAGTGCCAAATGGGGCAGGGCAGGGCAGTCTCTCTCTTTTGACTGTACTTTGCTCCCAGTGAAGGCAAGGGAGCAGCAACTGCAGGCGGCTTCTTTGAAAAAGACCTCTACCCCAACGTTTTTTTTATCCTTTCCTCTTGAAGTCTCAGGAAAGGCACAAGGCATTGTGGGAATTGCAGTCTTTTCAGGGCCTCCAGGCATTGCTTCAATCAAGAGGGGGAAATCAATCAGGAGGGGCCCCTGAATTGAGGGGGAAAATGGATAAATTTGTAAGCCAGTTTGCTGCGCCTCACAGGGGCTCACGACATCCCTACTAGAACATGTGTACAGGCACTATGTACAATGTAATGTCTGAATCCTAATGTCTAATCTGCTATGCTGTCTGAATCTATTTGTTCTTTTCTGGAATTAAGTCCCACTGATTTCAGGGGATTGCAGCGTGCAATCCATTCAAATTGCACTCATTCAAAGGGTGCATAGGATTGCAGCCTTTGTATCTCACAAAGGTTTGTGTAGTGCATAATTTGGATGCTTTTGAAGCAGCCTGCCATTTACCAGAGTGACATTTGGCTGACTTTTCAATCCATCCTTCTTCTTTTGAAACCTCACCTTCCATATGGAGTTGAAGTAGTTTGCAGAAGTGAAGCACATCCTGATTCCAAGCATTTCCACTGCAGCTTGTTAGTGCACATTTTGGACAATGTTAACATGATTTCAAATATTCAGGACAAGCAAGGTACCTGCTTTAAGTCCTTAGGAGAAGCTAAAAAGACTATTAACAAGCCGAGTCCATAAAAAACATCTGTTCCAGTCATGCTGCTGGTTTTTTATTAGTCCTTCAAATCTGTAGCAAAGATCTCTAGAGCAAGAAAAAAAATGCTCTAGTGTGGAGTGCAATTTCCAATTTCTAACCTGATTTTGTTGATTCATACATATGCATGACTGAAGTGCTTTTCCTGAATACAAAGACACCCCCCTCCCTTTTTGGGGTCTGTACTTTGTTTATTTTCCTTGAAATGCCCTTGAAATTTCATTTGCTCAGTGAAACCACACAAATAATTGCATACTAAGAGGGAAATGAAGACTAGCAAGCTAAGTAATTTGCAACATCAAATATTCCCCTTCTGTGGTTAACATTCACACAGTGAGGAGGAAATAGCAATAAACAGCTAACGGTATCTTAAATGCAATAATGAATGCCAATGTCAAATGCACGAAGTGAAAATATCTTAGGATATGCCTTCACAGCTCGGCGCTAGCACTGTTAAATGGAATATGCTATATAACTATAATAGGAGTCAGACTTGTCATATTTCCCCTGATCTCTAAAGGAGAATACCAATGTACCCATAATGCCGCTTACATCTTTTTCTAGTCAAAGTCACTTTATTTCATGGGACTTCTAGATGGATCTTCTTAAAAGGTTAGGCTCTGTAAGGAAAACTGTCAGGATTGATAAAGTGAAGAGTAATTTGCCAAGTCAAGTTTTTGTGCAATTAGAGAGAAAGAGTCGTTTCTTCACGGTGCACACCATCGTTACCTAACAGTGCAGCAAGTGTACAAATTAGTTATGACTGGAGATTTTGTAACCTCCTCCAGTGTGAAAATAAGGAGTGAAGGCAGTGCAAAGCGGAATTTATAACCCACTGCAGCAAAGCACAATGGGCCACAGGTGTGACTTGTGACAACAGCCGGAGAGATACATGGAATTACAGCCAAGATGAATTTGGTCCATTTTAACTTCAGTGGCACTTGTTTCCCTCAGCACAACAGCCTCAGACTTCATATGGTGAGGAACAGTTTTCACTGTGTGCCAAGTGTGAAATGCTGTTAAAAACACACACATACACACACACACACACACGCTTATAATTAAAATTGGCATTTCTGCGTCAACTGCTGGCAGTGATTGTCCTGCTGGGAGATGTCTTTGTTTTGTTGTGGTAGCAATGCAGAACAGAAGCCATGATAAAAGGGGTATTCCACTTAGAATACAAAGGAGAGTTCCTGTGTTAACAGTGACATTAACAGCGTTGGTACATGAGGTACTTTGGGTCAGAGAAGTCTGTTCTCACATCTAAAGGCCTAATGCTTCCTCTCCCACCAGCCATTATTCTAGTTTGAGAACTAGAATAGCTGCCATTGCATATGGGGAGGGTGCTAGAAACATTATAGAAATAAGAGCCTAAGGCCTGTTGAAAATGATGAGCTGAATGACAGGGAACATTTTTCATTTTTATGTGTCACCTTTCTCCTCTCCACTTGTTAGTCTTCTTTCCCTTCCTCTTTTGTTTTTCTTTCATAGTGACTGGAAAAGTCCCCTCTTATTCTTTCCCCTCTAGCCCTCGTGCATGCCCATTTTTTCTTCTCTAGGTTTTCTCTCTGATGCACTGTTTTTTCACTGCAGCCTTCTGTTTCTTCCAGAGTTTCCTAACAATTACTTCTTCCATTCTTCTTTCTTTATCTCCACCTCCTTTCTTTCCAAGCACATTTTCCTTATCTACATTTCTTTTGCCTTGCCTTCCATCACAGCACCCCACTTTTCCATTTGCCCTCTTTCCTTTTCTCTTTCCCCACATGGCACTATTTAATCCATATCCATCTCCTGCTGCTCAAACACAGAACTATGCAAACAGCCCAAGAGCTGTTGCTTAACTGAAGGTGATTTAAGGGAATTAATGTTCTGAGGTGCTGATTTTCAGTTCTGGGGGTGGACTCAAGTCTGAATTTTCTCAACATTTAAATGTTTTGGAAGGTGAGGGGAAGCACGGATTTTGGAGTATGAGCAACCAACCCTTGGCACACAGTTGAAAATCATATGCTAGATATTTGGCCATGGCCAGAATATTCATGTCTGTCTGTCTCAAATTTGTAGACCACCCCAAACCTCTGTCTCTGGGCAGTTTATAACATAAAACAAATTAAAAATGAAAACCTTAAAACAATTTAAAACCACGGTCAAGTTAAAAAGCTTGGGTGAAGAAATGAGTCTTTAGGCACTTTAAAAAAAATTGTCAGAGATGGGGAGGTTCTTGTTTCAGCAGGGAGTGCATTCCAGAGTCTTGGGGCAGCAACAGAGAAAGCCCGTCCCTGCTTAGCCACCAGATGACCTGGTGGCAATTGCAGATGAACCTCTCTGGATGTTTGCCTGGATGTAGACAAACATCCTCATGTTATCAACCAAGGTCAAATTAGACTTGCACTTACTTGCATTCTTAAGAGACATTTTGTACTGCTTGGTAGGAAAACGACATGTGGGAAAGAGCTGGCCTTTCTCTCCCTGCAGCCAATAGTTCCCATCAGGACCGGTCCCTTCCTTCTTTTTGTTCCATATCATCCATGTGCAAAGTGTCCAAGGACACTTGGAGAGCCATTCTCACTCATTACACTGTAAGCCTCTGGTCCCTGAGCCTGAATATATTTTCTCCAAGTGTTTGAAAATGGGAGAGACTGAATTAAGCCTCCATTAATTCTGTCAAAACTGAGAATGTTGGGGTGGTGCCTGTCTATGGCAGGGCACATAATGATCTTTGGAACAGAGCCACACGGAACAGAATGTCACCATTCTGTTCTTTGCTTAACTCATCCTACCTACCAAATCAGGAACATTTAAACTCAAGTGAATGGCATCCCTAATTATGAAACCATCACTGCAGTAGTAACTGGACTCCATTTCATTTTGACTCAGCTCCACACTATCAGCATGACAGGTGATGTCATCTTTCTTGCAGGATGTGGATGACTCAGCAGGTGCATTAGAAATGCCAGTTTTAATTAGGAGGGTTGATTTCTCCCAAAATGTTTCACAAGCCTACTTCTCACCAGATATAATGCCAACAGGCATCTGGGCTCCAGCAAACTTGATGCAGCTTTCTGGAGCTAATAATCTAAAATGAAAAGAAGCCTCCCTTTCCCCATTTGAGCAAACATTCTACATTCTATATGTGAATTCCCCAACATTTGAATGCATTGAAAAAATTCAAACATTTTGCTGAAAAACAAACTTTGAGCAATAATGTAGTGCTTCCTCCCTCCTCTATAATAAAGTAATGATAGTGGCTGACATAGTTTGCAATGTAATGTTGGCGGTTCTGAACTGCATGCACCACTGTGGGTATCTATAACAATGCTCTGGTGTTGCAGAACAGGGCCAGTGTGCTACTGCTTAAAATTATGCAATCACACTTCCACAATAATATTGGCCCTTGTTTCCAGTGGCTGTAGCGTTGTGGATGTGCAATTGTGCAATTTGAACAAGTAGTGCACCAGCCCTGGTCCGCAACACCACGGAAGTTGTTTTAGATGCCCACGGCAGCGTGGGTGGTTCAGAACCACCCAGTTACCCTGCACAGAATGTCAGCCAATATTGCTAAAAACTGGCAGCCAAGCAACTGGCTGGTTAGTTCAATCTGTATGTGAAATTCAGCTCTGGCCCACCCTCCTTCCTCCTCACTCCTACTTGGCCCTTCTTGCCTTTTTAGGGCTATTGAGTTCCAAGGCTACAACTACAGTAGAAGTTAAAACTGACAAATGTCCCATCCATAAAACTCTTAAAGAGCAACAGCCATGTCAGGTCTACACTGTCGACCTAAGAACTCAATACCTCTGTTGGCTTCTAGGCTCCCAGTCCCCAGCCTTCCACTCCATTGTTGTTTGTCCCCTTCTTTTCTGCCAATAGTGCATAGCAATTCCTCTTGCTAGACCCCATGAAAGATTTACCTCATTGTTAGTCTAAGCATGCAGCTATATGTGCTGTTAAGAGGAATATCAAATGGAAGTGTCTCTCCCCCCCCCCCCGAACAAACTGAAGTGGGCAGTCAGGGGTGAGGGTAAGGGGAAATACTGGTTAGGACTTCAGCCTGTGGGCAGGGACAGATCAAGCTTTTTGCTGTCCACAGGCAAAAAGGCTTTTGCCACCCTTTCACCTTTAAAAAATGCCGTTGCACAGCGGAATGGGGTGTAGTGGCTACGGGCCACAGTGGCTGCGGGGAGCGAGCAGGGGATTCTTCCCCCTTTTGCCCTCTAGAAACACTGCTTCTGGTGGTGGGATGGGGTGTGGAGGTGGCTGCAGGGTGGCTGCGAGGAGGGAAAAGTTCCCCCTTTGCTGGTCCTCAAATTTTGCTGCCATAGGCAAATGCCTACTCTGCCTCTCTGTTAATCTGCAACAGCTTGTGAAGAGGTCAACTCTTTCCCTTTGTGTGATTTTCCCAATGAAAACTGGCTACATGTGGCTATTGCCCCTGAAGTAACTATTTGCACCAAATAGATATGAGAGAGAGAGAGAGAGATATTTGTGGCACAAAGGAAAAGAGTTAGCCTGCATGCCATTGTCCCACTAAAAATATTCCTCATGGCTTTCTTCAACTCTATCCCATCGTTTCCTCAGGTCCCTAGTTTTCAGGGACTACTGTCTACTTTGCCCCACTTCCTTTAGCCCAGTGCCCTTGTAGCTGGGGATGTAGTCCAACAGCATCTTGCTCAGAACATTTGTGGAAATTAGGGTGTCATCGTTTCCCCTTCCATGCTGCCTTCAGCACTGGATACCCCCGTTGCTTTGTCAAGCATGCTGCATGACAGTGGGAGCATTCATTTCCTGTGAGATCAGGAACGTTCACCTTCCTCATGCACTGCACTTTCCTGCTTCTTCTAAAGGTAGCCTGTTTTGTGGAAGTCTGGGTGATCAGTGGATTGGTGAGAAAGCTTCCGATTTCACATGGAAGAGTGCAACAGAGGAAGATATTCAGGAAGTGAATGGTCTGGCTTCAGTGCAGCATGACCAGCACTGTGGGGTTGGATCGGGGAGAGAGGCTTTAAGAAAAGGCGGTAGTTGTCAGCAAAGTGAGCAGGAAAGTATATTTATACTTGTAATTTGAGTGATTGTTGTTTGTGTCATCTTGCGACTGGGTATTGCATTTGATATGGTCAGAGGCGTAACTAGGGAAAACGGCGCCTGGGGCAAGCACTGAAATTGCGCAACCCCCCGCGTGCCGTGCGCCCCCCGCCACCCCCGGAAATATGGAAATGTGTCACAGCCATAGTCAAATGTGGGTTGTGGGCTGCATCCGTGCAAGTATACTGGGACAGGAAAAAGGAAACATGAGGCTACAAGGCTCTTTAGAAATATATATTTTAAAGAAATGTCTTGCACACCAACAGCCTAAGTTTGCAGTCCTCATGGCCAGAAAATAAATGCTTTTAAACATAGTAATAGGTTTTGTGACCCAAAATGGAAAAGACAAGACAGGTATTCAGAGGCGTAACTAGGAAAAATGGCGCCTAGGGCAAGCACTGAAATTGCGCCACTGTCCAAGCAGGAATGATGGGACTTGTAGTCAGCAATATCTGGAAATCCCCGTTAAAAGGAACACTGTACCATCTAGACATGGTTGTTGATCAAAATCTGAAAACATGAGCCATCTCTGTAAAAGACTTAGAACAACAGTCAGGAGTTATGCGAGGATTCCAAGTGTCATTTTCTCTGTCTCCTCTCATTCTTTAAAAAACATGACTTTGTCCTAGAGGATCACCTGCCCAAATAGCCACTAGCAAAATAGGGGAAGAAGAAGGTGGTGGGGTGTGTGTGTCTATAAACCAGTGAATGATTCCTGCCAGCCTTTGTCTTATGATGACTGTTGGCTCATGATGGGGTATATGTGCATTCACCACACTAGTGCTTACTTTGACACCAAGAGGGAGGAGGACACATTACACTAGACAGAGGAATTTGCAACAGGAGCCAACTTCTGCCAGGGCCAAAAACAGCCCCTGCCAAACTAAGAAATCATTGTAATTTGCCCCTTCCTGTCACAAGCAGTGTGCTGTTCTTTTATTATTGACTCTAACTCTCAGATATCCCAGTCATGGATGGAAAATTCAGGGTCAATTTACAAGAGACACATTTTCTACATGGAAGTTTCTTCTGTGCAGGTGCTGTGCAGAAACCCATGTGTAGTAATCAATACATATGTAACTATTCCGCCAGGGGCATAGCAAGGTTGGAATGGGTCCAGAGACAGGATTTCAAAATGGGCCCCCAGACCCTCAAAGTCCAGGGCCTCCACACACCCCAGGCCCCCAAGGATTTAAGTCTGATATTTCAAAATAAGTATGCTGCCTGGAAATACATTTCACTGAATACACGCATGCACACTTCACAGTATATAGTGATATACATTGAGTACTATATATTTGTGCTACTTTTAATGCCTAGAACACACTAGCAATGCTAATTATTAAAATGGACCCCTTGCTGCAGATTAGCAAATGATACTTTCAACCATGCAGGGTGAGCCTATGTTCGTTTTCTCAGAATTCTGAACAAATTCAGTAAAGTTTGATTCCAGGAGTCTTTTCACACCAGGCTTTTAAAGCCCTTTAACACACATCTCCTCTGGAATAGAGGTGCTGCATTCACATGTTGTCCAGATTGACCCTGAAGTCCCTGCAAGTTATTGGGGAGCAGTTCACACACAAGAAAAATAAAATAAAATAAAATCACAACACATGCTTCACAGTTCTCACTCAGACCTTCTGGATTGCAAAACAACTTGAACATAAGTGCATTTATGAATGAATGAATGAAAATAAATAAAATATACTTGTTCCAGAAGTGTTTGTAATTTTCTGACATGAAACAAACCACTTATAGGCCTTTTTAGATAGTTTTTGTTTTTAAAGCCAGCACATTTTCCAGTCTGTTTTAAATTAAATATTCAGAGACTTCTCAGTCTCGCCCCACCCCCCCATATCAAAGCCCTATGGCAAGCAGATCCCTATATATGGGGGTAACCACAAAAAGGAATTCACAGCCTACCTAGCAATAGCTGTTCTGGATGGTCTGGTCTGGGCAGAGGGTCTGCTGCCTGCTGCCTCCTTCCTTCCTTCCTTGCTTGGGGCCTACTCGAGTTCAGGCTTCAGGGAGGCCTACTCGGAGGCCTCTCTGGAAGCCCCGCCCACCCGCCGATCAGCTGAGAGGCGGGGAGAGAAGAGCTCTGCAGTTTGCAGGCCTTGCCGATCCTAGGCCTCTTTGCCGATCAGCCGGAGCTGGAGGCAAGTGGCTGAGGGGCCCTGGGGCTGGGCAGGTGGGCAATGGGGTGCGGGTGGCAGGAACTGGTATGGCACCCCCACCTCAATGGCGCCCGGGGCACGTGCCCCCCCTGCCCCCCCAGTTACGCCTATGGATATGGTTCTTCTTTTGTATTTTATTGTTTCTAGATTCAGAATCAGAAATCAGGATAAAGTCTGGCTGAATGTTCTAGAAAACTGCAAGTTATGCACACACACACACACACACACACACACACAATGGACAAAGACGATGAATACTACTAAAAATATTTATATAGTGCTTTTTAATAAAGTTCCCAAAGTGATTTACATAGAGAATGAATGAATGAGATTTCCTGTCTCCAAAGGACTTACAATCTAAAAAGAAACATAAGATTGACAACAGCAACAGCCACTTTAGGGATGCTGTGGTGGGGCTGGATGGGGCCAGTTGCACTCCCACTGCTCAGTAAAGAGAATCACCACTTTAAAAGGATACCGCTTTACTCAGTGAGAAGGAGAATACACCCCCCCCTCAAATAATGGCAGTTTTGTTGGAGGAATTCTTACTGCGCTCTCAATGCATTTAGTGCTTTATAAGTTCCATTGGACAGCTTTGCTGGTGTTCTACTCATTGTGGAATTTCTAATTTCCCCCCACATTGTATGTGTCAGTTTGTTTTACTTCTGACCGGGTGCCTTTTTTCTTGCCTGGTATTTGACAGCTTGAATATATTTCCTGTCAATGTCTTAAGGCTCCTTTGTAAAAAGTTTTTAAAATGCTAAATAAGTCTGTATGTCATTGCTGTGACTTCCATCACACAACTGCAAATTTCAGTCACTTCATTGTTTAAAACGATGGGGTTTTATAATAGTTTTAAATCAAGTGCTACAATATTCGTTTTTGCCCCTTAAAGCACACTCTCTTCCCAAATGCCTATCGTTATATGGAACCTTCTTTTCTTCTTTCCTTCACTCCTTGAAAACTGTGAAATTGCAATTCTAAAGGACTAGAAAGCGGAAAGTAAATAAAATATCAGATCTTGTCTCAGTGCTAGGAGAATAAATTATCAAATTTTAACTCAAGTCCGGGTTTAGTTGTCCTACTATCAAAAGCCTACTATCAAAAGCTCCCTTTTGGGGTAAAAATTTGGGATTATATGGAGTGTTTCTTGGAACACCTGGTTTTGGAGCTTAAAATAGTCAGGGCGGGTGCCTAGTTGGCATCATTAGGCAACTACTAAGGGCTCAGAGCCTCTCGGAAGTAATCATTGCTAATGCTTGAAGCCATCTCCTGACGCAGAGCCTATAGTCCTATTCATATGTTATGTTCAGCGTGGTATCTGTGTGCAGTGAACGCATGTATAAATCTAAATGCACATTCAGTTATTCACATGTTAGTTTCAACACATGTAAAGTAATTCACTTCCTATCCATCTATATCAGGGATTCTCAACATGTGGGTCCCCAGATGTAATTGGACTTCAACTCCCATAATTCCTACCAAAGGCCACTGGGGCTGGGGATTATGGGAGTTGAAGTCCAATTACATCTGGGGACCCACACATTGAGAAACCCTGATCTATATCTTCCATTTGAGGGGGATGGAACCCAGGTTCACTTTTCAAATGAACATGTGTACAGTCATTCACACAAACACATCTGCATATATACAGATATCTGCATACACACACAGCACAATGGGCTGTTTCAGATGAACCTCAGCTCACTGCCACTGCTGCACGTGATAAGACTGGGGCCTTGGTACAAGTGCACCCACCCCTACATCACTCATGAATGTGCCAACACATTCTCAGCATGTCCTTTACTCATGTGTAAAGGGTGATAATCCAAGTGTCCCTCTACACTCACTGCATAAAACTGTTTCAAGATTTAAAGGTGTAGAGAGCGGGCGATTAGATCACCCTTTACACACAGGTAAAGGACATGCCGAGATTGCGTTGAGTGACATGGGGTGGTTGTGTTCGCATTGAGGCTTTAGCCTTACTGTGTAAGTGAGCTGAAGTTCATCTGACCTCAGGGTCAATGTCTGAATAAAGCTTTCGTGTGATGGTAGCAGAGCCTATCCAGGTAGGAGGGGGAGCTGACCCTGAAAATAATAATGTGCCTTCCTGTAACCTCTTGAAGAATAGTCTTTTCAGTGTTGGCAACAATGTTCTGGAATGTTATTACTATATATATATGCGTCTTTGGCTCCTATCCCATTTTCAGCATAATCCTTCAACATAAAATGTGGCCTTTTGTTTCTGATCTTTTAATGTGAAAGATGATCTAAGCTCGAAACAGGTCATTTCAAGTGTTTTGTGCTCAAAACAAAACACCCTCAAAATAAAGGGCCTGTTTCAACTCAAAACATTTTGTGGGTTTCAATAGTCATTTTGAGGCCTGTTTTTCCAGGGACAACTGGTCTACCAATTGGGGTCGGCAGGTAGACCAGTCCGACGCGGGCCGATGTGCTGTCTGGAGTGGAGGGCTGGTCTACCCACCAACCCCAATCATTAGACCAACTCTCCCTGGAAAAACACCAATTGGGGGTTGTGGGTTGACCAGCCCTCCGCACCAGACTTAAGTCCTCCAAGGCCCACCTTGGAGGACTGGTCTATCTGCCAATCCCAATTGGTAGTCCAGCAATCCCTGGGAAAACAGGCCTCAAAATGTCTCTTGAAACACTCAAATTGTTTTGTCTTGAAACGGGGCTGTTTTGTTTTGAGCTTGAAAAAACGGGCCTCAAAATGGCGCTCAAAACATTCAAATCGTTTCAAGGTTGATTTGTCAAAACAGCCGGCTTGGCTGCTGTTTTGACAAATCAATTCAAGGATTTTGCAATTCATTTTGAGTTGGAAATGAATCGCAAAATCAATTTTGTGCGCATCTCTAATTGATATTATATTCTTGACTTTATTATTATATTTTGTGTGTGTGTGTTATAAACTGCTATGGATCACTTTGGTGAAAAAGATGGTATCAAAATGTTTAAAAATACATGAATAATAAATAATAGCAGGTTGCTTTGTCTGGACAGGAGAACATCATAAAACCATAACCAAGGTCAATGGCTTAGATAACATTCAAAGGCAAATTAGACATGAAATGTACAAAAAACCCCATGGAAATAGTAACAAGCCTGGTGATTCCTAGGTAGGGCAGGGGGTGGAGTTCAGTAAAATGAGGAGAGAACTCAAATGCTTAGGAGCACCTGCAACCCTGCAAACAGTGATTGTGGAAGGGGGTAGACCCAAATGAAGACCATGATGAGGAAAAGAGTTAAAGCAACAATGTAGATCATTGTCCCATGTGGCTGCTATTTGCATTAAAAAAAACAAAACATGCAGGCCCCCATTGTGAAATAGGTGTATTCCCTAGTTTTGGTCTTGTGTGGGTGGGCTCTTCTACATGACATAAATGATCCTTTGGGGTATGAAAGTTGTGTGTGCTTTCAGTTTTAATTGTCAGAAGGAAATATGTGCCTCAGTTATTTGAAGGTTGGGGGGGGAAACAATCAAGAGGACCTTTGGCATTACAGTAGCCCAAAATAAATGATGCTTACCTCACCTGCGTATGATATTGCTGTCGTGAACCTTTCACTTTTCCTCATTAACCAATAGAGATTTTTCCTTTTCTCCAAGGGCTGTTGGACTGAGATTTTTAAAAAGAAGACAAGTACAGATGAACAGGTTCATGGATTCCCAGTTTGGACTATTGATGGAGAATGAATGCCATTTGAATGGAGATCTACACAAGGTAGCTCATCCATAGGATAGAATAGTCGGCCATTTTTTCTCTCCTAACAATAAAGAACTCTAAATGTCAGGAGATGCTAATGGCTATATCAATCCCTAAATTTAAATTATTGTTAAAAAGCACCCTTGGTCCGTAGAGCTCTAGAAAATAAATATTTTTGCCACGTGGCAGCAGTTGTGAAGTAAATATGTCCCGCTGCTCTGATCTTACATCCTGTCACATTAATGTTTCAGAGCACTCAATATAAATATTAAAACTAATAGCTTCTCTCTGCAGCGATTACTCCATCATTCCCTGAAATCATCATAAAACATTCAAAGCCTTTTAGAACATTTACACACTCGAATCTTATGGTGGGGAAAGGAGACTAACAGAGCACAGCTCGCGAGCTTAAATAATAGTGAAAAGCTGTTTATGGAATATGCTTTATTTATTCATCATTTGAGTAAAGTTTCAGTTTTGATGGTGGGGTGTGTGTGGAATCAAAGTAAAACCATCAAGGGAGAAGTCTGAAGTATTGTTTTCTATATACTGAGGACTTGTACAAAAGAGGGAGGGAGGGAGAGAGGGAGGGGAGGGAGAATAAAAAAAAGTAAAGTCCATGAGACTCTCAGCCCAAGGTCAATCAATCTTAGGACTGTAGGTACGTAAACAGCTAATGGATTGTGAAGACACATACTGGTGTTATGAATTTTTAACAAGCAATTCCGCGGGATGGACCTCTATAAATCAATGATGACTTATTGGCTGGATCAATTATGCAAACTTTAAAACATTTAATGACAGGTAATGAACAAGTCTCTAGGGTCCACCAGTCAACAGTGTTTTGCAGTTGCAGTTACACTACTTAAGTGAAAAATCTGCTGTAGGTGGGAAGCTGTTCCTGAGAAAGAATGGAAAACTAAGAGGATCCTGAAGTGAGGATGTTAGTTGCACTTCTTTCCCTCTACATACAGTCCTTCCAAAGGCAGAATAATGTGTTACTTTTTGGACATGTATATTTTACTTTACATATTGTAAATTATTATTAGTCTCATGAAAACAAACTCTGTTTTCCTAAAAGGTGTTGTGAAAATAACTGATGGCTTTCAAAGTTAAAAAAGAAGTGGGTATAGGATACGTCAATGTTTGTGTCAGAAAAAGAGCTACTGGCAAAGAGATTAATTTTGCATTCACAACCAGCCTCTGAGCCCACTGCAGTGCACCCTAAGATGAAACATTTAAAATAAGATTTCAAAAGCAAATGACATGTGCTGCTTCGGAGGCCTGTATTCCTATAAATGGATCCTCCCCCCACCGCAAAAAACCCCAACACTATGTACATATGCCACTATTTAGGAAGAATGCTGTTACTAATTTGACAAATGTTCTGCATTGATAGTCAAAAGACAACGTTCTGTTGATTTGTAACATGGTTAAAATACACACACACACACATACACACACACACACACACACACACACACACACATAAAAATCAGAAGTTGAGATCAAGATCTGATGCCAGCACTAGCATTGCAGCTTTCGAAATGGAGTTAAATATTGAACTGAGGTGAATTCAGTTATTTCACCAGACAGCAGAAACTGTGATGCTCCCAGACAATTGTGAAAACAAATACTAGCTAAGAAATACAGTGGCTGACATCCTAATGAAACATGCACACTTTTAGGGGCTAAGGGGGTGTGATGGGAGCCCTCATGCAACTCCCCTGTCAATTTTTTTAAAAAAAATTCCTGACGTAAAATGGAGACAGCAAGAGAGATCACCACAAAATGGAGGTCTGGATCTACATTTTTTCAGGTCCAAAATCTGGGCAATTTGTTTCGGACCCAAATCTGAGCAGCTAGCACAGGGGTGATTTGTTTTGTCCACAAATTGTCCCAGACAGGTAGATTTGGGTATCGATTTGCACATTCCTAGTCAGCAATGTGTTTCTGCTCTTGCAGATCCTTCCTAGAGTGCGGAGAGCATTCCAGAGTCTAAAGGTTTTTGAACAACTGTACTCACACACTTCATTAGTTCAGATGTCAGACAATGGCATTTGGGCCAATAATGACATCTCTTCCACAAAACATTGTCAGTTTTTAAAATTAATATAGAGATATTCATTGCAAAAATAACTGGACAAAACAATGGGCACAATCTAGCCAAAATGAGATATTTTAAAGTTTCATTTATGTCAACATATTTAATTCTTCCCAAGTGAAGTTAGTGAGATTTTAAAAAGTGCTGGATCGTGTCCACAATTTACAATACTGTATACACAATATACATGGTAATTTGGTAATATAAAATGAACAGCATCCAGACTAAGTTAGTCGTGTCTAAGGCCCATTGAAATTAATGGGACTTTGTTGGGCATGACTAACTTGACTTCAGTGATGCTTAGTCATAACCAGCTAGTTTTGGTGCTGCCCAGTGTCTCTTGAAAATTCCATATAAAGTTGTGTTTGTTTATTAAGTCAATATGAACCACAATGGAGGGAAACTCCTCTGATCAATCTTTTCTTTAATGAGCATTGCTATATATAAAAAGGAATCAGAAGGGGGACATAGGAACATAGGAAGCTGCCATATACTGAGTCAGACCATTGGTCCATCTACCTCAGTATTGTCTACACAGACTAGCAGTGGCTTCTCCAAGGTTGCAGGCAGGAATCTCTCTTAGCCTATCTTGGACTGAGATGCCATGAAGGGAACTTGGAACCTAGATCCCCTAAGGAACTTGGAAGCTCCATCCGCTAAGGGGAATATCTTCCAGTGCTCACACTTCTAGTCTCCCATTCATATGCAACCAGGGAGGACCCTGCTTAGCTAAGGGGACAAGTCATGCTTGCTACCACAAGACTAGCTCTCCTCCTCCAGACCAGATCTCCTCTTCAACTATAACCCCTGCTATAATATAGCACTTACTGATATTCCAGGAATGGCTCAGGAGATAGTTATGGATAAATTAATCCCTAAACTCACATACCTCAATGTAACTATCAATTGCCTTAATTTGTCATTGTTATGATAGCCTACAGTCATGCAATTGCCTGGGATAATAGCCCTATTCAGAACTTGTGTTGTGAATGCATACAGGTGTCTGTATACATATACTGGGGTTTTTTGTGTGTGTGAATGAGCATGAGTTCATTTGAAAAGTGAACCTAGGCCCAGGCTCACTCAATACAGCATGTGGTGTTTTTTGTTAATCCATTCCTTGATCCAGGCCAGCTTTTGAATGGTGCTTTAGTTACTTTTATTCTATTACTGGAATAGAGGCAGGGCTAACAAACAACCAGCAGCAAGAGAACTGAAGGCAGACTGCACTTGCCTCTCTGTAAATAATACCTGTCTCATTAAACCGTTAATAATCCTGATTCAAATCCACTGTCTTCTTGTCCTTGCATACCACAACTCTGGATTCTATATAGGATATAGATAGGAAGTGTAGTACTGTGTGCCGAACATAATGTGTGAACATATAAGGCTCTTCTTGAATTCACTCCCGTCTTCTACACTTTGCCTATCCTTCTGCCTACCTGCTGCTTTTGCCACTGCTGTCAAGCATAAGAGATTCTTTCTCTTGTTGTGAAGAGCAGCCATAAGACCAAGGCAGATCATGGTGCTGGAAAGCATCTTGGAGGAACAGCAAAGCCAGCAGTTAGATTACTGCCAGTGCACCTTGTAGTATCAGTGTCCAGAGTAGCAGGTTTTCTTCCCTCTCTGGGAGAGCTGGCTCTGCTTGGTGAGTTCACCAATACTTCAGCACTGTCTCTTCCTTCAGAGGCAGTTTGCTTCTGAACTGCAGTTGGCGGTGGGGGGGAAGCAGAGGAGGAGAAGTGCTGCCTTAGTGCTCTGCTTGTGGTCATGCACAAGCCAGAAGTCTCTGGCTTGCCAATGTTGGGAACAGAATGCTAGACAAGGTGGACCTTTGACCAATTCTAGCAGGGTTCTTCATACATTCTTATGGAACAGTGGCTTAATCAACTTCTGTCCTTATTGCATTCCTAGGGGATTGCCAGGCAGACCACAATACAAGTCTGATGGCCTATGCTCATCTTAGTGGGTCACAAGTAGTGAAGGCCTGCCTTTGAAAATAGCAGGACCTCTGAGAGTCACCCTATTCCTTTCCCCTTGGATCTGTTGGCTGTCATGTCTAGCCTGAAACTGAGCACCATCAGCCTTGCCCTCTGTTTTTGCTTTCTTTTTTACGTAAAGGGTAGCTTGAGCTATTTTCTTTCCACTTCCCAGTTGACCTTTGACATTGACTTGGATGCCTTTCGCAAGGACAAAGTCTGGGAAGCCCCGAGCTTAATAAGCTGCTTGGACAAAGTTGCACAAAACGTTCTGCTTGAACAATGTGTGTTCTGCTTGAATGTTGCATAAAAGTAGGTTGAATGCTATTATTATCGAAACATGAGGGCAAAGCCAGTGGCATTAGTTGTTCTTACATTTCTAATTACAATGATTATTCAGTGAAAAGATAACGTCTTTTTTGTGGATTCTTGAACTTAATTTGTACATCATTCAAACATACAGATGCAATTTGAGGATAATTCTCTAGATTATGGGAAGGTGTAAGTTAAATATGTGATTTAGTGTAAGAAGTGGTTCTTAAGCCAGTAACAGAGATGCCATTTTGCTAGGCTAACTTCGTTAAACCTTCTCTTAGACTGGATCAGGCCTCCTGGCTGACTCAATAAAGTGAAGATTTTGAATCTGAAAGCATTCACTGTTTGCTCTTGTTTTCAGGAGACGACAACAATGTAAGAAAAGATTTGGTTTGAGGAATCAAAGTTTAAGTATTTCTGTAATGGAATAGAATTACTTAAAAATAGGATATAACTATCTCCAGGCACTATTGCTCATAGGAAAATAGAGTTCAAAAATCCTGAAATACCAAGTGTTAGTAATAAATCTTGGCTGTTTAAATCTGTGCACGAAGAAAACCTCTTTTTACAACCTACTGCCAGCAGAAACAAATTATTTTAAAGTTTACTCAGGGCCCAATTGTAATAACCAACTTTACTCATGTTGAGTAGTACTTTACTCGGCAAGTCGTCCATTGATTGCAAGCTGGTGCTTCTTACCATGTGCAGAGATAGAGGAATCAAGCTGCTAGGAAGGAGGCATTTGCTTTTGAAGTGCAGCCCTCAAAGTTTTACAAAGGAATCCAAGGGGAAGCCACCGGAGAATTTTACAACAGTGGGGAAAGAGTCAAGAGATCTGTACTGATTAAAAACAACAGCAACTTTTTATTTATTGATCTGTCTGCAGATTAGGTTTCCTTGGTCAGTGTTTATTAGCGTTTCATCCAACTTGATACAACCACTCCAGGAGTTCAGATCCATACATTCAAAGTTTATCTCGTTTCACTACGCTTCATAAATGCCCCATGTGCTCTTTGAATATTGTTTGCTACAGTTGTCTACAGCAGGTCTCAACAAATGGTGCAAGCACATTTCCTCTTCTAAAAGAGAAAGAACAGAACTGTGCTGAATACATTGTTGCAGTTGTCCATTTAATTCTCAATTTAAAGCATTTGGCTGGGGACCAATTAAGGCTCCTTTGGCTTCTCCCATTCCTTTCAACAAAGCTGGGAACATGGGGTTGCTCCCTAAGTGAACACCAATAAAGAAGTTAAAAATATTTATAATTTATTTATAATAAATTTATTATTTCTTGTTTACACAGTCAGACAGGTGTTATTGACTGGTTTGTTTTATCCAGACATCGAGTCCTTCCCAAGGACCTGGGATGGCTGGATTTTATTGTCAATGTTGTTGCTGTTGTTATAGATATCGTCGCAGAATATAGGCTGTTCCCAGTAAAGCTGCTTTTTGTAATTGGCTGATGGTGATTTCTGTGGCCCCTATGGTGTTGAGGTGCTCTTCAAGGTCTTTTGGAACTGCACCCAGGGCGCCAATTACCACTGGGATTATTTTGGTCTTCTTCTGCCACAGCCTTTCAATTTCAATTTGTAGATCTTTGTATTTGGTGATTTTTTCTATTTCTTTTTCTTCTATTCTGCTATCCCCTGGTATAGCTATGTCGATTATTTTAACTTGTTTTTCTTTCTTCTCGACTACAGTTATATCTGGTGTATTGTGTGGCAGATGTTTGTCTGTTTGTAGTCGGAAGTTCCATAATATTTTTACATCTTCGTTTTCTACAACTTTTTCAATTTTATGGTCCCACCAATTTCTGGCTACAAGTAGCTTGTATTTTTTGCAGATGTTCCAGTGTATCATCCCTGCTACCTTGTCATGCCTTTGTTTGTAGTCAGTCTGTGCGATCTTTTTACAACAGCTGATTAGGTGGTCCACTGTTTCATCTGCTTCTTTACAAAGGCGGCACTTGCTGTTTGTGGTGGATTTTTCGACTTTTGCTCTTATTGCATTTGTTCTTAGTGCCTGTTCTTGCACAGCCAGTATTAAACCCTCTGTTTCTTTCTTCAAGTTGCCATTCTTAAGCCATTGCCAGGTCTTGGTGATGTCTGATTTTCCACTTATATTGTGCAAATATTGACCATGCAGGGGCTTATTTTTCAATTTTTCTGCTCGGTTCTTGACTTGTTCTTTCTTGTAGGCCTGCTTTGTTTCATTGGTGTTGAATAGTTTCTCGTTCTTGACCATTTGAAGTGCATCTTCTTCACTGTCCTTGATATATTCTTCAAGGCCTCTTTTCTCCTCCTCTACTGTTTGATGGACTTGCAGCATTCCTCTTCCACCTGAGCTGCGAGGGAGGTATAGCCTATCAACATCACTGCGGGGGTGCAGAGCATGATTGATGGTCATGATTTTCCTGGTCTTACGATCTAGCGTCTCTAGCTCTGCCTGGGTCCAGTCTATTATTCCTGCAGTGTATCTGATAACAGGTATAGCCCAGGTGTTTATGGCTTGTATGGTGTTCCCGCCATTGAGTTTGGACTTGAGGATTTTTCTAACTCTCCTGATGTATTCACTTCCTATTTTTCTTTCAACTTCAGTGTGTGTGATGTTATCAGCCTGGAGAATGCACAAGTATTTCTAATGTTCTTTCTCTTCCAGGTTCTTGATCTTGCTTCCATTGGGCAGTTCTATTCCTTCTGTTTTTCATATTTTTCCTCTGTTCATGATTAATGCAGCACACTTGTCTAGTCCAAACTCCATTGCTATATCGCTACTGAATATATGGACAGTGTTTAGCAGTGATGCAATTTCTGACTGGGACTTTCCATACAACTTCAAATCGTCCATGTACAGCAGATGGTTGATTTTACTTGATGTTTTAGATGTCTGGTATCCGAGGCCTGTTTGACTTTGACTATCTGACTTTGTTTAGTATGGGTCATGGCGATTACAAACAACAGAGGGCATAGTGAGTCCCCTTGGAAAATGCCTCTTCTAATGCTAACCTGTCCAAGTGTCTTGCCATTGATTGTTAACTGTGTACTCCACATGCTCATTGCTTTTTAAATAAATATCTGAATGTTTTTGCTGACACCAGTTGTTTCTAAACATTTTAGTATCCATGTGTGAGGCAATGAATCGAAGGCTTTCTTGTAGTCAATCCATGCAACACTTAGATTTGTTTTTCTTCTCTTGCAGTTTTCTAAAATCATTTTGTCAATCAGCAGCTGGTCTTTTGTGCCTCTGGTGTTCGGACAATTTCCTTTCTGTTCAACTGGAAGCTGTTTGTTAGTTAATAAGTCTTGCATCACTTCATCTGATGTTATTCCAGTTAATAATTTGAACATGGTTGGCAGACAGGTTATCAGTCTATAATTACTTGGAACTGCACCTTTTGCTGGGTCTTTCATGATGAGATGAGTTTTCCCAGTTGTTAGCCATTGTTCAACATCACCGCCTTGCAAAATGTGATTGAACTGTTTTGATAGTTGTTTATGAAGGCTTGTTAGGTGTTTAAGCCAAAAGCCATGCAGTTCATCGTCGCCTGGCACAGTCCAATTTTTAATTTTCTTCACTCGTTCACTTATTAATTCTGGTGTTATTATTAGATCTTGCATTTGTTGGTTACATTTTTTGACCTCTTTCATCCAGCCTGCTTTTTTATTATAATCTATTGGATTGTCCCATAATTTCCCCCAGAATTGCACTGTTTCTTCTTTATTTGGTGTTTCTAGGTTTCTTGCAGTTTCTCCTTCTATGCTTTGGTAGAAACGTCTCTGATTCGATTGGAATTGGAGATTCTGCCTGTGTTGTGTAATTCTGGCTTCATATCTGCTAATCTTCTTTGACACTGCTGTTGTTTGCTGCTTTATTATTTCCAGGACTTCTCTAATTTTCCTTGAATCTAGGTGGTATTTTTGGATCAGATACTGTTTGGTTTTTTCATTCTTCAGCTTCTTGTCTTTCATATCTTTCAATTTATTAGCATCTGATCTAAGCCTGGAGATTTTATTTTCTAATCTAATCTTCCATTTAGGTGATGAACTGCTTTCTTTTTTTACAGGTCCACTGATCTTATATCCGAGCTCTTGTGTTGTTATTGTTGCTGCACTGTAC
Organism: Hemicordylus capensis; assembly: GCF_027244095.1. Classification (NCBI taxonomy): domain Eukaryota; kingdom Metazoa; phylum Chordata; class Lepidosauria; order Squamata; family Cordylidae; genus Hemicordylus; species Hemicordylus capensis. The sequence continues at coordinate 123,050,536 of NC_069660.1, forward strand.
ATTAGTTGGTTTGTTTCTTGCAAATTCTTGGTTGTTATTTCTGCAAGTGCAGCATTGACATCTTTTAATGCCTGAGCAAGTTGTTTTTTGGCAACTGTTTTTAGAGCTGGGAGTCGAACCCTGGTGGTTGTTTGGTTCATGTGCTCAGTTATTTTTTGCTTTAGTTCTTGTTGCTTTTCTGTTAAACGGCATTCGGGTTTTTGAGGTGAAGGCAAAGGGGAGGTTGCCTGGTTTTGATTTTGAAACAGTCCAGCAACAGTGGCATCCTCGATTTCCAACACCTCCTCCACCTGCGCTTGAGCAACTTCTTCAATCGGTGGTAATTCTTCTTCCATATCTTGAGCCTGTGTTGCTCTTTGCAGTTCTTCCAGCTCAACTCCTGTGAATACTTTATTTCTTATTATGAATCTTCTCTGGTCTGCTAGCCTTTGTTCTGTTATTTCTGTATCTGGATGCTTCTCTTTCCAAATTTGGTACATTCTTTTTAAATAACCTCTTCTAGTTGGACTAGACTTGTAATAGCAGATCATTATTTCCTTGTTGGCATTTTTCGTATATTTTTTTCGGTTAAGTGACGTTTCTTCCAGTAACCTTGCAGTCTCCAGCCCTGGTTGCTCAACTGAAGATCCTGAGTCCTGTTGCCCACTTGCCACCAGATGTCCAGGGACTATAGCACCTGGTGCGGTCCTTGTTGACCCGGGCGACGACTGATCCGGTATAGATTGATGAAAGTTACATCTCACCATATTGTTGATGGGAGAGACACTCTTTGTCTGGCTCCTCTGGTGAGACCTGTCCAGTATGGTTGGACCTCTGGCATAGCTCTCACCTTCCTCAGAGCACACAAGCCCCACAACCACGCCAAGGTAGTGCCTCACTGGGGGATTTATTTAAATTTTAAAAAAAATTAAATTGTTGTGTTTTAAATATTATTATTATTATTATTATTATTATTATTATTATTATTTCTTGATTGCACAGTCAAACAGGTGTTATTGACTGGTTTGTATTGTCCAGACATCGAGTCCTTCCCAAGGACCTGGGATGCCAGAATTTTGTTATCAATATTGTTGTTGTTGGTTTGTTATCAATGTTGTTGTTGTTATTGCAATAATTATATATTTTTTAGAATTTTTACTGGACTTTGGTGATTGAGAGGGAATCTTGGAGCTTTGATATGGAAATTGCAGAGTCTGCTCAAGGACACTGGAAATGGAGGAAGGAGTGGAGAGATGTTGTGTAGAACTCAGTGCTGCCAGCTGCCACTATAGGGTGAATGAGAAGGGATTCCTGCCCTTACTGTCAATCTTGGTAGGCAGCAGAGGAGTTAATGCCTGGTTGCTGACTGGCTAACTGTCCCAAGAGGGGCTATCTAATCAGGATCTGTGCACTTGTGTATGACATGACCCATTTGAAACCTCGGGTAGACAAACCTGTGGTTAATCTGTGAGCCCAGGAAGCATCCCAGAATTGATAGTTGAGCAGCCTCTGGCTTGTGAGCAGAGAGAACCCTCTCTCTTCCTGGTCCACCAAGGCCACATCATGCTAGCAAGCTCCGTAGTGCTCATGTCGCCAGACTGTGGGCAAGGCATAAGGACATCATTACAGCGGCAACCATTGGCCACAATCTTTGAGGATGCATGCCCAGTGCAATCATGTCATTTTATTTATTTATTTATTTATTTATTTATTTATTTATTTATTTATTTAAACATATTTTTATACCGCCCGAAACTTACATCTCTGGGCGGTTTACAACAAGATAAAATATTAAAACATTAATAAATAAATAAAAAAGAAATTTAAAACACAACAATTTATTTTTTTAAAAAAAATTTAAAATGATCTAAAACAACCTTAAAAACAATCAAAACAGTATCAGTTAAAAGCCTGGGTGAACAGATGGGTCTTCAAAGACTTTTTTTAAAATGTCAGAGATGGGGAGGCTCTTATTTCACTAGGGAGCACATTCCAAAGCCTCGGGGCAGTAACAGAGAAGGCCCATCCCTAAGTAGCCACCAGATGAGCCGGTGGCAAATGCAGACAGACCTCTCCTGATGATCTCAATGGGCGGTGGGGTTCATAACGAAGAAGACGTTATGGGCCCAAGCTGTTTAGGGCTTTATAGGTTATAACTAACACCTTGTATTTTGCCCGGAAACATATCAGCAGCTGTGTAACTCCTTCAATACAGGAGTAATATGGTCTCTCCTAGATGATCCAGAGACCAGCCTGGCTGCCGCATTCTGAACCAACTGTAGTTTCCAGACTACGTACAAGGGCAGCCCCACATAGAGCACATTACAGTAATCCAGTCTGGAGGTTACCAGCAGATGTACCACTGTTTTGAGGTCATCTATCTCAAGAAACGGACGCAGCTGGAGTATCAGCCGAAGCTGATAGAAGGCACCTCTGGCCACTGCCTTAGCTTGGGACACCAGGGAGAGACTTGAATCTAGAAGCACCCTCAGACTGCATACCTGTTCCTTCTGGGGAAGTGTGACCACATCCAGAACAGGCAGTTCAAAATTGTCTCCCGAGTTTCGACCCCGCACAATGAGTACCTCCGTCTTATCTGGATTCAGTCTCAGTTTGTTATCCCTCATCCAGCCCATTACTGACTCCTGACAGGCATTTAGTGAGGTTATGCCCTCTCCCGATGATGCTGGCATGGAGAAATAGATTTGGGTGTCATCAGCATTCTAACACCCTGCACCAAATCTCCTGATGATCTCTCCCAGCAGTTTCATGTCGATGTTAAACAACATCGGAGACAATATGGAGCCCTGAAGGACACCATACAAAAGTTCAGATTTTGAAGAACAACAGTCTCCAAGGGACACCATCTGGAACCTGCCTGAGAGGTAGGAGCGGAACCACTGCAGAGCAGTGCCTCTCACTTGCAACCCCCTCAGATGCTCCAGAAGGATACTATGGTCGATAGTATCGAAAGCCACCGAGAGGTCCAAAAGGACCAACAGAGTCACACTTCCTCTGTCAATTTCCAATTGGAGATCATCCATCAGGCCGACCAAGGCAGTCTCCATCCCATAGCCAGCCCGGAAGCCAGTTTGAAATGGGTCTAGATAATCAGTTTCCTCCAAGACTGTCTGGAGCTGTGAGGCCACTACCTTCTCAATTACCTTGCCCAACCACAGAAGGTTGGAGACAGGCCTGTAGTTACTCAGCTCTGAGGGATCCAAGGTAGGCTTCTTCAGAAGCGGTCTAATAATTGCCCCCTTAAGACTAGGAGGCATCCTACGTTACCTCAGAGAAGCATTTATAATCTCTGCCAGGCCTTCAACAACAACCTCCCTGCCAGATAGTATAAGCCATGTTGGGCAAGGGTCAAGAGAACAGGTGGTAGGCCGCACTGTTCCAGTCAGCTTGTCCACATCCTCAGGAGTCACAAACTGGAACTGATCCAACCTAACCACACAAGAAGAGTCGCTGGACACCTCCACATCAGATACTGAAGTAATTGTGGAGACGGAGTCTAAGTCGGCCCGAATACAAGAGATTCCCCCCACAAAGAATTCATTAAACACACCACAGCGGGTAATCGATGGTTCCAGATTCTGATTCAAGGGAGGAGGGGCATATGCTAGCCCTTTCACAACCCTGGACAACTCCGCCGGATGTGAACTTGCGGATGCAATACGGGCAGAAAAGAATTGCTTCTTTGCCGCACGTATTGCACGTATTTTGGCAACCATCGCCCACCCTTGGCAGGGAAAGGGCATTTAAACCTGTTACTCACGCCACTTGCACCACTGCCCTTGCACAGGTCCTGTGGCCATACAGTCTCGTACAAGCACAACTACTTGTATCGGGGGATGCAGAGGGGCACCAGTTTCCTGTTACTCTGGGAAGGGGTCATGATGACCTCCTAAGAGGGAACATGTATATGAGCGTAGGCAAAGGATCCTGGGGTTTGGTGCACTGTGGCAAAGGATGCTCTTGAATTTGTAGACCCAGGCCAAGCAGCCCCCATGTTGGCTTGCTGGCCAGGGATTAGCCCTCTCATGGGAGGGCCAGTCCACTAGGGAGAACCAGAGGCTCTATGAGCTTCAAGTCTCCATTGGACTGCACTCTCATGAGGTAGGCCATCCAACTCTAGGGGGCCCAGCTGATGTGGGCCCCCCAGTATCTCTGGTTAAAAACAGACTGACACTCTGTGTCTTCCCCTCTCCGCTCAACCCTTCCAGACTCTCAAGCAGTCCAGGCTGCTCCATGTGTCTGGGAGGTCGCTGGTGGGCAGAGTAGGGAAACACCAGGGATAGATCCTAGTCCACATTCAAATGGCCCGGACTGGGTCTGGCATTGTGGCGTATGTAAATTGGCTGCTCTGGGACATCCTGGGGAAGGGCACCCATAGATTAGAGTGATCCCTGGCAAGCCAGGTGGTCATGCAGGGCAAAAGAAATGCATGGTTATGTGTTGTGGGGAGAGCAGGCTGCCAGAGGGAGCGCTTGGACTCCTGGTTTGCAGCAGTTACCAGGACCAGTAGAGGTGTTGCCAGGGGCTCTCGAGTGCATCCCTGTTTAAACATCATCCAGGTTTAACCCAGGACAGTCCTGCTCATGAGAACTGGCTAAAACTGCATGCTGGGCCGCCTTGCCCTACAAACCTGTACAAAAAGTAAGAATTCTAGGAGCTGTCTTTTAACCCAAATGTTGGGTTCTCCCTTTGCTGGCAGACTTTTCTTTGCTGGTGTGCATGGTGTGCATGGCTAACTGAGCAAAGAGACACCTTTTAAAGTGGTGATTCTCTTTTATTTATCAGGGAGAGAGCAAGTGGCCCTATCCAACCCCAGCACAGCATCTTTCCAGTGGCTGTTGCTGATGTCCACTGCTCCCTGCTTCTATCCAGCTTTGTTAAAGCTCCTGCTACAATAAGAGCTGGAATTCCCTCTCCCTTCAATCATTCCCCAGCTGCAGATAGTGGTCCCCACTGGTGAACTGCTGCACTGGCCACTGATGGTAGAACTTGAATTCAGCTGCAATCTGACTGGAGTTTCAATCATACATTGCCAGTGCTTCTTTTATTAAAATAATCTTTGCACAATGAAGGAAACACGTTAGTTTTCATTAAGAAACAATCTTAAACCCCTATGAAGAATGACCATTCTTTCATCTGCCAGCAGGGAAGACAAAGCAGAGCAATAGCTTTAAATTATGCTCCGTTGACAAGAGAGACGTTTTCAGATTCCTTTATGCTTTTTGTCCTCTTATCTGGATTGACATTACATACCACTCATAATTGTCTGTGTCAGAAGTTAGATCCATTAGCTATAGCCATCTTCTGGATGAAAGTTCTCTCTCCTTCTCCTGTCATGATTATCTCTTTGCCGCACTTGTAGCTGCCCTAAGAATATTTTCTGAATGGCTGCTAGGAGGAAAACCTTAAAAATTAATTAACAGTTATGATCAAGAAAACTCATCACATATTAAGAAGACTAGTATGCCAAGGAGTGGCTCCTTGTATTATATTGCTACTTAGCTGAGTTTCTATCATGTGGGCGGGGGGGGGGGGGATTCTGCAGCTGAAGATACTGCTGCATACATTGGCTAGTAGTAGTATTTTCTGCTTCACAAACACACACACACCCCTGTCTGTCTGTCTCAATGGCCAACATGACAGGCAGCCCTATGTCTGCTCTAACTGCTGCTCAACTTGAAAGACAATGCCAACAGTGTAATATGATGCTGCGGAATGACTTAAAACCACTTCTGGGCAGCTGCATAGCACTCCTTCCATTGTTTACCTGAGGGTGCTGTGTGACCCTTGAGGTCATATCCGGGCAATGAAAAGGGCTTTTGTGGGGAGGAGAAAAGAAGTGAACATTGCTTCCTCAACACCGCGCACCCCCCGCCCCCAATCCACCCACCACTGTGCTCTGCATTGTCAGGCAAGCCTTGAGTGCCAGTGGCGGATTCACAGAGAGGCAGCGTAGGCATTTGCCTACAGCAGCAAAATTTGAGGAGAAGCAAATTTTGCCCCTCCTTCAATTTTGCTGGCCCTCTCCGTGAGCAGCGGTGGCTGCAGCAATGGTGGAGTGGGTGAGGAGAAAGTCCCCCCTTTTACCTTATTTTTTAAAAGGCAAACCTTTTTTGTTTAAGGTAAAAGGGTGGCAAAAGCGTTTTTGCCTATGGGCAGCAAAAAGCTTAATCCGCCCCTGTTGAGTGCGGCTCATTTACTGGCTCCTTGTGAGAGCAGAGGAGAGGAGAGCTGCTCTGGGGAGGAGAGCTGGTTTTGTGGCAGCAAGCATGAATTTTCTAAGCAGGGTCCACCCTGGATTGCATTTTAATGGGAGACTATATTGGTTTGCATTTGAATTGGAATCCACCCTGATTTACATTTGAATTGAATAGAGCAATTGGCCCTATCCAACCTCAGCACAGCAACTTTCCAGTGGCTGTGGCTGGTATATGCCTTATGTTTCTTTTTAGATTGCAAGCCCTTTGGGGACAGGGGACCATCTTCTTTATGTATTATTTATTTTTCTATGTAAACCGCTTTGAGAACTTTGCTTGAAGAGTGGTATATAAATATTTGTTGTTGTTGTTGTTGTACATGTGTGAGCACTGTAAGATATTCTCCTTAGGGGATGGGGCCGCTCTGGGAAAAGCACCTGCATGCTTACATGCAGCAGGTTCCAAGTTCCCTCCCCGGCATCTCCAAAACAGGTCAGAGAGACTCCTGCCTGCAACCTACCTGCAACCAGAGAAACCACTGCCAGTCTGTGTAGACAATACTGAGCTAGATGGACTAATGGTCTGACTCAGTATAAGGCAGCTTCCTATGTTCCATGCTCCATCCTCCTAAGCCTGTGTAACATGTGGGCCAGTGTGCTCACCAAACATGAAGAAACTCTCTAAAGAAGTCCAAAAGCAGAAGCTGCATTGAAAACACAAACATAACATGTATCTAGTACTAAGCTGTTTTGGTAATATATAATAGGGATGTACGAAACATTTCGGATACAAAATGTTTTGTACCCAAAACAGCCTGTTTCGGGTGTTTTGTAGACAAAACAAAACACCCATTTTCCAGATCCAAAAGTTTTGTATACAAAACAAAACGTCCCTGTTTCAGCTACAAAACGTTTTGTTGTTTCGGACCTCCATTTTGTAGTGATCTCTGAGTCAGTCTCCATTTTGTGTTTGACATCTCTGAATTTCCCACCCTTCCAGCCTTCTGATCGGTGACCTAAATCATGGGCTGACCTGCTGACAATTCCCTCCTTGTTCCCCATTGGCTCTTTTGCTTCTTGCCACTCTTTACTGACCCCACATTGGCCAGGGGAAGGATTGCTAACCCACGGGGCGCTGGGTTCTGTTGTTTCTGTGGTGTTCTGAGTGTAGATTCTCTGGTAGCATATGAGAGTGGATTCTTGTTTTTCACTGAAAATCTCATATGCTACCAGAGAATCTACAATGAACACCTCAGAAACACAAAACCCAGTACCCCGAGGGCTTGTGGGTATGGAGGTTGTTGGCACCCTATATGCACTACACAACCCCTCGCTCTGGGAAACCCCAGTGCCCCCCAAGTGGAATTATGGGGCTGCTGAAACCTCCATTATTCCCTATGGGAGAAATCTTAAAAGACACGTAAACTTCAACAATTCACAAAAGATAAGCCCTTTGCCCAATGGAGAGGAGAACTGGTCTTGTGGCTGAGCATGACTTGTCTCCATAGCTAAGCAGGATATGCCCTGGTTGCATATGAATGGGAGACTTGATGTGTGAGCACTGCAAGATATTCCCCTCAGGGGATGAAGCCGCTCTGGGAAGAGCAGAAGGTTTCAAGTTCCCTCCCTGGCTTCTCCAAGATAGGGCTGAGAGAGATTCCTGCCTGCAACCTTGGCGAAGCCACTGCCAGTCTGTGAAGACAATACTGAGCTAGATAGACCAATGGTATGACTCAGTATATGGCAGATTCCTATGTTCCTAATTCTTTTGAGATAATTCTGGAAGTTTCCTTGCCCCCGTTGGGCACTACCACCCACCACACTCCACTCTGGGTCATCCCTTTCCCCTTGATTTGAAGTGATACAGTTTCCGGAATTCCCATTATTCCCTATGGGAAAATTCTTAAAGATGTGTAAACTTTAAAAATTCACAAAAAATCAGCCCTTTGCCTAATTCCTTTGAAATTTGGATGGTAGCTTCCACCCATTGGACACTACCACCACCACCCACTCTTTTTGCCCTGGGACCCTTTTTAACAATCCAAATCGATTCGGATTCGGAAAATTCCGCTACAAAACAAAACAGGGCTGATCCGGATTCAGAAAATTTGGGTACAAAACAAAACAAGGGTTTTCGATTTGTATTCGGATACAAATCGAAACAAGAAAATTCCAAAATGCACACCACTAATATATAATAAACAGAACAGACAATATGAACTGCATTTGATATCTGCATTTTCCCCCGCTTCTCCTTTGTCAGTCACAATTTGTATCAATTAGTTGTGTGTGTGTGTGTGTGTGTGTGTGTGTGTGTGTGTGTGTGTGTGTGTGTACATGATATGCATATGATGTGGCTCTTGGAATATTTTGGTAAAAGCCAGAACCAAAAATGTTTCTTAGTTTAGAAGTTGGAGACCCCCTGTTCTAGCCTCATTTTGGCTTTGCAAAGTACCTCTCATCACTTGAACTTTCAAAGCAGAATCAGAGTGTTGGATCTGAGTGAACAAAGCCGCTGGAGTTGGGTTTTCTTTGCAACATGCACAGCCCTAATAAACAAAATATGTGTAGCTGCTTTAAAGAAAAAAAGCTGTGATTACATCAGGACCAGATTAAAGCAAGTAGATTCAGGCCCAGTTTCACCCAACCCAACACAAACTGAATGATGGTTCAGTTTGGGTCAAATTGGATCAAATCAGACCAACCAGGCTTTGGGACCTGAAGCTGGCTGAAAATCAGCCACTGAAACTTTGCATTATTATTTCTAAAACCCACAATCTCTATTGCTACATAGCTAATGTATGAAGCAGCATCTTCAAGTGTAAAGTGTAAAGATCAGCCTGATGGATGATCTCCAATTGGCAATCCTTTGGGTGACTCTGCTGATCCTTTTGGAGCTCTCGGCGGCTTTCAGTACCATTGACCATGATATCTTGCTGGGTCGCTTGAAGGAGGTGGGATTGGGTGGCACTGTTTTACAGTGTTTCTGTTCCTACCTCTCTGGCAGATTCCAGATGGTGTTGCTTGGAGACTTTTGCTCTGAAAAACGAGAGCTAAAGTGTGGTGTTCCACAGGGCTCTATACTGTCTCCAATGCTTTTTAACACCTACATGAAACTGCTGGGAGAGATTATCAAGAAGTTTGGTCTGGGGTCCTATCAATATGCTGATGATACCCAGATCTATTTTTCCATACCATCTTCATCAGGAAATGGCATGACCCCCCTAAGCGCCTGCCTGGAGGCGATATTGGGCTGGATGAGGGATAACAGGCTGAAGTTGAATCCAAACAAGATGGAGGCACTGTCTGTAGGAGGTCGGGATCCGAGAGATGGTTTAGATCTCCCTGTTCTGGATGGAGTTACACTCCCCCTAAAAGATTAGGTTCATAGTCTGAGAGTGCTCCTGGATCCCGAACTCTCCCTGGTTTCTCAGGTTGAGGCTGTGGCCAGGAGTGCTTTTAATCAGCTTTGGCTGATATGCCAGATACATCCATTTCTGGAGACAAATTACCTTAAAATGGTGGTACATATGCTGGCAACCTCTAGGCTTGACTACTATAATGCACTCTATGTGGGGCTGCCTTTGTACATAATTCGGAAACTACAATTGGTTCAGAATGTGGCAGCCAGATTGATCTCTGGGACAACATGAAGGGAACACATAATACTGATTCTAAAAGAACTGCTCTGGCTGCTGATATGTTTCCAAACGAAATACAAAGTACTGGTTATCCTCTCTAATAAAACGCTTGGTGTCCGTCCGTGGACGGACACCAAGCGTGTGTCCGTGCCTCCCTGGCCTGTTCTGGGCATGCGCGGAGTGCATGCCCAGTTCGGCTGAGACAAAACTGGACACAGCCACCAGGCAGCCATCTTGGTGGCTTCACCTGGCTGCAGAAAGAACAGAACTGGCCGCCGCGAAGCCGGAGAAGAGGCGGTGGGGAAAATTGGCCGAGGTGGCGGCAGAGGCACCGCCTCGGCCACAGGAACGACATAGACGGCACCGGGGAGACAGGGAGCAAACACCGGGGGCCAAGCGGAGGCCGTTCCGTTAAAGTCTAAAGAGAAAATGCTGCCCCCGCCGTTGCCACCGAACTCCCACCCTCCCTCCCAACTTCCGAGACCACCTTACCCCGGCCCTTCTCAGTTGGCTGCAGAAAGACCTGAATTGAAGAGGGAGTGAGGAGCACGCAAGCAGTGCTCCTCTCAGAACAAAGACTCTGCCCGGACTGGCGCTTTGGGCGGAAAGGACGCAAGAGGCGTCCTTTCCGCCCAAAGCGCCAGTTCAGGAAGAGGCATTGCAGAGAGAGAAGCACTGCTTGCAAGCTTCTCTCTCCCTCTACAATTCAGGTCTTTCTGCGGCCAACTGAGAAGGGCCGGGGTAAGGTGGTCTCGGAAGTTGGGAGGGAGGGTGGGAGTCTGGTGGCGACGGCGGGGCAGCATTTAAAAAAAGAGAGAGAGAAAACAGAAGGCAAAAAGGAGAGACACAAGGACAAGGGAGAGGGGAGAGGGGAGAAAAAAACCAGAGGGCATCAAAAACAAAGAGAAAATGAGAAACAAGCAAACAGAGAGAGACAGACAGACAAACAGATAAAATAGAAGAACCACACAGACAAACACACACACACACACACACACAATAAAAAATGCATACAGAGAGGGAGAAAAGGCTAGCGCCCGTTATTATAACAGGCTTCAAAACACTAGTTATCTATAAAGCCCTAATGGCTTAGGTCCAGGGTACTTAAGAGAGTGCCTTCTCTGTCGTGAACCCTATAGCCCATTAAGATCATCTGGAGAAGTCCGGTTATGGTTTCCGCCAACTCGTTTGGTGGCAACCCGGGACCAGGCCTTCTCTGTGGCTGCCCCAGGGCTTTGGAACGTGCTCCCTGCTGAAATAAAAGCATCTCCTTCTCTGTTTGTTTTTAGGAGGATCCTGAAGATATACCTGTTTTCCCAGGCATTCAACTGATACCAAATTTTTACATTTTAATGTGTTTTTATCTATTATGATTTTTATCTTTTTATGAATTTTAAATATTTTATATTTTATATTATGTTTTAATTCTGTACAACGCCTAGAGATTTTGATATTGAGTGGTATATAAATTAAATGAATGAATGAATGAATGAATGAAAAAGTAAAGTGTGCCGTTGAGTCGGTATCGATTCCTGGTGATCACAGAGCCCTGTGGTTATCTTGGGTAGACTACAAGAGGGGTTTACTATTGCCATCTCCCACACAGTATGAGATGATGCCTTTCAGCATCTTCCTATATCGCTGCTGCCCGATATAGGTGTTTCCCATAGTTGGAAACATACTGGTGAGGATTCAAACCGGCAACCTCTGGCTTGCTAGTCAAGTCATTTCCCCGCTGCGCCAAGTGTAGCCTCATTTTATCTTGGCTTCATATTATTTAAGCAATCTATGGCTTTCAGTACAATGTCTGCATCTTCCCCTACCCTCAAGCAGTGTTCTGGGATTCACCTCTCCTGTCCTGACACAAGTGGTCTGCTCATAGATAATGGATATATTTTGTGCCATGTTGCTTTCCAGCTTCAATACATTCCTGCATAGCAGCAGGTTGTTATATTGGTACACTGGCACAATTGCACTAATTTGTATGATCTTGCTGTATTGGTGCAGTTGCAACAAAACATAAGTGAAGTGTAGAATCTGCCCTTTGATTAAATGGGTAGCAGGCAATTGATGTGGGGATAGGGAGGACGCACAGGCAGGCCTTGTCACTCTTGTGGTGCAAACGAAAGCGAAACAGCAGTATAGATGGCAGCATAAAGGAGAAAACGAGAACAAATTAGTATTCAGTGTAAAGAGGTGCTTTTTATTTCACACTGAGCAAAGGGAAAGAGTGCCTGAGATGTAACAAGTGGAGATGGAAGCAATTTGTGGTGTGGACTTGGCATGTCTGGTGAAAAATACCCAGTAGCGAATGGATGATCAAAAGTAGCAAAAGTGATTGCAAAGAGTCCATACAGCCTTAGATCAAATTATAGTGAAAGGTTTCTTTGTGCTGGAAATCCATTGTCAAGTTTGGTATTTAAAACATGCCCCCATTTCACAGTAGATATAGCACCATAAAAATAAAATAAAATCTTATTTTAAACTTTTTGGAACATTTTCTTCCAAGACTGATGGACACAGTAGTTTGACTGACACCAGCCTAGAATTCCCCGGCAGGGAAACCTTTATGGTATCTACTCTTATAGCAGCCTATACCTTGCAATGGATTTTTCCTGTGTGTTCCTTCTGGCACACTGAATCAGAATAGCTTTCTTCTCTTCTCACAGCATTTGCAAAAAATTCCAGCAACTTGATGTTTTCTACTTACTCAACCCAGCCTCTGAAAATTCACTGTATGAGTGAGATTGAGCACTCACTCAGAATGAGTGACAAAATGACCATGCTATGTTTATGGCATTACTAAGCAAAGCTAGACGACCCGAAAGAGACAAAAATGGTGCTTGGGATATACCTTTGGAACTGGAAGGCCCCAAAGCACCAGCAACAGAAACTTTGATTTAATGAGGGACTATGGACAGAGAGCCAATTCCTTAAATTTTGGAAGTCACTGGAAAACATGCAGAACACTTCTCGCCAAGCATCTGAGGAGTCCCCGCAACCCGTAACATGAACATCTCCCCTCAAAGGTGTCTTTTCTCTCCACACCAAATTTAAGGGAGAAGTTGCTCCTCGTTATTTCTCTCTGTCTGTACCCCTACTGTCTATTCAGAAGCAGCAAAAGCCTTTGTATATCCTGAAGATGGAGGGAAAAACAATCATAGTGGGTCCTTTTTGTATACTGCAGTGCCTCCAGCTAATAAGTACAGTGTACAAAAATCAAAGCATTTGAATTTGTTGAATCAATTCAGTAAATTGCTCTGCAAAGGTAGCAGGGGTATATCTTTTGCCTGCAAACTGGACAAAGAGAAACCATTCAGAGTGGTGATTCTCTTTATATTTAGCAAGGAGAGAGCAGCTGTCCCTGTTTAGTCCCAGCACAGTATCCCTCCAGTAGGGGTGTGCACGAAAGGTTCACCCTGAACCAGTTTGTCTCGAATTGAGGCTGGTTTGGAGGTCTGATCACAGTCCAGACTGGGGGTGGTTCAGTCCATGATTAAACTGAACTGGACCCGTTCAGGTGAACTGGTTTGGGATGAACAGGGGCAGCTGGGTGGGGTTGGCAAGAGAGGTGAAGACTGGAGCTCCTTAACGGGTGCCGCCACTCTCCTCCATTCGCCTGGCACAGCCCCAAGTGCAGGGCCATTCCTAGTGAGGTGCAGGGCTGGGGGCGAATCAGCATGCACGGGGCCTCCTTAACATTTCATATCATGACAGAATCATGCTGATTGATGACATACAGTGTAAATAGTGTGAGTGAGGTTTTTGGACATGTCCAACTGGCTTGGACATATAATGTATTTTTAAAGAAATAAAAATAAAAACTACAAGACATACTTCACAGTTCTCAGACCTTCTGGGTTGCAAATCAAGTTGAGCATAGTGTATGCATAAATAAATAAATATGTACATTTACATATATAAATAAAGTAAATATTATATCTTGTTTGTTCGAGAAGCTTTTGTAGTTTTCTGCCATGAAACAAGCCACTTATAGGACTTTTTGGATGGGTTTTTAAAAACAAAACAAAACCCAGCAATTTGTCCAATCCACTTCAATTTAAATAATACATATTCCTCCCACCCTGCCCTGAACAGCTGATAGGCAGGGAGAGATGGGACTCTAGCAGCTTGCCTGGGAGCCTTTCAAGTTGCACACAGACACAAAAGATGGGCTGAGGGGAAAGATAAGTGGCTGGGACTGGGGGAGAGAGGAGGGCAGGCTGCACTGCAGTGTGCCAAGCGTGGGACCTGTGCCAGCACGGGGCTCAGGGCATTTGCCACAGTTGCCCAACCCTAAGGACGACCGTGCCCAAGTGCACTCTCCCTCCTTTACCAATTTGCCCAGCTCGGTGACAGCTTGGTTCTGGCCTCTGTGCACGTGCAGAGGCCAGAACCGGGCCACAGCCTGGGCTATTCAGGAGGCTGGCAGGGGTTTGAAAGAGCCCCCGCTTCCACTTCCATCATCTCTGCCACTAATGTCCCCACCACCACAGGTACCCTTTCTCTCCCCCGAATCTTAGGCAACCCATCCTTGCAATCCAGTAACCCATCCTTGCTGGATTCCCCTTTACAAGTATATCCCCCAAACTGGTTCGGCCCATTTTGGTGGTCGGACCAGACCCAATTCGTTCAGCCCCGGAACCAGACCGTGCTGGGTCAGTTTGAACCAAACCAGCCAAACAGTGCCCCATGCCCATAGATATTTTACTTATAATGAAGTGAGCTGCCTACATGCAGCTGTGTGAGATAATTATAAGTACTTGTCTGATAAAGAGATGGCTGTTGTAGTTTGAGTTGGGTTGGGAAGCTGGAATACACTTAGAAGGGCAGTTGGGTTCAAAACATTTGAGAAATGCTGGTCTAGATGAGCTGTCGAAGTTTATTATTAACTGGTGTGGAATACACATTTGTCCAGCTTAAAATGCTTAGAATTATTGCAAATCAAGCTTTGTTTCCCATAGAAGTTCATCTCCACTTTGAATGTAAAGTAAGTTTCTCACACATGTGTGGTAACTGACTTTTCAACTGCTCAACATTTAAACTATTTTTCTAAATATGTTTATAAATAGATTTGTTAAATTCTTCATAGTAATAACATAAGATAGAAAATAATATCAATTGTACAACAATGAGAGAAACACATGTAATACATCTTACCACTATCAAATAAACAGATCTTACTAGAAACATCGGTAAAATCAAAGCCAGGACATAAGAACAGCCCTGCTGGATCAGGCCCAAGGCCCATCTAGTGCAACTTCCTGTTTCACACAGTGGCCCACCAGATGCCACTGGAAGCCACAGGCAGGAGTTGAGGGCATGGCCTCTCTCCTGCTGTTACTCACCTCAACTGGTACTCAGAGGCATCCTGCCTTTGAGGCTGGAGGTGGCCTTTAGCCCTCCAACTAGTAGCCGATGATAGACCTCTCCTCCATGAAGTTATCTTAAAGCCATCCATTTTGTTTGCTGTCACCACATCTTGTGGCAGAGAATTCCACAAGTTGATTATGCGTTGTGTGAAAAAGTACTTCCGTTTGTTGGAACATTTTCAGATGTTATGGTTCAATTCCAGTATCTGAAAAAGGGACACAATTGTCTTTGTAATATTTCACTTTAACGGATTTTGACATCTCAAAGTCATTTATTATTATTGTTGTTGTTGTTGTTTACACAGACAGGTATTATTGACTGGTTTGTTTTATCCAGACATTGAGTCCTTCCCTAGTACCTGGGATGGCTCAATTTTATTATCAATGTTGTTGCTGTTATTATTATAGATATCATTGCAGAATATAGGCTGTTCCCAGTAAAGCTACTTTTTGTAATTGGCTGATGGTGATTTCTGTGGCCCCTATGGTGTTGAGGTGCTCTTCAAGTTGTTTTGGAATTGCAGCTAGGGCGCCAATTACTACTGGGATTATTTTGGTCTTCTTCTGCCACAGCCTTTCAATTTCAATATGTAGATCTTTGTATTTTGTTATTTTTTTCTATTTCTTTTTCTTCTGTTCTGTTATCACCTGGTATTGCACTGTCAATGACAGTGTTTAGCAGTGATTTGATTTCTGATTGGGACTTTCCATACAACTTCAAATTGTCCATTTACAGCAGATGGCTTATGTTACTTGATGATTTAGATGTTTGGTATCCAAGGCCTGTTTTGTTTTGTATTTGTGAAAGTGGAGTCATGGCATTACAAACAACAGAGGGGACAGTGACTTCCCTTGGAAAATACCTCTTCTAATGCTATCCTGTCCAAGTGTCTCGCCATTGATTGTTAACTGTATACTCCACATGCTCATTGCTTTTTAAAAATATAAATATCTGAATGTTTTTGCTGACACCAGTTGTTTCTAAACATTTTAGTATCCATGTATGGGGCAATGAGTCGAAGGCCTTCTTGTAGTCAATCCATACAACACTTAGATTTGTTTTTCTTCTCTTGCAATTTTCTAAAATCATTTTGTCAATCAGCAGCTGGTCTTTTGTGCCTCTGGTGTTCGGGCAATTTCCTTTCTGTTCAACTGGAAGCTGTTTGTTAGTTAATAAGTGTTGCATCACTTCATCTGCTATTATTCCAGTTAATAATTTGAACATGATTGGCAGGCAGGTTATCGGTCTATAATTACTTGGAACTTCACCTTTTGCTGGGTCTTTCATTATGAGATGAGTTTTCCCAGTTGTTAGCCATTGTTCAATATCACCTCCTTGCAAAATGTGATTGAACTGTTTTGATAGTTGTTTATGAAGGCTTGTTAGGTATTTAAGCCAAAAGCCATGCAGTTCATCGTGGCCTGGAGCAGTCCAATTTTTAATTTTCTTTGCTCTTTCACTTATTAATTCTGGTGTTATTAGATCTTGCATTTGTTGGTTACATTTTTTTGACCTCTTTCATCCAGCCTGCTTTTTTATTATAATCTATTGGATTGTCCCATAATTTCCCCCAAAATTGCACTGTTTCTTCTTTATTTGGTGTTCCTAATTTTCTTGCAGTTTCTCCTTCTATGCTTTGGTAGAAATGTTTCTGATTCGACTGGAATTGGAGATTCTCCCTGTGTTAAGTAATTCTGGCTTCGTATCTGCTAATCTTCTTTGTCACTGCTGTTATTTGCTGCTTTATTATTTCCAGGACTTCTCTAATTTTCCTTGAATCTAGGTGGTATTTTTGGATCAGATACTGTTTGGTGTTTTCATTCATCAGCTTCTTGTCTTTCATATCTTTCAATTTACTAGCATCTGATCTAAGCCTGGCGATTTTATTTTTTAATCTAATCTTCCATTTAGGTGATGTACTACTTTCTTTTTTAACAGGTCCAGTGATCTTATATCCGAGCTCTTGTGTTGTATTTTTAATGTACATTGCTGCACTGTACATTAGTTGGTTTGTTTCTTGCAAAATATTGGCAGGCGGGAATCTCTCTCAGCTCTATCTTGGAGACAGAACTTGGAACCTTCTGCATGCAAGCATGCAAGTGCCCTTACCAGAGCAGCCCCATCCCCTAAAGGGAGTATCTTATGGTGCTCACACGTTTAGTCTCCCATTCATATGCAACCAGGACAGTCCCTGCTTAGCTAAGGGGACAAGTCATGCTTGCTACTACAAGACCCGCTCTACTCCCATTAAAGAAGGCCAGTTCATACATAAACATAATATTTCAGTTTATTTTATTTTCCATATTTTATTGTTGGCTCTTTAATCTGCTTCTGAAATGTGACCATTATTCTGCCCATATTAGGAAGTTTACAGAGAAACATCTATGTTCACATAGCCTAATAATATAATTACTGGCATTAAAGGAACCTCTTATCTTATACTATCCTTCATGCAGGACAAGATATATCTCAATTTTTCTGCAATATTATAGTACCACCAGAGATGGAAAAAGTCCCAGAGAATTGTTTACATCTAAGAGATACAAACTCTTCAGAACTTACTTTGGGTTAGCCCCAAAATAATCTAATCCCTTCCAAATTAGAACTCAGATCATTGGCTGAGCCAATCTGAGATGATTCAGAGATGTTCTTCACATCCCTCCCTGCCGTTCTTTTGGTCAGCATCTCTTTTCTTGCTGTTCTTGTGTGCCTTAAAGGGAACTAAATTTAGTTGCCTATTTTATTTCTCCCCTGTTATTGAACTAGCACAGAGTGACGGTTGGGAAAGGAAAAAATCCTGCTAGCCCCTGTGCAGCAATGCTACCACTTTTCATTTGATGCATTAAAGAGTGATTGAGGAGAAGAAAATGCCTCCCTCCTTCCCTTGAGGTACAGCCTCCACTGCTGCATCAAGGAGAATGGTAAGGCAAATGTGAGAAGGCTGACAGAGAGACTCTAGGAAGTGGGTGGAGAATTTCTTCAAGCTCAGAGATCTCTTGTGGCTTGGGGAGTACGGGAGGGTACAAAACTGGAAATCCTGGTTCGGTTTGAGGAGAATTGGACTTGAACTGAACTAGGTCCAGTCTGGTTCTGTGCACACTAGAGCCAGGCCTGGTGTGGCTCAAGTCTGAACCAGTTCGGTCCCAGCTCGGGGTGGTGGGCGGACGGAAAAGAATTTTAAACATTAAAATGGCAGACTTACCTCCATTGCAGGGCTTTGGGGGGTGCTGCCACAGCCATGGGGAGGTCTCCTGAGGTTCCCCCTCCCCCCACTGGCCTACCCTCAGTGATTTTTGCCCCCTTTGGACCATTTTTGGCCCATATTTGGCCATTTTGGGCCCATTACAAGCCTCTCTACACTGGTGGCAGCCATTTTGGAGGCTGCAATGCATGTGCACTGGCTATCTGCACAGCCAGGTCATGACCCCGGCCATGCAGATGGCCAGTGCACATGTGCAGCAGCCTCCAAAATGGCCACTGCTAGTGCAGAGAGGCCCGTAATTGGCCATAAATGGCCCAAAATGGGCCAAAAATGACCTAGGGGAAGCCGGCAGGAGGAGGGGGAACCTCAGGAGACCACCCACCATGGCTGCACTCCCTGAAGCCCCACAATGGTGGTAAGTCTGCCATTTTTTAAAAACCAGCTGGCCCTGGACCAGACTGGCAGGTTCAGGTCAACTTCAAGCCCTCGAGTTGGGCCACTTTGAGTGAGAGCTGGCTCGACCTCAAGCCGACTCACATATCCCTATTGAGGAGTTTACTTCTTCATTGGAGAAGTGAACTCTCCTTTTATGAACCTCAGAAATTCTTCTCCAAATTCACTTCATTCATTCATTTTTCCATTCATCATATTTTTATACCACCTGATATGTACATCTCTAGGTGGTGTACAAAATTTAAAAACACAATATAAAAGAGTAAAACTGTGAATAAATTTTGTGGAATAAATTCCACAAAACACAATTAAAACAATCTAATAAAAGAAAACAAGTTATTAAAATTAATTTCAATTAAAAGCCTGCAAAAACAGTTGCTTCTTGAGGGTCTTCCTAAAATCAAACAGAGAAGGAGATGCTCTTATTTCAACAGAGAGCATATTCCAAAGCCCTGGGGCAGCCACAGACAATGCCTGGTCCCGGGTCGCCACCAAATGAGCCAGTGGCAACCATAACCGGACCTCTCCAGAAGATTGTAACAGGTGGCAGGGTTCATGACAAAGAAAGCAATTTCTTAAATACCCTGGCCCCAAGCTGTTAAGGGCTTTATAAGTAATAACCAGCACTTTATATTTTGCTCGGAAACATATCGGCAGCCAGGGCAGTTGTTGTGTTTTGTTTTTTTTTAAAAAATGGTGTTATGTGGTCCCTTCAGGTTGTCCCAGAGATCAAACTGGCTGCTGTATTCCTTACCAGTTGTAGTTTCTGGGCTATGTACAAAGGTAGCCCCAAATAGAGTGCATTACACTAGTCAAGCCTGGGGGTTACCAGCATATGCACCAATGTTTTAAGGTCATTTACCTCAAGAAATTGATGTAGCTGGTGTATCAGCCGAAGCTGATAACAAGTGCTCCTGGCCGCTGCCTCAACCTGAAAAACCAGAGAGAGTTTTGGATCCAGGAGCACTCCGAAGCTACGTACCTGATCTTTCATATGGTGTGTAACCCACCCAGAACAGGCAGATCTAAACCATGTCTCGGATCCCATCTCTCAGGTCCCAACCCCCACAGTCATACCTCTGTCTTATTTGGATTCAGCTTCAGTTGTTATCTCTCACCCAGCCCATTATTGCATCTAGGCAGGCATCTGAAAGTGGTATATACATGCTTTAAAGTACATTTTAATTCCATATTTTTTAATCCAAATCCTGACTATTAATATTAGGTAACACAGAACTATGCAAATAACCCAAAGGCTGATCTTTTAAGGCTGCACTGCGGAATGCTAGGACAACAATTTCAACTAATTTCAACTAATTATGCTTCTCAGAAATTTATCTCACCTATCTCTGCTTTGTTTCCCAACCCCCAACCACTTCAGTTTTGTGCCATCTTGGAAGTGGAGGGAATGGTCAGTTAGATGTATTGCAGTGTCACCAATATAGATGACTGGAGCCCAATACCTTAGGTGACATAAAGAGCCAATAGGGTTTCATCCATACCTATAGCATAAACTACTGATTCTCAGGTGCTCCTTATGGAATACCTCTCCTTGGTTAATTTCAGACCATCAGCCCTTATGCTGGGGTGGACAATTTGCTTAAGGTACTAGTTCCAGTTTCTTCTCTGTTTTGAATTGATGTGATGTGGAGTCACATCAAGCAAATAAGGGAGAAAAGGGGAGACAACAGAGAAGCATCCTATTGATCTTGACTTTTGTTGCTGTTCCATTCATAAAGCAGACAGGAGTTGGCCCCAGCACTCATACTCAATGTATGGTGAGTTACTTCAGTCCAAACTCCTGGGTAGAGAGGAAACCTGTGGAGATAAACTCTGCTAAGTGCAAACTAAATCATACACAAGCACCAAGTGAAGCAATTTCTGGTCCTTCTTGAACGTAATCGCCTTAATTCAGCTCTGTTGCTTCTTGATGGTTCCTGGGATGCTGACCCACCTAACTGCATGGCTAGAAAGAAAGTGTGTCCAATGGTACACAAAGCAGAAAAATAACCCTATGCATCTGGTCAAGCTAATCAGGTATCATATTGGATATATGTCTCCTACTGGGAAAATGCATCCTCTACTTGTAGGAAGTTGGATCTCAATCTTGTTCTTGATCTGAGAGGTCTCTGACTCCTCTGATCCATCTGTGGCCCATGAGTAATACATTTTCTTATGTGTGCATCCCATATTTTTGCAATTTTATTATACAGCTGTTCCTGTCTATGCCAGTCAATCTCTCCATGGGTAGCATGGTGGAACACTCAGGTAGCTGCTGGTATCGGTATCCTGCCTTTACTTTGGCCACCCAACTGGAATCTTTTCTTCTCATGGGGAGCAGATAGGATTTAAAAGCTTTTTTTAAATTACAGTTGGCTGACTTTTTGCCATCAAAGGTTTCTGAAATACCTCTCATCCCCATTACAGTTCTTGTGCACAGCAGCCTAAAAGCATCAATGTGTAATCTTGAGCCAACAATTTCAACTAATTACGCTTCTTAGAAATTAATTTCAGCTAAGTTCTGCTTTGTCTCCCTGCACTCCACACCCTCCAATCCAGGTATATTCAAATAAACACTTGTGCTAGAAAACATTCACAACTAAAAGGAGCTAGTTCAAGGCATCTTGAGTTATTAATGAAAGCTTTTTCTCAAGGATTTCTGTTTTCAGAGGTCCATTTTCAAAGTTGCGCGTGGGGATTTCACTCTGTGATTCCCATTAACATCAATAGAAATCTGACAACTACATCACCTCTCCGATTCTCTCTCTCTCTCTCTCTCTCTCTCTCTGAAAAATTCTTTATAGAAACAAAGAAGATAATTCTTTATAGATACAAAGAAGAGAAAAAGTCATATTAGTAGGCTAATGAAACATTTGACTATCAGGGATTTCCTATATTTTTGACTTATAATAACACATCTTATCAGCCCACTCTCCTTGGATAGTGGCAAGAGAAAAGCATATGCAAACCAGAAGAGATTTAGATCTAAACTGCATATGAGCCAACTTTGTTTTGTTTCACAAAATGCAGTTAAAGAGGTTTTAAGCTAACGCTAGAGCGTGTGGGTAATTCAGTTTATGTGTAAATTTACAAGATTCCAAGATGATATTACATTCCTGCATTAGAAACATAGTTAGAAAATGGTGTTGGAAGATGTTATGATATCACATGTTCATAGATGTGCCATTGATAGCCATGATACAATACACTTATCCCAAAGGTGGATAATCTTTATACACCGCTCTTGCCTATAGAAGATTTTTCATTTCCTGGAAAAGCAAATATTTCTGGAGTTACTACTATAGTGTTCTTGTTCTCATGATGCTAAATGTGTCACATGATGTTATATAGATGTCAATGAAAGCTTCCCCCCTTGGCAAATAGCAGAGATGGGGAGCTTTGACATGGATTGGGATCCTGGCAAGGAAGATGGTTGAAATCCCCTACCCTCATGGTCCTTATCCATGGTTGGCCTGATCCAGATGCTATTTATCAAAGAAAACTGAAGCATGCAAGGGCCAGTAGTGTGTTCAGCATCTTGTGAGTTTGGCCCCTTATGAGTTCAGGGGGTTGTCATATTCATGAATTTTGTGCAGATTGGCATTATTGGTTTCTGTTTCCTGGACTCACCTTTTAACCTCAGGAGATAATTGATTTGACCTTAGGCTGCTTTTGACCTTAGGCTGCTATTTTATAACATAAGACCTAACCATAACAGAATACAAAATGGTGGACTTAATCTCAATTCTTCACAAGCCTATAGTCAAACCATGTGGGCTCCCTATCTGTAATCTGTATGCTGCTAAAATGGAGGGTGCAGATAGATAGATAGATAGATAGATAGATAGATAGATAGATAGATTGATTGATTGATTGATTGATTGATTGATTTGACATATTTCATTTGTATAACACCCAAAAACACAAGTCTCTGGGTGGTTTACAACAAAGCAATAAAAACAACAAATAAAAAGGTTAAAACATTACAAAAATTTTAAACAACGTTAAAACTATTTAAAACATCAGACTATTAAAACAGTATCCAATTAAAAGCCTGGATGAACAAATGTGTCTTGACTGCTTTTTTAAAAGTTGTAAGAGATGGGGAGGCTCTTATTTCAGCAGGGAGCACATTCCAAAGCCTCAGGGCAGCAACAGAAAAGGCCCGTTCCAGAGTAGCCACCAGACGAGTTGGCGGCAACTGCAGGTGAACCTCTCCAGATGATCTTAGCAGATGGTGGGAATCATGGTGAAGAAGACATTCTCTTAAATACCCAGGGCCTAAGCTGTTTAGGGCTTTATAGGTAATGACCAGCACTTTGTATTTTGCCCGGAAACGTATTGGTAGCGAGTACAATTCCTTCAAGACAGGAGTAATATGGTCTCTCCTAGATGACCCAGAGACCAACCGGGCTGCCACATTCTGGACCAACTGCAATTTCCGGACTATGTACAAAGGCAGCCCCACATAGAGCACATTGCAGTAGTCAAGTCTGGAGGTGACCAGCAGAAGTACTACTGTTCTGAGGTAATTTATCTCAAGAAATGGACGCAGCTGGCATATCAACCAAAGATAGTAGATGGCACTTCTCGCCACTGCCTCAACGTGGGACACAAGGGAGAGATTTGTGTCCTGAAGCACCCCCAGACTGCATACCCATTTCTTCTGGGGAAGTGTGACCCCATCCAGAACAGGCAGATCAAAATAATCTCCTGAGTTCCGATCCCTCACAATAAGTACCTCCGTCTTATCTCATCCAGCCCATCACCGCCTCCAGGCAAGCAATTAGGGAGGTTATGCCTTCTCCTGATGATGTTGACATAGAGAAAAAGATTTGGGTGTCATCCATGTACTGTTTACACCATACACCAAATCTCCTGCTGATCTCTCCAAGAGGTTTCATATAGATGTTAAACCACATCAGAGACAATATGGAGATCTGAGAGACACCATACTGAAGTTCAGATTTTGAAGAACGACAGTCCCTGAGGGACACCATCTGGAATCTGCCCAAGAGGTAGGAGCGGAACCACTGCAAAGCAGTGCCTCCCATCCCCCAAACCCCTCAAATGCTCCAGAAAGATACTATGGTTGATAGTATCAAAAGCCGCCAAGAGGTCCAAAAGGACCAACAGAGTCACACTTCCTCTGTCAATTCCCAATTGGAGATCATCCATCAGGCCGATCAGGCAGTCTCCACCCCATTGCCAGTCTGAAATGAGTCTAGATAATCAGTTTCATCCAAGACTGCCTGGAATTGGGAGGCCACCTCCCTCTCAATTACCTTGCCCTGCCATGGAAGGTTGGAGACAGGCTTATAGTTGCTTCCCTCTGAGGGATCCAACACAGGTTTCTTCAAAAGAGTCTAATAATTGCCTCCTTAAGACAAGGAGGCATTCTGCCCTCCCTCAGAGTAGCATTTATAATCTCTACTAGGCCTTCCACAACAACCTCCCTGCCAGATAGTATAAGCCATGTCAGGCAAGGGTCAAAAGAAGAGGTGGTAGGATGCACCACTCCCAGCAGCTTGTCCACATCCTCAGGAGTCACAAACTGGAACTGATCAAGCCTGCAGAAGAACCTCTCTGCAGGTTCATCCTCTGACCACATAAGTTGCCAGTGTCTGAACTGGAGGAGTCACTGGAACCTCCGATTCAGACACTGAAGTAATTGTGGGGTCTAAATCCAAGTCGGCCTGAATACGAGAGATTTTATCCACAAAAAACCTCATTAAACACATCACAGTGGGTAATAGATGGTTCCAAGTTCTGATTCAAGGGAGGAGGGGCACTTTCTAGCTCCCTCACAACCCTGATAAACTCTGCTGGATATGAACTTGTGGACACAATACGGACTGAAAGGAATTCTTCCTCCGTATACCAAGGGGCCAATTTTGAAGCAGGTCAGAGAGGATGCTTAGGAGCGATCATGTCTACTGCCCTGGTGAGTTTACTGTTCCAATTCTCCACCAGGGCATCAGGAACACCTGCAGAGCCAACACTAAATCCCTCCAAGTTTTATTGGAACCCTATTGGATCCAATAACCTTCTCGGGTGAACCATTCTGATGGACTCCTCACCCCTGCAAAGGTGTAGCGTGACTGTGAGTCCAACCTCAACAAGACAGTGGTCCGTCCATGACAATGGGGAAATCACAGGAGTCCCCAGCCACAGAACACCACCCTGATCAGAGTGAAAGACCAAATCAAGCATGTGACCAGCAATGTGTATTGGTCCCAGGATCTCTTGGGATAGGCCCATAGTTGTCATGGCCACTATGAACTCTTGAGCCACCCCGGACAGATTGGTCCCAAAGTGGATAATGAAGCCACCCACCCCTCCAAATGCCTGGGGAACTCCAATGCCAAACCCGAAACCAAGTCCATCAAACCCAAAACCAAGTCCACATTCAATATGGTCAGACACTTCAACAAGGATCCTGGTCAGGGAGAGGCTATTCTTCTAGACCACAGCCACTCCACATCCCTGCCCATGTCCCCGCATCTGCTCCTCAACAGAGTACCCTGGAGGAAGAAACTGGGACCAGACAGGGCCATCAGTCTCCCCCAACCAAGTTTCTGTAATACATACCAGGTCTGCCCCTTAACCCAGAATCAAGTCATGGATGGGTTCTGACTTATTCTGGACAGACTTGGCATTACAAAGGAGCAAGGTGAGGGTCTGTGGGAGCTTGGCACTGCTCAACAAAGTCAAAGAACTGGCAGGACATCTGGAAGGGGAAACAGATAATAGATATCTGATTTCCCTTCCCCTGTAATGGCTCGCTGACCTACCAATGTTAGTTCTTCTATTCCCCACCACCACCAGAATAGCCATCCTATAGTCAGTAGACTATAGTAGACAGTAGACACCCTGTCTCCCCATCCCCAGACAAACCAAGACACATTTGAGACACCCAGGCCCTAAAAACAACAGAAGCCAAAATAAAAACACCTAGCCCTTGCCATCCCCCAAAGTGGCTCCCCCAAAAGGGCAACCCCCTTCAATGGTGACCCTGCTGGTGGTGGGCCCTCCGCCACAAGGCAGCAGTCCTTTATAAGCCCAGAAAGATGGCTAGTCTGGGCAGATGGTCCTCAGGAACTGCTGACTCACTCCCCCTGGCTCCAATCCCACATAGACTCAAGCACAGGGTAGCAGCCACAGCCCCACAAGTTAGGGGCACAGAGGCTGGCAGGCTGACAACAGCAGATGACAGCAACACAAGCTCTCACCACTGGGAAGCAGACTTCTCTGGGAAACAGATGTTAAGATGTCTTCCTCCCTGCAAGGCTTCTGGCTTCTACCCACATGTGGGTAGCTTACATGCATATATAGATCCCTGTGCAAACAGGACTTTCAAGATGTAGCCATCACCAGCAGTGCTGGTGGCTATGTTCAGGACTTGTAGACAGTAACTAACTTTGTTTGTAACAGACTATTTATGCAATGGCTGGGGATACAGAGGAAAGTAAAAAGAAAGGCTGACATACTGTGCAACATTGCATATGCATATTAATGAATCATGTGCTCAGAGCAAATGTATGAAATTGCACAAATGTAGTTGCATGATGAATGGCAATTATTAAAACACTTACAGAATATTGCATAGGATGTCAGCCACTGGTTTCAAAAGGGGAAGAAGTGGACTGCTAAATCTTTCTTATAGCTACAAATCTTAGAGCTACAAATGGCAGTATATGTTTTGTGGGGTTCACTGTGATTAAATTGGAAGTTATTTATTTCCAGAACCCATATGCTTTGTGCACATTGAAAAATTCCCCAGTATCCACTTCCGGGGGGAGGGGGGGGGGAAAGTAGGGATCCACCACCACTCCCATTTCATTCTTTTATAGTTCCATGGATTTACTGTGACCCGCATTCCCCTTCTCAAGAATTCTGGCTGAACTAGAAAATTTACCTACAATAATATTGGAATCGGAGCACACACAGATGGCCACATCTGTCAATTCATTGGCATCTTTCCCCTGCTCTGCATCACTGATGTGCATATGCACATTGATAAAGCACCGCAAAAGACTATCTTGATGCATTAATATAACTAACAAGGGCTGGGGTACCTGTCGGACCATATTCATCCATATGAATCTGCCAGAGCTCTCCGCTCATGACCCTGCCACTAACAGAGATCCGTTTGGTGGGGACTAGAGACAGGGCCTTTTCAGTTGTGACCCCTCAGCTTTGGAACGCCCTCCCTGAAGAGCTTCGCCATGCTCCCTCCCTCAGTGTTTTAAAAAAAAATCTTAAAAAGGAGGCTTTTTAATGCTCCATTTTTTTTGTTATATCTGGTAGGTTCTTTAGCTTTTTTATAATTTTCAGTGTTTAGCTTTTAAAATAACCTTTAATTTGAACCTAATAATGATTGTAGTTTTTAATCTGACAACTTTTGTGTTTTATTTAGTTAATTTTATTACTTTTATTGTATGTTGTGTCTATCTTATTGTTGTGAACCACTCCGAGCAGTAGTGCACTGGAGGGACGGGGTATAAATATTTTAAATAAATAATAATAATTCCTTTTGTGTGGTGTTTGATGTATATATTTCACCTGTACTTTGGTAAAACATGGGGAAAAAGATACTTAATCACACAGCTACATTAATATTGTTTTTGTGCAATGCATGAGTGTACATGTGCACCTGTAAAAACTGCACAGAAAGAGTCCTGATGCAGTCATACGTATGATCACATTGCACTATTTTATCAGTATGAACATGTGCATGTGGACAAAGGGAAAATACAAATGAACTGAAGGAAACATCTAGCATTATTCATACACATGTTCAATGAACACACAATCTGTGTACAGTGTGTCCAATGCACATGCAGTAGTATGCTTCCTATCTGTACTTTCTATCTGGGGGAACTGTGCCCAAGTTCACTTTTAAATTGAACACAGACATAGTAATTCACACACACACAAAAACATGCATATGTGAACAGATACCTGCATGCATGTACAACCTAATATCTGAAAAAGGCTACAGTGTTCATCTAGAAATAAAAACCAAAATACTGGACAATACTTAATACATAGTTTCACTTTGGAAACAAGATCTGGTAATTTTAACCACCAAAATTCACACAATAATACAGATGATGCAAATCTTGGAAGCCAATTTACATTTTAATCTGTTTCATTATAAAACAACAAAGAGTCTTATGGCACCTCAAATACTAAAATTTATTGTGGCAGGTTTGTGATATTTTTATGCAAAGCTCACATGAATGCAAGATGCATACAACAGAATAGTGACCATTCACAGTTTGTCAAAATTTACAATGTCTTACGTTTTATCAAATCATAGGATGACTGACCAGGAGAGAGATCTTGGAGTCATGGTGGACAGCTTGTTGAAAGTGTCAACAGCTGTGAAAAAGGCAAAATCCATGCTAGGGATCATTAGGAAGGGGATTGAAAATAAAAATGCTAATATTATAATGCTCTTCTATGAATCTATGGTGCAGCCACATTTGGAGTACTGTGTGCAGTTCTGATCACCGTATCTTAAAAAGGACATTGTAGAACTGGAGAAGGTGCAGAAGAGAGCAACCAAGATTATCAGGGGCCTGGAGCACTTTCATTGTGAAGCAAGGCTACAGCATCTGTGGCTTTTTAGTTTGGAAAAGAGATAACTATGGGGAGACATGATAGAGGTGTATACAATTATGCATGGAATGGAAAGGGTGGACAGACAGAAATTTTTCTCCCTCTCTCACAACACTAGAACCAGGGTCATCCCATGAAATTGAAGGCTGCAAAATTTAGGACTGACAATAGGAAGTACTTTTTCACACAGCTCATTAGGGTTGCATGTTTTGTATTTTTTCTGTTTCAATTTGTACCAAATCCGAATCAACCCCATTTTGTATTTTGTCCGAAATTAAGCCTTGTATTTTGTCCGAAATTAACCCCAGTTTTGTTTTGTATCCGAATTAATTCGAATCTAAATTAATTCAGATTAAAAAATGGGTCACATGGTCAAAAGAGTGGGTGGGGGTTACAGTGCCCAATGAGTGGAAGCTACCACAAAAATTTCAAAGGAACTGGGCAAACTGCTGATTTTTGGTGAATTCTTGAAGTTTGCACATCTTTCAGATTTTCCCCATAGGGTATGATGGAGATTTCAGGAAAAGTATAGCTTCACCCCGGGGGTGGTGGTGGCCCAGAGTGGAGTGTGGTTGGTGGTAGTGCCCAGTTGGTACAAGGAAGCTACCACAATTTTTTCAGAGGAATTTGGCAAAGAGCTGATTTTTAAAGAATTAATGAAGTTACGCGTCTTTCAGATTTTCCTCATAGGGTATAATGGAGGTTTCTGCAGTCCCATAACTCCACTTGAGGAGCACTGGGGTGGCCCAGAGCAAGTGGCGGTGTAGTGCACGTAGGGTGCCAACCAACCACATGGGTGGCCAAACCATGAAGTACAGGGTTTTGTTGTTCTAGAGGTGTTCTGAGAGGAGATTCTCTAGTAGCATATAGCACTTACATAGCACTTACATTTTATATACCGCTCTATAGCCGGAGCTCTCTAAGCGGTTTACAATGATTTTAGCATATTGCCCCCAACATTCTGGGTACTCATTTTACCGACCTCGGAAGGATGGAAGGCTGAGTCAACCTTGAGCCCCTGGTCAGGATCGAACTTGTAACCTTCTGGTTACAGGGCAGCAGTTTTACCACTGTGCCACCAGGGGCTCCTGGTGGCACATATGAGAGTGGATTCATGGTTTTTCATTAAAAATCTCATTTGCTACCAGAGAATCTAAACTCAACACCTCAGAAACAACAAAGCCCAGTACCCCAATGGGTTAGCAATCCAGAGATGTGGTTGGCACCCTCTGTGCACTACACCACCACTCACTTTGGGCCATCCCAAAGTGGAGTTATGGGGCTGCTGAAACCTCCATTATTCCCTATGGAGAAAAATCTTAAAGACGCGTAAACCTCAAAAATTACTAAGAAACCAGCCCTTTGCCCTATTTGGAATCTGGGTGTACCACCCTTGGGGCACTGCCACCCAACCCATTGTTTTGCCCCTGAAGCCCCTCATAAACAAGTTGAAAGAGTGAAGAGAATGATGAACAACAACGGCACTTAATTTTTTGGCACAGTTATTTGAGAATTTTGCAGCGGGCGTGAGCCTGTCCCTGTGGCACTAGCACAGCAGCACAACCCATTGTGGATTCAAGCAATCTTTCAATAAAAACACTCCCTCCCCTCCACATGGAACAGTGACCACAGGTCATTTGAGATAGCAAGATAGATCAATGAACTGCCTTGGTACTATGGAACAGCTTCAAATGTTTTTAACTGAAGTGGAGTGAGCCGTTGTCCAAACAAATCAGCCTACTGTTCAGAATTGTTGAGATTTATCATCACTGCATTTAAGAAAGTGCAAAACCATTAATCATGGTTACAAGAAAGAGAGAAGCAACTAAGATTCCTGGGGATGTCAATAGACTGACAGGAGTATTCCGCACTCCCCTCCTTTTGTCTTCTGTAGTCCCATGTGTATGACCTGTCCCTGCAATGGCAAAAGTTGTGAACCACTGGCTTAGACATCATGTCCCACCAAATTACATTGTGGCCTAAATTACATTAGACTGCTCAACTTGGGCAACAAAACTTAGACAGCACTATAACTCATAAAAATCAGAAGAAAAACAAAATAGCTCTTCAAAAGACCCCTGAACATGTCAAGAGATTCTTTCTAAACCTTTGGAAAGAAAAATCTGTGTAATTTCAGAACTTTCCTAACCAGCTTCTCGAAAAGCTTCTCCACACAATTTATACCATAGCTTTTAGCAAGAGCTTTGGAATTGCATTGAGCTCCCAAAGATATTTGGGTATTTCTGTCTCAAAATGCTGTCTTCCAAATCCCTTTGCAAGGTCAGTTTGCATTTCAGTCACACTGAATACAACACATACTTAACTAAACCATTCAAGCTCAAAAGTTTTTTGCACATCTTATCTTCTGTTAATCACTTAGTGCCTCAGCTGGAGTGGAGAGGGTCAGATAAGTCAATTTGAATTGCAATGCTTTTCCAAAGAACAAAGCATTCTGTCCGAAACACAGTCATTTCGATTCGGAAACAAAAATCTCTGTTTTTTAATTCTTGATTTTGTTTTGGTTACAAAACCTCCGAAATTGCCATTTTCGGGCACAAAACGTTTTGTACCCGAATTGAAATGCACAAGCCTACAGCTCATCTCTTTCTACAGGGTTTCTTAACCTTAGGCTCCCAGATGTTGTTGGACTACAGTGCCCATCACCCCCAGACATGGCCTTTGTGGCTGAGGATGATGGGAGTTGTAGTCCAACATCTGGGGTCCCAAGGTTAAGAAACCCTGCCCTTCTGAACTGATAATTCTGAGGTATGAAAATGCCAGGGTTAACTTCAGGCAAAGAATATATGATATGGAGCATCAAATTGACCAGGGCTCTATTCCTGTTGGTTTCCATTTGGACAACCAAGCTCTGAGCTTTAACTGTGCTAAATATCTAAATTTGATAACCGTACCAAAATATCACAGAGCTTTGACACAGACATGATGCAATGCCTTGTAAACAGCAGTCTTGGAAGGGAGATACCAAAAAATCCCCTACAAAGAAAGTATTTGCCCTTGCAACTTGGGAGAGTGATCTTTTGTTGCCAATTTTACTGAGATATACAGCATAAATACATAACTCGTTTTATTAGCTGTCATCCAGGTTTTACAGATCCTTTTTATCTCGATTATCTTTTAACTGACCAAAATGATTCAAGATCTTATAATGTGGCTGAATTCTGTTTAATAGCCAGGAAAATTTGCCAGGAGCTCATTAAGAATAATTTCTAGCTGATGTATGTGTTTAACCACTGTGTCATAACCTTGCTGGTTTATTTTGCTGGGCTTCTGTTTCTAAACTGTACTGGTCTGTGACTGTAATAAAGTATTGATTGATTGACTGATCACGCTGCACATAATTAATCTATGGAATTCTCTCCCTTGGGATGTGGTGATGGCTACTAGCTTGGACGGCATTAAAAGGGGCTTAGACAAATCCATGGAGGACAGGTCTAACAATGGCTACTAGTCTGGTGGCTATAGACCACCTCCAGCCTCAGATGCAAGATGCCTCTGAATTCCAGCTGCAGGGGAGCAACAGCAGGAGAGAGGGTGTGTCCTCACCTCTTGCCTGTGGGCTTCTCAGAGGCATTTGGTGGGCCACTGTGTGAAACAGGATTCTGGACTAGATAGACCTTCAGCCTGATCCAGCAGGGCTCTTCTTATAGCTATCTCTGTTACAGGCAAAAGCAAATTATATGATTAATGTTCAGCTGTTGCAAGACTATTTCAAACAATAACACCCTGCTCCATCCTCCCAGTTTTCTGATTGTTCCACCTCCTGGAGTCTTGATTTTTTTATATTTATAGCGGACAATAACTGTTAAAAACTTATGAAGAGAAGACATGTCAGGTGTGGAATCGATACTGATAGAAAAATATTTCATCTGTTTATCTTTATGAAGGATCACTGATAAAACCTTTGATCCCATTAAGGATATAAACTCTTCACATACAGTCAATGACAAGTATGATGAGTGAGCTGAGCCTCCACCAGTCTGCCTGTTCTTAGTGAGTGTTCAGCTAAAAAGGGATCAAATTGACTCAAGAATTTCAGGATTCCATGGAAATTACCATTGCAAGGTGACCTAGTTTTTTTTTTTTATTAGTGTCATAGGCAGACAGGTCTCACTGAGAAATAAACGAGCTAATGTCAACCATACGCTTACGTTCTCCTTGCCATTAGATGCATTCACTTTCAAATTGGTTTGTCATTTTAGCATAAACTGTATCACTTGCTTTCATCTACAGAACACAAGCTTAGCATAGTTCAGTGCAAAAATCAAAGATGAACAGAGAAGAAGTCCCCCTCTCTGCCTACTGAATCATTGATCATACAAGCATAACGGGTATTTGCATGGAGCCTTGCTATGAAGTTTCTGAGTTACTTCCTGAGATATTTAGGCAAACATAAGCTTTAGAGATTCTTCCAACAATGCCAACTCAGTACCTCATGTTTCATGTTTGTGGTATTCTTGATATCACAAACAGTTCTTCTCTTTGCATTTTTGTTACATTATTTACAATCAATTGAGGTCTGTATCATGTTGTGTCACTGTCTCAACAACTGCCCTCTATAGAGTTTACATGTCTGCTCCAAAAGTCCTTCTTCAAACCTTTGGGGTTGTTTTTTTTATATACTGGAATCTGAAGCACTCCAAGTCCAGATTTTAGCTAGGGATGTGCAAAATGTTTCGGGTACAGAATGATCTGCACCCGAAACAGTGAATTTCGGGTGATTCGGATCCGAACCGAATAACCCACGAAGAGCCCTGAATAATTTCGGATCTGAAACGAATCACCCCTGTTTCGGATCCGAAATATTCAGATGTTTCGGCCCTCCATTTTGTGGCCAATAGTTCCCCCTCCATTTTGAGCAATGACGTCTATTTGAATTTCCCACCTTTTTGCCTCCCATTGACTTCAATGCAAAAAGGTCTGATGTGACTTCTGCTCGAATTTCGGGTCCCAGGGGCAAAATAGTGGGGTGGGTTGGTAGCGCCTAATGGGTGGAGGTTACCACCCCAATTTCAGAGGGATTGGACAAAGGGCTGATTTTTGGTGAATTTTGTGTCTTTGGGGCAGACAGGGGGCATAACGTGGGATCGGGGCCAAAAGAGTGGGGTGGGGTGGTAGTGCCTAAAGGGTGGAGGCTACCACCTCAATTGCAGAGTGATTGGGCAGAGGGCTGATTTTTGGTGAATTGTTGAAGTTTACGCGTCTTTAAGGTTTTCCTCCATTAGGTATAATGGAGGGTGTATCGCTTCACGTTGGGGGGAAAGGGGTGGCCTAGAGTGGTGTGGGGTTGGTGGTAGTGCCGGGTAGGGGCAAGGAAGCTACCTGAATTTTTTCAAAGGATTTGGGCACAGGGCTGATTTTTGGTGAATTGTTGAAGTTTACGCGTCTTTAAGGTTTTTCCTCATAAGTTATAATATAATGGAGCTTTCAGCAGCCCCATAGGTGCACTTGGGGGGTGCTGGTGTGGCCCAGAGCGAGTGGTGGTGTAGTGCACATAAGGTGCCAACCACCCCCATGGGTTTCTAACCCATGGCATACAGGGTTCTGTTGTTTCTGAGGTATTCTGAGTGTGGATTCTATGATAGCAAATTAGAGTGGATTCATGGTGTCTCATTGAAAATCTCATTTGCTATCATAGATTCCACACTCAGAAGCCTCCACCCATTAGGCACTACCACCCCACCCCACTCTTTTGGCCCCGATCCCACGTTATGCCCCGATCTGCCCCAAAGACACTAAAACTTCAAAAATCCACCAAAAATCAGCCCTTTGCCCAATCCCCCTGAAATTTGGGTGGTAGCCTCCACCCATTGGGCACTACCACCCCACACCACCATTTTGCCCCTGGGACCCGTTTTTTAATCCGAATCAATTCAGATTTGGATTAATTCAGATCCGAATCGAATCAGGGGTGATTTGGATGGGCCATATTCGGATACAAAACAGAACAGGGGTGTTTTGGTTTGGATTCTAATCGAAACACTGAAAATCCGAATTGCACACCCCTAATTTTAGCCACTGCTCAGCCCAGAAGCAGACATTACAGAGAAAGTGTAGCTACCACCCAAAACAGTAGTTCAGCACCCACTTGAATGCAACATAAGCTGTGACATGACATCATTGCACTTCATACTTCTCCATCCCTACTTTGATTCATTGACTGCTGCTTTCAGTATGGAATGTGAAGCACAACAAAACCACATCATATATTTTGTTGTATTACATGTAATGGGGGAGATGGAGATAGCATTACTATGTTACACAGCATCCATATGACAAAAGTACCTAGCTTAGCATGAGTGTGTGTGGGGTGTTATGTCATTGAGTTAAGAGGGGATGAGGCAAGAGACCTGCCATCCCTCCACAGTCTCCTTTTAGCCCGAAGAGGGAAGGGGTGCCCAGCAGACACTGCATGTTCTGCCTCCTTGCTCATGCACAACTGCACAAACATTACATTCCTCCATATGTGTAACATTGCACAGTATGGCAGCCATTATTAGTACCGAAATGATTTTATATAATTGCAAATCACATAATTACCAGACAGATACTTGTGCTTACAATGAGCATTCCAGTATTAAACAAATGAATCCCTCCTGTTCATAAGCCTATCAGAATGAAGCTTTTCTTCTTGCAACTGTTCCAAGCCACTCAGCTTCAGCTATGCTCATGAATATTTAATAGAAAAAGAAAAAGCGGGAAAGAAACACAACTAAAAAAAACAAAGGGGAGAATAAGACAGAGTTCTTACTCAGTGTGGCAGCAGAATCTACCCCAAAATTCAGGGCACTTAAAACTGGCAGTGAACCTTAAGCCTTCCGCTCAGCTTCAGAAACTGATTGCATCAGAGAGGTGATGCCTTCAATCTGCTGGGATGAAAGTTGTGCATTATATGCTGAAGTACTAGTATCTAGGGACTGAGGTTCCTTTCCCTCACCCATCCCATTTGTGATATATATGCTGTATTGACATTCAAGAATAGCCTTCAATCCTTTGAGCTCTCCAGTATCTTTGACCCACATTAGCAGCCACCTGGTGAGTGGCTGTGGCAGGGAATGCAGTGACAGTAGAGACAGACTGCATGGAGTGGCATGAAAAAGACCCCATAAATAAACATGTTTATTCTTTTACTTCTAAGGCACACAACACACCTTGGTTCTTACAAGGGCTGCTCATATTATGCACACATATAGTAAGTCACTTTTTTAAAAAACCACAAAACCCCCAAATTCAATGCTCAAAATACAACAAGCAAAACTATGCATATTTATGACGCTTTCTTTACTGTGCCTTCAGGGCCAAAGTAGACATGACAGGGGAGTCCCATGACATTATTTTTTACTTTTCAGAAAGCTGGGGCGGGGGGGGGAGCAATTGAGAGTGAAGCTGTGGTGCGGGGGTTGGCCCTTTCTCCCATTCCCAAATGGTGCACTCTGAAGCTGGACTTACCTACAGAGGAGGAAATTTATAGGCATAAAAATGGCAGTTTTCCTTCTGTGACTAATAGTAGTCTCAGGGGGGACTTGAGCCAGGAAATCGGGAGGGTGGAGGATTAACCCCCTCCCTTCTGCAACACGATGGCCCCAATCCAAATCACCCCTAAATCCCCAGTTCACCCAGTAGCTTTTTGACAAAGGAAACCACATCAGGAATTCCAGCCATGGCACTCATACATCATGTTCTTGCAAGTCTGAACAGAAGGTTTTTGTTGATAGTAGTCTTAAAAAAAATGGTGACAGAAATAAGTGCTTCATGGCAAATTTTAGCTATGATTTGAATAATCATATCCTCATACACATACTCAAGAAATTATGCCAAAGTGTGTCCATAATGACATCAAGAGCTTCATGCTTCTCAATTCTCTTTCTGTTTCATTGGGCGTGATGTCCTTCACTTCAGACAGCAAAATGTCTTGGACCACATCCTCCCCATCCCTCCACCCAAATCAGAGACTGCTCCCCAAGCTTCTGTTTACGTTGGGAGTGGCTTGTTGGGAGGCGCAGTTGCAGGGCTATAGTTCAAAGGGTGGGCATCGGGAGCTGTGCTGCTGCAGCATCAGCAGAAAATTCTCCCATGACTTTCTGAATCCCAGCCATGATTAGCTAGTATAATGTAGTGGCTGAGAGAGTAAGCTGTGAATCAGCAAATGGCTGGTTCCAATCTTAATTCATATTTGTCAGCTTCAGTTTACGATCTGCAATATGGGGATAATGACGCTAATTTACCTTACAGGGTTGTTTCAAGATTATTGAGTTCATGCTAACTGGGCAAAGAGGCACCCTTTTAACATGGTGATTCTCTTTATTTAGTGGGGGAGAGTAACTGGCCCTATCCACCCCCAGCATCAGTACTTCCAGTGACTGTTGCTAGTGTCTGTCATATGTTTATTTTTAGATTGTGAGCCCTTTAGGGACAGGGAGCCATCTTATCTTATTTTTATTTATTATTTCTCTATGTAAACTGCTTTGGAAACTTATGTTGAAAAGCGGTATATAAATATTTGCTGTTGTTGTTATGAATGTAGTTGTATGTCAAGTGTTTCGAACACTCTGAAGTATTATATATATATGGGTAGTAATAAATGAGAACTGCCCACAATTAATGTGAGGAAATGTTAGTATTTTACTAGACTGGATATATGTGTTTTCTACAACTGTTTGCCGTTTCCCTGATTAGCACACATTTACACACACACACACACACACACACACATTTTGATTTGCAGTAGTATATCTTATTAAGATACAACTTCAGTGTTTTCCCCTGTCATTTACATTTCACAGAAGCTCTTTTTCTGTCAATGAAGCATACATTAACATTCACAAACCATTTCGATGTTTGTAGGAGGGCAAAAGGGACTGGAAGGAGAAGCCAAAGGAAACAAGTATCCCATTCATAATTAAACTCTTGAACATATAGGAACAGTTTACCAGTGGTACCAAGTCTCTCTGTAGGCCAGACCGCATAAATATTTTCCATAAGCAAACAGCTAAATAATCAAGTTTCTTTTTTAAGAAAAGCCATTCCCTCGATACAATGAATGCACTTGGCTCTGTTTGAAAACCATCTGAAATTTTTACACTCTGTTCTTAGGCATTTCCATTTGGTGATCCCTGAAGAGGGTCTTGCTCAGTCACTATGGACTAATAAACATTTAGAAAACTTAAATTACTTAGATAGATTTAAGTATTTTACAAATATGGGCAGAGTGCATAAATACTTACCCAGCATAGAAAATATACCACCAAAAATCTGGCAGTGTTCCTATTTCCCAATTTGATGGAGATCTTTTTATTTTCTTGTAACATTTTGTTCCAGATGAAGCATCAGCTGCCTAAGATCAAAAGAGGAAAAAGGAATTGCCTAAGATGAAAATGTTTAATAAAAGTGAATATTATGCATCTCAAGTGGTTGGTCCATGACATGCCTTTAAACCCATTATTACCCACCCCCTCAAAGGCTTAAAGACTTTTCATCAATTTGCCTAACTTTCAATCCATCCATCAGTTAACTGAGCAATTAAAATACACGCTGCAAAGGAGACAAAGAATCCGTAAAGGCATACTGATGTATTGCAGCATGAGCTTTTGCGGGCAAGAATGTATGTTATCAGATGTTAACAGTTTAGCTGATACATTTAGCTGTTAATCTTTCTGGTCCAGTTGAACACGGATGTGAACACAGAACATGATGTGATCTGGGTCTACCCCATATACTTGAGTGTTATGAAAGGTTCTGCATGCCTAGTACCATAGGCGGAAGGGGGGGCAGCCTGGGCAGGTGCCCTAGGCACCACTGAGGAGGGGGTGCCACACCAGTTCCTGCCACCCCCACCCCATTGCCCACCTGCCCAGCCCCAGGGCCCCTCAGCCACGTGCCATCCTGCTTGCCTTACAAAGGGCAGAGCTCTTCTCTCCCTGCTGCCTCTCAGCTGATCGGAGGGTGGGCGGGGCTTCCAGAGAGGCCTCGGCTCCGAGTAGGCCTCCCTGAAGCCTGAACTCGGCAGGCCCCAGCAAGCCAGGAGGCAGGCAGGCAGAGAGAGAGAGAGAGAGAGAGCACTCTCTGCAGCAGACGACCCTCTGCTCAGACCATCCAGCACAGCTTTTGCAAGGTAGACTGTGAATTCCTTTTTGTGTTTACTGCCCCCACCCCGGGTATATAGGGATCTGCTTGCCATAGGGGGCGGGAGACTGAGAAGTCTCTGAATATTTAATTTAAAACAGATTGAAAAATTTGCTGGCTTTAAAAACAAAAACTATCTAAAAAGGCCTATAAGTAGCTTGTTTCATGGCAGAAAATTACAAAAACTTCTGGAACAAATATTCATTCATTCATTTATAAATGCACTTATGTTCAAGTTGTTTTGCAACCCAGAAGGTCTGAGTGAGAACTGTGAAGCATGTGTTGTGATTTTATTTTATTTTATTTTATTTTATTTTAATTGTGTGTGAACTGCTCTCCAGTAACTTGCAGGGACTTCAGGGTAAATCTGGCCAACATGTGAATGCAGTACCTCCATTCCAGAGGAGATGAACCTCCTGGAATCAAACTTTACTGAATTTGTTCAGAATTCTGAGAAAACAAACATAGGCTCACCCTGCATGGTTGAAAGTCTCCTTTGCTAATCTGCAGCGAGGGGGCCATTTTAATAATTAGTGTTGCTAGTGTGTTCTAGGCATTAAAAGTAGCACAAATATATAGTACTCAATGTATATCACTATATATTGTGAAGTGTGCGTGTGTGTATTCAGTGAAATGTATTTCCAGGCAGCATACTTATTTTGAAATATCAGACTTAAATCCTTGGGGGCCTGGGGTGTGTGGAGGCCCTGGACTTTGAGGGGCTGGTGGCCCATTTTGAAATCTCATCTTGGCCCATTCCAACCTTGCTATGCCGCTGGCGGTCACTACACATAGGTTTCTGCACAACACTTGCACAGAAGAAACTCCCATGTAGAAAATGTGTCTCTTGTAAATTGACCCTGAATTTTCCATCCATGACTGGGATATCTGAGAGTTAAAGTCAATAATAAAAGAACAGCACACTGCTTGTGACAGGAAGGGGCAAATTACAATGATTTCTTAGTTTGGCAGGGGCTGGTTTTGGCCCTGGCAGAACTTGGCTGTCTCCTCCTGTTGCAAATTCCTCTGTCTAGTGTGGCAAACTAATGTATCCTCTTCCTTCCTGATGTCAAAGTAAGCACTAGAATGGTGAATGCACATATATTCCATCACGAGCCAATAGTCATCACAAGACAAAGGATGGCAGGAATCATTCACTGGTTTATAGACAATACCACCCCACCACCCCACCACCTTCTTCTTCTTCTTCCCCTATTTTGCTAGTGGCTATTTGGGTAGGTGATCCTCTAGGACAAAGTCATGTTGTTGTTTTTTAAAGAATGAGAGGAGACAGAGAAAATGACACTTGGAATCCTCACATAACTCCTGACTGTTGTTCTAAGTCTTTTACAGAGATGGCTCATGTTCTCAGGTTTTGATCAAAAAACATGTCTAGATGTTACAGTGTTCCTTTTAACAGGGATTTCCAGATATTGTTGACTACAAGTCCCATCATTTCTGTTTGGACAGGGGCGCAATTTCAGTGTTTGCCCTAGGCGCTATTTTCCCTAGATATGCCTCTGCCTACTACTGCTGATGTTGATCTCCACCGCCCGTGGTGGCGCAGTGG
The DNA here is from genome assembly GCF_027244095.1 of Hemicordylus capensis. Taxonomy (NCBI): domain Eukaryota; kingdom Metazoa; phylum Chordata; class Lepidosauria; order Squamata; family Cordylidae; genus Hemicordylus; species Hemicordylus capensis. The sequence goes on from NC_069660.1 coordinate 123,090,738, forward strand.
TAAAACTGCCACCCTGTAACCAGAAGGTTGCAAGTTCGATCCTGACCAAGGGCTCAAGGTTGACTCAGCCTTCCATCCTTCCGAGGTCGGTAAAATGAGTACCCAGAATGTTGGGGGGCAATATGCTAAATCGTTGTAAACCGCTTAGAGAGCTTCCAGCTATAGAGCGGTATATAAATGTAAGTGCTATTGCTATTGCTATTAATCTAGCAAGCAAACACAATCCATACTTGACTTAAATCTACTGGGTGTGCTGTAGCCTGTTGCATCATGACAGCAGACCACATCCAACACTGGGGTAACACATGCAAAATTAAAGCATTGCCACATAAGCTTCTCTTCAGCAGCTTGTGTATTAAACATGGTACCTTCAATCTAGATAAGTTCCATTGCAAGAAAAACATGTCTTGAATTAGTCACCGCTTACTTGTTCCATTAATTTCAGAAGGACTTTGTTGCAACCATCTTTAGCTTGCCCATACAACAATGGAAGTATGAGCTTGTACACAACCTTTTGCCACCCCTGTAGTCTTCTGGATATGGACAATTGAATTGTGTCAGTTTAGCTCCTGTGCAAGGCAATAGAAAAAACAGTAACATGTAGGGTGCAATCTACCAAGCACAACCTCCATTATTTCAATGGTGTTTGTGCAGGACAGACAACCCGAAGGAAGTAGACAAAGTTCTTAAAATAAACCTGGAACTGTTCAACATCTCTTTACAGTGGATATCTTTTATTACAATCTGCATTTTAAAACTGTGGTATGTTAAATCAGTGTGCAATCTGTGAATTAGGGCTGTTTGTAGTGTCGGGCCTGAGAGACCTGTTGGGCCTGACTTGCCCTGTGTCAGGAATTGTCAGGTGGGGTTCTGACATGACAGCAGGGAGCTTCCAACAGAAACTCCATGGGGAATTCAACAGCTCTGTCAGACCCTCACCCCTTGCTATCTCCTTTTCCACTCCTTGTGATCGGGTGAAGGCAGGGGACAGGCTGTGGTGCTTTATCTTGGTTCTGGAGGTGCATTTTTTCCTGACACTGCAGCCATGACAGCAATGTCCGGGAAGAAGAAGAAAAAAATCTGTCCCAGAAGCAGCCATGCCACTCACCCGAACTAGAAGGAAAGTTAAAGAAAAGGGAGAGGGGACTCCCCTTTAAATCCAAAGCCATGGAAGACAGCTCCCTCTGTGTGTGTGTGCTCCATTAAGAGCAAAGATGAAGCCTGCTCCCTGCCCCCACCTGATCACAGATAAAAGAGGGGGAGGAGGATGGAAGAGGAAGAGAATGCAGCAAGTGGAGAGGGATCTACTCATCTGTTGGATCTCTGACCCAACCTGACCTGACAGTTGGGAGAAGCCGATGTGTCCCCTTCCACCAGTGCCACTTTTGGGTTTGGTCATAATCCAGCATTTTTGATGGTATACAGGCCTATTGTGAATGCATTCAGGCCTTTTCATTATCATAATGACTGTTGTAACATTATCACCACAACCAGCATATGATCCAATTCTTTCAGGGAATGCCTTGCATTAAACTCACTCCAAGAATGATTGCTATAGAATGCTTCCAAAAGGAGGATTGTCAAGTATGCTGATTTAGCAAGAATGATTCTTTGTAAGTCACAACAGCACTACGATGACCAAAGAGATCTTAAAAGCAGATCTGGATCTAGCAGGTTATTGCCGATGACATAGTCCAAGAAAGTGGCTTTTGCATAAACTGCCCTGATACCTAATCCCTCTTCCCTCAGGTACCTTTCTCTTCACCTCCAGCATAGCACTACTGTGACAGTGAGTTATTTGTGCTGCCTGTTCTTTGTAAACTCCAACTGAGAACCTGTGCAGTTGTCTCTGATGAGATGTGTGCAGATCAGGGCTATTATAGTTGGGAACCTGCTAAAAGCCACATTGTAGCTTAAGCACACACACCCGCCAAACACCCCTAGACCTGCTGCTCTTTGTTTTCACAAGTGCTACCTGCTTGCCTACCCACTCTCTTCCTCTGGCCCAGAACGATGAGGAATCAAATACTGGTGGCCAAAAGGAGCAGCAGCCGTGGCTGCTACTGCCTGCTTACCCATTGCCTCTCTGAGATCATTCACATAACTGAAAACTGAGTAAGACAAGTGTCCTTCCCAGATTTGGGAGCTGTGTGTGTTCCCAGTTTTCAGTTGTGTGGGGGCAAACAACTAGGTCGGAGGGGGATAAGTGATTGTGTAGAATCAAGGTATGAGGAAAGTTTTTCGTCCTACCTTGGTAAAATACTGGGTAGAAAGCTGGGTAGGACAGTGCTGTCCTACCCAACTTTTCCTCCTATATACAGTTGGAATCCTACCTCATCCTACCTAGTTGCTTGCTCCCACACAACCAAAAATTGGGAGTACACACAGCTCCCAAGCCTGGGCAGGACACTTGTCCTATCCAGTTTTTGGTTGTGTGAATGACCTCTCTGTGGCAAATGGGTAGGTGAGGAGGAGGAGCAGCTGTCAGCAATGGCAGTGAGGGCCCATGGAGGATGACTTGCCAAAAGACCCCACCACAACCTGGAGCTGGCACTGCTACAAATGCAGAAACCATTTGTCATCTTACTGCCAAAGGAGTGTAAAAGTTCCAGCTCAGATGTTACAAGTATGAAGAACAGGAAGGGCAGGTGAGGCATGCTTCCTTTCCTCGATATATTGTGAAACATCCAGAGTTTCCCATATTGGTAAATGTATTCATGTTTCTTTCTTGCTTATCCTAGCTTCTGACTTATGATCTAGAAACACAAAAGTGGAGGAACACGCTTTGCCTCTCATCCATGTTTGCTGCTTCATGCATTTGTGAAGCAGCAGACTCACATCATGCAAAGAAAGAAGGGGGTGTGTGGAACCTGAACTGAAAGCCACTGAGGTACCTCTCTAAAAAATGTAATGGACTGTACTGAAAGCCTAACTTTGACTGATGTGAGGTTTGGGACTTTATCCAGGTAAGAATTCATGCAGCAATGAGCACAGATAAGGCAGATGACCCAGAGTAGGGCCAAACTGTTTACCAGCAGATGTGTTTTTGAAAATCTTCCTTAACTGGTCATGGCAGCGGAAAATACCCTGCTGTTAAACGCATCTGCAATCCACTGCTCTCCCAATCCACCTACAAAAATTCTGACCTTTAAAGAAATGATGGAGAAGCTGGTGATTTTTTCCATGGCATTGAAGCTAAGTCTATTTCAGGCTCGAAGGCAATTGCAGCCCTTTTTGCTCCCTATTTCACATCACTTTTAAGTCTTGTTCTGGCCACTATGAACCCTTCAGCACTTCTCCCTGTGCAATCACTCGAGTCAAGATCTGTGATTTGTGATTTGCAGATGACATGTACATTGCTTGGCTGATGGCTGTTCAAGCAGTTTGCAAACCTAAGGCAATAAACTGCGGGGATGGAGTTGAAACATTCCATGCTTGCATTAAATTGCTATTCCCATGCAAACGAGAAAACATTCCCCCCACCCCCAATTGTGTCCAGGGAAAGGATCTGTTTTATATTTACAAGGTATTGACTATTTTAAATAGATACAGCCTATTTTTCCTTTGCAGCCCAAACCAAAACACATGGCTTAGAAGTAAATTCCATACATTTCACTACAATTTACACACTAGTAATTGTATGTAGGAGGATTACCCCCTTATATCACCTGCCACAGTGGAGAGTCTTGAACAGACTTTGCATCATGAAAGACATTATTCATTCATTTGGATATATAACTGACCCTATCTGAATAGACTCCACATTTGGTGACACACAACAAACACCTCACTGTGCTGATCCAGTGAATGTGATTTAGCACTTATGATGTGCCATGTCGTCTGCCACGACTACACCATTTATTTTAATGTCAGGAGATCCACCAGGCACATATCTTTCTGTGTGCACGGAGCTGCTTCCTACATTTGATTGACTGTGGAAGGAGTTCCATTACTCGATAATTTACATCATTCGGGATAAACCACTAAAAGACTTCCCTGATTATCCTTGAGCAGTGGCCAGTGGCCACAACATTATTGCCTAGAAATTCTTCCACCACTCACTGAAGATATTCGGACTTAGGAAAGGGAATTCTAACCCTGTAGATCAGTTGTCAAGTATGCCTCTCTGTGTGGTCTTGTGGTCACCATTTGCACTTGACACAGGGTGGTGCCACTAAGAGACATTCCACAGCTTATCATAGAGATTACACTGGGAAGGAAAGAGTTTCAGCACAGGTGTTGTGGCTTTATGTAAATGTATACACACAAACCTAGTTTCTGTATCCACTAAATGCAAATCCTTTAATCCTATCACAATGGGAATCTGTTACAGATAAAGCATTAAATTTTTTTAAAGTTATTTTTATTTTTCCTAAAACTTGCTACATTCTGCTAAAAAATAAAATCCTCTCTATCTTTTATCAATGAAAGGCAATCCCATAGTTTTTAGGCAATGGATGGGCAGTGCTGAAATGTTTGCTCATGCTTATTATTGAATGAAAACCAGCAACATGGATTTTTCCTAGTGTGGCATCATATATGTACAACTCTAATCCTCAGCTAATACTATCACCAATGGTAATAGTTACTGAGATTCAGGTTTTTTGGAGCACCAGAAACATAAAGAGGAATATTTCCAATAAGTTGAGCCGGGCGGGGGGTGGGGGGGGCTGAATCATGTATCAAATTAATCTTCAATTTTATAGTGTACTTCTAAGCTGATGTATTGTACAAATTCCTAACCCTGACAAAATGCAAGTCTCAAGATTAACAGAATGTATAATAAATGCCCCTCCTGTCATTACACATCAAAATAGTATTGCTAAATCAAGTGTACCTTTCATAAAGCTCAACATAGGGAGCTATGCACTTTACGTTTCGATAGAAAAATGTATGATTGACTAAAACATGTTCTCCATTTCTCTGGTTTAAATTGGGTTGCCTGAACAAAAAGAAAACCCACTGGGCAGCGTTCTTTTTTAAAGCAAAGAACTTAATATTTATTGAGATTTCATGTCCGTTTAATTATTAATACCAGTAGTGTTATAGTATTTCGACAAGGTTGGTGCTGTTGACCTTTTACCTGTTGTTGTTTTTCCCACAAACTACTTTTTTTTGCAAGCATGAAAGCCTGCACTTACCATTTATTTTGTGCAACAGAGTTAAAAAGACTTGTGGTTTAGCTCTCTACCACAAGGATGCCAATAAATGGCATTTAGAGGATCCACTGGTTTTAGTCTTAATTTGCTAGACCCAGGTATGCAAACGGGTATAATGGCTTAAAAGGGAAGGTGGGGGAGAAGGAAGGGGAAATGAAAGAGGACATTCCATTTCAGGTAAGGACTAGGGGTGGAACTGAAGGGGGATAAATTGGGTCCCAGCAGCTTAAGACCTTTTCTCTCTGAAGGGTCAATAATCAGCTTCTCATGTGCTAAAGTTTTCTACCACATGCTCTGTAGTATATACTGTAAACATGGTGTGATCCCCACCATGCATTCCAATGTGCAGTAAGGTTTGGGGAGCCCTATCAGATGGTAAGGCTTCTCAGCCGGGGAAGTCTCTTCCATGAGGAAAAGTGAGGTAGACACCTCAGGCAACAGATTAATGGGGCTCCAGCAAGTGTCATGATGTCCTTCTGCCCCCTGTATTTTTTTAAGTGTGGGGGGGCTGAGATCCCTTCAGATGCACAGTGGCCTTGAGTGGCCACATTCCCAACATTTACCAGTTGGTAAAATGCTCATCTGTATTAGTAATCCATGGCAGGTGATGTGACTTACCGGCTTTTTTGCTTTGGTTTTCAGATCTTAAGTTCAGGTTTCTATTTCATGTTTATTTATTATGAAACATTATATTAAAATTTGCAGTAATTATGAGGGGTTTTTTTAAACTGCTTGTGATGGTCTGATTTTTCCATAGGGCTAGAGGGAAAACAAACCAATCAAGAGGAGTCTTTTTAAAAAGCACTTTCAGACCTAATGGAGTACAAGAATGGTTGCAACTATACATTCAGCATTCACCTCATATCTTCAAAGCCTGGCTACTGCTGTTTCATTGCAAAATGGTGGGCAATAGGAGGACATTTGTGCTTTCTCCTTCCCACAACTTCCCACCTGCAACTGCCCCCCCCCCGCCACCAGCTACATGGTTTTTTTTAGAGAGAAATGGGTCTGGAACCCTGCTAAAAACAACTGGTATGTGTGTTTCTGGGAGGGACTTGTCGGGTGAAAACAGTGAATGAATGAGAAGTTAAGGACTCTTCCTTCCACTACAACTCTGATCCAAATCATACCCTCCAAGTCCTGCTTTGCAAATGAGAAATGGCCATTAAGACTGTAAATGAGCCAGAATGTGTAGTTCTACCCTGAAGCTTCAGAAAAGCAGCAGAAAATGTGTGCACATCCAAGGGCAGCTCCAGATGGGGGTGGAAAGGGGGGAGCAGCCCCTCAGACAAGTAGTTGCCACCCCTCCGGCCCCCCACTTTAGAAATGTAACATGTGGGACTTAGTTTCCCCACCCCCAGAAATGTGCTTTGCCCCTTCTGTGCCTCCCTTGACTTTTTCTTTCTTTCTGGTGCTGCCACGGAGCATATCCTGAAAAATTCAGGATATGGAAAGAGCTTGTACAGATTTTGCCAAATAATTGTATCCATCTTCAAAATGAGATTGTATTGGAATGGCAGTGTAAAAGAGCAGACCTCCTCACTTGCCTTTCATGAGATACCCTTTGAAACTGTTAGAGAGCTTGGAGGGGAGATTTCTTTATCTACTCCAGCTGCAGGGGAAGTGCACAGGTGAGAGCACTGCTAATTAATATAGTGTCTGGAGACATGGAGTTAAAGTTCTAAATAAAGTAGTTTATTTAGGAAATCCATCAGGGAGAGAGATAAGGCCTACATGCCTTTCTGCTAGCTACGTACAGGAAGAGTGTGTGGCAAAGCCAGCGACAAGCTAGCAGCACAATTAATGAGCTCCTGCCTTAAAACTGAACTTTCCCTCATTGGAGTTGAACTTCTCAAACAAGAATCACACAACTCTTAAACATGACAAATAAAGGCAAGAATTTTTTAAAAATAGGAACAGCCCAAATGACCAACCAGCCAAGACGGGGAAGCAAATGAGGACTGACTCCTTCCTTCCTTCCCACCAACAGAACCAGGAGTACAACCTTTACACTCTCTACTAAGAACAGATTTACAGTCTTGGGCATGGAGAACACTCCCTCACTCCCCAAGGAGTCTGCTACAATGGAGACTGCATTACACTAAGCATCTCCTTCGCTATCTAAGAACTCTGGCCCAGGAAACCCCCTGGAACAGAGAGACAGGAGAGCTAAGAGGGTCAGACGTCTCCCTCACCACCCCTGAGAATTGCTACCAGAATGCCTTGGCAATGCCTGCCTTTTAACAGCACAAACATTCAAATTTTGGAGCATCTAAACACAATAACAGAAAAGGAAGATAAGCTCAAGCATGCCTTTGATGTGTTTATAACATGAGACAACCATGGGGAGCTAAGGTGAATTAAACCCAGAAATCAGCATCCGGCAATGTCCAAGCAGCTCCCTCCTCAGCTCCAGATGGAATCTCTGTCAAAACTCCACATAAATCACACACAGGGCCACCAAAAACAACCCACTCATCAAAGACATCATGTGTACTTCAAACCTCCCCCAGAGATGTTTGAAATTCCAATGGATTACACCCATGTAGTGAGATGGTCATTTTGCAAGGCCATAATAAATTCCCTGAGTCTGCTTTTAAACTGTCACCCAAGATTTATAGACCTGGACTTGATCCAGTTTTTACCCAGTTGCCCAGAAGAGAATCCTGCTTACCTCTAATCATTCCACCCTTCCGCTTAAGCTCATTCGGATTGGTGGGGCGTGGAGATCTCTCTCATAATTACAACATAAGAAGTATCAGAGTGTTCAAGGATTGCACAATACAACCTCTAATAGCAGGGAGAATTAGAAACTAGGGATGTGCGTATCGTACAAAACATTTTGTGCACAAAACAGGCCATTTCAGCTGTTTTGTAGCCAAAACAAAACACCCAATGCTCAAAACAGAAAATTTTGTAGCCGAAACAAAACGTCCCTGTTTCGGATACAAAACGTTTTGTTGTTTCGGCTGTTTTGGAATTCCATTTTGCAATCACGAAAAGTCTTTCTCCTTCAGTCTCCATTTTGAGTTCTGACATCTGTTTGAATTTCCAGCCCTTCCAGCCCGCAGATTGGCCAGCGAAAGCATGGGCTGATCTGCTGGCAATTGCCTCCTTATTCCTTTTAAGGAAGTTTAAGGGTAAATTTTACCCTCATTGGCCAGTGGGGCAGTGTGCATTTACCCTCATTGGCCAATGGGGCAGTGTGCACACTGTGTGGGGCAGTGTGCATTTCATTGTTGTTGTCTCACGCTGTTGTGTGTAGCTCAATTGCATTTCTGGGGGCGGGGGTGGATGTGCATGACCTTTGGAAATCTGCCTGTTCTCCCCCCCCCCCCCAAGCTCTGCTGTTGTTGATGTGTGATGTTGAGATTATTTGGGGTGGATTTGGGGCAGAAAGGGGGCTTTGGGAGCAGAAGATTGGGCCAGGTGGTAGTGCCCCAATGGGTGCCTGCTGCCAACCAGATTCCAAAGGAATTAGGAAAAGGGCTGATTTTTAAAGCATTTCTGAAGTTTACATGTCTTTGGGGCAGATTTGGGGCAGAAAGGGGGCATGAGGGGAAAAACAGTGGGTTGGGTGGCAGTGCCCCAAGGGGTGCCTGCAACAACCCAGATTCCAAAGGAATAGGGCAAAGGGCTGATTTCTTAGGAATTGTTGAAGTTTATGTGTCTTTAAGGTTCCCCCCACCCAGGGAATAATAGAGGTTTCAGCAGACCCATATCTCTACCTGGGGGGCAGTGGGGTGGCCGGGAGTGAGTGGTGGTGTAGTGCACATAGGGTGCCAACCATGAATCCACTCTCATATGCTACCAGAGAATCTACACTCAAAACATCTCAGAAACAACAGAACCCAGTACCCCATGGGGGTGGTTGGCACCCTATGTGCTCTACACCACCACTCGCTCCTGGCCACCCTGGTGCCCCCACCCAAGTGCAGTTAAGGGGCAGGAATTATGGAGGTACATCATTCCCTATGGGAAAGAACTTTACAGACGTGTAAACTCCATTAAATCTTTAAAAGTCAGCCCTCTGCCCAATTCCTTTGAAATAATCCTGGCAGCTTCCTTGCCCCCACTGGGCACTACCACCCACTCTACTCTGCTATGGGCCACCCCTTTCCCCCCAACATGAAGCTATACTTTTTTCTGAAACCTCCATTCTTCCCTATGGGAAAAATCTTATACTTCAAAAATTCACCAAAAATCAGCACTTTGCCCAATTCCCCTGAAATTTGGGTGGTAGTTTCCACCCATTGGGCATTACCACCCCCCACCCACTAGTTTTTCCCTGGGGCCATTTTTTAAAATCCACAACATTTCGAATTCGGATTTTGCAGTTTCGAACAAAGAACAAAATTGGGGTGTTTCAGATTGGCTGATTTCAAACAAAGAACAAAATGGAGGTGTTTTGGATTTGGGCCAAAAACAAAACAGAAAAAAAACCAAAACGCACAACCCTATTAGAAACAAAACTTTTCCTCCTGCAAAAGACCTTGATGATTTTATTTTATTTATTTTTATTTATTTTTACACTTATATCCTGCTCTTCCTCTGAGAGCTCAGAGTGGTATACATGGTTATTTTCATCCTCACAACAACCCTTTCAGGTAGGTTAGGCTGAGAGATACATGACTGTCCCAGAGTCACCCAGTGAGTTTCATGGCTGAATGAGGATTCAAACTTGGGTCTTCCCGGTTCTAGCCCAACACTCTAATCACTACGCTATAATATCTCCAGAGAAATGGGCTTAGACTTCAATAAACAACATGCAAATGATTCTGCTGAACTCAACCAGACTCAGCAGATCAACCCTTTATGGCCTGGAGAGAGTGAAAGTCGTAAATCCATAGACTTAGGTCTTGCAGAACTCGGGGGGGGGGGAACTACTCATGGCTGTTCAAGCTCAAATGCAGCCCCTGAAAACACTCTTCTCCTGCTCAGATTCTGAACTCACAGACAGTGATTACAAAATGGTATATATCCTCTTCAGGCCACACCAGAAGGACTCAATAGCAAAACTGCCCTAACCAACCCAAGCACAAAGACTGCAACCTCACCCAGATCAAGGAGGAAACTGTCAGTTCACTTCTCTGACTTTAATTCTGACTCCAGCTCTGACTCAGAGGTCAGTAACAGCAAAATGGACTAATGAGCCCCCAACACGCACCAACACCAACCATCCTGAGGAATGGGGTTACCTCTGGCCTTGCCTGGTGCCAGCTTACAACACCTTCATGCATACTTCTTTTTGGTGCTGAAGAGCTCCAGGCAGACCATACAGAGACAGCATCTCCAAAGGAAGGGGTGCCTAGACCACTTGCAACACCTCAAGAGCTACAGATGACATATGCAAGCCCCAAGGATTTGAGGAATGGGGTCGCACACCCATAATCAACTTCACTGCCTAAATACAGCCACTCCAAAGATAGGGACCCTATATCACCTATTCAATCTCAAGAGCCCCAGTCACACCACGTATCCCCCAGGGGCCCTATGGAGTCATCTGCATGTCCACCTTCATCCTTGTTGCCACAAGAGTAGCAGCCGCCCAATGCACCCCCCGTGAGTTTCATCAGAACCACAAGAGCAGTGGCTGGCCAAGGTGCTCTCCGAAGAATTGTTGGAGCGGACCACACCACAAACCTCCTGAAAGATTTCTCGTTCTTTCTTTGTGGCCCTGTGCATTCAACCCACCACTCCTCAAGACACCCCATAGGGAACCTCAACACACATCCCTGAATGTAATCACAGACTGATATTCAAAAAGCCAGCATAAGGTCTCCCTCCTGACTTGGAATGTGGCAGTTTGGCACTCTAGCTGTAGGGCTGTCTCCTTTTTAGACTTCATCTCCAGATATGAACTCATAATGGTGCAGGAAACCAGGACATCCAAGGACTCAAACTCAATGGCTTCAGCTCATACTCATTGGGAACAGAAGCTGGTGTGGTAAGGGGCAGACCTAAAGGTTGATTGGGAGTGTCATTCTTTAACACCCTGCACGTAACATCAGTAAGACTCTCATTTAAGCAACATGTCATAGCTGTAACAATTCACTCAGGGCACTGTACCTTGCTAGTAATTAGCATCTACCTACTAATTAGGGGTGTGCAATTCGGATTTTCAATGTTTCAATTCGGATCCGAATTGAAACACCCCCAATTTGTTTTGTATCCGAATCTGGCCCATCCGAATCACCCCCGATTCGATTCGGATCTGAATTAATCTGAATCTGAATCGATTCAGATTAACAAAAGGGTCCTGGGGCCAAAAGAGTGGGGTGGGGTGGTAGTGCCTAATGGGTGGAAGCCACCACCCAAATTGCAGAGCGATTGGCCAAAGGGCTGGTTTTTGGTGAATTTTTGAAGTTTTAGTGTCTTTGGGGCAGATTGGGGGCATAACCTGGGATCTGGGCCAAAAGCGTGGGGTGGGGTGGTAGTTCCTAATGGGTGGAGGCTACCACCCCAATTGCAGAGTGATTGGGCAGAAGGCTGATTTTTGGTGAATTTCTGAAGTTTACACGTTTTTAAGGTTCCCCCCATTAGGTATAATGGAGGGTGTATCGCTTCATGTCGGGGGGAAAGGGGTGGCCTAGAGCGGTGTGGGGTTGGTGGTAGTGCAGGGTAGGGGCCAGGAAGCTACCTGAATTTTTTCAAAGGATTTGGGCAGAAGGCTGATTTTTGGTGATTTCATTTGTTGGAGTTTTGTTGCTTCTGAGGTGTTCTGAGTGTGGATCCTATGATAGCAAATGAGATTTTCAATGAGATACCATGAATCCACTCTCATTTGCTATCATAGAATCTACACTCAGAACACCTCAGAAACATCTGAACCCTGTACTTACCCCATGGGTTAGAAACCCATGGGGATGGTTGGCACCCTATGTGCAGTACACCACCACTCGCCCTGGGCCACCCCAGCACCCCCCAAGTGCACTTATGGGGCTGCTGAAAGCTCCATTACACCTTATGAGGAAAATTTTTAAAGATGCGTAGACTTCAGAAATTCACTAAAAATCAGCCCTCTGCCCAAATCCTTTGAAAAAAATCTGGTAGCTTCCTTGCCCCTATCTTGCACTACCACCAACCCCACACTGCTCTGGGCCACCCCTTTCCCCCTGACATGAAGCGATACACCCTCCATTATACCTAATGGGGAAAAACCTTAAAGACGCATAAACCTCAACAATTCACCAAAAATCAGCCCTTTGCCCAATCACTCTGCAATTGGGGTGGTAGCCTCCACCCATTAGGCACTACCACCCTACCCCACTCTTCTGCCCCAGATCCCACATTATGCCCCCAATCTGCCCCAAAGACACTAAAACTTCAGAAATTCACCAAAAATCAGCCCTCTGCCCAATCCCTCTGCAGTTGGGGTGGTAGCCTCCACCCATTAGGCATTACCAACTCTTTTGGCCCTGGGACCCGAAATTCGAGTAGACATCACATCAGATCTTTTTGCATTGAAGTCCATTGGAGGCAAAAAGGCGGGAAATTCAAATTGATGTCATTGCTCAAAATGGAGGGGGAAGAAGAAGGCATTTATCGGCCACAAAATGGAGGGCCAAAACAACAGATAATTCAGAGCCGAAACGGGGGGGGGGTGTTTTGTTGCGGTTCTGAAACATTTCGGGGGGCGAAATTTGTGATTCGATTCGGATCCGAATCACCCAAAATTGGCCGTTTGGGGTTCAGATCATTCTGTACCCAAAACGTTTCACACATCCCTACTACTAATTAGGTAGATTAGCTGAGGTGGAAATCCCTGGTCAGGAAACTGTTGTCTGGTCTGGAAAGCTGCCTAACTGACCTTCTCTCTACCTTCCCCAATGTGTATGCAGCAGTAGGTGGTGATCTTAATGCCAGACTAGGCCCTGACAATGATACTCTATATGCCCACTATCAATGCTACAAGCCTAACCCGGAAGTAGATATCCTCCCCTTCACATGCAACACGAAGGACAGGAAGCCAAACTCTGAAGGACTGCTGGCCCAAATGGCTAATGGCTCTATATCCCAAATGGATCCCTAGAAAATAACCGCCTCACCAGATTTAACTTCTGGGCTAGGATGAGTGTCATCAGTTATGAAGCAGTCTCTGGAAACCTACTCCAATTCACAGACTGCTATAAAGTAACCCCCCAATTTGATAGTCAGTCCCCAACTTTCCAGTCTCCCAGCACCTAAAACTTTGTTCAGCAGCCCCATGCTGAAGCTCTAAACCAACTACAAATTCTACCAGCGGGAAGAGGCTGCCACATCAAATGGTCTCCCCAGCTGGACAAAGTAATAACAGAACAACTCACCTCAGAACATTTCCAATGCATCCACCTTTCCCTGCTCTCAGCAGAACCCTCCAACTCAATCCTAGAGAGCTACATCAACCTAGTGCAGGCATTACAAAAGCACCTAACTAAAAAATAAATAAATCCTTGCCTCAAATGGCACCTGCACCACTCCAAATCATGGTTTGATTCTGAATGTGCTAAAGCAAACAAAAAGAAGAGGCTCTCTGCCAACTGCAACACTTGCAGAAGAGGCAATACAAACAACTTCTGAAACACAAGAAAAGAGACACCATGAAAGACATTTGGTCATGTCTCATCCACACTGTCAGAACCAATGATTCGGCCATATTCTGGTGCATCACAGCGGATCACCCCAGCAATGACCTGACACATCTGGACAGCTGCATCTCACCAGAAGTCAAGGAAAGACACTTTAGCAAACTGTACAGAGATGAAGTAGGGGGCCACAGTTGCCCTTGGAACAACATAGAGGACCTGCCTGCTTGGCCACTGGTGTCATCTGCTGAGGTCAAGGATCTGATCTCTCAACTAAGACCTGGGAAGGCTCCTGGTGATGCTCTAATCCCTTCTAAACTAAACAATTTTTTCAGCATTGTGGGATCCCATTCTGGCCTCGTTGTTTACATTTACTGATAAACATGATTGTATCCCTAGAGACTGGGGGCTAGCAGTTATTATTCCCCTCTTCAAAAGAGGTAGGAGAGATGACCCAGCAAATGATAGACCCATCAGCCTGCTCAGCACAGTCAGCAAGCTCTATGCCAGTCACCTGCACTGGAAACTAAGAGACTGGTTGGAACAAGAATATCTCTTAGTGGAGGAGCAGGCTGGATTCAGGGAGGGACAATCCACCATTGATCAGTGCCTAGTACTACAGCATCTAATGGAGAAATACTCCACCCACAACACAATCTTCCTGTATGCTGCCTTCATAGACCTCAAGTCTGCATTTGATTCCATCTCGCAAGCCAAGCTGTAGGACAAACTAGAAGCCTCTTCAATCAACCGGTGCCTGCTATGTGTCATCCATAACCTTCATGACAGCACATCCCTGAAAGTAAGATGCAACCCCCAAGGTCATCTGTCAAGTGTCATCCCTACCTGTAAGGGCATCAAACAAGGTTGTATATTCCACTACTACATAAACACCATATTGGGCCACTTAAACAACCTGGACTTTCATCCCCACCAAGCTTTCATTCCCCCCAAGCTGGCATAGAAACACATCTCCATTCTGTTTTATGCAGCCAACGCAACAATTCTCTCCAGGACCCCGCTGTGGAACTTAGAAGAGCACTGAGGACCCTTGTTCAGTACTGTAATGAAGACCATCTGGAAATAAATAGGGATGTGCACGAAACCGCAGAGCTGCGGTCCGGGACAGGTGTGTGGGGCCCTTTAAGGGTGGGGGAGGGTGTACTTACCCCCCCCCGCCGCGTTTCCCACGCTGGCGCATTTGTTTGGAAAAGCTTTTGGGGTGGCAGGATACCTCCCTGCTGCCCCTTCCCCCAGTCGTCTGCAAAAGGCTTCAAAAAGCTTTTTGTGCGTGCGCACGTCGCGTCTCTGCAACATGTGTGTGCACGTGACACAGAGACGTGACGTGCATGCGCAATGTGCGCACGCGCAAAATACTTTTTGAAGCCTTTTGCCAACAACTGGGGGAAGGGGCAGCAGGGAGGTATCCTGCCACCCCAAAAGCTTTTCCAAACAAATACACCGGCGGGGGAAACACGGCGGGGGTGTGTGTGTAAGTACACCCTCCCCCGCCCTTAAAGGGCCCCCACACCTATGCCAGACTGCCGAACCGCCCTCATGTCTGGACCGGTCTGGAGGCCTTCAGAATGGCCTCCGGTCCGGTCCGGGCTCATCCCTAGAAATAAACAGAAAACCAAAATCACGGCCTTTGCCAGGAAACCAAGCACACACTCCTGGCACATAAATGGGAATACAATCAAGTAGGGATGTGTGAGCTGACTCTATTTGAACTGCTGTTTGAATCAAACCAGCCTGGTTCGGGCAGTCTGAGTTCTAACCAGACCGCCCACCCCCAATGGGGGTGCCAGTCTGATTTCCAAATGGACTGGCCCTCAGTTCTAAGAACTGGCTCACAGACTGGTTTGGGCATACTTGTAAGGGGGAATTATTATTATTATTATTATTATTATTATTATTATTATTATTATTTCAATTTCTATACTGCCCTTCCAAAAATGGCTCAGGGCTGTTTACACAGAGAATAAATAAATAAGATGGTTCCCTGTCCCCAAAGGGCTCACATTTAAATGTGAATCTGGTGAGGATTCCTCTTTACAAGTACAGAGGGATTCCCTAACTTAAGGTGGTGGTGGTGGTGGTAGAAAAATTACTTTTTATTTTAAGCTTGAGGTGGCAGAGAACCCCTGGAGGTGGCAGGGGGCAGCAGCGGGGGCTCCTCCAAACTCCCTGCTGGCCTCTCGAATAACTGCCCAGGCCAACTGCATCCTGGTTCAGAACTCTGTGCATCTGCAGGGGCCATTTTCATGACCTTTGCACATGTGCAGAGGCCACTTGCATCACCACTTACTCTTCTGCTCAGAATTCCTACTGCTGCAGCTATGTCTAGCCTTGTGATTGTTGCTATGTAGAGAAGTTTCCCAATTGCTCTTCTATATAGACTGTTTTCTGGCAATGGCTCACTATCCTGATCTTGCTTCAGGAAGTTTGGTGTACTTGCCTCATTGACTTCTGAAAGTCTCAGCCATTCTAGGAGATTGCTTATCTTCTGCTTCTGATTGAAAAGTTAACTTCCATCCTCTTCTCTTTCTATTTGAATACCAAGATCACAGGAAATTCTTCCTCGTTCTTTCACTTCTACTTCTTTGCTTAGGTGCTCCACAATCTCATGACATGAAATTTGCTTTTCATAGCAAATGATCAAGTCATCCATATAAACCAAGATGTAAGTCTATCTGTCATTTCTGAATCTTGTATACAGGCAGGGGTCAGCCTTTCCTTGTGTTAGCCCCTCCTTGAGTAATATCGGGTTCAACTTCTCATTCCATGCTCTAGCAGCTTGCTTCAAGCCATAGATGCTTTTCTAGAGTTTGCATACAAGCCTGTCTTTCAAGCGTTCTTCAAATCCTGGTTGCTGCACCATATAGTTTAATTACATTTAATTGTTGTTTTAAAATGTTTTTAAATTGTTACTTGTTATGTTGTTTTTTAATTTGTTTTAGCTCTTTACTGTTTTAGTGGTTTGTTTTAATTGGAAACTGCCCTGAGCCATTTTGGAAGGGCGGTATATAAATCAAATAAATAAATAATAATAAATAAAATAATATAGGTGTCTTCCTCTCTTTCTCCATGCAGAAATGCAATTTTCAGACCTAGGTGATCAATTTGCATCTTTCTTGCTGCTGATAACCTGAGAAGTGTTCTTAATGAAGTATGCTTCATGACAGGTGCAAATGTCTCATCATAGTCTTCACCATACTTTTGAGAGTATCCCTTGGCTACTAGTCTGGCTTTGTATTTGGTTTTGAAGACCCATTTGCATCCTACTGACTTTCTTCCAGCGGGTAGTTCTACAAGTTTCCAAGCTTTATTTTTGTGTAGAGATTCTATCTGCAGCTTGTCTCGAATTTTTAGCTTCACATGTTGACAGTCTTTCAATATCTTTCCATGTTCAGGGATCCTGGGTCTCTTCCATTCTGGCCGTGTAGGAGAGTCTCCTGGGTGGAACCCCTTTGTTGGATCTTTGTAAGCATCTCGCTTCTGGCTCAGCTTCTGCTTCCCCTTCTGGTTCTGGTTCTCTGATGAGCTCCAGGCTTATGGAAATTTCTTCTTCTCTTGGTTCTTTTCCATCTGGATCTATGGTCCAGTTTCTGGCACTTCATTTGTGGTTGGCCTTTGTCTTTCATTGAAGAATACTTTGATGTGTATTCTCACTGTCCCAGTGGCCACATCAATGATTCTGAATCCTTTTCCTCCTAGTGTATATCCAGAGAGTATTCCTTCTTCACATCTGCAGTTCAGTATATTTCTTTTCTCTTTAGGAACATATGTATATGATTTTCATCCAAACACTCTGATATAAGTTGGATTTGTTTCCATGCTGTTCTGTAGGTAATTGGCAATCATGACTACTTCTCCCCAAAATTTGCTTGCCAACCTTGCATCCTGCAACATGCACCCTGTCATCTCTAATGGAGAACAGTTCTTTCTTTCTGCTACACCATTCCGTTGTGGGGTGCAAGGCACTGTTCATTCATGTTCAGTGCCTTGTTCCTTTAGATAATTGGCCATTTCCTTTGGCCATTTCTCAGTCTTTGAGGTTTTCTGCCAAACTTATTGCTCACTATTGCAATATATTCCTTAAATTTCTCCAGAACTTGGCTTTCCTCTTTTAGCATATAAGTAAAAGTGAATCTGGAGTAGTCATCAAGCAGCATCAAAAAATATCTGTTTCCTCCTGATGGTTCAACTTGCATTTGGCCCACAGATATCCCTATGAATCAACTGTAGGGGGCGCTGTGATTCTCTTGCTGTGTTCTGGTGTAAGCTTTTACTGATTCCTTTGCTTTTCAAACAGCAGAAACATCATGAGTCATTATTTTTGTGGGGCTGAACTCTCAAGCCTCTTGCTAAATCCCCCTTCTCAAGCTGAGAAATTTCTTTAACTTCTCTATGTCCGAATTTTCCATGCCACAATTTTCCACACTGTTTATGCAAACATTCTTTTGCAACATACCACCGGACTCCAAAGACTCTAGGTGGTTCTGATACATTCTACCATCATGTATCTCTCTCCCTCTTCCTCCCTCCTGGCCTGTAATGTGATGAGGAAAGTTTGTCTTGTGTGTCTCCAGGGCCATAGCTACTGCTTGCCTTCTTCTGATGTGATCTGTTTAATCTCCTGTAGTGTGGGAAATTATGTTCAAAGTCTCTGTGATCCTCTGTCCATGGTAAGTTATGCAAGTAGTGGCAAGTACATGCCATAAGGTCTTGAGATTATATCTGTAATGTGTTACTGCAGGCTGTTGATCAAGAGAGTCTGAAAGAAAAACATTATTTTCAGGTGTGAAAAACCATCACCTTTATCAAATAATTTCTCTTGCATTTCTCCCAAGACATTGTAGCCTTTTGAAACTCGGGAGGTTAAGGTTCAAGCATGGAGACTGAAATTTTAGTTCAGACCATTTTGATTTTGCTTATTAAGAGTGCTATTGTTAAAAAATATTAAAGGAATCACAATGCAGTGGTCCTTTTGTCAGGTTTGTGTAACACGTTGTAAGGCTTTTAAAAAATGTGTATTCTGGGCTTTTCATTGTGCTTGCCTTTTAAAACCTTGCCCTCACTCTACTGAGCACTTTATATGCAGACTGGCACCGCTGCCATGTAATTTATCTGACACATATTATGGATTTTATATTATTACACAAAGCAACTTACATTACAAACTAAAAAGCACATAACTAAAAGTGTATACTTAAGGATGGCATGGATAATGTTCAAGATAGATCTGGGACATCATCAGCCGGTTATCTCAAGCAAACAATGAACCAGTATAACATACTTTGACTGACTAATTGATCAATGCATTTTACTTATTTATTTAAAACATGCATCACCCCTTTCTATCCCATCAAAGGGACTATCAAAGCAACTAACAACTTGTAGTAAAAATAATTTCTTAGAGAAAACAGTAATTTAAAATGTTTGAAAAGGGGAACAAAGATATACACAGAAACCCAGAGCAATAAAACAGCCTTTGGAGCATTAGAGAACTGTTCAAATCAATCGATTTATGATATTCCTATCCTTCCTTTCTAAAGGAGGGGGGGTTCCAATTTTTTTAAATATAAAAAAATGTAAAACATCATTAAAAATTTAAGGTGCAGAAGTACCATATAAGCAAGAATAAAATAACACAGCAGTAGGAAAACAACCAGAAGCAATCATTAAAAGCATATGCAAATAAAACCTCTTCATCTGGCACCTAAAACTCAACAAACCCCAGGCAAAGATCCCTGGAGAGAGTGTTTTACAACCAGGATGCCGCTACAAAAAGGCTGCCCTGTCCATAATAGCTATTCACCTATGCACTGGATGCTGCTAGTCAGTCATCCTCTGTGTGCCTTCTTGGTACTAAGCTACCAGCTCCAATGCCTTTGCAAATACCATGTGATACCCTCTCCCAAGGTTACTGCACCCCCCTCCTTCTACAACTTCTACACATATCTATATCCCGCTTTTCAACAAAAGTTCCCAAAGAGGTTTACATACAGAAGTAAATAATAAATACATAAGATGGATGCATGTAATCCTCCATCCTCCATGCAGTCATTGCAGTGGCAGCTGGTGTGGGCGCCACCAGGAGGGGGGCACATTTAAGTGTAAATTAGCAGGTGCTTACCTCTCATGCCGCTACACCTGAAAGCTCTTCCCAGCAGCAGTGCACCGCCCAGCACCCGCTGCGGCATAGTATCGGTTCCACCACTCAGCTGGCGGAGGCCATTTGCGTGGCCAGCTAATGGGCTTCACGCATGTGTGGAGGCCAGCTGAGTGGTGGAGTCAATCCTCCACCACAACAGCTGCTGGGCAGTGCACTGCTGCTGGGAAGAGCTTTCAAGTGTGGTGGTACAGGAGGTAAGCTCATTTACCCTTAAAAGTGGCTTCCACTGCTCCCCTGGTGGCACTCACACCAGCCGCCACTGAGTCATAAATGTTAGAAATCTCCTGCAAACTGCCTCATGAGCTGCTGGTGGTAGTAAAATATACCTTGGGCCTCCAAAACCAGTGTTTGGAGAATACAATAACTTTTAATAATGCAAGATGTTAACCACCTTTTAAATAATTTATTAATTCTATCTATCTATCTATCTATCTATCTATCTATCTATCTACCTATCTATCTAACTTGTATACTGCCCCAAACTTTCATCTCTGGGTGGTTTACAATAACATAAAACCAGTTAAAACATATACAAAAACTTAAAAACACTTTAACAATTTTAAAATAACCAGAAATTAAAGCCCAAAAATATTAGGAAGCAGAAAAAGCTTGGGCGAAAAGATGGGTTTTCAGGTGTTTTTTTTAAATTGCCAGAGATGGGGAGGATCATATCTCAGCAGGGAGTGCATTCCACGATCTTGGGACAGTGACCAAGAAGGCCCGCCTCTGTGTAGCCACCAAATGAGTTGGTGGTAACTGGAGATGGACCTCCTCAGATGACCTCAATGGGCGGTGGGGCTTGTAATGAAGAAGATGCTTTCTTAAATACTCAGGGCCTAAGCTGTTTAGGGCTTTGTAAGTTATAACTAGCACTTTGTATTTTGTCCAGAAACCTATTGGCAGCCAGTGTAACTTCATCAGTAAAGGAGTAACATGGTCTCTCCGAGATGACCCAGAGACCAGCCTGGCTGCCGTGTTCTGAATCAACTGAAGTATCCAGACTACGTACAAAGGCAGCCCCACATAGAGTGCATTATAAAAAAATTAAGTCTGGAGGTTACCAACAGATGTACCACAGTTTTGAGGTCATTGATCTTGAGAAACGGGCACAGCTGGCGTATCAGTCGGAGCTGATAGAAAGCACCCCTGGCCACCGCCTCAACCTGAGAAACCAGGGAGAGGTGTGAATCCAGAAGTACTCCCAGACTGAGAACCTGTTCCTTTTGGGGAAGTGTGACCCCATCTAGAACAGGCAGATCAAAATCGTCTCTAGAGTTCTGACCCTGCACAATAAGTACCTCCGTCTTATCTGGATTCAGCTTCAGTTTATTCTCCCTCTTCTAGCCCATTACTGCTTCCAGGCAGGCATTTAGGGAGGATATGCCAACTCCTGAAGAAATTGACGTGGAGAAGTAGATCTGGGTGTCATCAGCATACTGGTAACTCCCAGCTCCAAATCCCCGGATGATCTTTCCCAGCAGTTTCATGTAGATTTTAAAAAGCATTGGAGAAAGTACGGAGCTTTGAGGGACACCATACTTAAGCTCAGATTTCGAAGAGCAACTATCTCCAATCGACACCATCTGGAATCTATCCAAAAGGTTGGAGCGGAACCACTGTAAAACAGTGCCTCCCACCCCCAACCCCCTCAGACGTTCCAGAAGAATACTATGGTCGATAGTATCGAAAGCTGCTGAGATGTCCAAAAGGACCAGCAGAGTCACACTTCCTCTGTCAATTGCTAATTGGAGATCATCCATCAGGCCGACCAAGGCAGTCTCCACCCCATAGCCTGCCCGAAAACCAGTTTGAAAACCAGGTCTAGATCATCAGTTTCCTCCAAGACCGCTTGGAGCTGAGAGGCCACCACCCTCTCAATTACCTTGCCCAGCCATGGGAGGTTGGAAACAGGCCTATAGACAAGGAGGCATCCTGCCCTCCCTCAGAGAATTTTAAATTTCAGTGAAAGCGATACCTCTGAACATCACAGGCATGGAACAATCTGTCCTAGGCAACACTAACAAACATTGATAATACACTGAAAATAATGATAACAAAATATATAATATGCAAATAATTACAGCAAAACTCACCATCTCTGTATACATCTTTGGCAGGGAATTTGATTACCAGCTCAGACTAAAACACATTTACTTAATTTGTGGCATGAAACTTATTTCCTGGTTAATAAGCTTAGGACTGCAGCTTGCCTCTGGAATGTAAGCATATGTGCCAGCTGTTGTGATCCTATCTTGTTGATATTAAGAAATAATATCTGTGGCTGACATCCAACGCAGCATTAGGAGGGTTGAGCAGGAACTGTACCCTTGCAGTGAGAACTGTTCCAAGCTCAGCTGGAGGATTATTGAGCAGCAGAGTGTGCAGGAGGGGGTAAGGGGGTAATTTCACTGACCCCCCCCAAAAAAAGTACTCTTTGGTTTCCAGGGATATGTCTGAGGACTGTGTGACGTTCAGGTACATATTCCTGGAGGCCAAAAGTACTTTTGGAGAGAGGATAGAACAGTGAACATCCTCCTTGCATGCTCTGCTGCTTTGGCTGAGCTTGGAGCAGCTTTTGGTGTGAGGCTGCACCTCCTGCTCAGCCCTCCTAATGCTGCCCTGGATGTTAGCCAATGATTGTAATTGCAAGTGCAGGATAGAAATAAGATGGGGATAAATTGTTTTGAAGAGTCTCAGGTAATTATGGGAGAAGCAGAGAAAATACACTGATGATGATCCAGCCCACAATGAAGGAATCTGAAGCTATTGTTTCGGACAACAGATTGTGGAGGGGCCTATTCAGTCTTCATGTGCATCCTTTTTAAAATGAGCTCTAATTTGGGGTGGAGAGGGGCAGTACTATTGACTGTTTTGCTTCAAATGTGAAAATGTCTAAGAGCCACATTGACTTACCAGCCTTATTTTAGAAATTAAGCAGTTCCCACTTGCTCTCAGGATATAGAAGGCCTTACCTGTGGAAATGATTTTTAAAATATTGATAGCTGTTATTTGTCGATGAGCCCTTTGTTTCTGTTAGCCAGTAATTGACGAGTGGACAGTAAGAATCGAGGATAACTCAACAGCAGATGACAAGCAAGTAAATGAAAAGAACTGAAATATGACAATGGTCACCCTGCCATTTACTGCCAACAAGAGGCAGCTACAAGAAAAGAATCTCAAACAGGTTCTGCAATGCCCATGAAATGCATAAAGTCTCACAATGACCAATTTATTATTTTTACCCTGTCCAGTGACATGGAAGGGTTCATCAGGGATCCACCAGCCTCATTTCTGAATACAGTCTGGCTGCAACATGTGAAATAATTGAGCTGGCCAGAATTTACAGCACTTGCTGGAGTTTCCTTTCTTTGGGGGTGTGGGGGTGGTTCATGAAATGCAGCGATAAGAAATATCACAGGAGCATGAGACTGTTCTTACTTGCCCGTTCTTCTTCTTTTTTTTAAATGTGTTTTTATGCGAGTGGTTCATGCCATCATTAATGTTGAGCTTTTGGAGTGTGGTCCAACTTTTCACATGAAGCTGTCTTCTGTGGTTAGCCATAATCTTTAAAAGTGAAAACTGCAGAATGATCAGGTTTCCAGCCTCCCTCTCCCTCTCCCTCCCTCTGCCCCAACACCCAGTCCCGGACATAGCATGAAACCTCAGGTAGATGAACCTGTGGTTAATCTATGAGCCCAGGAATCATCCCACAGATGATTATTGGGCCATGGTCTTGCATCCTCTGGCTTGTGGGCAGAGGGGCCCCTCCCTCTTCCTGGTCCATTGGGGCTGCATCCCAGGAAGCTCCATAATGTCACATCACCAGGCTGTGGGCACGGCATCAGGATGTCGGTAGAGCAGCAAGCATTGGCCACAATCTTCAAGGGGTGTGCCAAGTGCAAGTGTGCCTTTCCATCACTGATTGGCTGCCCTCAGCAAGGAAAGGGCATTTAAACACATTCTTCACACCATTTGCACCACGGCTCTTACAAGGACCCCACAGCCATACTATCTTGCACAAGCACAACTACTGGTATGCGGTGGGGGGATGCAACTTTTTGTGTTACTCTGGAAATGGGTGCTGATGATTTCCTAGGAGGGAATATGTATATGAGGGCAGGCAAAGGATCCTGGAGTTTGGTCCACTGTGAGAAAGGATTATCTTGGACTCACAGACCTGGGCCAAGAAGTCCAGGAAGCCCCAACACACTCCTGCCCCTGTGTTGGCTTGCCGGCTGGGGATTAGTCCTCTCTTGAGAGGGGCAGTCTACTGGGCAGGGCCAGAGGCTCCATGAGCTTCGGGTCTCCATTGGACAGCACTCTCATGAGGTAGGACATCCAACTCTAGGGGGCACCACTGATGTGGACCCCAGTATCTCTGATAAACAATAGAATTCACACTCCGGTCCTTCCCCTCTCCTCTCAAGCCTTCTAGACTCCCACAGAGTCCAGTCCGCTCCATGTACATGAGTGGGGCCCCTACCTCTGGCCACCACTGATGCTTCTCTGCTGCTACTGCTGCCTCCACTGCAGCCTCCTCTAAAGATATGGAGGCTGCTTTCTCTCTCCACCCCACCTTTAGCATAAGTGTTAGGGATGCCCTCTTTACTAGTAAAGGGAAATGCTCAAGGAAATCCTAAGTCGGCCTGCAAACCAGTTTGGTCCAGTTCAATGGCTGAACCAGACTGGACCTGGTTCAGCCGAGCCTGAAGCAGGTCTAGGCTGGGTTGGTTCAAATCTGGTCCGGACGTGAACCAAACTGGCCAAACCAGTTCCGTGCACATCCCCTATCGGTCTGGGATTGCAGCATATGTAGATTGGCCACTATGGGGCATCCCAGGGCAGGTCACCCACCAATTAGAGTAATCCTTGGCAAGCCAGGTGACTGTGTGAGTGTGGGTGGGGGGGCAGACATGGAGAAGACCATACTATTGTGGGGAAGACCAGACTGTCAGAGGGAGTGCGTGGACTCCTGCTTTGCAGTAGTCACCAGGGCTGGGAAAGGTATTTCTGAGGTACCCTTCCCTGGGGTTTGCAGGAATCCAGCAACAGGGCTAGGCAGCAACAGCCTTCCAGCTCACATGACAGTCACACTTGCCTCTCAAGCCTCTCATAGGAACATAGGAAGCTGCCATATACTGAGTCCGACCATTGGTCTATCTAGCTCAGTATTGTCTTCACAGACTGGCAGCGGCTTCTCCAAGGTTGCAGGCAGGAATTTCTCTCAGTCCTATATTGGAGATGCCAGGGAAGGAACTTAGAACCTTCTGATCTTCCCAGAGCGGCTTCATTCCCTGAGGGGAATCTCTTACAGTGCTCACACTTCTAGTCTCCCATTCACATGCAACCAGGGTAGACCCTGCTTAGCTAAGGGGACAAGTCATGCTTGCTACCACAAGACCAGCTCTCCCTGTAACCAATATCTATGTGTAACCGAGGAAAGTTCTTCTCATGAGGTATGGCTGAGACCGCATGCACACACCCAAGGGGGAAGGGTTTGGGCCACCCTTCCCCTACAAAAGTGTACAAAAAATAGAACAGAACCACTTATGAATTCTAGGGGCTATCTTTTCACCCAAACTTCGGGTTCTCCCATTGAGACTTTGATTTGGTACTGCACAGTACCACACCAGTCTGGGGCACCTCCAAGCCAGGGGGCCAAGGCTGAGCATTTGGATACACATACATATACGTGCAGTGTTTAGGGGAGCACAGTTGGTGGGAGCAGCACCATCCACAGGAACCTTTAGAGGCACTGACAAGACATCCATGGAATTAAATGCCCTGCTGACTGACCACACTCCACACACAACACCTTAGAAAGGATGCTTTGCTGGGCAGCCATACTTGATCAGGTGTGCTATTAATGAAAAGGTTCCTTGTGCATTTTCCCCACTCCCCTTCCCCAGATACATACAGGAGATTTGTGGGGATATGTGTTGTCTCTTTCTTTATATGACTGCACAACAGGAAGGTTTCCAGGGACTGGGTTTCTGCATGGGGTTGGCAGACATAGGTATTTCTGCCAAGCAATGTGGTATCACTCCCCGGCATATGTGATCTTTGTTGGGAAACAACCAAGTTGCCCAGTTCCTGGTGTCATGAGGGCTCCATGTGTTTGTGTACACAGTTCTGCAGCCCTTTATTTCTGAAGACTTCTCCTGCTGTGCCTGCCTTGCCATCTCATCCTTTTTGTGCAGATTGATAAGACACAGTGGAAAGTGGGCTTTCCCCGATGTGGTTTTCTTGGGGTCAAAAACAAGTTGGTTGGGTGCTTAAACCACAGTTTCACATTTTTGGATGACCACCAAACCAGACCTCTGGCATGGTTGCCTCTGGTTTGGCATTATGTCTAATGGCAGCCCCTCTATCTGCTTTATCTTTGACTCTTCTCTTCCCAGCCTGAGTCCCATAAGGTTTTTTAGCTGGGCTTGTCTTGTTGTGTGGGGTCTTTGTTGGGCTGTAATTTATTTTGCTTAATTATTTATGGATAAATTATGTATATTAGTTGCACTTAACTAAGTGAGGAAAAGTTACAGTGGAAAGCAGTGGGTTTGTTTGTTTGTTTTGTTTTATCTTAAAAGATATCCTTTATTGGCTTAAGGGCAGGATAATTCAGGTACCCTTCAACCCTTTGCATGCTGATTCAGAGGGCAAGATACAATCCGAATACACAACAGTACAGTAACAATAACAAAAGAAACAGATTGATCAGACTATCTTCTTTCCACATAAACATGGAACCTCTGTAGCTCTTGTTCCTATGAAACAATCTTGATTGTTGCTGGCTATATTCTCTAATTGTCCTGGTTCCATCTTCGTGGGATTCTGAACTCAGCATTTACACTCCTGATGGCCATCCCTGATCTGAAGTCTTCTTTCCTTTCATTCCTTTCTACTCAGCTCCAATTGCATGTTTAGAAAAATCCTGAGACTATACCACTGCCTGTCACTATATCTCTTCACATGTCATGTGAAGGATAATATGCTTGAATGCTCACCCACATTTTTTTTAATAGTCCCCAAAACTAAACTAAAAGCTTTGATCCTAACCATCTTCTGATCACGTTTCTTTTTGTGTGCAAGGGAAGCTTATTATGGGTTGGGGAACCAAACCAGAATGTTGATGTGAACCTGAACTCAAAAACCAGTTCAGGGAGATCCCTCCCACCCTGGTGAACTGAAACTGAAATTAATATGTCTTGGTTGCCTTGAAGTTGAATCAGAGCTCAACCCTAAACACAAAAAGCACTCAGCTTTCAATTGTATGATCAAGTTTTTATTTTTCTGTTGTATATTGTTTGCAAAACACTTTAAAATAAAAAGCTTAGAAAGCTACTTTTTGTTCAAGTTATATAGCTATCAGTGTATTCATTTTATAGAATGAATATATTTTGCATGAAATGATCTAAACGGGTTCAAAAACAGCTCAGATGTCTGAACCAGTTACCAAACCACTTTTTAAGGTGAAGTATCTGGTCTGAAACTGAATTGGAGAGTTTAAAAATACAGTTGAACTTAAACTGGAGCAGAACCCACTTTTTAAATGGTTTGTCTCTCAGATTTGAACATATGATCTCCACCTGTTTTCTGAACTGGTATAGTAAGTACAGAGATGCAATGGGTCAATATCATGCAACTCGGCCCTTATTGTCTACCCAACACTACTTTTATTCAGAGTACCCTCTTGGATTTGCAAATTAAAGTTTTGACTGGGACTCAGTACTCTGCTTCTCCTTGGAAATGGGAAGTAGTAAAAGGAAAAGTGTGCAGTCAAGTCGTCATGATTTCTTCACTGGCAAACTCTTTTTCTAGCCTGCTTGTATCTATACTACCCAAGAGGGCACAACAGACAGGTTGCAGCCCAGCTGCTGGTTAAATATTTTAATATTCACTGATGGGCAAAGTAGCATGAAGAAATTTAATATATCCTAGAATGTAAGGGCATTAATGGCTCCATAAAATGTAAATGCATTCTTAATTATCTCAAGTCACTGCATGCACAAGTGGCTCTTTTTCAAGGAACACATCTCACCGATAATGAGCATGAAAATGACTAAAGGACTGGATGGGGGCAAATCTTATTCCTTCCCTTGCTAGGGCATCAGTATCATTTTCTTAATTTAGTCCAGTTCAGTGTCCCAGTCCTCCTACTGGGGATCACTTATGCCTGAAAAGAGATGCAAGGCATTGTCGGGTATGCAGTCTAACTATGTGTTGTAAGAACATTAGTGGTGGGTTTTATACATCCTTTCCCTATAACTTTTCTTTACAATAATATAAGTTCCTTTCTTTGCCACTAAGAAGACACTTTGTGAACACAGAAGACAATTACAACATGTCTCTGTGGTGCTTCACATTTGCAAACATGTGTGCAGTTCTGCTTGCTCACATGAACTTGTGTTATATTAAACCAGACCATTCATTGATCCACCTAGCCCAGTGTTGACTCCTGTGAGTGGGAGTGGATTTCTAAGGTATCAGGTAGGGGACTTGCTCTGATTTTGTTTGGTATTTATAACTATACCAGCCACAATGCCCTTCAGAAATGACAGGCAAGAAGTACTTCTTAATACTTTTCAGAAAATCCCATTCTTCTTTATGGATCAACTCTTGAGTAAAGAGCCTTAATGAAAAGTGCTCCCTTTTTCTTCTAGCCTGACTTTGCCCCACTTCTCTTCCTGGCTGTGTCTCCTTGCATAGCTCTCTCAATATTATGACAACGTGAAGGGAATGTGAGGGTTAAAGTGGGGTGTATGTGCTGAGATCCTGATTAAATAATCACAAATGGTGTAGGAATGCTAGAGGTATTTGAGTGTGTGTGTGTGTGTGTGTGTGTGTGCACGCACATGTGTGTGATTTGCAATTATTTCTTCACAATAAGGACCATGGAGGGTGTTGGCAATACTGACAACTGTTGGTGACATGTTTTGTGGGCGTGTGGGGTCCCTTCTGGTCTGCTGTAGGTTTATGTTTAACTGCATTAGTGATGCAGTGTCTTAGATGGCCAGCAGATATCACCGGTCAACATGAGCACAGTGAAAAGGAAAGGAGGACCACAGAACAGTAGAATGCTGCAGCAGGGGCTGGTGCGGGCACTGCCGGGGGTGGGTGGGTGGGTGGGTGGGTGGCAGGAGCCATCTTTAACTGTAAATTAGTAGAACAGGTGCTTACCTCTCATCCTGCCACATCTGAAAGCTGTTCAGAACAGTGGCGTGCTGCCCATCACCCACTGCAGTGGAGGATTGGCTCTGCCACTCAGCTGGCCTCTGACGTGTGGAGGTCATTTGCTGGCCATGCAAATGGCCTCTGCCAGCTGAGTGGTGGATCCAGTCTTCCACCGCAGTAGGTGCTGGGCGGCATGGTGCTGCTCTGAACAGATTTCAGATGCGGTGGGAGAAGATGTAAGAACCTATTAATTTAAATTTAAAGGCGTCCCCCGCCCCTGGTGGTCCCTGCATTGGCTGCTGCGGGAATGCTGGAAAGGCAAGCAGCCAGTAGAAGCCTGTTCCTCCACTGAAAACAATGACATTTTAAGAGTAATTTAAGGTCATTAAGCTTCTGTGGTATTGTTTTCTATAGGGGAATGGAGTGTATGTCAGCTCTGACTTTTCTAAACCCTTAAATGTCTCAGAAGATGGGAAGAAGCAAGGGGTTTGGAACAGTGAGCAACCAACCTACAGCATACACTTGGAAATTAGATATGTATATTTTATTTTGGTTGCCATTCGCCATCTAGGATTGTTGACAGGAAAGGTGGGATATAAATATTGTTAAATAAATAAAATGAATGTATTGGCCCAGAGTGCCGTCTTCATTATGAGCCCTGCCGCCACCTATTGAGATTATCTGGGGAGGTCCGTCTGCAACTGCCACCAGCTTTGCTGCTCTAAGGGTTTGGAATGTGCTCCCTGTTGAAATAAGAGCCTCCCCATCTCTGATAACCTTTTTAAAGGCAGTTAAGATGTTCACCCACACTTTTAATTAAACTTATAGCAATAGCAATAGCACTTACATTTATATACCGCTCTATAGCCGGAGCTCTCTAAGCGGTTTACAATGATTTAGCATATTGCCCCCAACATTCTGGGCACTCATTTTACCGACCTCGGAAGGATGGAAGGCTGAGTCAACCTTGAGCCCCTGGTCAGGATCGAACTTGTAACCTTCTGGTTACAGGGCGGCAGTTTTTTTTACCACTGTGCCACCAGGGGCTCATCCACTGTG
Source organism: Hemicordylus capensis (assembly GCF_027244095.1). Lineage (NCBI taxonomy): Eukaryota > Metazoa > Chordata > Lepidosauria > Squamata > Cordylidae > Hemicordylus > Hemicordylus capensis. The sequence goes on from NC_069660.1 coordinate 123,120,866, forward strand.
CCACCAGGGGCTGGCTTATAGATGTTGTACTTGAGGGCAGAACGTGGAGCTACTTTCATGTGAACTGGTCACTTCTTCTTCTTCTTCTTCTTCTTCTTATTATTATTATTATTTAATAAGTTAATAATAATAATAATAATAAGAAGAAGAAGTTGCTGTTGTTGTTGTTGTTATTTATTTGATTTGTATACTGCCCTTCCAAAATGGCTCAAGGCGGTTTACAATTAAAACAAACCACTAAAACAGTAAAGAGCTAAAACAAACTAAAAACAATATAACAATTAACAATTTAAAAACATTTTAAAACAACAATTAAACAATTACAGTGATTAAAATCCCAAAATCGGGTTTTTAATTTTAAAATAAACCAGATATTAAAACCCCCAAAATTTAGGAAGCTGAGAAAGCTTGGGTGAAAAGATGGGTTTTCAGGTGTTTTTTGAAAATTGCCAGAGATGGGGAGGATCATACCTCAGCAGGGAGCACATTCCACAATCTTGGGGCAGCAACTTACCCAGGAAAGTTGTGCTCATTTCTGTGGACTATTGCAGGAAGGCGGTTGGAGCCATGGAAACAGCTGCAGATGTCCCGATGGAAGTTGTCAGTGCACACTATAAAATTTTCCCATGCATTTGTTTATCCTAGTACAAGTTGTATTGGGGGGGGGAGGGGGAATCAGTGCCACTTGATTGTGTTCTAATGGTACTTTTACTTAGCATAGATGTTAAGTCTAAGATAATGCCTCAAAACTATATTTTAAGATTTGCATCAATGTCACTTTAGAGCAAGCTACACAAGATGAAGCCCACCAAGATGAATGCATCCAATCACATATGGCCCACCATGTGTTGTGCTTAGTGCCCTATTTTGCTGCCTGCCTAGGACTGCAGAAACAAAGTGTGTGTGTGTGTGTGTAACATCTGACAGCCAACATATGTGATAGGTGGGCTGCATTAAGATTGATGTGACCAGGATTGCCTCCCGGTTTTAGAGAATCCTGGAAAATTGGCCTCCATGGGACCGCACCTACCTGGGTCGGCTCCGATAGAGTTGTTCCTCTACCACACCAAGGCTATGGTCAAAGAGGTGGTCTCCGGAATTAGCTGTGGGCCTTTGGCAGCTGCCCAATGATGCTGCTCAATGCCAGCCCTAGGGGTCGAGTTGTTTAGGCCTGACACAGAGTGACTGGGTGTGTATCAAATTAATGTTGGTATTGGCACAGCAGGGAAATGACTAACAAGCAGAAGGTTGCCAGTTTGAATCCCCACTGCTACTATATTGGGCGGTAGCGATCTAGGAAGATGCTGAAAGGCATCATTTCATACTGTGCAGGAGGAGGCAATGGTAAACCCCTCCTGTATTCTATCAAAGAAAACCACAGGGCTCTGTGGGCGCCAGGAATCAAAGTTGACTTGACGGCACACTTTACTTTACATTTAATTGACATTCAGTCTTTTCTGAACTGGTGTCTTGGGAGTCAAAGTGATATGAAATTCTAATTAATATGGCCTAACCTTTCTAAAATCTCAGGCCTTAAGGTGTGGGTCTTTATTCAAAATAAATAAAATGTCAAGCCGGAAGTATATATGTTTTATGTGACCTGGATTTTTTAAAAATATGCGGAGGGCATGTCACAAAAAGGCCACAAAAGTGGCTATAAGAAATATCTAAGATCATAGCTCTTAGGAGGTTTTAGGTAGCTTAAGATTGTTCTGAAAGGAAGTCCTGAACAAGAGGGGTTAGGAGTGGCAAGAGAAATACATCACTGAAATACGTTCAAAGAAAGGAGAGGTGACTGAAGCACCCATTTGGAAGAAATGATGTACCCAGAGAAGGGTTTAGGTGTTGAGGAAAAGAAGCACCTCCTGACACACAGATATGCAGCTAAATGTCACTGATGTGCACTGACATTTTTCAATACTGCAGAGTTACTTTTAAAAACTGCTTGACCTAAAACAAACAAGTGAACTATTAGAAATTCATTTCTGTATCTATTGCACACTTTACTTAGGAAGGTATTGAAAGGATAACACAAAAGAGATATTTGTATAGGTCTTCTTTGTGCCTCCTCATTACACCATCAGCAGAATTATCATAGTTAGGCCTGGTGTTATCTCATGGCACCCTCAAGCAAATGACCACCATGAGGCAAATGACTGCCATCCCAGAAGAATCCCAGAGGGATCGACCACTGCTGCCTATTTCCTTTACCCCCTGAGCCTCTTTAAAGTTTCTCCCACCACTAAGCAGTAATATGCTGCAGCCCAGACATTGTTATAGTTTCTCTAGTGTCCCAGTGTCACTCTAGAGCAACACTTCTTGGGTTGAGGAGCTGGGGAGGTAAAACGGCAGTTCTCTCCAAGTGCGCCACCACTTATTTTACTCCTCCCAGCACAACTGCTTTTCTTGTTTGCTGTGACAGTGATATGAGCAGAATGAGTGAAAGCAGGATGGAGTGGCCAACACTGCCATTTAAATCCTTCCCACATCTGTGGCGTTTTTGGTTAACCCATTCCTTGATCCAGGCCAGCTTTTGAATGGTGCTTTAGTTACTTTTAGTCCAGTCCTGGAGTGGAGGTGGGGCTGACAAACAGCAGCAAGGCGCTTTCCAGACTAGACCCTGCAACAGGATCAGGACATATCTCGGAAGTGTGCTTCCACACTTCCTGCGTTGTGACACCGCAGTCCCTACGTGGACAGCAGGGTACCATTCACTGCCTTGTTTCAAATTTAATCGCTGCTATATAGAGCTAGGGCATTGTATATCTGGCATGGAAAAGTTGTTGTTTTTATGGGTTGTTAGTTGCTGCAAGACTGCACCCCCTGCTGTTTATGTTTTGAATGTGACTTACCCAAACAGAGGCATTTTGCTGCTGATGAGCAGCTAGTCTGGAAAGTGCCCAAGAGAATGGAAAGCAGTCTGCACGTGCCTCTCTGTAAATAATGAGGTGATTCTCCTGATCGGGTGAAATCGGGCTAAAGGAGCCTAGCCCGATTTCACCCACACGTGAAAACCACCAGGCTTACAGCCAAGCCTGGTCTCACCAAAGCGGGTCACCCGCTAAGGTTACCTTCCCCCAAGCCCAGGTTAGCGGAGCGAGCCGCTCTGCACCACGGCAGCTCACGAGTAGACCCCCGACCAGGAGGCTAAAAAGCAGCCTCCCGGCTCAGGGGTCTCTCCAGCATGCCCTGCACACTCATGCTGGGTATGCTGGAACTTCCATGGGCCGCGCAGCCCCTGATCCCTGCAGCCCACGCTGGCTCCATGATGGAGCCAGCAGTCGTGGGCTCTGTGAGCACTCATCTGTGGGGAGAGCGGGCTAAGCCCGCTTTCCCTGCCTAACCCCATCTGGCAGTTCCCACGGATCATGGGAAACGCCTGAATATCTGTTTAATTAAACCATAAATATTTCTGATTCGACTCCTCTGCCTTGTCCCTGCGTGCCACAACTCTTTGCTCTGGATGCTGCAGTATCCATCCCTGACATAGCCTTGTTCTGGAGTGACACAGGGTTGGCACTGGGCATTGAGGGAACTGAAACCATAGCGCTGGCTGCTCTAGCTGGCTTTCACCACTGCGGACCTCTGCTCTTCTCGCGGCTGCATTCATCCCCTGCACTCTGCTTCCTGTAGCTGCCATGCTGCTGCTGCTGTCAAGCCAATGCCTGATAGGCTCACACAAATGAGGGGCAGGGTGCACCAGTGCAGGAGGAGGTCCACTAGGCCCCCTCAGATATGGAGCTGGCCTTGATTGTATTCCTTGCGCCACAAAGATAGACTCATTACTATCTGGAACCGTAGAATTGTTTCGTCAGCTTCACAGATTATCTTTGGAAGAATGCAGATGTCTCTGAGGAAGCTACTCATACTGTCCAAAGAGCGTTTTAGTTTTAACTAGGAAGTGCTGGGAGCAGCGGCTCACAGTGAGCTGCCTGTCTGAGCGAGAGGCGTGCTCGCGGCTTCTGCGGCACTTGAACCCCCATCACCCCCGCTTGTGAAGGCAGAGAGGCTCTGTGCCTACTAAGGCGTTTCCAAAGAAACATGCCAGGCACCAAGGGGAGCTGCTATTTGAAAAACAGATTCAAAGCCCCATGAGTGCTCAGAGGAATGCAGCCGCCATAGGCTAAGACTACTTTATTGTGTAACAGGAAGAGACCAGTTCAACAAAGGTACAGGCAGGAAGAAGGAAGGGACTCTTCCCCCAATTAAGATCACTACTAGCAAATGCTAGTGCCACCTACTGGCTGGACAAATTACAACAACATTTCCATAGAACCACTAAAACCCTTTTCTTGGTTGAGGAACTTGGGTGGTCTAATCCACCGCCTAGAGTCTTTGGAGGAGGAGGTATATAAGAAGATTCAAATAAATAAATAAATAAATAAATAAATGGACACTTGGGGCAGATTTTAGAAATCACGGTGGAGCATATGGAGGAGTCACCTCTATGGCATGGAAGGTCCAAGCCTTTTGGACTGGCTTTGTATCTTCCAGTTTTATTTGCATGACTCAAAGCTGTGGCTTCTATTAAATTACCTTGAGTCCCAATGAGCTGTGGAAAAGGATTGGTTACGACCTAGTTCTTTGTGACCCACAGAGCTGATAAAAGTAACTCAAGGCTAAGTTATTTCCTCTTGAGTGTTATGCAGTGGAGTGGCCCACAGCAATAAGTGCCTAAGTGACATAAGGGACTGGAGAAAGCATATATAATGACAGATGATAGCTTTTCTAATAGCTTCCTTTAAAGAATTAAAGAATATGACTTAGGAAATAGGATAACTGAGACACAATGAACTAGAAAAAAGAGTTGTCTCATTAGGGGACCATCTAAACTTGTTTGCTGCGGGCTTCCCCCACTTAGGCTGGTTACTGGAATCCTTGCTTTAGAACTCTTCCCGCCCCCCGCCGCCCCGCCCAAGGTTTTCTCCTTTCTCTCCCAAGTACCCTTAAGGACAGGTATGCCTCTATTCTCATTTATAACCACTTTGGTAACCATAGAGAAAATGGATATATAATGTACACACCAATAAAACATATGCAACAATTATCTTCTTCGTAATTGAAAGTCTAGACAAAACATAAAGCTAGTTCACCAAAGAATGTTTTTGTAACTGGAGGCATCGTGTTTTTAAAAAAAACACCCCAAAACCTGAAGGAACATTTGTGTTGTTATGCAAACTTGTCTTTCTAAATACAATGGAGGTTCTTTTGCAATTCTGAAAAAGTGCATTAACGCAGAGAATTATTGTTGTAGGAAAATTCAATCTGTTGATTTGACTTCATGGTGGACTCTTTACAGTCTATATCATTTCCACTCCACTTCACTGATGGTGGAAAAGCTTTTTTCATGGTTTATTTAGCAGAAAGTCATTTTGATTAGCAAGATGAGTAATACTTTACAGCTGTTTGCAATTACTGCATCTGTTCTATCAGTGGGTTCAGCTATTGGAGATGATATTGACAGAAATGCAAAATGCAATGGAAATGGCTACAAGAGAGGACACCCAGACATGCTTCATAAATCTCGTCATGTCAAGAGAAAGCCAACATCATGTTACTCTCAAATGTGTGCCACCAATTCCAAGCCTCAAACCAAATATATTTGATGATGAGCTGTTCCAACTAACAAGAGTGATTTTTATCCCACATGGTTCCTTTTGCAAAGTCCTCCTTGTGCTCGAAGTGTAAGTTCAGCACTTATTGAGCCATTCCCTTCCGAGTGGGAAGGCTTAGGCCAAAGTGCAAAACGGAACATAGATGTGTAGATCGGACAATAGATTGGAATATTATTGTACAGTTTGAGATGGTCCAGTCAGCCTTATCAGCTGACTTCCAATCCTGGGGGTTGGCTCCTTTTCTGCATTCCTGTTGCTTCTAGCTGGTTGCCAACATCCCAATTGTGGCTATCAAGCCTCCTAATGCAGTGGCATCCATGGGTAAGTTTATTGTTGCCATCATATTTGCTTACTTCCTGTTGGCTGTAGTTTTTGCATTGCTCATATGTATGCATCGGTGTTCATGCACAGAATTCTTCTAATGCAGTACCTATGATGGGATGCTGGAGGAAGCACAGAAAATGTGCAAAGACTTGGGTGCAAGGACTGTGTCATTGGAAGGAGGAAGTGGAAAGGCAGCAGTTTGTTCAATTAGTTCCAGAGGTTTCATGTCCATATCAGAATTCATATTAGGAAACATGGGCCTAGAATAAATTCTCCTCTGACACACACATAGGGCTGGTGTGGACAATACATACCATACACATGTGATTAGAAGGGGGATGCTCCAAGAGCATGCCCATTGTGACATCTTCTCCAGACATTCTTTAAAAAGTTTTGAAAATGTTTTGTATTGTATTCTGTATTTTGTTGTTGTTTTGTGTTGTGATTTGTTAAAGGTATTCACATGATTTGTTAAAGGTATTCACATGGGAGGACAGGAGGGTTAGTGGGGAGGAAGGCTGTGAAACCTTACCTTCCCCCCAGACGATCCAGTAAATGTTGCTGGCAGTGCGGATTGCGCTCCCAGATGGTCTGCTGCTATGCCAGGCAGTGCAGAGCTCCAGAGGCCAGGATGATATGTCCCAGCCTCCAAGTATCCCACAATACATCGCATGCTGAGCATGGTGAATTGGGCGATTCCTCCAGGAGATAGATGCTCTAGGTGCCAATCTCTGTGACCGCATGGGCTGCAAACAGCCCATGTGGTCACACAACCATGGAGCCTAGGCTAAGGGAGCACTCATGCTCTTAACCCAGGCTAAAAACCCAGGCTAGGTGGAGATCCTGGTGCAATCTCCTGATGTCTGTGTGTGGAAGGAATTTATTGTCCATAGTGAACTATATATGTTATTGCATTGCAGGTTTACTCAGAACATTTTAGCTCATTTGTTTTTGGCTGGTGGGCATAGAAAAGAAAGCAGTGACAATGGCACATGGAGGGAAAAGATTAATGGAAGTTATTTGGCAAGTCTGTTGGAGGGGGCAAGTTACGTTCCAAGGGTAACTTGTTGAAGAACAGATCAGATATGCAAACCTTATTGTTCGGATCATAATGGAACTTGAGCAGTGATATGAGGAATCCATGATTTCTTTTCATTCAGGTCATGTGGGCAGGTTTCATTCTGTACATAAAAGAAGACCAAAGATATTGACATCAATTTTCCCTTTTCACATTAGCTAAAATCATTTTCTAGACTTAATTTTGATGTTTAAAAGCTGAGGTAAGCCACTAGTTTTCTTGAGTTATTGGTCAGTCTTGTCACCATTCTCTGTACATGTGGGAGAGAGATTTCATACAGAGAGAAGTAGCAGAGCAGAGATTTGTATGGACATCTCACAAGGCAGAGCAAAAATAAAATAAAAACGCAGCTTTCCATCCAGCTGCAGTACTCTTCCATGGTTCGAGATGTTTCAACCTTGTCTTTTTTAAAGGTTCGTATATACTGTTCTTTCATTTGGGCTTGACAGGAAAAGGTTTAAGTTGCTTGCATTTACATGCCTTTGAGACTATTGCCTCCTCTATGTCTCCTCTGTGTTCTCTTTCATCAACTGAACAACATTTGTTGACAAGCCTTTCCATATGAGAGTGTATAAACAAGCCCTATACATTATATCTGGAGGTTGATTTCTTCTCAGCTTTCAACTTGTAACTCACCAAGTGAAATATATCCCACCAGCAATGTCGTATGGCCTGCATGTTTCCACCATCACCAGACCCCAGTTTGCTGGTGGTGGCAAGCAGCAGAAACACAATAAGGTCATTCACATGTCCAAAACTTATCTGGCCTGGGGAAAGCTGGGGGTGGGGAGGGGTGGGGAGGCAGAAGCCTTCCTACCTTCCCTCACACGATTGGTGAGCAAGTGTTCTGGGATAGGCATGGGGGTAGGGGGGAAAGCAGGCTATGGTCTTCTGTATCCCACAATGCACTGCATGAGGTCTGCAGTGCATTGAGGAATTTCCCTGCTGCTGGGTGTTCTTGCTGCCTGGCTCTATGGATGCTCAGGCTGCAGACAGCCTGAATTTTCACATGACTGGGGAGTGGGGTAGAAGGGTACGCTCACACCCTACAACCTCACTCTTTGCCTGGGTACAAAACTGGGCTACCCAGGGGCAGAGCATTGGGATCGGGACTGATCCTGGCGCTCCACATGACCAGCCCTGCTTGGTTGGGGCTGTGCAAGCTCTCGTGTGACTGACCTTAGTGCCTATCAATTCCTTGCAAGGCTGCTCTTCTGCACACAGATTGCATCAGGCTAAAAGCTTGGTTCAGAAGAAGCCAGGACTACCCAATCAGATTTCCTGCAACGGTACTGAACTTCTGGGAGCTTTCTAGATTAGACCCTAGAACGGGGTCAAGATGTACCTCTCAAGTGTGTTTCCACACTTCGTGTGTTGGGACACCGCAGTCCCAATGCTGACCACAGGGTGCCGTTCATATGCCAGATGCCTTGCTTCGAATTTAATCACTGCAGCTTAATGCTATGACGTTGTTTATCCAGTGTAAAAAAGATGTCGTTTTTCCTGGTTGTTAGTTTTCGCGAGACTGCTCCCCCTGCAGGTTTTATGTTTTGACTGTGATTTGCCTGAACGAGGCATTTAGCTGCTTTTAAGCAGCTAATCTAGAAAGCACCCTGTTCAGGGAGTGGTTGAGAAGAGAGAGAAGAGAGCTGGACTGGCTCTATTGCCAACACTGCCACTGGAGCAGTTTTGGGCATTTCAGCTTGGGAAAACATGTGTGAAGCATCCAGTAGTGTGTCTATTACGTTATTCATTTAGGGATGTGTGTGCACAGAAGTAGGGATGTGCATGAGAGGCTCATGCAGGCATGAGTAGGGTGGGGAGTGGTTCCCTTAAGAAGCAGGTACGCAGGTCTTTACCTGCTCCACTGCTGCCCTACCACGTTTCCGGGCATGGCGTTCGCACTAGCAAAGGCCACGGCAGCTACAGCGTTATTCCCTGAAGCCTGTGCATGTGTGGCAGCCATGTGCATGCCAACGCCATGCACATGGGCTGCAGGGAACAGCGCTGCAGGGAACAGCGCTGCAGCCATAGCGGCCTTTGCTAATGCAAGCACCACCCCCGGAAAAGCTTCTGAAGGGAACTGCTCCCCGTCCCACCGAACTGATTCAGCTGCAGGCACCCGAGGTGCTGAACCAGCTCATGCACATCCCTACCCAGAAGCCTGTTTCTTCCTAGCTCTATTCATTCATTATGTTCACTGCACATACAATGTGATCAGTGCACACATGTACAGATCTGTTTGCACATATAGTTATTCATCCACAGGCCCATAGCTAGCTTAAAGGTTTAAGGGGGTGCCAAAAAATATCTGGCCCCATCAGTCCTATGTGTAAGCAACATCCATTGTTTTTTGGTTTAAAAAAAATGAAGGGGTGCGATCCCACCCTATCCCCCTTCCCCATCTACAGATCTGTCAACACATTATGTTGAACACCAAGAGCGTAGCTAGGGGAGAGGGGGCCCGCGTTCACCCCTCTCCCCAGAGTCCCCTCGGAATGTGGGAGATAATAATAAAATAGGAGGGGTGGGGCTTGGGACCCTCAGGAGCTGGGGGGGGGTGGCTGGGTTCTTTGAACCCATTTGTTCAATTATAGCTACACCCCTGTTGAACACACCTACAGTCGTATATTTCCTGTTCATTGCACTGGAATGTCAGGATGAAGGGCAATATATAAATGCAAATAATAATCAATCTATCTCCTGCATTTCAGGGGGCCTGTACCTATATATACAGCCATTCACACACAAAACATGAACATGAACAGGCACCTGACCACACCTACAACATAGTGTCTGAATAGGGGTGTGTGTGTGTGTGTGTGTGTGTGTGTGTGTGTGTGTGTGTGTTCACAGATGATGAATTGAGCTAGATTGTATTTTATATATAAGAACTTCCCCCCACCCCCAGCTGAATCTTATATAGCTAGAAGACCTACATAGAAGGCTATTTCAGAGTCACAAAAGATCTTCACATTACAGCGCACTGTTAACGATTCTTATTTCAGCTCAGCTTGGTGGACAAGTTGATGCAAGTTTGTCAAAGAAAACATAATTTACTTTTGCCACTGGCAGCATTTTCAACACTTACTTGAAATAGCTAATAATCTGACATGGAAGAGTCAATGGATTACTGTACAGTATTTTGTTTGGCTAACAAGACAAACTGTTTTAAAATGATATTGGAGTCATACTTAATATATATATTGATGGAGCAGTGCTTTAATTTATTCTGTGTCATTTGCTGTATAATAGCCTTTCCCCCTTATCATGATGTCTTTTTTGTTCTCTGTAATATGAATTCAAGGAAAAGACTCTCCTCTTTACTCCTCCTAGTTCTTTCCAGCCAAGAGAGTGGGCTTACATTCAATAAATGTGAATTAGGGGTGTGCAAGATATTTGTTTTGTTATTCTTTTTAAAGAATTTGTTGTTGATGTTTTCTTTTGTTTTTTCCATATATTAAAAAATCACATTTAATTTGTTTGGGGCTGCTATTTTGTTTGGTTTTGTTAGCCCATTTATTTTGGTAACTGGGGTGCTTAGAATGCACCAGTTGCGCAGAACAACCATGGACTTCTTTCTTTTTAAAAACTGCATTTAAAGTTTAAAAGAAATAGCAGAGCTCTTTTTGGTGGCCACCTCCTTTGCTCCAGATATTGCATCATTCAGGGGTGGGGGGGTGGGGGCAGGGATGGCAGCTTCTACAAAACATATAAATTATCCTTCCCCCACCCCTCCACCTCCTAACTGCCCTAGAATGATGAAGCATCTATTGTGAAGAAAAAATGGCAGCCATCAAAGGATCTCTGCCATTTCTTTAAAACATGAAATACAATTCTTTTTAAAAATGTCCCCTGCCCGGGTGTGTTATAGGTGCAGGCATAGCTCCCACCCCACCTCATGATATAAAAACAAATGAGTAGTTCCTAACAAATGGAATGACATATTCATTTTCTGGCATTCATTTTCTAATGACTGAAAAATGAACCCAAATGGTCCAATTTATTACATTTTTTCATCCATTACAAGACGAATGGATACCCCTAATGTGAATTAGAAGAGATTTCATTTTATGCTTAATTACACCATTCAAATTTTACGCTTCAAAATTATTTAATTAATACTATGATTATTCTTTAAAATAAAAAGGAATGTTTTATATACGTTTGCTAATATATGTAGGCAACTATGTGATCTGCCCTAACCATGTCGGAAGACATTGCAGACATCATCAGACCTGGCATGGAACTTATGACTGTGTGGTAGCAATCACACCTTAAATTGCACTCATAATGCAGCCATATTGACATTACAGGAACATTTCGAGGCTGCTGCAAATCAGAGTACATGCTAGTTTCCATGTGATGTGTGGCTCACCTCATGTACTGGGAAATTTGTCTTTATGCCATTACAAGTGTAAAAAAAAAAAACATTAAGTGCGGAATAAATTGTCTGACCTGTATAAGGCGCTGCAAAGAAATGGCTTGACAGATGGAGAAGATAGCCATGTGGAGCAATTGATGCCCTCATTAGGGATGTGCATGAGCCGGTTCAGCACTCTCTCTGGGAAGCACCAAACTGGCTCAGGCACTGGCATTCAAACCAGTTCAGCAGGATGGGGAGTGGTTCCCTTAAAAAGCTCGTCTGCTGCCCCACCGCTTTTCCAGTGGTGGTGGCTACTCTCCAAAAGGCCATGCATGGCTGCAGCATTGTTCAGTGCAGCCTCCATGCGGCATCGGCACCACCACGCTCCTTACCTGCAGGAGCTCCTTACCTGCTTTTTAAGGGAACCTCACCCCGCCCTTCTACCAGCTGCCTGGGCTGTTCATGCACATCCCTAGCCCTCATGTGGCAGACATATGGGCCATGAGCTGTGACAAGGGCTGGCCTGATGCACAAGCTATCACCTCTGCAATGATCTACCCCAGGGCTGCTGCAGACTTCAAAGATAGCCCCAACGCTGTTTTGAAGCAGCAATCACAGAAGCTGCATTTCTGGAGGTTTTCCCATTGTCACGCATAGGGAAATCTCAAGAAACACAGCTTCCACAATTACTTCAAACAGCATCAGGGCTGCCTTTGAAGTCTGTATTAGCTCTGGGGCAGACCATTATGGAGGTGGTGGGTTGAACGTCATGTCAGCCAAGATCAAGACTAAAATGAAACAAAAGTTTCACATTAATAGCAAAATTGTGTGTGTGTGTGTGTGTGTGTGTGTGTGTATACTAAGGCATAAGCAGATTTGCATACTGAAGGTTTTTGCCATGCAGTTGTTGTTGTTGTTGTTGTTATTTTGATTTCTATACCGCCCTTCCAAAAATGGCTCAGGGTGGTTTACACAGAGAAATAACAAACAAATAAGATGGTGTCAGGGCAGTTCACAACAAACAAAAACAAAACATTAAAATCAATTAAATACTAAAAACCGTTTAAAACAAATCAATAAACAATACAAAATTTTAAAAGTTACAAAGTTAAAAAGCTAAAATGCCTGGGTAAAAAGATGAGTCTTTAGCTACTTTTTAAAAGCTGCTAGAGATGGGGAGACTCTTATTCCCACAGGAAGCGCGTTCCAAAGTCTCGGGGCGACAACAGAGAAGGCCCATCCCTGGGTGGCCACCAGATGACATGAAGGTAGCCACTGATGAGCCTCCCCTGATGTATGCAGTGGACTATGGGGATCATGCAGAAGAAGACACACTCTTAAGTACCGTGGGCCTAAGCTGTTTAGGACTTTATAGGTTATAACCAGCATTTTGTATTTGGCTGGAAACTTATTGGCAGCCAGTGCAACTCCTGTAATATAGAAGTAAATGGTCTCTTCAAGATGACCCAGAGAGCAACCTGGCTGCCGCATTTTGTACTAATTGCAGTTTCCAGACTACATACAAAGGCAGCCCAACATAGAGCGCATTGCAGTAATCAAGTCTGGAGGTTACCAGCAAGTGTACTACTGTTTTGAGATCATGAACCTCAAGAAACGGACACAGCTGGCATATCAACCAAAGCTGATAGAAAGTGCTTCTGGCCACTGCCTCAACCTGGGGAACCAAGGAAAGGTGTGGATCCAGAAGCACTCCCAGACTGCGTACCTGTTTCTTCTGAGGAAATGTGACCCCATGTAGAACAGGTAGATCAATATCGCTTCCTGAGTGATGACCCCGCACAATAAGTACCTCTGTCTTGTCTGGATTCAGTCTCAGTTTGTTATCCCTCATCCAGCCCATTACTGCTTCCAAGTAGGCATTCAGGGAGGATATGCCTTCTCCTGATGATGTTGACATGGAGAAATAGATTTGGGTGTCATCAGCATACTGATAACACCCAGCACCAAATCTCTGGATGATCTCTCCCAACGGTTTCATGTAGATATTAAAAAGCATTGGAGACAGTATGGAGCCCTGAGGGACCCCATATAAAAGCTCAGATTTTAAAGAGCAACAGTCTCCAAGTGACACCATCTGGGTTCTGCCAGAAAGGTAGGGGCGGAACCACTGCAAAGCAGTGCTTCCAACCCCTAACTCCCGTAGACATTCCAGAAGGATACTATGGTCGATAGTATCGAAAGCCGCCGAGAGATCCAAAAGGACCAACAGAGTTACACTTCCTCTGTCAAGTCCCAATTGGAGATCATCCATGAAATGGGTCTAGATAGTCAGTTTCCTCCAAGAGGGCTCAAAGGGCTCACATTTTAAAATGTGGAATGACATCTTGTGGAATTCTCTGCCACAGAATGTGGTGACTTACAGCAGCCTGGATGGTTTTAAGAGGGGTTTGGGTAACTTCATTGAGGAGGTCTATCAATGGCTACTAATCTGAGGGCTATAGGCCACCTCCAGCCTCAGAGGCAAGATGCCTAAATACCAGTTGCAGGGGAATAACAGCAGGAGAGAGGGCATGCTTTCAGCTCTTGACAATAGGCTTCTCAGAGGCATCTGGTGGGACACTGTGTGAAACAGAATGCTGGACTAGATAAGCTTTGAGCCTGATCCAGCAGGGCTGTTCTTATGTTCTTTTAAGAGTTAAATGTATCTTAAACAATAGCTCAGTGTAAATTCAGATTCAAAAATTCAGATTTTATCCAAAATTGGCCAAAATCGGGGGGGGGGGAGGTAAAATCCTAATCCAGTTTTTAAAAAAAATTGGATAAAGTACAGTCAGAATTAATTCTGAAATATCAAAATTAATTTTGGAAATACTTCAGAATTTTGGAATTAGCAGAAGGGAATAGGATTCCCCTCCATAAGGATGAATGGTGAAATCGGGGGTGGGGGTCACTAAAAATCAGTGGTTGGTCCTAGAGCCTTGAACCTTCACACACATGTGAACCAAGAACTTTACAAAAACTTCTGAAACTGAAGACTCTCCTTGGACTATCATTCCACCAGCATATGGAGGAATCTGCCCTTTGCTGTCATGAAAAAGGGTAAGAGCATGCCCCCTTTGCCCCGTTTTATATTTCTGGAATTGATGGGCATACAGTCATAATATAGGGCACACATGAATTCCACATTGGCAGGACTCTGTGTAGTCATTTCCAAAGCAATTTTCAGGTCAATCCCCTGAACTTCGGTGAACTTTTGAAAATTTGCTTTTAAAATGACTAAAAATTGTCAAATCTGGCTTGTTTCAAGCTGGAACTTAAAAAAAAAAAAAAAAAACTTCTGAAACTGAAGACCCTCCTTGGACCATCATTCCACCTCCATCATTCTATGCTCCACCATTCTGGTTATTTTTCATACCCCATTGCAAAAGTGTGCAAAACCATCTGTATGGGAGCAAGTGTTGGGGATGCAGGGAATCCATCAACATTGCTAAGAAGCCAAGCTGATGCTTGCACTGTTCCAGTTGAGACTATTTTATTACTTGAGGCAGAATGTGGATGGAGATGGTTGTGCATCCAAATGTACAACCCATTGAGAGCAATGCAGTAGAGATGAACAACATCTGCATCTGCATGCACATAGCATGTTACCCATTATACTGAATGTCATCCGACTGTACTTCCAATGAGATGTGCATTGCCATTCACATTCTGCCCTAACTGAACATTCATTATGCTTCAGCTCTTGTCATATGCAGTGATGGATATATGACTTCATATAACAATTGCTGAAGCAGGGTGAAAGTCTTGCTGTGCAGATCTGGCAGGCAATGAGATCTGCAATGTGGTTGGTGGCACCCAAACCTTTGGCACAATAGCACACTATCAATGGAAGTTCCTCTTGATGAAGGAGAGCTGAACTCAAGCAGAAGGGCTCCTTGTGTGAGTACAACCCTCTTTTATTTTATTTTTTAAATGTATTTAAGATGCATCTGTTCACTCCAGCTTTTAACTAAATAGTGTTTTAATAGTTTTAACATTGTTTTAAAATATTTTAAAATTTTAAATTGTTGCAATGTATCAATCTTTTCTGTTATCAGTTATTTTGTTTTAATTAATGTTTTAACTTTTCGGTCATTTATTCTGTTTTAACTAGTTTTAACCTTTCTGTTGTAAACCGCCCAGAGATGTGAGTTTGGGAAGTACAGAAATATGTTAAATAGAAATAGAAATGAAAATAGAAATGAAATAAAATAAAAAATAATAATATAAAAATAAAATAAATAAAATAAAAAATAAAATAAAATAAAATAAAATAAATTATTTCTATACCGCCCAAAACTTGTGTCTCTGGGCAATTTGCAATTAAAATCATTTAAAACATT
Source organism: Hemicordylus capensis (assembly GCF_027244095.1). Taxonomy (NCBI): domain Eukaryota; kingdom Metazoa; phylum Chordata; class Lepidosauria; order Squamata; family Cordylidae; genus Hemicordylus; species Hemicordylus capensis. Next base: position 123,136,592 of record NC_069660.1, read on the forward strand.
AAATCAATTAACAATTAAAATCATTTAAAAGATTAAAAAACATTTAAAACCTAGTATTAAAATTATTTAAAACTATAAATCTAATTAAAAGCCTGGGTGAATAAATGTGCCATCAGTGCCTTTTTAAAAGTTGCCAGAGATGGGAGGCTCAACAGGGAGTTCATTCCAAAGTCCAGGGGTACAATGGAGAAGGCCCGTTCCTGAGTAGCTACCAGATGAGAAGAACTCTTCTTCTCATGGAAGAAGCTTCTGTCAATGGCATGCCACTATGCCAACAGTTTATATGCTACTCAGTGTGGCAAGTGAAGGAGCATCATTCCAGCTGCCTGGCAACAGAGATTCATTCCTCTCCCCTCCATCCAGAGTGGGAGTAGGAGAAATGCTTCATTTTTCCTCAGTGACAGTCTCCCATAGTGATATCTGATTGGCTGCTTGATTTGGTGATGTCATTAGAACATAGGAACATAGGAAGCTGCCATATGCTGAGTCAGACCATTGGTCTATCTAGCGAAGTATTGTCTTCACAGACTGGCAGCGGCTTCTCCAAAGTTGCAGGCAGGAATCTCTCTCAGTCCTATCTTGGAGATGCCAGCGGGGGGACTTGGAACCTAGATGCTCTTCCCAGAGCGGCTCCATCCCCTAAGGGAAATATCTTACAGTGCACACACATCAAGTCTCCAATTCAGATGCAACCAGGGCAGACCCTGCTTAGCTAAGGGAACAAGTCATGCTTGCTACCACAAGACCAGCTCTCCTCTCTAAGAACATAAGAACAGCCCTGCTGGATCAGGCACAAGGCCCATCTAGTCCAGCATCCTGTTTCACACAGTGGCCCACCAGATGCCCCTGGGGAGCTCACAGGCAAGAGGTATGTGCATGCCCTCTCTCCTGCTGTTACTCCCCTGCAACTGGTATTGAGAGGCATCATGCCTCTGAGGCTGGAGATGGCCCACAGCCATCAGACTAGTAGCCATTGATAGACCTGTCCTGCATGAATCTGTCTAAGGCCCTTTTAAAGCCATCCAAGCTGGTGGCCATCACCACATCCCATGGCAAGGAATTCTTAAGATATGGTGACCAAAGCTGTATGCAGTACTCCAGATGTGGCCGCACCATAGATTTGTATAAGGGCATCATATTATTCGCAGTTTTATTTTCAATCCAGCGTAGTGTAGTGGTTAGAGTGCTGGAGTAGGACCGGAGAGACCCGAGTTCAAATCCCCATTCAGCCATGATACTTGCTGGGTGACTCTGGGCCAGTCACTTCTCTATCAGCCTAACCTACTTCACAGGGTTGTTGTGAAGAGAAACTTAAGTATGTAGTACACTGCTCTGGGCTCCTTGGAGGAAGAGTGGGATATAAAATGTAAATAAATAAATAAATAAATCCCCCTCCTAATGATTCCTAGCATGGAATTGGCTTTTTTCAGAGTTGCCGCGCACTGAGATGACACTTTCAATGAGCTGTCCACCACAACCCCAAGATCTCTCTCCTGGTCAGTCACTGACAGCTCAGATCCCATTAGCGTATATGTGAAGCTGGTGTTTTTTGCCCCAGTGTGCATCACTTCACACTTGCTTACATTGAACCGCATTTGCCATTTTGTCCCCTAGTCCCCCAGTTTGGAGAGATCTTTTTGGAGTCTCTCACAATCCATTTTGGATTTCACTACCATAAATCGTTTAGTGTCATCTGAAAATCTGGCCACTTCGCTGGGCACCCCAACTTTGCTGGTCACCCCCAATTTATGAACAAGTTAAAGAACACTGGTCCCAGTTCCAGTCCCTGGGGGACCCCACTTCCTACCTACCTCCATTATGAAAACCTTCCATTTATTCCTACTCTCTGTTTCCTGTCCTCCACGCAGTTACTGATCCACACATGAGCCTGTCCCCTTATTCCATGACTGCTAAGTTTACTCAAGAGCCTTTGGTGGGGAACTTTATCAAAAGCTTTTTGGAAGTCCAAGTATACTATGTCAACTGGATCACCTTTATCCACATGCCTGTTGACTCTCTCAAAGAACTCCAAAAGGTTAGTGAGGCAAGACTTTTCCTTGCAGAAGCCATGCTGGTTCTCCTTCAACAAGGTCTGTTCTTCTATATGCTTAACAATTTTGTCCTTAAGTATGCTTTCCATCAATTTACCCGGCACTGAAGTTAAGCTTCCTGGCCTGTAATTTCCTGGATCCTCCCTGGATCCCTTCTTGAAAATTGGAGTCACATTGGCTACTTTCCAATCCTCTGGTACAGAGCCTGATTGTAGGGACAAGTTTTATATATATTTGCTAGGAGATCGGAAATTTCACATTTGAGTTCTTTCAGAACTCTTGAGTGGATGCCATCTGGCCCTGGTGATCTTCCCTTGTCACTTCAAATTCACCCATTTCCTCAGCCGCTAAATCTGAAAAACTCAATTCTGGAGAGGTATATGGTCAGTATCCTCTGCCGTGAAGACAGATGCAAATAACTCATTCAGCTTCTCAGCAATCTCCTTCTCCTCCTTAATAATCCCTTTCACACCCGCATCATCTAAGGGTCCAACCGTCTCCCTGGCAGGTTTTCTACTTCTATTATATTTAAATAAGTTTTTGTTATCCCCTTTGACACTTCTAGCTATATGCTCCTCAAAATCTCTCTTTTCATCCCTTATTGTGTCCATGCATTTATTTTGCCAGAGTTTATGTTCCTTCCTGTTCTCTTCATTTGGGCAGGACTTCCATGGAGAGGAGAGCTGGTCTTGTGGAGAGCTGGTCTTGTGGTCATGACTTGTCCCCATAGCTAAGCAGCGTCTGCCCTGGTTGCATCTGAATGGGAGACTTGATGTGTGAGCACTGTAAGATATTCCCCTCAGGGGATGGAGCCACTCTGGGAAGAGCAGAAGGTTTCAAAGTTCCTCCCTGGCTTCTCCAAGATAGGGCTGAGAGAGATTCCTGCCTGCAACCTTGGAGAAGCCGCTGCCAGTCTGTTAAGACAATACTTCGCTAGATAGACCAATGGTCTGACTCAGTATATGGCAGTTTCCTATGTTCCTATGCTCCCCTGCCCTGACTCTACTTGTTAGCTACACTGATATCCTCCTGAACTTGGTGGTACCTTTCCTCCTTCTTGGTATATATTCCTACTGTGCTTCTAGTACTGTGGTTTTAAATAAGTTCCATGCTTTCTGGGGTGATTTGACCCTCATGACTTTCCCTTTCAACTTCCTTCTTACAATTCCCTTCATTTTTGAGAAGTTTCCTCTTCTGAAGTCCAACACATTTGTGTTGGACTTCCTTGACAATTCTCCACTCGCATATCTGCTGAATTGGATCACACTATGGTCACTGCTACCCAATGGTTCTGTAACTCTGACATCTTACACCAGGTCCTGGGCACCACAGAGGATTAAAGCCAAAGTCGCCATCTCTCTGGTTGGTTCCACGACTAACTGTTCTAAGGCACAGTCATTTAGCACGTCTAGAAATTTGGCCTCTCTTTCATCACCTGGATGTGAATTTACCCAGTCAATGTGACGAAGTCACCCATTGTTACTGCTCTGCCTCTCTTTGACGCCTCACTTATTTGCTTCTCCAACTCCAGGTCTCTCTCAGCATTTTGATCCAGTGGGTGATAGCACGTCCCTAGTAACACATGTCTTTTCAGTCCTCATAATGTTACCCATAATGATTCTGTGGAGGACTCCGGTCCACCTAGGTTTTCTAGCTTATTGGAATTTATCCCTTCTTTGACATACAGCACCACTCCTCCCCCAACCCTTCCCTCCCTGTCCCTTCTATAGAGTTTACAGTATATCCAGGAATAATTGTGTCCCACTGGTTCTCACCATTCCACCAGGTTTCTGTTACACCCACTATATATAGTTGTCATTAGTAACCAAGAACTCCAGCTCACCCATCTTGGCTCGGAGGTTTCTGGCATTGGTATACAGACACCTATATGCCAGGCCCCTCACCTGGTTTTGGCGTGTGCTATCCCCCTTACCATCATTTGACCTATTTGGCAAGCTGTCCTGTGTTTCCTTCTGCTCAACTCCTGGCTCCTTCTGGTTTATTCAAAACATGTTCCCCCTCACACCTTAGGGGATTTTGCCAGCTGAAGCAGATACCACCCTGTTCCCACCTGAAGTTCCCCAGGCGTCATTTTAAAAGCTGCTCTGTGATCTTCTTGATTTTTAGTGCCAGCATTCTGGTTCCATTTTTGTTCAAGTGGAGCCTGTCCCTTTTGTACAGGCTTTGCTTTCCCCAAAATGTATCCCAGTGCCTAATGAATCTAAACCCCTCCTCCCGGTACCACCATCTCATCCACACATTGAGACCCCTCAGCTCTGCCTGTCTCACTGTCCCTGCACGTGGAACAGGTAGCACTTCAGAGAATGCTACCATGGGGGTCCTGGACTTCAGTATGCTACCTAGCAGCCTAAATTTGGCTTCCAGGACCTCCCGACTGCATTTCCCAATATCGTTGGTGCCAACATGCACCACGACAGGTGACTCCTCCCCTGCACTGCCCAACAGCCTATCTAGATGCAGTGTGATGTCCGGAACAGACAGGCAAGTAACCGTGTGGTCTATACGTGGGTCACAGACCCATCTCTTTATGCCCCTAATGATTGAATCACCCACTACTAAGAGGCCCCCACCCCCTGGAGGAGTATCCTCTGTGTGAGAGGATGTTGGCACATCACCCAAGGAAGGGGTCCCTGCTAAGGGAGTGTTTCCCTCTTCCTCAGACCAATATCCTCCTTCCCTGAGACCCTCATTCTCCATGACAACAGAAGTGCCGTCAGCATGGGAGTGGGATGCCTCTACCACCTCCCTGAAGGTCTCAACCACACACCTCTCTGCCTCCCTGAGCTTCTCCAAGTCAGCCACCTTGGCTTCAAGGGAACAAACTTGTTCCCTGAGAGCCAGGAGCTCTTTGTACAGAGCGCACACCCACAACTTCTGCCCCTCAGGCAGATAGTCATACATGCGACACTCTGTGCAATACCCTGGGAAGCAGCCCCTCCCCTGCTGGTATTCTACCTTCCTAACTAGTTTTATTAGCTATTTAGAATATATGGGGTTTGAAGCTAGGTACTGGATACAGTTGTCAACTAATTAATGGTTTTTAGTTTTGTCCTCCAAGAAGATTACAAAGGTTAGGTCACCTTATTCTTGCCTTGTGTGTCTCCCCACAGCTTTTCCCGCCAGTCTCCTGCTAAACTCCTTCATTAGCTGTTCGCAAAGCTCCTCTGGTCCAAGCCTTGTATTCAACACCAGAAGTCAAATTGACTCAGCTCATGAATGTGGGGCCTCCCACAAGCTGGGGCCCTCACCTGGAATGAATGAATCTCCCACTCAGGCTTCTCCTCTGGCAAAAACACAAACACTGCCAGCCAGCCAGAAATCCACCCCTAGGAGATTCCCAGCCCTAGCAGACCTAGCTTCTCCTTCCTCTCTGGTTTTCTTGGTGATTTATTTATTTATTTTATATCCTTGCTGTGGAAATGTTGCTACAAACCTGTTGCTTCCTCCCTCCTCAAGACCAGCATTATGTTCACTATGTGATTCCTGATTGCAGTGTGAGATCAAGGTGTTTTCATTCCCTACCCAGATAGCAATTGTCACAACAAAAATGTGAACCTCACAAATATTAAAGAAATTATGATAAAAGAAGAAAGTTATCGGAGTTCCTTCCTTCCCTAAATCAACTTAAATTGTGTTCATATGCTATTGAGCATAAAATTGCAGAGATCATCAACTGGTTAGTATTCCCCAATCATTATCTCTGCAAATGTATGCTAATGAAGATAATTAATGTAGGGTCACTTACAGGTGATTAACACGACTTTCTTCCACAGCTGGTCCTCAGGCAGTCACATAACAGCTGAGATCTACAGGCATACAATTATTTTGAAAAGATTTACCAGACCACACCAAAAGAGCTAAAAAATCAGGTTTGTTGGGCATATTGTAGCAGGGCAACCAGGAGTGTCCAGGAGTTGCTTTGACACAGGAAAATAGTTGTATGAACCAACTCAGTTAGGAATGACAGGCAAAGTTGGCCTATGTAGGAGAGCTGGTCTTGTGGTAGCAAGCATGACTTGTCCCCTTGGCTAAATAGGGTCCAGCCTGGTTGCATATGAATGGGAAACTAGATGTGTGAGCACTGTAAGATATTCCCCTTAGGGGATGGAGCCACTCTAGGAAGAGCAGAAGTTTCAAGTTCCCTCCCTGGCTTCTCCAAGATAGGGCTGAGAGAGGTTCCTGCCTGTAACCTTGGAGAATCTGCTGCCAGTCTGTGTAGACAATACTGAGCTAGATGGACCAATGGTCTGACTCAGTAGCTTCCTATGCTCTTATGTCTGTGGTCCTGGTACATGTCTGTCACATTTTATTGAGGATCTGAGCACACAGTTATGTTTTATTGCACGGCTGGAAATACGTCCATCAAAAATAATAGCTGGAAGGACAAGCATTCAGGAGCCCTTGGGGCATGGTGGCATGCCAACCAGGCCATAAGAAAAGCTCGTCCCTGGCCTTCCTTCCATCCTAAGAGCATTACTGGCTTCTTGGATAAACTGCTGGAGAAGAAGCCTTTGGAACAGACATTTTGGCATTCCCTTCTCTTTCTAGACCACAGTGGAATCTCATGGTGTGTTTGCCCCTAATATATATGCACATTGGAAATTCAGCCACCCACATTCTGCACAGTGAGACATGGGTGCTGCTGTGTGTGTCTTGCACACCACCGGTAGTGTTGCGGAACAGGCTATTCCACTGCAACTTTAAATTGTGCAGGTTCAGTTGCACAACATAACCTCCATCCCTACCTGGCTAAGCATATCAACTCACAATCTGATGGTCAGCATGGAGGCCATATTAATGTAGATCCCCTTGATATTCCATGTTCCTAAGACTCTTTTACACGCTAATTTTTTCCTTATATTCCAATTTAATATTTGTATTGTTTTAACTGTTTAATAATAGTTTTGAATTTTAAAAAATATGTTGTTATTGTTTTATTACATTTATTTTTATATTTAACCGCCTTGAGATTATTTTAATGAAAGCAGTATATAAATCTAACAATAGACAAACAAACTCCAAGGTATACACCATGCACATAATTTGTCTTCACTGGCCACAGGTTTTGGAACATGTAGGAGGTCAAGGTTGATAAACTCTTGAATCTTCTCCTCTTATTGCTAGATGCAGGACCATGCACCATTTCAGAAACTACCACAACAATTAAGCTGTCTCAATAAATTTCATTCTTAGTTTTCTCTTGCCTTTTCAGCATACTTTGCTATACCTCTGTCATATATCCTGTAAAGCAATACTTGACTTTTCATCTACAGTAAATGTCGACTAATTAGTGCATCATTAAAACTGAAAAATCCCTGCTTGTCATTTAAATGTGTCTTAGCACATTGTCTGACTATTGAAATTTGCTAGTGGGTTGATAATTTTCAGCTTCTACCTAGATGTTTTGTATGTATGTGTATGTGTTTTGATGGTTGGTTCACACTTACCAGAGTGCTCTGTATGAATGTCTTGGAAGTATGTGAATTTGTGACCACACTGCACAATTTGCAAAATACTGATGAAATCACAGTGACTCACACAGGGCACAGTTCCTTAAAAAGCCAAGAGTGGGGCTCGTGTGCAGCTTCCATGCCACTGAACAGCCCATTAGGGGTGTGCACAAAACCGGTTTGCCCAGTCCGGTTTGAGTCCAAACTAGACTCGAACTGAATGGGCATGTTTGGTTTTGTGACCCCTGAACAGAACCCCAGCTCAGCTCAATTCAAGCCAGTTCAGGGGTTCTTAGGATAAAAAAAAGATTCTCAAAAACACTCTAAACTGGGTCTGGGGGTGCTGCCACGGCTGCAGGGTGGGTTCTCTGCCATTTCCCTCTCCCCCCACCGTCCTTGCCGCACTCTTCCAAGGGCCATTTTGGCCCATTTTCAGGCCATTCTGGCCCTTCCTCCAGTGGCATCAGCCATTTTGGAGACTGCCGTGCATGCTCCCTGGCCATTTGCATAGCCAGTTCATGACCCAGACCATACAAATGGCCAGGGCATATGTGCCACAGCCTCCAAAATGGCCACCACCGCCGGAGGAAGGAATGGCCCGAAAACAGGCTGAAACAGCCCTTTGAAGAGTGGGAGGGAAGGCCGGCAGATGGAGGGGAAAATGGCAGAGACACCCCCCCTGAAGCCACAGCAGCACCCCCAGAGCCAACGGTGAGTTTTTTAGAGGGGATTTTTTTTACCTTAGAACCAGCAAATCAGCTCCAAGCCAAACTAGGGGGGTTCGGCTCAAGGTTGAGCCAAACTGGGCCCAGTCCAGCTCAAGGGTAAGCCCTCAAGAAAGCCTGGTACAATGGTGAATCAGCTCGACCTCAAGCTGGCTTGCACATCCTTACAGCCTATTCTCATTGCTTATGAATGTGGAGCTGTTCCATGCCTCCTAAGGAGAGCATCATCACTGCTGCACCACTACTTCCATTGGGAATAATAGAAGTAGTGGCATGGCATGTATGACTTCCATTGGGAATAATGGAAGTAGTGGCACAGCAGTGATGATGCGCTCCTTAGGAGGCACGGAACAGTCCCACATTTGCAAGCAGCAAAATTGGGCTATTCAGTGTTGCAGAAACAGTACACATGCCCCACTCTTGGATTGGCTGGGCATTGCGCAGTGTGCAAGCCACTGACTCTATGTGCAGCCTTCATGTGGAGCTCCTATGTGCACAGGAACTGGTTGATAGAAAGAGCATCTTTGAACTCACTGCCTGCGGGCAGCCCCATGCACTTCCTGTTCCTAGTCACTTGAATGGGCTCTCTGTTAAGTGCAAACTTGCTTATAACAGGAGAAGATAACTGAAGGCTATAATTGAATGGAAGCACATCAAGGTGGTGGTGGTGGTGATGATGAAGAACAACAATGAAAACCACAACAACAACAATAAACTTCACCTTGTAACAAATTGTTTTCTGTGCGGCTTGCAATAAATGTTTACTTTGTTATATTAAAAGGGTGGCTTTAACTAAGCAATTTTTAAGAGCTTCAAGGTGATTTCAGATTGAATTAAGGTAGCTGTAAAAAGGAAATCCTTATAAGAAGGAACTGAGATGTACATATGGCAGCTTACCTCACAAACCACACAAGGAAGTTTAAGAATGATTTAGAAGTGGGATCGGCCACTGCATTGCAAGGGCTCTGAATAGTTTGGGGGTCACTTTTGCAGTTCAAGACTTTCTGTTCCGTCAGAGCTGTCCTTTTTCTTTCTTTTTTTTCGTATCAGTCGGTAAGTGAACACTTCTGAGCTGTGCACCACAGGGGACATGCAATTCCAGGAAAGGGCAGAGGCAGATGGAAAAGTGGAGTTTCAACCTTTAAAGATGAGACTGTGTCTTCTTTTAAAAAGAAAAGTCTATCTATCTAGATATTGATATAGATAAATAAACCTTTGCAGGTGTGTGTGGGGGGTGTTACTACCCAAAACTGAATGTGTCTACTGAAGTTCTAGGGCACTAGAAAATTGCACCATGACTGCTGGCAAAGGGAGTGGCCCACACTCTGATGGCACGCTTCAATAGCGGGGTGCACCCAAAGTGCTAAAGCAGGGCTTGCTTTTATCCAACACGCAGCTTTGCCATAAAACAAAGCACTGCATTATGATAAAGTAAATGTGACCTTGAGAACAAGAGAAGAGGGTAATGGGGGTGTGGAGAGAAAGAAAAATAGCCAGAAGAGGTGGAGGTGGAAGAGCGTTCCCTCGGCCATTAAGGCTCTTAAATACATGAAAATGCACTTTTTAGAGAATTATGTCCTCCGTGAAATATACATTGATACTTCTACTCTGGATATTATATCTTCATCTGAATTCAGACACATGATTCACCTCATTCCAGGAAGGGTGATCTATGAGCAGAAACTGGTTTCCATGCATAGATTACTCTCTTGTAGTAGAAATAGATGATGGTATTTTCAGAGTTGAAGGTGGTATGGCAGAAGTATCGTGGATGGTTTTAAAAATTTATACCTCACATTTCTTGGTTAATAACAAACCCAGGGCAGTTAAAAGAAACCAGTGGAATTAAAACAAGAAAAATGCAATGCAACACAATAAGGTCATTCACACGACCGCTCACCCTCGCGCTCCATAGGACTGGAGTGGAGTCTTGCTCTGACCTGACTCTCTGCAGACAATCAATGAATGCCCAGATCTTCAGCAACCATGCACCCACACATACACTGGGGCAGCAATCAGAAGACTGCTGGTGGGAGGAGGAAAGCATGTGCTGGGTCCTCCATGGACCCAAAATGTAGTGCACAAGCCGCGCACTATTATTGCAGCCACTCTGCCCTATGTGGTCATTCCTACCCCCAGCTTTCTGCCTAAAATGTTGGTGGGACAGTCGGGAGCCCAGCTACCTGGGGGCAATCATGCACATGATTGCCTACTGAAGTAGAACAAACCATAGGTTAATTTTACCTCAGGAAAAATGGGTAGAAGAGCTGGGCTACCCAGAACCGAGCAGCTGGGGTTGCAGGGCTTTTGGTGCTCCAGACAACATGAGCTGCCTGCGGTAACCCAGATAACCTGGGGTAGGTAACCTGGGGTAACTCAGGCAGCTCGTGTTGTGTGAATAGGTTCATTACCTAAGGCAAACAACATAACAACAACAATAGTTAGACGAAAAAATCACAACACAAGCAGCAAATTAAAACAATATTGTAACAGAGCCAGAATTCTAAAGAGCCACATTTTAACTTGATGCCTAAAGACATTCAGTATCTGGGCCTGATAGCTTCTCTGCAGAAAAGTGCATGAATCAGATTTTGCAATTTGCTTTGAGCGCAAAACGAATCACAAAATCCTTGGTTTGTTCATTGAAACAGCAGTCAAGCTGGCTGTTTTTGATGAATCAGTCTCTAATGATTTGAGTGATTCAGCCATAGGGAGCAATGGGGAACTTGAAACACCCCATTGTTTCCCATGGGTAGGTCATAGGAACACCAAAGTGGGAGAATGGCATTTATTCTCTCTGGGTCCTACCTACTACCCAACCCACAAAAGAAATGGTTATTTTTTCAACCTTTCCCCCAAACCCCCATAGGATCTTATGGGGGGGGGGGTTAGGGAAAGGTTAAAATGTTGTAAAGAATTGCCTGCTTGCCCATTTCTTTTGTGGGTTGGGTGGTAGGTAGCACCCATCATGTCCTACCACCCACCCCACTGGGGTCCCTAGGACCTACCCATGGGGAACAATGAGGTGTTTTAGTTCTCCATTGTTCCCTATGACCAAAACAAACTGCACTTACAGGGTGCACACAACAAGTATGCATTGCAGTTTGCAATGCCTATTGCACCCCTGCCTTGCAATACACTGCAGATTAGAAGCACACAGTTAAAGGAATCTGTTCTCCCGACACAGAACAGCACAGTTGTTTTCAAACACAGTCCAAAAATGGCCAAAAAAGAATCACTAACCCAGAATCCACTGCCAGCCACAGTGCCTGTGCTGCAATAACATCATTAGCACAAGTTGCTCTCTTACACACAATTATAACCAACAGCAGCACCCTTAGCAGCAAGCATATCCATAAGCTTAACTAGAACAATGTCTTCAGCCACATCTTGACCAATTACACCTTGCAATGCAGAACACAGATTGTAGAGGTGTCATGGCTCAGACCTCTGACTCAGAAGAGTCAGAGGAGGAATGGGAGCTCGTTTGGGAGTGCAGGCTCAGAGGCACAGCAACAGGATTTGGCAGGGAGAACAGACTCTGGAGCTGAGGAATCTGAACAGCTGCCAAACATGAGGGCTGAGGAGGCTGATCAGCAGGAGGCGGGGATTTCACCTGTCTTGAGAAGATGTCTCAAGAGGAAGGCTCAGTGGGAGACACACAGGCGCAGGATATCATAGGAGAGGAAGTAGAAGTGCTGACTCAGGAAAGCCTGATTGGCTGCCGGTTGTTTTGAGCCCTATATTAAGCAGTCTGTTAGTTGCACCGATTGCTGTTAGCAACTTTCGCTTATCACAGACCGTGTTCCTATTTAGAATTCCTCAACCTTTCGAGTTCCAGTTTGCCCTTGTTCTGTTCTTTGCTGTTTTATTGTCCCTTTTTTCTAGTCATTCCTTGCTCTGTTGTTTTCTTTTCAGTTATTATTCAGTTATTGTAGAGGGGGGTACCTAGTTTAGTCCAGGGGACTTTATTCATTTATTACTATTTTTCTTTGTGAGTCTTTTGTGTAGCTTCGCTGCTACTTTCTGTTTAACTCACAGGGGGAGAGCTGAAGGGGTTGTAAATCCTGTTGGGTTAGCCGAGCTAACAGATTTACGACAAGAGCAGACTAGAGCAGTGAGTGAAGCATATGGAGCTCATCACAACAATCACCAAGAAATATTACAGAGATCGAGCAAGCTGAGTGGCCACTGTTCATTTCTTGCCACAACACCATCTCGCAAACAGCCCGAACCACAACTCAAGGAAGGAAGGAAGGCACCCAAGTTCTCTCTTGTCAATCTGAGATCCAGGAAAACCAGAAATTTGATCAAATCAATCCAAACTCAAATTGATTTGCACATCTCTGCCTCTCTGGAGAGAGCATTCTATACATATTATGCCTTTTGCCAATTTAACCACAAATCCCAAAGCTTTGCCCAAATAGGTTTTAAAAGACTTCCAAAATAAGGGCTTCACCAATTGGGGTGTAGCCAATAATAGCACTGCATTCTGCACTGTCTTCATCTGAACCTGACATCCAGACATTTTCAGTGGAGCTCCAAATTCTTAATAAAATTTGGTCACCAATTGCCTAAACCATTTTTCTGTGCAATGCTCCAGACCCAGACAAAGGCATGACTATCAGCCTCACAGAAATAGTTCCAATTCTTCATTTATCTTAACTACTAGGCCACTGTTGTATCAGTCAGGATGTTTTCATGGTTAAACTTGCATTCATATAGAGAATCCACTTGGCTCTCTGTTTATGAAATAAAAATGAAAGGAGAAGTCAGTTGGTAAATACTTGAGGAAGAGTTTTTACAAAACTCAGAAAAACAGTTATGACAGAAGAAGAAGCAAGGAAACAAAGGAAAGATTGGCCCCCTTCGATGGACGTATAAAAGTGTGAAAAAATTGACTTTGGCTGCCCAATATCTGTCATTCATTTAATCAATTAATTTATTTCTCACAGCCAAAACACTGCCATTAAACAGGCTTACTTGTATGCTTTGCCCTGTCCCTATCGATTCGTTTTGAGTGGAAATATCAATAATTTTTTATAGATCTAGACCTTAAAGTTACTTAATTATTGATTGAGAAACAGTTGCTCAGACTGAGCAGGCAGGTTTCTAGTGTGTTCAACAATCACAAGAAACGGAGTTTTTTGCATGGCTAGGAATTGACTGGCGGGACATTCTTGTTTCATGACCAGTCAATGGTGAAAAGCAACAGCTTTTTGTGATGTATTTTCTTTGATTCAATGTGGCCAGAGTTTGTGTATTTCTTCTGTTATGAAAAGTTTAGTGGGGAAAGAGTGCTTCTGCAGCAATCAATGTCACTATGTAGAGCACAGCTAATAATAAACCATAAGTATTAAAACATGCAGTTTATTCTAGCAGCTGATAATCTAGTCCTTATGTAAAATAAGGAATAAATAACATCTTGAATATTCTACTTCATTCAGATCTTTCATTGGATTGATGGTCTTAGGACTGCAAGTAAGTACTGAATCTGACATTTGGTGGAAATCTACACAGTAAGAATTCTAAGTAGAAGGTTGAATTCTAAGTTGAGGTCAGACACAGCTCCTGAAAATTTTGTTAGAAACACAGGAACCTGCCATACACTGAATCAGCGCATTGGTCCATTCAGCTCAGCATTTTCGAAGCTGACTGGCAGCAGTTCTCCAAGGTTTCAGGCAGGGGTCTTTCTCAGTTCTACCTGGAAATACCAGGGACTGAACTGGAAGAGCAGATGCTCTACCACTGAGCTACAGCCCCAAAGGCCAATCTAGTCCAGGTTGATTTGTATGATAATAAGTCAACCAAGAAGCAAGGAGATCACAAGCCAATTGGAAGCCAAAACCAGTCAGCAAGGGGAAAACAGCCTGCCAAAATGGTGCTTGGAACACTCAAAACATTCCGACCTCTTTCCATCGGAACTGGCTTGAGTGGTTGTTCTGATGGAACATTCCAGGCATTTGGATTCCATTCTGAGCTTGTAACACAAATTCCATTCCATGCACGTTGCGAGTTAGTGGCAGTGGTGACAGTCACCACAGTTGCTGCTTCAATTTAGACTTGTATGTGGACACAGGTGCAAACACCCACCTGTGCTTCTCTCCTGGCCTGGCATGCACCCTCCTACTTTCCTCATGCAGAACTAAAAATGAAAAAGGGAAGGAAGCGGAAGAAGAAATGATGAAAGGCAGGACAGGAAAGGGATGTCTCCTGTACTTGACTGTCCTTTCATTATTTGATTTTCTGCTTCCTTCCTCTTTCATTACAAGCCTGCAAGGGGAGAAGGTGGGTGTGCATTGGGCTAGCAGGAGGAAGCGGCGGAGGAGAGGGCAGGAAATCATTTCATCAAAGAACTGTTCTGATGGCAATGTGTGGCAAACAGTAGAGGGAAGCAAGTGAGATGGTGGGATAGTTCCCCAAAATTTTGCCACACGATGACTGCTTCACTTTCTCTCATGAAATCTCACCCCTCTTTGAATCAAACGCAGTCTTTTGGGCTCTTTTTTCACCTCATGAGCTCTTGTATACATTTGAGCAAGTACTTCTAAGATGGGCCATGCAATATTACAGGAACTGGGAGTTTAAATATCCTTGCCAAGTTGAAAATTGAAATCACTTAAGTGTGGTGCAGAGGATAGAGTCTCAACTTCAGGTATGGAAGATTTGCCAGTGTAGTGCAGAGGCTGAATGCTAAGTTTGGAGGTGTATAACCCAAGTTCAAATCTTTTCTTAACCACTAAGCTCACTGGCTGAGATAAGAATCATAAAGCACATTTCCCACTGGAAAAAAATGTTGGTCACAATCCAACAAAGAAGAGGCATATTTAACTCTTTTGATATAAATGGTTTTACACACAAAACTTTGTGCTCAATTGTATCCATAGGATGCGGTTCATAGAAAATTTAGCTGACTCCACTTCATTGACTTTAGTGAGATTTAGATCTGTTCTGGATCATACCATGATGTTTTTGCCAACCGTCAGAAAGGCAAGCGTTTTAAAGCTGGATGGTGAGTGGGTTTTTTGGACTGTGGACCTTGTGCTCTCTTATTTGCTAGCACGCCTTCAGAACAGACCATACACATCATGGTGTATAAGTGTACACATCATGGAGCCAGCATGGTGTAGTGGTTAGAGTGCTGGGCTAGGACCGGGGAGACCCGAGTTCAAATCCCCATTCAGCCATGAAACTAGCTGGGTGACTCTGGGCCAGTCACTTCTCTCTCAGCCTAACCTACTTCACAGGGTTGTTGTGAAAGAGAAACTCAAGTATGTAGTACACCGCTCTGGGCTCCTTGGAGGAAGAGCGGGATATAAATGTAATAATAATAATAATAATAATAATAATCTGTCTTCTAATTTTTTTAAAAAAAAAATCTCACAAGAGAAAAGTCAACAAGGTTGTTCATATGACCAAAGTGGCTGGGGCTGGGCAGGGCTGGGGGAAGATAGAAGCAGACCTGGCTTCCCCCACACAATCTGAGCCCAAATGG